>NC_039514.1:12592919-13238928 GCF_003672135.1 Ooceraea biroi | reverse complement strand
ATGAAAGGAGGCAGGGGAAACGAGAAAACGTGCGCCACGACACATCGTTACCATCGAGATAATGGTTCGTGCCTTCCCAGTTCTCTCTTCTAGTCGACAGAGAAAAAGAGAGAGCTGGAAGAGAAAGAGAAGGAACGACGCGCTACGGCGGGACTCGAGTAGGGACAGCCAGCTAATGATTAATCGACGACCCGATGTTAAAATAGACACCGTGGATATAAGGTCCCTAGAAGAGTATAGGTGCGGCCTGATGTGCTCGCGTTGAGCGGCAGTCGCGATTTGGAGGACCGCCAAAGTTCGGTCGTGCGAGCCGAAAGCCACCAGGAAGGATGGAAATAGGCGATTAGGCAGATGCGATCAAATTGGAAGATCTCCCATTGCGGAGACGGTACGCGCGCGAAACTCTCTCTATCGCGCGGACATCGTACGCGCAATGGCGCAAGCCAAAGCAAACATTCGGTTTCGCGTAACGTCGTTACGTTGAGACTTGCTACATATGAGACGCTGCTAATGAAATTAGCTGGTAATGAATTCCAGTGTGCAATCTGAGTGCCGGCAATTGGATATTAAATAACGTTCTCCGGCAAAACGAATTTTACGAAAATATATCTAAGCGTGGGCTAAGCAATCGCTCCTGCTTCCTCCTCCTCTCAACATCGATAATAATGGCGAAAAGATTAGAAACCGCGGACAGATATTAATTTTGCGTTTGCCTCTAGTGTTGTCACCGTTCCAGGTCCGCCTCGCGCATAAGTAACCTGGCGCCAGTGCGAGGACAAAATTACACATTGGGAAGTCAAAAAATGTCTCGCTCTTTTTTCCGCGTTTTCCGGAGAGGAGCTCTCGTCTCAGGATGATATTTTAGTGAAACTACGTAAAGCGCGAGACGTGCACGTTATTCCCGGGCAGTTATCATCTGTCATCGCCGCCGAATCTTATACGCGTTTTGAGTTTAAACGCACTGAATTTAATTTATCACTCACGTTTAGCGAGCGGTCGGGGTGCAGTCGGGGAAAGGTAACAATAACTTACGGGCGCTCACCGAGGCGCTTGCCAGAAGACCGAGACGGCGTTCCTCAACGATGATACGTTAGAATGGATTAGAGGAGATTTCGTGCGATTTGCAGAAAAAATGATAGCTCGCACGACGACTTGACGAATAATTTAACAGATCGATCGTTAACGTCCATTACGCCCGGTCGGGCTCGTCTCGCCCGAAAATACGAACGGATTCTCGTACCGAGCGTTCGGTATCGCGATGATGAATGCGAACGACCTCGTCTTGATTCATCGCGTTCTCGACGGTGTCAGCGAGGAAAGAAAAAGAGACTCGCACGGTAGCGCGAGACTAGGTATTTCGAGAATCTCGTAAGCCATTAAGTCAGACGATATTTTGTTGGCGGATCTCTCCTCCGTCGTTCTTCTTTCCTTCTTGTTGCCTCTTTTCTGACGTGACACAGAAAGCGGAGTCGGTTAAATCGAGCTTTTTTTCCGCGAATCTGCATAAAGATCACCTCGTCCCGACTCGTCGCCGCGCCGCGGTTCGATACTGCGCAGCGAACCCCGCGGAGAGGAATTATTTTGAGTGCATTACTCACGGTGCATCTGCTTGAAATAATTCGTAGAAATTACGTAGTCAGGATTTTCTAAGCGCCGTATGAAACAGCGTTCGTACCATAAAAGTGAGACCCACGAAGCGGGTCCGTCTGTCCGCATCGCATGGCCTGTCGACGTATTTATACCGCATGTGAATTATCTAAGTGGGTTAACATATCCTTAGATGCACGTATATAACATGAATCGTACCGCTCGCAGTACTACCGAGGAAAACGCAAATGACCGAATGGTCTCCCGCAGCGTGCGTGTCAATTCTGTCAAGTGGTCTACCCAGTTTCAAATTAAATGCCTGATGAAGCACTCGGAGGTGTTAAAAATCGCGGGAAAATATCTCGAAAGCGTACGTGTGGAAATTTCTCCCGCCTGAACTTTCAAACGTACGTACGTTCGTCGAAACGCGCGAATGCATACAGCGATCATTTCGCCATTTTACAATTTAATTTCCGCAATAAAATTCCAATGTTAATAACGGACAAGAGCGAGCGCGCGGCGAGCGCTGCCCATTCTCCAGATTTAGCGGCGAGGACCGCCGGAGAAAAATGTGTACATTAACGCCTGCATCCGCTCTTAGAACCCCGTCGACGGATTTGCGGCACGCAAACGCAGCGCAACGCTATAATTACGCTTTCGCCGACAGCAAATTAGCCGCGCGCGCTTTCGACACACAATGCGCGCACACGAGCGATTGTTGGAAAACGCGTGCATGCGCGAACCTACGTGCTGCACGTATATACACGTACGTATATAAAACATACATATATGAGAAATATGCGCGCGCGCGTCGCGGACGTGTCGCAATTTTCCCGCGCGCCGACTTGCACGGATGCGTAATTGCGTCCTCCGGGCGACGTCGTAGTTCTTCTTTCCGCGACCGGATATCGCACTCGACCGTGCGTGAATTGGCATGCTCGCGCGAGGACCGCACGATTCCGCGCGAGGCAAGGGACGAGCGCGACGAGCGAGTGGCACTTTGTCACTTCGCCAAGGCTCTCGTTGCTGCCGCTTGACGGATAGCGGGATAGCGGCGCGTTTCCCTGATGCGGCGCATAACTCGCGAAATAGACTCGCGAGAGATATTTGCGGCGGGGACAACACGCACGAAGCGAGTTATGAATCGTGAATGCGCGGATTACATTCACCGACAACACAGCGCTCGAATTTTGCGGCCCGGCCTGCAATCGGATTCGCGCCGGCCCGTTCATCGGCATAATCGCGATTCCGCGCAAACACGTTCGCTTTGTTTGATTCAGCAAGGATGGAATTACGGTGGAACCAATTTATACCACAGGGATTTATTACATGATCGATATTAACGCGAATTCCCAGCACTTGCGCTTTTCGCGCGACGGAATTCTCGTTCGCAAGAGCTGTCAAAGTGCCAAGAATTCATCGTCTTTTGATCCATCGCTGTTCGCGGGATATGAAGTGATGAGAGAGAGAGAGAGAGATTTTGTGTGTGTATGTGTGCTTGGTAACATAAATGAGAGCGAGCTCACGATGTGCCGACGCTCGGGAAACAAGCTTTCATAAAATAATGACGTCAATCGTAAAAAAAGTCGTAAAACCTTCGTATCCAGTTAACGAAACGGTCCGGCATATATAGTATATCTTATGACCCTCCGCGCACTCTCAATATGACAAAATGTAACTGCCAAAAGTGCGCTCGTCTGAAAAGGGAATAGAGTAAGCTATCAAGTATCGCCTTTCTGCAAGCGTCCGAAAATTCCACACGCCATAAATGGAGATGAAGGTGACGTTTATATCGCCCTCTCCTGCCCGCGTTATCGATTGACGTTCCACGCGCCGGGAATTCCGTTTACGTAAATCGTTGATTTTTCGAACTCGTCGAATTTTTCTCGACCTTGACCGGCAGCTTTCTCGCAATTCGTTTCCGCGCGGGAGGAAAGTTCCTTAAAACCGTATCTCATCGAGATATGTATCGCCGAACTCGCACTACTCAAGACTCGATATCGTAACGTTACGCAATCGTGCTCGCAAATTGAATGCGCTTTGCAAAGTGCGAATATTTTTCAGCGATTTGATCGAGCGATTGCCGACTGAAGCGAATCACGTGGAATTTCCTAAGGAATCCAGAAACGATGGGAAAAGGAAGAACGAAGGGAGGTGTGGTAGTGCACGGGAAGGATGCGGACTGACGAGGTTTGCACTTTCTCGTAGATGACGTTTCTATTCCCGGGAATTCACCATGCTACGTTCGCAACCATTTCTGCGCGCTGAGATCATTAGTGAGTCTTCCCCGACAGGCTGGTCCATTTTCTTTATTTCCTCTCGCGAAACGCTGCACGGTATAGCCGATGTGAATCATGTGGATGAGAACAGAGAGCCGTTCCTTGCGTTATTATCTTTCGTTTCAGAGTTGCCTCGCAAGATTTTTAAGTTGAAAAAATAAACGAGAGTCAAACACTTGTCAAGATTTCCAAATCTCTAAATCGCTCGTGAATCACCGAACAATAAACGCTATATAAAGCCTTCCGTAATGTATTTATAACTCTAATCTCTCGCTCCAAGAAACGTGCATGGTGCACGAGACAATCACTAAAGTGTCGGATCCAATGACTCATCGTGTTTCGTATGCATCATATTTCGCATCATTGCGAGACTATATTTACTACTAATTCATGATGAGGCGGCGGTTTTTTTCTATTAGTGTTTGCGACACCTCATCCGTGATATCCGGAAGAAACCGTACATGAGAACGTACTGCCGAATTAAGAAACGCGAGACGAGTTCTCGAGAATCCGTTTTCAACCGGCGTTCTAGCACTTTAAATTCGCAAATATCGCCCATGTTGACACGATTTCGCTTGACGTAAAAATAGATAGCTACTAAATAATTCATTATTAAAATTAAAATATACATCTCATATAATATCTGATAAATAAATTTTAGAAAAACATTTTCTTTTTGAAGATCTCCGTGACATCACGTTGTTTCGATTTAATTTTATTATATAAATAATAAGCTGCGTCATTGACTGGAATAAATAAACGCACGTAAGAGATATCGAATTTGAGGAGAACACTATCCGTCGAGAGTTACGTCAGACCATTTCAGAATTTATGATAGAGGTGTTGATGAACTCTGATGAATACCGGTTACTGCCAGTATCTTCTTGAATGACGAATATAACGCGAATAAAGTAAGTGACATGCATAACAAATCTTCCAAGTGAAAGCAGATGCATTTGGCCGGCCGACAGATGTACGTATAAAAGGCCGTTGTCCCGGAACAACGACGATCTCGAGCGTGGAGTTTCTCAATGACTATTTTGACATTTAGCGGGAACACCGAATTTTCGGTTAATGCTATTGGTATTGAGAAACCTGTCTGCACAATGAACGAAGCGAGTGAATTCGCATCCACACGTACAGAGCATGATGAAATAGGTGAAGAAGTTGATTGAGTAAAATGTCATCTGATAGATTAATCTAACGAGATTAGAGATAAATCTTGTTTACATTTTCTAACTCGCATCAAACGAATATGAAACTTCACTTTCATCAAAATTGAAATCACAGAGTAATTGCCTGATCGTACGATATTGATGATGGAGGAATTTAAATTCGATTTCGGAATACAGGCACGGATAAAAGATAAAGATTCAATTCGGACGGTGAATAAACGAACGCAATATTGTGCGCCCGGCTCGCATTTCTCGACGATCAATGACGCGCAGCGATGGTGCGGCGACCCTTTAATCTAAACAATATCACGTCTCCAATTCGTACTTCACGAGCCCTTCGTTGTACTCGTCCCGGCATGACGTACAAATTGCCGTTTCATTAATTTCATTGATTCGGCTGGCCTGTTATTCCGGAATTTGCACGCGCACAATAACGCCCAGTCTGCGTGCCAAACGATCGACAAACTTGCCCGGCAAGCACTCTTGTTATAATCTTCTTCCTTACAAGCGAGACACGTATATTAGAAGAGACGCCAGTGCTAAGAAGCATTCAACAAAGTGGGAGCAGCTCCATTTTTCTTGCAATTGTAGATGAGACCCATTAAATTCAATGAAAAATCTCATTTGCGCGACGACGTGCGCACGAATCCCTTTTAAGGCACATTAAATATACATTAGAAAAGTCGAGAGGAGCCAGTAAAATTCTGTTATGTCGTAAATGAAACTTCCGTATCTAGTTCGACGCGGTAACGTCACCGTTATTATCGTCGAGCGAAAGTTTCGCGCTCGAGCGAGGCAAGGCGTACGTTTCCCTGCAACTTCCTCGGAGATGACGTTGCTTAGAGCGCATCACGCGCGATCGTGGACACGAGAAGGGCCCGCAAAGGGTGCTCGTCTCGAAGGAGGCGAAGTTCCAGGAAAGTTTCGATTTCTTCGTATCGCGTGCAGCAGTTCGATGTAGCCAGCCTTTACGAATCCTCTCCTCTCGTTTCCTGTTCGCCTGCTTCGACGCCTCTCTTCCACGAAACCTCCATAATACCAGGACGGGCGTTTGCAACACTCCCGTTCAAAGGAACTGAATATGTCCTTCATTCTATCTCCCTCTTTGCAGCAGATGCGGAGTGTTGCCGTCATCCCCATAAAAAGTAGTGGACTGTGATAACGATAAGCAAAAGCGAAACAAATTTGTGCGATTAAAATAAGATTCAAATAAGAAATTTAGAACGGATTCAGAGAGGATTCTACTGTCGTGTGATTTTTTGATTTCGATTAATCCTCTTTTTGTCTCTTTCGCGGCATTGTGCATCTCGAATTGAATATTGAACGTATTGAAAATTGTATATTGAAATAGTGACGTTTTATCGCTTGAAATTTTCGGCACGTTGTCGCGCTCTTCTTATTTCGAGATTTTGATTTAATTTTTCAAATTCTACATGGTCAATGCTCCTCGTGCATTGGGAAGGGACAATCGCGTGGATAATCGCGGTAAATTGCAAGTTCAACATCGGTGATGATTATTGACAGAGCTTCGTGTTCAAAAATCAACTGCGCACTCCGGACGCAACCGGACGCGATAATAACGATGACGGCCTCGGATGGGCGGTGTCGATCATGGTGTCGGTTTTGATAGCGTCGATCAGCATGTCATTTCGATGAAATCGATCGGGGATCAATCGTGATACCATTCTGAATACGTCACTTATTACCGACGAGTGTTTGCCAATAGGATTAATGGATAAACAACCGCATCGCATCAAATATGCATTAGAGACATACGGGTAGAAATATACCACGGGGGATGACGAAGGGAGGCACAATAAATAATGATACTTAATGAAGAGAGTGGAATCGATGACCATTGTGTTAACGTAATTACCACTGCCAACCGAATATATCAAAAGCATGAATTCTGCAATGTAGCGAAGCCGTTATCGGGGCTATTGTTTGTCGCCATGAGACTGTTAAAACTCGAATATTCCTGAAACAAAATCCCGATTATCCTAAATCCGCTCCTACACTCGTGTCGCTCCTTTCACATCTCCCAATTATCACAAAAGATCCCTCGCATCTTGCGTTTATGATATCAGCGATTAACGCGGCCGAATCTGTTTCACCTCGTCCGGTGAGTAACGCATGACATCAACCCTTATTAGGCGACACCTACGAAAAACACACACACACACACACACACATGACTTCTTATATATTCTATTATATTGTATATTCTATTCTATTATATATATTCGTCACATGGTGTGACATATGTATTAGAATTTCGTAAATATCTCAAAGCTAGCACACGTTTCTAAATGTACAGAAGAAGAAACAATCAAATAAAACTGTATTCCAGATCACGAAATATCGTGTTGCATTGTCATTTTTACTCGCACAGAAAATAACCATTCGATAATCGAATAATTAGAGTATTTCGTTGATGGACGATGAGATTGCTCTCAATATTTCGCTTTATGAATCTCCATCTCTTTTGTATGTATTGTTGAATAAATATGAAGCGAAAAATTGTTTTAATGAAAAAATAACTTTTTCCATTACCACTCTGTGCAATTTTTGCACAAGCTTGTGCATACTGGTTAATATTTGTTTTATATTATCTTGTTCAGGATTATCGAACTTTATCTTTAGTAATGTTGATAATATCGTTTAACAGAATTATATCTTTACGTAATTTCATGCAAAGAAAAAGACAGAAGAGCTTTATTCTATTTTAGAGGCTTGACTAGACTACTCGGGATATACTGAGCAATCAAGACAAGTTTAGCATAGAAAGCCTCTAGTTCATTCACGCTTTTAATATCGGGGACAAGGGGAAACGACCAGTCGCCGTGCGACAAATTGAAAGGTACCGATTGTTGCGTTAGATTATCACTCGTCTAGAAGAACCTGTTCCGCCATAGTCGGTGAGTAACGCATGACATCAACCCCCATTAGGTATCGGCGCGTTCCTATCGGTTTATGCAAAACTTTCATGCGGCCTCGAGAGACGCCCCGACATTAATCGAGCTGCGTAAAAGGCGGCAACAAAGTCAGTTATATGGTAGATGCGCGTTTAATTAAAACTTACGTCGTCTTATATTCACCGACACGTCATTTGCAAGCATCAGGAACAATAGATTTAATGGTTTGACGAAGCAACAATAATAGTTAATAAGCAGGCAGAAATAGCTGCTTTAGTAATAAACAAGCAGACTTGGAAAAAAGGGAATAGATGCCGTGTTGAGTAAATGTAATATCAAACAATTTTATGAAATTTGCGATAACAGAATTACGAGAACACAAAAACAGAATGAAAACTTGAAAAGAATCATTACAATCGCAGACAGGGCAATATATTATTGCATTTCATCGCAATAACATTATACTAATTTAATCTGCGATATGATATAGAAAATGAATTTTCTCGCGTCGTCACAATTATAAAACCGTCGCGTCTTGATATTTATAGATCCGTTCTCGGGACGTTAATGTCGCTCCTCCGGGGAGATTCCAGGGAGATTGATAATTTATGCGACACTGCACGCATATATCGATATAAAACGTCGCTTAATGCATATGGTAATCGGTCGATGACGCACACCGCCGCTTCCCGCGGAATCGTCATTCTCCACGCGAGTCGAGGATTGTTCCCGCGCATGATCGATCGAACGGCCGATTCACTTCCGTTCCGCGTGGCGCGATTCAATCATTTTATGCGACGCGTATGCAAAGCGTATTCGTTCGCGTCTCTGAATCCCGAACGAACGGATGAAAGGAGGAAGCCGTGCTGTCATCAACCCAGCTTCTGCTTCTTCATCAAGCCGAGCTGCATTTCCGGCGCGCATACCGATCCATGAATAGCGAACAATCACGCGCGCGATATATCAATCCGCGAAACATCTCCGCCATGATGCGCTTCACCTTTTGCCTTCCGTAACTTTCATTCCGTATAATCCGATCTCCGTTTCTCGATGATTATCCGATTGTCCTAAATTTATCTACCTCTTCGATGTACGTTTTCATCTCCTCGTCCATAAATTCCTCATCGATCATGAGACGTAATGCGCTCTCGACTCCTCGCGTGAGCTTTCGAAGCGGAGAAGTTTCACGCTTCCGCGTGAACCAATTCCGGGACTCGGGTTTAAAAAGTCTCGTGCGAATTCTTCCACTATCTCGGCGAAGACGGATGTTGCACCTTCGAAATATTCGCGGGAACAAGGGAAGAATAGGTCGTGTGCGCGTGTACGTTCTCCGCAATTTGAACGTCAGCTTGAGGGCGTAGGAACGATATGGTTTTGCGCCATCCTGACACCAGGAATGTGGGAACGTGATTCCACGCTTCCCACGATTCTTATTTCGGAGACACGAGACGCCGACGATCGCTCATAAGAGTCAAACTCCTCCGCGTGCCTCCGTTCAGAGAGGTTCTTTAAATCTTCGATAGCGAATTCCGCGCGTTCTAACGTCTCGCCGCGAGCGATGAAAGAAACGCTGCTAATAATTCTTGGAACGGAGGCAGTAAAATTTAATGGTCACGTGACTATTTTTCTGATTTCCAAAGCTTATACTGCGGTCAGACAAAAATATAAAAAACGGAATTCTCCCAATTATGCAGCACAAATTAGAGTTTAAATGTATGCGATAAAGAAATCATCTCCATGTTTGCGTTACAAAACGCCTAGGCAATTATCTCACCGCTGATTTTTATAAATCAACCAACACCGCTTGCCCATGCAAATTGCATTCGGATGTGTTGCGAGACATTTTTTCTTTCATACTCAATTTCTTCCACGATCGATGATCCGGAAGCGTGCCTCTGTATCGCGCACGATGAGCGCAAGCGGAGTAAACCGGAGAACTTCCAGGAAAGTTTTTCATGACGACCGCAGTTACTTCCGCAATGAGCTAAACGTCGGTCGACGTTTCGAGGTAAACGCGGGAAGAAGGATAAGATAACACCAAAGAAGAGGCACACTGTTCGCGATTCCGACGTCACTTTGGCAGAGCGCCATTACCCCCTTTCCCTCTCTCTCTCTCTCTCTCTCTCTCGTCCCATCCCGGCATGCAGAAGCGTGGGAGTGGAATTCCCTGATTCTCACGAGCCTAATTTTGGGATCACGCCGACCTGCTCCCGACCGGGAAGCCGAAATTACGAATTTGGAGCGGTGGCCCATTTTTTCCAAATGCAATAACTCTTGTGTACTTCCTAGAGAATCACCAATCTGACCCACGCTTCCTAGAGAATCATCAATTCTCGGTTATGCTTGCATCTTCGAAGAACTGTAAATACAAGGAATATTATTAAGACAAGAAATATCGAGAAAGAGCTTGTAAAGGAATTTCAGATATTTACCAGTTATATCCCTAGTACGCAGGAGAAACCGACCTGGCAAATCCGTGATTTGAAATCCGCGACGCGTTTCGGAAACGGACACCTCGCGGCGGCTAATTTTACCGTGCTTTATTTTTCCGCGGATCCGCATGCACCGAAATAGCCGCAACTGAGTTATTACAGCATTGAACTAGCGCACACTTTTCGGAACTCGCCTCGCCTTGGCTTCGATTCCCGTCGTCGCGTCCTCAAAGATTACAGCGAGCGTCGAGGCTCACCTTGCTGCATTAAAATTCGTGTCGCGCGTATTACTGGTGCTACGCCGCGAGGGCGAGGTAAGAGATGACACCGCGCTCGCGTGCGATTTAATGCAGGCAGTTTACATTTTTTTTGTAACGGAACTCCACCCACGAAGCTCTCGATCGAATTCCTGCGGCAGCGTTCCGCGTACTTCACTCCGACGGAGCGTCCTCGAGTCTGACGTTTTTCGAAAGCCTCGTCTGTCTTCGAGAGCTCGCCTTGGCAACGACTTCACTGAGTCGTACATTTTTCTGACCGAATATCATGTGTCGCGAATATTTTCAGGCTACGTCGGTTTGTGTCTGTGACATTATTTCTCGTACCGAAAAATTCTCTCGGCCAACAGGATACCTCGAATTCCTTCGCGAATTTCGCTTGGCGCCTTTCGATGGCTGGCCTATATTTTATATCAACGTGAATTTCGTTCCACCCGCCAATAACAGAAAATATGACAAATGATATCTTCGTCAGGAGAACCATGCTTGACTTCACTTTCTGTCGATACGACGTAACAAATGATTTGAAATTAGATCGTCTAAATTGCGATCGCAAAAAAACGCCGAATGCGAAATTGCATCATCTGCGAGCAAAAGGAGCTCATGGAGAATGGATACACGGATAACGTTCAATAATGGGTCACGTAGATCGGGTGTAACGCTTTAACAATTCGTGTCATTCCCGAATGATAATGCCAGTATGGACGCATGGGAGACAGCGGCGCGGCGGCCTTCATGTCGATCTCTCCGCGAATTAACAACATTCCCGAACAGCCTGTGTCATACGGTGAACAGACCTATGACTACAACGAGAGACGGCGACGGCGACGGCGAATCGTTTCTCCGAACCGAATGCGCGAATCATGACGCATAAATTGCCGTGATTGTCCGCGCATGGCCGGCCACGGACAAAAGGAGAGAAATTGCGACCAGGAACTTCATTTGCGTCAGACCAATTTGTATCGAGCATCGCGATATGCGTCGTAAATCGCCGTCGGAGAATAGCGTCACTAGACGATACCTGTCATTTCTCGAGTCTTTAGAGAAAAACAAGTCTCATAAATCGCGGAGGATATTGACGTGAGTTGCAAGACACAAATATTCCACCGAGAACCATGATATCATTTTAAAGTGACCTAAATTTATTTTGTAAAAGTAAACAGTTATTGTGAAGAACTGATGAAATAATAATGATTGAAGAAAAATAGAAATTGGAATACAAAAAGTTTCTCTGACGTTACATTGACATACGTAAATACTGCGAGAAATAATTAATTGGCTCCCTTTGCGATATTTTCAAAATTGGAAAAAGATGTTTTTATCGATTCTCGATTCGATCGTCTCAATTATTCAAGCCGATACAGGAATTTGCAAGAAAGTATCATCGACGAGTTACTCGGACTAAAAGTCCGAGCGATAAATAGTCACACTTCTCGATATAGTCTATTCTGATATGATGAGAATAAGCGCAACGAGCAGCAGGCGCGGATCGTCACGGCTGTAAAGCAGAGAGAGAACGTCGAAAGTGTGGAAATTCCCTATAATAAACTTATAACAAGTTATCCCGGGCGGAAGATCAGGAATTCCATCTCGCGTTCGTACCACGAGCGACGAGGGAAATGCGTTACCGCCGAAAATTGGACGCACGCCACCGATGGATGAGCTGACTAATCGAATATGCACCTCGTAGGCTTATTCCGGTTCTTCGAGGAACCTCTCTCGCAAGCTCCCGCATATTTTCCGCCCCGTCCCACTACCGCCACCGTTTTCGCGGTTTATTTCCGCTGTGTAATTCGCGAAAATAAGTATTTCTGCGGATCGCACGCATGCGCAGGCAAATCTGCTCGCGAGCAGAATAAACTCGTTCGAGCTCGTCCTCGACCGAGCTTCATGACGGCTATAAAGCCGGGAAAAATTTTAAGTGACTCTGCATGAAACGTAAATGCTGAAACGCGATTAATTAATGAGCGAGGTGAGCATCTACGACGTGTCGCGTATATCCGCGGTGACACGCTGAATAATTTAAATCGCTTTATATAAATCAGTGCACTTTGGATGGAAAAAAGAGGATATATCCCGGAAATGTACCCGCGATGGAAATTATTAGTGATACTTCAATTATCGTATAGAGCATTAACTGCAAAATTGATCTTCGCGTTCCGCGACTGACCAAGAGCCGTGCTAAATATAAATATAATATTCCATGATTAATATCACGGTAGCAATAAAATATATATTATTATGCAAAACACCTTCGCGTATACTCTGCATGATCATTTGCGCTTCCATCGAGAATTAGAATTTTGTTTTCAGGAAAATTTTAACAACTAGCATATGTGGTATCTTTATCAATTTCCATTTTGATGTCACTTGATGCACAAATTGCCGCATTTGTTTATCTCCAGTGGCCGACGCGCGAGCGTATTATATGAATAATAATTACTCTGTCACGTCAATTGTTCCCGGAAGATTGTGTGCGTCGATATCATTATTGTGACTTTTTATGCGAAGACTTTGAACTTGTCATCGCATAGATATATATTTGGCTGCGCATTCCATGTAAAAACGAATTGCGTAAAACACAGTTTCCATACTGCCGGCGACGCATTAATTACTGCATTATCAAATACATATGTATCGCCTCATGTTCCGCTTGATCGCAGAATACGATCGGCTTATTAAAATTCTGTGGAACACAATGCGGCATCGTATCCGAAGATAGAAATTCGATGATGATTTTTGTCATCTAACGCGAGATAAAATTCAACGATCAAAAATGTCACTGCAATATTCAGAAAAGTTCGATAAACGTCAAGCATTGCTCGAAGAAAAATTGCGTGTTCAAAACAGATCTGTCGACATCTTCTCAACAAGATTAATTGCGCGATGTGTGCTCACACTATCACCAACATAAACCATTATTGATTTGCTGGGATCGAGCATGTTAATAGTCAGGAAGAGCGCTTGATTTTCCCTCGAGCCATAAATTTGAACACTTTTAGCTAAACACACAAAACACGTTCTCTATTTGCAAAGCGTATTTTCCAGTAAACCGAGAACGTCGGTATCTAGAGAGAGAAACGGCTCGCATCGTGGCGAATTATCGCATGCCAGATCAACCGGCCAGATTAATCCCGTAAGATAAATCGTTAATCTGACTGCGATAATATTTCCGCGTCGAGAAAGGTATCGATTCCTCGGCTAAGGAACTTCGTCTAATGAATTTTTCACGTACGGCGGGAAGACGTGTTCTATTTCGGACCTCGAGAAAATATCGCGCAGGAAGGTATCAATTATATTCGGATTAATTAATTATTATCATTAATGCTGCATTATGTATGCGCGCGATGATTCTTTGAACTTTCAGCAGTTACGACACTAATTCTAATTACCATTCTAGCAATTATGCTAATCGTTATCTGTCGAATAACGAACCGTACGATCTCTCTTGAGACCTCAGATTACATTTGCGCATTTTTAGTACAGGAGTTTGCCTTTATTTAAATTGCCCTATCCTCATACATATGATATTTGCGTATACAGGGTGTCCGGTAACTCACGACTCAACGCTCGTGAGTGGATAAAGAGGACTGAACTGAGTGGAAAAGTCCTATACCATTTTGCAATTTTCACAATAGTTAACGAGTTATTAATTATTAAAAACCGCTATATTAGTCCGACCTACCGCCGAATGCAAGTGCGCGGCGAGATGCGACCGCCTAGCGATCAAAGTTGCTAGGCGCGAAAAGTTGTTTATTACAAATGGCATGCCTAGCCATTGCCACTGCGATCGCTAGACACTCGATCGCTAGGCGGTCGCATCAGGTCGCATCTCGCCGCGCGTTTGCATTCGGCGGTAGGCCGGACTAATAGCACGATTTTTAATAATTAATAACTTGTTAACTATTGTGAAAATTGCAAAATGGTATAGGACTTTTCCACTCAGTTCAGTCCGCTTTATCCACTCACGAGCGTTGAGTCGTGAGTTACCGGACACCCTGTATATTCGAAACTTGAATAAATCGTTTCATCTGCCATTCACAGCCTTAAATAATCCAGCAATTGCTAAGTATGTAAACCCGATATTTGCCCCATTTCGCGATTCATATTACAGCATCATCTAATAATAATGAGATTTATTCGTTCCAATAATGTCGGACGGGTCACAGCGGGAAAAGTACAAAAGTCTAATACGACGATTAATCATTAAAGCAACCAGCTCCATGTTTTTCGTATACTCGAGAAAATTGGTGGTCAATGACGAATTCCTTGCGTTTCGCAGCGAATTACATTTGCGGGCGATTCTCCGCGGCGATGCATTGGATAGAAGTTTTCGGATGAGGACACAAAACACGTACTCGTATTTGCGGAACAATTCCAGCGGCCGACGCGCGACGCCGGTTTGCGAGAAATGTTCGAGCGGAGGAAAGGTGCCGGAATAAAACGGCGGCGCGAAGATGTTTGTTCCGCGCAAATCATAGGAAGCTCTTGGAACAAATTCCCGATAAGCAATACGGGTGCAGAGCGGTCCTCGTTGAAAAGTATAAGCGGCTGGTGCAACTGGCACGTGAATGCAATGGTAGAACAAACCATGCATTATTTATTAGTATTAGTATTAAATTATTGGCAAGAGAGAAAGGAGAAAAGGCAGAGGATAAGAACATGATATATATACATGATGAAATCCAAATATCTAAAGAAAGTTGGTTTGAATTTCTCTGGAAATTCTTAACGATATAAATGATATTATTACACTTGATTAAGATTTGGTCCTGCTATTTGGTAATTATATGAATGTAAACAGACGTATAAGCACCAAGATAGTAGGTATGTCACTTATTTCAAAATAAATCAAGAAACTTGACATCGTTCTGATTCGCTTCGGAAATTTAAAAACGAATGGCATCTGAAATGGAAACGAGTTTCGATCTAAAGGAGACGAGTGAGGCGGAACGCTCGAGCCTGTGCGGATTCTTTGGCGTTTCCGATTCCAACGTCGACTCCTGGAACAGATACCAATAATGGAAACTGTTGTACGACCGGCGTGAAATCGCCGGAATGTCCGCGACTCGCCGATGGAATTCGCGCGAGGGGACGACCGTAGCCGGGAAGAGAATCGGCACGAAATCGCTCTACCGTCCGACCGAAGAAAAGAAAGAAGATATTCTCCGCGCATAAGGATTCGTTCTGGAATCCTGTTTGATAATTCATGGAGACGAAATAACGCTCTTCCACGAAATAGGTCGTCTGCGAGGCGAAGATTCGGCATCTTA
Organism: Ooceraea biroi; assembly: GCF_003672135.1. Lineage (NCBI taxonomy): Eukaryota > Metazoa > Arthropoda > Insecta > Hymenoptera > Formicidae > Ooceraea > Ooceraea biroi. Next base: position 13,222,992 of record NC_039514.1, on the reverse strand, counting down.
AAAATGTATCTTTTGATATGGTCAGCAGAATTGTATTCATTACAATACTATTTCGATACGATATTCTTTGATTTCTTGAGTTACTGAAAAATCGATCCAAAGCTCCAATCTCCCATAGTTCTCAACAAAAGAACGAATGCACGATCAATCTAAAATATTTTATTTATAAAAGAAGAAGAGAATAATTTGCGACACTGAATGAGCGAAATACATGTACGGCTTCCGTTAGAAGCATCGAAATTTTCGATTGATGAAGGGATAAGCGCAAATTATTATCGCGAATTTCTCTTTTGCCGGAAGATTGATGATTTAATGTACATTTTTGAAGAATGCTGATTGTTGGCAACAGGTCGACTTCCGATTGGATTCGCTTCGATAATGATGATGTAACCAGGAACGACAAGTCTCATCCATTATAATCATCTCGATAGAGAGCGTGAATAATCCACGACGGCTCAGTAAAAGCAAACACAACGGTGATCACGAGCTTATTTTGATTTCGCGCACAAGGAATGATCGATCGGTTGGCAGGCTCTCCGGAACGTGCATCGATTACTACATGCATCATGCACGAAATCATCGCCATTGATTTTCCAGTAGAACTTTTTAATCGATTTCTACCTTATAGCTTCGTGTTCTCGTGTATTTTTTATTTGTAAATTCTCCATTCTGCAGATATCCCATTTTGCGAATCGTGTTTTATGGCACAAAGTGCCACAAAAATATATGATAATTTAATACTCTCTCTCGCGTGTGTACAGGATATTAAATTATTCTCTATTGTATTTTTTACCCGGGCAGGTCAGACAAAAACACCATTAAAATTACTGAGACCTTTTTTCGAGTAGCATGTCTTCCATTACCTGGATCTTTCCTCGCGACTGGCTCCTCGTTATGAAGCGTAATGATACCATTGCGACAGAGCTGTCTGCGCAAAATGAAAATCTCCCATTTGTGGGAAAGCTCCTGAAAGATGTGGTCGCATGGCGGCTAGATCAATCGCAAGCTCTCGCTCGAACGGCACGGAACAAAAAAGCAACTGAGTATCTCTTTAATTATCCGTCTGCCAACAGCAACGTTGCTGTAGCGGGAGAAAAAGCGGGCGGAGGCGCTCAGTGAGAGAAACCGACTTGCCAGCCGTCTCCATTCAGGACTCGCGCGATTTTCAGTCCCCCTTCAAGGCCCTTCGTCAACGGCAGTCCCTTCATTCAGTCTTTCTTACGCCAATGGCGTCCGCGCGTTCTCCAAGAAGAAGCTTCTTAATATTCCGCTGGCGTTCGCGCGCGTCCAGCTCGCGCGCTGATAATACTCGCTTCAACGGGGCCCGGGGCCCCTCCCTACCATCGGCCGTGCGAGGAGATCCCGCAGGGCCCCGACGCGTTTACATGGACATAAAAGGCAACCCCACGGCCACGAGGACGGCCGCCTCTCTGACACATTGGACACGGCCACTGAGCTTACGTGGGCTGTCTCTCTTTTTCTCTCTCTCGCCACCCTTCGTAGCTTGCCGGAAATTCCTCTTCCTCTTTCCTCGATCCTCTTTTTGAACCGTCGGAGCTCCCTCCTCTTCCTTCTGATGCTCTTGGTCCTGTCTGCCATCTGATCGTTTATCCGAACGATCGCTCTGGCCGACTTTTTTTCCTGTTCGTCGCTGAATTCCAGTTAGCCGTATGCGGTGCGCTGCGGTATCTGGAGATGCAGGTTGCGGTAAGGGTTGCTGTTGTTGCTGTGGCATGAAGGTTGGGACCGGAAATTCGATGGCATGTACGCGATATAATACGATGCGTATTATTTACGTGTATCCGCGAAGACGAAGCTTCGACTGGAGGTCTTTGCGAAATCGCGGGACACCATAAAAGTGAAGGGACTATTTTCTTAAGCGGTCACGCGTGCATGTTGTAAGCTGAAACAATAACCGCGTAAGTCGATGAAAAGCAGGGGAATGCTGCTGCAATGCTGTGCATTTATTTCTGCGTCGCAGCTGCATTCTGGAGATTCGTAAATTGCGTTATCACGTCGCAGCATCTTATCGCGGCTGCAAACTAATTGAGCTACTCGCGCGTAAGTGTCCGCAGTATCATTGCATCAGCAGTATCAGATGTCAAGTTTTTTTATATAAATCATTACCACGTGTCATCTCCAAAATATCACTCCGGGAGTAATTCCAATGACTCAGCCGATCGCGAAAATAAAGCGAACCAACCGACGAGCAATGCGCGCGGTGCTCAAAAAGCACATCTCCGATTCTGCACGAGGAGCAGATTGCGCGCGGTATTCTGTCACCGGTACGGCGAACCCGATCTCCTGTGCGAGCGAGATGACTCGTCGAGATGAGAAGGACAAAGTGGAAGGAGCAAGCCGCTTGGTGGTGAAGCCAGCAATGAAAAAGAGAGAACAAATGAGAGACGCAGACGAGGCAACAAGGGGGAGAGAAAGAGAAGAAGGCAGAGAACGAGAGATCACGCAAGCGAAAAGCGAGACGGAGCGATGAAGGAGGTCGAGGGAACAATAATAAAGAGACAAGGAGGTAAGATAATGCATGGCGCCGCTCTGGCGTTCATTCATGCTTTTTACTCGTTAGCAGTGCTCGGCGCTCGCTCGCTCGCTCGCGCGGACCGCCAACCTCGTATCACCTTGCCTCACCTGCCCAACCCTCATTCTCTCTTCTTTCCCCTTGCCAGACTTCCCTCTTTCACCGTCGATCCTGGCGAGACCCACGAGGGAATATGCGTTCAAGCACGCCACAACCTGGACCGGTCGAGGGAGATCCTCTTTCGCCTTATTCATCCCTGCGGGGCCTGCGAGCCCGCCGGATGTGCATCCAAGAGCGCGGGAAGAGATGACGACTTAACTCGAGTTGACGTCCAGTAATCGAGACGATTAGACGCACGCGGTGGCGCGGTGATCCTCGAACGATAAGGTTGGTACATGGTCGTTACAAAACAATCAAGAGGCATTTGATACTCTGGGATCAAGGGAGAATTAAAAGGGAACAATAATTTGAATTGATAGAATTTTAGAGTTTCAATTTTGTTCAGGATTAAAAGATCCGCCTCCAAGAGTAACGCTAGCGGCAAAGTCTATCGTTATTTATGGCGATTAGGTGCATTGCTCGATCGTTTCAGTAATGATAGCTAGACGACCTTATTCAGTATCAATTACGTTGTTACGTACGATGCATCGCTCTATTCACTTTCTCGAGAAACTAATCGACTTGATCGCTGCTGATGCACGTGTCTGCGATAAGCGTGTACATGCGCGCGCGAATATGCGAGCGCATTGCAGCAGAGCTTCTCTCTCCCACGTTATTCGCTCCTAATACTTTGGAACTAGTCGCAGTTTCAAACTATCTGCCAGCCATCTCTACACGATGCGCAATAACAAATTCCAAGCACATCCAACGCGTATGAATATTACTGAGGCGTGATACTCGCGCAGCCAATATCAAAACCGATGACGTTAGCTTATTCAGTTACGTACCTAATATCGCATTCCGTGCATTTGTACCTGCTTAATTAGTTACGACATACAACGTTTCCGTTTGACACACCCTCCCTCCTGTGAAGCTTAATTTCATTAGCTTCACAGCTGCCAATTATCACATTGTTATTACGCGCGATCCCGCGCGTATCGATTCGATCTCGCCGATTACGTGATCGTTTCCGCGATGCCGGTATAAGCCTAGCGTTTTGATTTAACGATCGGAACCATCGCGGTGAAACTGTCTGTCTAGGAAACCACACGAGCGGCGATCGTTAACCGGGAGATCATTTTCTCGCGATTTGCACGCGTATCGATGTATCGTGCAGGAAATCAACTATTGCGCTCGCGCTGTCAATAACCTACCCTGATAAAATCTGGCTCTCGGTTCAGCAATCTTTCGATTGGCGGAGGCAGATAAGGCCACGTAAGAGTATAGTTGACTCGAACAAGTTGGCGAAGCATGACTCCGATATAGTTTATAGAGTTTCCGATACTTTTAATATGCTTTCCTGTAACCCGGAATGTACCGGAATGATTGAAGCCTGAACGTGATCCGATATTGGCGTGGCGAAAAGGGGTCAGCTCGCCTGCGACGCCGACAGTCGGTCGCGAAAATCGTTGATCGATTTAAATCCGATATTACAGCATCCGCGGCGCGCGCCTATCAATATCCCAAGTCAATTGACCTGCTTCAGGAAATAACATCGTTAGGCTAACGCGCAATTATCACATTATTATCAATCGAAAAAAATTGAATTGCCGCGGCGAAAGGGTGTCTCATACCGCCCAGCGCGTTGGCGTAGCGTAATCGATGTAAATGTAACGTTACGCGGCACACGAGCGTATCGATCCGCCAAGCGATCCGCCAAACGATCCGCTTTCGCGAAAATAACGTCGTTGGATCAACCTTCAATTATCTCATTATCTTTCATCGGAATCGACGGCGGATCAATGGGCCTAATAAGCGCTCCAGGTTAAAAGCGCGCGTTTGCAAATCGCGCGCATGCATTATGCATTGAAACGCTTCGCATCCGCGTGCGGAGCGGCAATGAATGAAAGGCGATTCCACCTACGCGCGGCGCGATAGAGAACAGAGCTTGCCGGAGCGAGAGATATCAATTATCGCGTCCGGTTATTACACGTCGCGCGCTTATGTGTGTGTCCCTTGTTCTGCGTGTCGTGCGTGCACCGACAACGGCGTTTTCGCGATATCGCAATTTCGCTTCGACGATACAGCGGCAGCGATTTATCATCAATTACCGCGAACGAGCAACCGATCGCAGAGTCGCGCGATCGGCAAACCACATTCCAACGCAATGCGCGTTCTGCTCCGATGTAGCGTGCGAAATGCAATTCGCAACGCGATTAAAAAGAGAGGAGCTACCTTTACTCGCCTCGTAAAGTCTTGTCGTAAAATACAGAATCCGCGACTTTTTATGTGTTAGGTATTGCAATCTGTATCACGATAAATTTCATCGTACAGATTACGATTAATCAACGGAATAAACATGTTTGTATGATTTATTTCTATGTATATTACTTGTAGTTAGAATTGCGTGTAAAAAACGTTACTTTCAAGAAAGAAATGTTTGAAAATTTAAAAGAATCTTGAGGCAATTCTGGAACTCTGTATCGCGTTGAGATCTGGTTTCGCCGACACCGGTGCAACTTATCGATTACTGGCATACAAGTGGCCAAGCGGCGTTCCCGAAGTGGCCGATACGTTCTGCTGATTAATTGCCAATCGAAACGATAATCGAGCGCGACGGTTCACGAACTTGCCGCGACACTTTTCAACGCGAAATTATAGGCTCCGTTACCCTCTGGCGATGCCTGCTGTTAAAATAGACTCTATCTTCATAAACATCTATGATTAACACATCGTGTGTGCTTTTAAATCGAATAGCGCGATTCAAAGGAGAGCAGGAAGTCGATGGAAACCGCTGCTATGTTACGTGCGAGCGCGCTTTTGACGTACGCGAGCGAAGACTACTAGTCTACTAATAATTTTCACGTCGTCCTCATAATTGCTCCAATTATTTCGTGTCATGAAGAAAACCTATTAGAAATATAATTACATTGCGTAAAATCTAGTTTTGACCTCAAGTACCGAGAATTGAGATTCTTCCTCCATTCTCGAACGGAATAATTAGCTCGAACGCGACCGAGAAAGAAGTTATTTGCGTCCCAATTATCAGATTCGATAGGATCGCGAACGATAACTCGCGGTCTTCGAAATCTCCTGGGGAAACACGCAGCGAGCGAAAACGACCGGCTTCCAAAGTCCGTGTCGAATCCATGACGATTAAATTGACATTTCGCGATCGTCAAAAACGCGCTGAAGGCGCGCTTTTGTTTTCGTCACGTTCACCTGCGATTATCGCTCCCATTCGTCTACGTGAATCCGTTCACTGCGCCGAAAATTATCGTGCCGAATCGATAACCCGTGTACGAAACGAGACAAGAGAGGGTAAATAACCTTTGGCGGTTGCCACGGGGTGTCCGTTTCTGTTCCCGATATATTTACGACCGAGCCGTGATTTAGGATCTTTCTTTTATCCACCAATACGAGCTCGCCGATCGTATAGACCGACCTTCATCTAGTCCCTCTTCCACCTTGCTCCTTCTTCCCTTCGACCGACCATGCGCTACAATGATAGTGTCTGTCGAGACTTCGTATTTCACGTAAGGGTCGGTTCACGTGGCGTAAATCGCTCGCACGAGTCCCCCCTTTCAACATGCATTTTGATCCGTAGTAGCTCGTGCATGTATTTGCACAACAAAAACGAACTTGCGACGTCTGAAACACCTTTTTCACTGTACTATAATTTTCAGACCTTGCCATAAGCACACGCATATAATACTTGTTAATAAGGTATTCAATATCTTTCAACTATCTTTAAAATTATATATAATATAAACTTGTTTTATACACGTTTATTGCTGGTAAAATGGTTACGATGTACTGCACTATCGATTTGGAGAATTATTTTCTGCTCAACCTAATACATAATATTCAAGTTCTTTTTATAGCGACCGAGAATTAGTTATATAATTTTTTTTAGTTATCGATTCTTAATTAGCCCGCACGTTTATTTATAAGTCGAACATTTAGAAGAAACCACAATTCGTGCACAAATATACATTCATGCTAATATCAAGTATTTCAGTTTCATGGGAGTCAGAATTTTCATGCCGGAAAATCCACAAGAATCTCAGGGTCAGTCCCAACCAGTTTCCCCATGGAGAGACCATGGAGACAAAGGAATCTACCTTGTCTCATCCTTGTTCACAAATTACTCACTTCTAGAAAAACTTTGAGATTTTCTCCAAAATCATCATCTCCTTCGGGAAAAGAAAAAAAGAAAGATGAATCACACAATAGATTGGGACCCATAAACCTAGTTTAAAGGTCTTTGTCTTCGACCGAGCGTAGCAACTGTAAGATAAACTAGCGCCGATCCCTTCAAAAACGAAAATTCGACCGTGATGTGGTGATGGTGATGCAGAGAAAGGGAGAAAGAAAAGATGGAGCACGTCGATGGAACGAGACGAACTCGGGAACCCCTCTTCCGATTCGGTCGGCATAATTTACTGTCGGGATCCCCGACCGAGGTAGCATATACACCCAAGACATCATCTAAAGGGAGGCGCGCGCCGGGATCTCTTACGAAATCGGCGGAAACAAAAACCAGGCTGCGTCGGCGGCATCGCGCGTCTTCATGGGAAACGCGTATCCGATCGTATCGTCCGATACTCGGCCGCGATTACCAGCGCGAGTATTATTTCCCTGCCTGATACCTTCTCGCGATCGACACCGGCGCGGGCGCATCTGCACCGATGTTGCTGAAGATACGATCGGATGCAATGCGTGCACATCGAAGGCAGTCTGATACAAAAGCGGTTTAATACAATGGACCTACGCACACGAAATCGCGGTTGAATATGAATTTACGATTGAATGAACATGGAACAATTACGCGCGCGAATAAATTAACAAAAAGGTCTAACATTTACGCAGGATTTAATAAATGTCACGGATGTTTTAGATTTTGCAAGAAATAGGATCTTTCTTTCATCCACCAATATTAAAAGGCTGATGAGATCTGAAATTTGATACTTGAGTAATTGGTTTGTCATGATTCGTCGAACACTTTTCCGCGATATCTAGATAACTGCTGGGAACGCCAGGTAGATTCTTGCAAGTTGTACATATTTGTCACGAGCAGATCTGACGTCGAGGAGGCATTATCAGAGATTGCACGATGCGATACTGAGGTTCGAAAGTGCGCGCCACACCGATGACAGTAGTGACTCATCGTAATTCGGCAGAATTCGCTTGCAAATAACGCGATAACGGGCAGATTGCGTATTACCAAGTCGCGCCGCTGATAAGATTCGGTCACGCTCTCTAATCACTTGTTTTTAGTGGTTACTCACAATCAACGCAGCATCGTAAGCGGAGAAATACGTAAACAACTGATCGTATTTCTGTCCTGCCGTTCGCTATCCACGCGACACGCAAGGGCGGCTGATAAAAATTACACTGGCTGACGCTTCGTCCGAAAAAGACCCGTTGTTGTGCTTGAAACAACGCTCCGACTTTTGTCGTGGCGATTAGCACTCCCGAGATAACGTGAACCAAGGAAGTACGCAGAAGTCACATTTAAACGAACGTATTCGTACACAGGATTCATGCGCAGTAATTTTATGAATGTGATTTAGATATCATTCCGTTTTACTTGAACTGTCTGTAATTAAGATCTGTCTCGTCTCGAATTTACGAGAAACGAAAAGGAAGGAAAACCTCTCTGCGGAATATTGCACGATATACTTTAAGCAATATCTTAAAGAACGTCGCGCTTTTCTTGCTCGACGATCTCTGTGTGCTCTTAAGGCTATTGGCTTTACTTCATACGATAGATGCTGGACGCGAGAGAACCGTAAATTATCGACGGACCGGCACCAACCATGTTATCAGAGTGTGTCGATCGACGAGAAACGAGGTACCTCGATTTCCTCGGAAAAACGATAAATTGTGATATATCGATACGTTACTGATTAATAGAATTTTATTCTTACAGAATATTTTGTCGAAATATTGACAGAAATTGTATTTAAATACTATTTGTGAACAAACTTTATACAATTAGCATGGATTTCAATTGTTCTAATCTAGGATAGGTCATCAAATTATTTAATAGTAGAGCAATAAAATGTTGTTCCAAGAAAATGTTGAATAATCTTTTCCTTTTTGAAGCTAAATAAGCAAGTAATACCGGTTGATGCGGTTATCATTTTATGCAGTTTTATGATTTATTATGTGTGAATTAAAATATCCAACGTTTCAATCCTACTTTGGATTTTCCTCAGCGACTAGTAGATAGCAATAGTAGTGATCATAACAAGAATAAATTTTTCGTGGTAAACAAGAGTTTTATACGTGAAATTTTTATAATAAATATATAAAAATACACTACATAAAAAATACGGAGAAAAATTATTTCCTTCCCCGAAATCTGTTCCACGAATATATACCCTACAAATCAATCGAAGTGGAATATCAAGTCACCAGCCAGTTGCAATGGCTTCATAAAGTTTTAAGCCTCGACACACTGAAGGACACTTGATAAAAGGGCTAACCAAAAACGCCCACTATTGCCCATTGAGAATTTCACTTTGGGAACAATGGACGTCGCTATTTCAGCCTCCAGGACGTACGTATGGTCGAAGTCTTTTCCGGTGGAAATTGGCGGAAGTTGCGAGTCACGTTGGTGCGCCCAGAATTTTCTGGGATGTATATACGGCGGAGGAGAGACCTTTCTCTTCTCCTTTTCATCTGCCCCCTTTTCATCCCTTAACCGATCTTAGCGCCGCTTTGCCCGCTCGTTCTCACCCTCGAAACCACGAGAAAACCCTCTCGAGAGATCAGGCTGAGTTGGGAGACCCGCCCCAATAACATCGACGTCTTACAACGATTTACGATTTCTTTGTCTCGAGGAGACATGCCGATCCATGGAACGCGGATGAAACGATATTACAGTGGATCACGATATTTTTCAAACAACTATTCCCTTTCCTTCTTCAATCTCAAAATAGATGTAGTTTCGAAGTTACCATTAAAATAACACATTTATCTTTCAAATGTTGTTAATGTCGACATTCGATAACTTCATCTGACGGTATCGCCAGATTTACAAAATCATGCCAAAGATGACAAGATTCTAAAGTATGCGTCAATTATAACTTTGTAATCCTAATAAGTTTCTTGCAAGTTTTTCTAGATCGTCGTAGTCGCGATTTATCTAGACTGTCGAGAATAGAAAGCAAATGACGATAGCAATAATTATACCTACGCATACTCAGAACGTTCGCGCGGAAATGGTATTTCCATCGAAATTTTTCTACGGGAACGCTCTGGTGACGTTATTTCGGGTCGAATCGATAGACCGACCCCTCGGGGTCGGAGTCGGACCACTCGTCCGGCGAGTTTGCGGATGAAGGGGCGTCGTTTGAATGGGAGGCCACGATGTCGTGCTGCGCTCGCCCTGGGGCGAGTGCGCCAAGGAATAAAGACGAGTAAAAGGTGGACGGCGACGCCGGGACTCTCGGGAACGAGGGCGACGTCTCCGCTCTCGGATGCTCGCGTGGCTTTTTATAGCGGGGGCCAGGGATAACGACGAACTTAACCACCACCGGGTCGTCCGTAAAATATTCAGGTAACGTTCTACCTATCACACCTATTTTCGCCCCGGCACCGGCACCGTTCTCGAGTGCCGCAAGCGCGTTCCACTTCCCTTCCGGGGAACCCGTTGAACTCGGTCGGCCGAGCAGCACCGCGCGTACTTTCCTCTCTCCGCCGCTCTTGCACGCTTGTCCGCTCGCTCACTCGCGCCACCCGGCAGCAGGATAATTGGACGACCGAGTGACAACCTGACAGGTGACAACCACGACACGGTTGTAACCGGTCGACAGGCGAGAGCATTCCGACGAGAGACGACGCGAGAACGACCGGAGAGGCAGCACGCGCGGAGAGAATTAATCTCTCTAACTCTCTCTCTCTCTTGCTTTCTTTCGCTCTTTCTCACTCTCAGTTCGGCTGATGATCCTGATTCACGGCTCAGTGCATATTTTAACGGGACGAACTGTTTTGAGAACGACACTAATATGAGAACCGCGGAAATGGTAGTCGGATCTCTTTTCCGGTGTCGGATCCGGATAACTACGTAGCGTGAAACGAAAAGATGAAGGAAGTAATTTACGTTACTTGCAGAAAGGTCTGCGAGAAAAACTTTCATTTATTCTTACAATTTATTCAATGTTCTTTTTACAATTAAATAGCATCATAGGATGCTATTTAATAGGACATCCGAGATACAACATTGTCTCCTTACCGCATTTCGGTTCCGTAATCCCATCCGTAATTCCAGCACTCGACTTTGAACGCGAAACCGGACGACGATCGATCGTCACGTCGTCCCGAATAATTAATACGACTCACGTGACCTTACGATATGAAGCGGACGATGAGTAAGGATGATCTCCGAGTGTCTCGCTGATGTGTGGAACAATTATTTTTCATCAATTGTGCACGAATATGATGTGCGTATGTAACTGTAATTTAAAGGATATTAAAAATTCAACGAAAGAAATTGCTTCGTCTTTATTTAGTGGAATAAAATTAGCTCGGAACATTGACGTTATGCGATAAAACAGAGATAATGCATCGCTCGAATGCGAAGCGACGTATATGTTTCCCACTTGGTCTCGTCGTTAACAGCAAGTACAAACAGTTAGATACGTTGCACAACGCGCGCCATCGGCGCGCACGCAAAACGCTTTTTATTCGGGCGAGTCATTAACGGCGAAGACCGCAATTATCGATGGCAAAAGGCCATTCATCCGCCGCAAAATTACCGGTCCGTCCAGATCGTTCTCGGTCATCCGATTGTGTGGATCCTCGCAGCGCGTTTACGTTACCGCGACGTGTAATTGAATTAACTACGAACAGCCGAAGATATCGACGATACAAAAACTGTAATTTTGCCCGTCGCAAGTATCTAAATATCGCGACTTTATGCGCTCCTTTCCGGTATAAATTCCGCAAGCTCTGACATGTCGCACTTATGTAACAACGTTTGCATACGCGCTGTAAATAAGTTCACTTTTGCATGACGAATAAAGGTCTCCGATTCACCATTGAACATAGCATTTTATCAAATCCTGTAACTTAATAAAAAACTTTATTAACGTAAAATTTTATATATGTTTCATGATATGAAAAGAAATTAGTACATCGTTTTCCTATAATTTATATGATGTCATCAGTATCTCATGCTGTTTATGATATATCATTTTGTTGCATCACTGCGTTGCATATAAATTGATTTTCTCGCGAACAGTCTTTATCGATAACATCGCGATTACTCATCGCGATCAGATAAAGTACACTTCCAAGTCAAGAATCGCGCTTGCATTTTATTTTCCTTCTGCTTCTTTTTTATGTCGACTGCCGATATAAGTGATAAATGCAAATTAATTCGACTCGTTCCGATATAATTCGATTACTGGCAGCATGGAACAACACCGTTTATAATCTACATCGCAGATCGCATAAGTACGATGGGCAATCAAGTGACGTCAGTTCTTTGTCTTATCACATGTTCCGTTTCCAGGAATTCGACGCGATTTATTTTATTCATAACACTAGCGATCTTTCACCTTTTCGTGTTTCGTCAGGTCAAGAATCGCGATGCACATTCGAGCAACTATGCATTGGGGACCATTAATTAACACATATCAAGTAGCTGTAAACTTTATTCCAAAACAATGTATTCGCAGAAGACTTGTAACGCGATTAATGTAATGAAAAATGTATTTCTTACATCTACCACGAACGTACAAGATACGAACATAAAAATATCGACGTCTTTTTCCAGTCATTCTTGGCGTTCGGATTTCCAACCGTTCTCGCAGCATATTATATCAGTGCGAAAAGTTATCGCGAACGCGCGAAACCTGCAACGTCACGCTGACATGCTCATGCGTGTGCGGGAATCGCACACGGTACGACGACAATGACGACGACGACGATAATGATTTATACGAGCGAACTCACGACCGCGAGCGCGAGCTTACTGTATGTAATGTAACACAACGAGACAGCAAAACCGCTCGACGAACGTGCATATGCAGAGAATCCAAGCACCGCACGCATTCATGCACACACGCACACACGAAACCGCGGTGACTCGCGAGCGTTTGTTCACGCTCGTCCACGCGCGCTGCCTCGCACGCGAATCCCGGACACGCGTGCGGTTTTACGAGCATCGCGCGATTACATACAAGCGCGTCGCGTATTTCTGTGCGGAATTCCGATCGCAGGATCGGCGTCGCATGCACGCAGACACTCGTTCTCGGTGAATCCGAGCAGCTAAAGAGGAAACTGACGATCGACAATCCGCGCGTTACGGACGATTAATCGCGGTCGGGAATTATCCGCGAGCGACAATCGAGAAGCTCGAGAATCAAGTGCCGTTTTACGCTCGTTTTGCTGCTCGTCTCGTCATAATGTCATGACTATCAGCGCGCTTGAGACTAGCGGTTTCCCTCGTTACCTATAGCTCGATGCGAAACGGCGCGCTCGCCGATCGATGGAAATTGCCGATCGCGATCCGTCGTTAATGCGGGCGACGTTAATAAATCAACAAATTAATGCGACACGTATTTACTTGCGCAACGGAGGAAAACGTGCGCACGCGACGATAAAATCGCACGTCGCGCCGAACTTTCTCCGGAGATATGGAACGATTAAAGTATTCGTTTATATCGCTGCTTCAGAATTGGTGCGATGATTAGCCCGTAAAAGACTGAGAACTGAAATTGATACAGTAACGAATACAGATAAACAATGTTTAGCTCACGTATCGAAGCAGTGATACAATAACTTTAATTGGTATATTTTAGGCAAATCATTTCGTAAAAGAGTTCTACGAGTTCGACTTCCTCACCGAACGAGGTCTTAAAGTTAATCGACATATAAGCAATGAATAGATAATATTTCTCTATACTACAACGTAAATTGCATAATAGACGTTATTTTTGGATTCCGCTTGCGTAAGACGTGACGTGTGGTCGTTTCAATTAAGGTCGCGTGGGTTGCAACGGGTCGCGGAGAGCGAAAACGATATTAAATACTTGACAAGTATACGAGTACCGCGACATTATATCAGGCGTAACGATCGCGAGCAACACCACGTTACTTCGCGAACCTGACGTCATCTCGACGAGATTCCGAAGAAAACAAGGCGGATAAGCGGCGAATTTTTCGGTGTTTACTCACATCGTGGCCCGCCAGCGGACCGCGTCGTTTAATCTTACGTGACGAAACGATCGCGATAAATCACGATCGTCGTATCGCAGAGAGAAAGACCACGACGTTTAATATTCTCTCCGCTCTCCCGCCCATCCGTTCGCCCACTCTTAATCGCGAAATTATATATCTGACATCTCGATTGAGTTAATCCGACCGTCGAGAGATACACTCGCGTTTCTCAGAAAAACAGATCAACAAAAAATGTCATGGTGGCAGGCCGCGGATTTACGTCATGCCACAACGCTGCGCGGTGATGAGACGAAGTGAGAGAGAGAGAGAGAGAAAAAAGAGAAAATGAGAGATGGAGAGTGACGCGATATCTCGCGCGACCCTGGACGTGCGGCAACACGTGCTCCGAAACACGTGGGACGACAAAATTCGGAGCAAGCGAGCACGTCGGAGATCTGACGTAGCGGCCGTAATTATTTTGCCGTACGCAGATGCGACGCGCCATTATTAATGCGGCTGCCTTGCGTCATCCACGCGGAATTCCCCCAAGATGCCACTCATTCATTTACCTTACGATTGCGCACCGCGAACGAATTTACGGAACAGCTGTTGAAAGTGACGCGAGTGTCGACGATCCGTGTTACCGGGAAAATGTATTCTCGCTCCTGTCTTATTAAGCGGTAGAAATTGCTGAGCTGGATTCAACAGAATTCTCGGCAATTGTATCTTCTTACAGTGCTGTTTCTGACTTTTTAATGTTTTATGAATCTCTAGGAAAAATGATATGTGAAATGTGTACCAAATAGAATAAATATCTGATGCGACAAACTTGGCATGCGGACAACTTAGCATCAGTTATTAGCAGCTCCATTGGACAGCGATATTTGCGAGTTTGAACGTGAAATTTAGTTATTTTGTTCTTTATGACATTACCGTGTGTTTTGATCATCTCGATCATCCATCCATACAAGTCAACGTTCGTGCAAAAACGAATGAGTCGATTTGCAGTTCGTAGAGGGTTAGCAGACGAATGCGTAAACAAGCGGCAGCAGCGAAATTAAGAAATAGATAACAACAGCATCGGCAAAATTCACGAAAGCGAGGACAAATACGAGGCGAGATAGCCGACGAGACGAACCGCGTGCAAACGCCAAACGCCGTTTATTCTGAAGGATATCGCGTGGGCATCTTAAAGACCTTTTCCACGGTTCAAAAACAACATTGACAAATCAATATTTTTATATTCGACATATCTTCCCAATTAAGGAAAACACAATCTTAATCGGCATCGATATTTTTTATATCATGAAGATAATCGTTCTGTCTGACGGAGGTGAGTATTAAATTAAAAAAACTTTGCGTTTGTACAGAAATTCGATGTCTATCATACTCTCTTCTTTAGGAATCAGCAGAAATTACATTATTTTTGTCATGAAGAAATTTAAATATTATGTATATAACGTAAGCGTGCCGAGGAGATTCTAACTCTCTTCCATTCAGAAAAATAGAGACCGGCGGATATCGGTTATCTTTGCTAGAGGGGTCAACAAGTGTCTAACGATAGTCTAACGGATATCACAGATAAGGAAAAAAATGGGCTCGTTCGATCGTTATTTTATGTATACGATTCTCAAACGAAAGCAGAGCATCAGGAATCTCGAGTATTATCCGAGATCACCCGGTAAATATCAATGAATCTCGTTAACGAGTGTTGCATACTCGGATATCCGGAGAGAGATTACCGATCTGTATCGACCATGCTGTACCGAACTGAAGAGGCATCGATTCGACGACAGCGGCGAGAGGCTACGAAGCGGTTTACTTTAGATAAGACTACAAGCTTATTGTTGTTTGACACGCCGTAGTAGCTACACTGCGAAGATGTAGCTACACGCGAGATCTGACACCGCAATTCGCTCGTTCACGCAATTATTAAATGCAACTCGACGCGCATCGTTACGCTCGCGATCTAAAGGCATGTTCAAACGCAACGATCTCCGTGCTACGAGTGGTTGCACTCGGTGAAGGATTGTCTTATCGCACGGCAATCGCGCGAAATGTAATTTCTCATAATGTCCCGTATCTTTCTTTTCCGTTGTCTCTGCGGATCACGTGCTCAGCGTCATGCTGTCCGTTACGCAGACTATCCCATTGAATTTCAAACCCAGTTGGCTGGCTGTATTCCTTGACGATCTTGCAAAGTACAGAGATATCTCAGAACGCACGCCTCGTACTAACTTGCAAGGAACATAACGTATGTTAATTGTTCCTACAACAGACTCTAAAGTCGCGAGTTTGCGTCGCCATACCAGGCAGTCATCTCGCTTGGAATGACACTTTTATTCCTCTTCGCTCGTGAAGAGCGATTGTGCAACGTTTCGCGAATCGGCACTCGATCCGGCATCGTCTGCCGAGCGCGGAGCGAGTAAGACAGCCGCGCGCGACCGACTCTTTCCCGTCATTAATTTCTTTCCCCCCCCCCCCCGCCGTCGCGCCGGCAGCGAGACTAATTAAACCGCGGGAGCCGATCACGCAGGCCGAGGAAGAGGCGGATGAAACTGCGTCGCCATCGGCATCGGCGCGGCCCTCTCGCTCGTCTTCTGCTTCGCGCGCGTCTAGCTTCGAGCGTTTCGCAACGTTCCGATAACGCATCTGCGTGACGATCTGCGCCGCCTTCGTGGGTTTCGCTGACCGCGATGTGCCGCACGCCGGACATCGTGGAGCCACCGCAATAATCTAAGGCCGCGTGCACATCGGCCGGCGATAAACGGCGTGCCCGATAACGGTGCATACGATAGCCTACACGTAAACTCCTTAACGCCGGCAACGCCTCTCCGTAGTTCGATAAAAAATTTCGAAATTTGTTGTATACATAACGCGTGAAAAAAGTCGAAATTGTTTGCCAGTCTGCTGTATAAAAATGTACGAGCTCCTATCTCGGCAGACGCGAGATAAATCTGCGCTTGTATGCTAAAATGTTGTGACGTTGAGATGTCTGAAATTTTGTCGAAACCGACGATTAAGCGCGTTCTCGGGCCGACACGAGTTTTCGATATTTCGCGTCTGCATAAACGATCGAAACGTAATCGACGTCTTGATGTGCTGTTCCGAATCAAAATAATGAATCGTTCTGTCATGCGGAATCTACTCTTTATTATTACGTAAATGTACAAGTTCAAGATCTCGCCGTACTCGGCGATTCGGCTGCACACATGTGTAAAAATTCGAGATTACGTATTATAATTTCACGAGCGTTACGCAAGTGTGCACGTGGCTTTATGCGCCGTTCGTCCCGTTTGACGTTCATTGAGGGCCCTTCGCGTGTTGCGAGAGGAGAATGGACGCGTAACTTTTTCCACTTACCTATCCACCGTCGAAGTTACACGCATCTAAGAGGCCGTTTCGAGCGCTCCCCACTAAGAGATAAACGGACAACCGGTCATGTATACCTGTATGGGCAAAGTAAGCACTTATTATTAAACGCCGTCTTATAATGAGAAGGAAAGACGTTTGATTATACATCCCGCGAATTAATATTAGCCGTCCGTTCCTTTAATAATCGTGCATCGATCGTCGTTGTATTTATTTAATAACGTATCCGTGTCTATACGATGATAAATTATGACAGCGCGATCCCGATCGTGAGACACCTTACCTGGCATCTCGCAGAAAGAGAGAAATCCATGTAAGACTAAGTAAGAAGAATCGCGCGTATTTTTATGAATGTTTCTGCGCAATCTTTCGCCTTTTTTCAAGTTAAGAAAGACCGCATTCTACCCCACTCGATGACGACATGAATATGACTCCTATCTATTTTCAGTTCCACGAATGTTTCGAGAGTAGAAGAACGCACTTTGTGTGCGTTCCATAATACGCGTCTGAAAATTAAGAGTTTTTTTGCGGAAACACGTAGCGACGACATTCCATTCACGCGCATTCCAAAATCGCATAGCGTGCGTGAGAAATACAAAGAGCAAGTAAGAGAGAGAGAGAGAGAGAGAAATGGGAGAAAGTTCGAGGGAACGAGCACCCGAGAGAGTATGCGAGATTCAACAAGTGCACCCGCAGCGGGTGAGTCACCAAGAGAAAGACAAGCGGAGGGAGGAATAAAATATCGTACGCGTGGGCACCCCTCTCTCTCTCTCTCTGTTCGCCCAGATCAGGATAAGGAAAAAAATGTGGGGAAACGTGATTCAGCCGCCTGCATAACTGAAAAATCAGGATCCCACGGCGTAAACAGCCGAAAGATAAATAAAGATATACAGCTCGAGTGCGTCGATACGGATGCGTCGCCCCGTCCGGCACGCTTTATCGCTACGTTCTATAAAAAAGGCGACTCGCAGCGAGCAGCAGAGGCGCAAAAAGTGACGATTAAACGAATCGTACCGAGGCACGGCGGCTTTTGAAAAATGCGATTATCACAACGACCAAGATGCATTGCTGATTAAACAATAAAAGACAGGAAAAAAATGAGGACATCTTTGCCCTCGTTCTTTTTCCGCTGAGGACAAGCGACAAATATTTCTTCTCGGAACAAACGCTTAGAAACATGCGTAATAACGTACAACGCCTTTAAAAAGAAATCGCGCGATTTGTGTCCGAGCTGCAGATACCGCGAAAAGATTAATCCAGATTTCGACATCGCAGTGTCGACAATCCCGGCGCATCATCGAAAACCGAAAGATCTCGGCGAATTGAGTCTCATCGGAGCGCGAACAGATGCAAAGTCGCATCTGCATTTCAATCAATGGTAGAAATGCAACAAGAAACGCGCAACAAGGCAGGTATGTTATCCTTTTTAAGCGCTGCATGCGGCAATAGCTTTTCGTCGTTTCGCTGAGAAATTCCCTGAGGACTTGCCGAGACCGACAGGTGTGCGCAATGCGTCGCACGTGAACGAGAAAGAGATGGGGGAGAGAGAGAAAGAGAGAATTTGCTCCACCTGCGAGTTCGCACTTCAAGGTTCTCATCGACGTAGACTGTGCTGCGTTTAGGTTGTGCGTTTCTCGCCTAATGTTACGCACCGACGTAAACGGTAGCAATATAACGTCCGTCAACGCTGCTTACGTAAGAGCAAACGCGCGCGACGAAGCTCGCCTTATCTTGGCGCGCGTCAAGAGTCCAGACACGACGTCGGCCACGGATATACCGGGGACGCGCGGGAATTCCGCGGAGACGTTTCCATTTTGCCAGGTATTCTGTCATTTCGCGGAATCTTTTTTTACATAGATACATTATATATTAGGGGTGTGATTTAGTTTTGAGGGTTTTTTTTGCTCAAAAACGCATGTATTTAAATATGATAATGAATGAATACCTTAATCAAAATATTTTCCTTCGTTTTCTATCACTTTTTCCCATCTTTCTGGCAAGAGATGGATTCCACCACGAGAAAATCACTCTTCTTTTCAGTTGATCCATTCGTCGACGAATTTTCGCACTTCTTCGAAATTATGAAAGTGTGTATCCTCTAAAGCGTGTTGCATCGACTGGAACAAATAATAATCGCATGGAGCAATGTCCGGAGAATACGCGGGGTGCGGTAAGACTTCCCATTCAAGCTCTAATAGTGTTTCTTTCACTGATAACGCAACGTCAGGTCGAGCCTTGTCACGAAGAAGAATCACTTTCCGTCGTTTACTCGCAATTGCTGGTCGTTTTTGGTCCAATGCTTGCTTCAACTTGTACAATTGGTGTCGATAACGATCAGCCGTGACAGTCTCATGCGGATTTAACAGCTCATAGTACACTATCCCACCAAATACAGAGCATTACTTTTCAACCGTGAATATTGCGTCTCGGAGTGGATGTTGATGGTTCGCCTGGATCCACCCATGATTTTCTGCGTTTCGGATTATCAAAATAGATCCACTTTTCATCCCCAGTAACAATCCGAGACAAAAGACTCTTCTTTTTTTGCCTGCCGATCAACGAAATGCAAATGTTCAACCGGTTCGCAATGGCACTTTCCGATAATTCATGTCGAACCCATTTCCCTTCTTTCTGAATTTTTCCCATTTCATGTAAATGTTTGGTAACTGTTGTACGATCAACATTTAATGCTCTGACAAGTTCTGAAGTGGATTCTGTTGGATTTTCGTGCAATAATGCTTGGAAATCTGCATTTTCAAGCTTTCTTGGTTGTCCCGAGCGTTCTTTGTCCTTCACATCAGTATGACCACTTTTAAAGCGTCTAAACCAGTATTCACACGTCTTAATTGATGGGGCAGAATCACCATAAGTTTCCACAAGAATTCTATAACCCTCAGCCGCAGTTTTCTTTTGATTAAAAAACAAAAGCAACGCATGTCGAAAATGCTGTTTCGGAAGTTGCATTTTTACGATGATATAAACACGACCGTTATTGGATCTATTGCTATAATGCTACTAAATGTCGTGGATAATGTCAACACTGTAAGAAACAACAGTTATCGGAAACAGCTATTGGAACAAACTGACACTACAGCCATCTGTTGCAAAACCCTCAAAACTAAATCACACTCCTAATATATCGTTGAAATCATTTTGGATTACTGTAATGCCGTTCATACATAAATTTCACAACACTGTTAATACTAGTCAGTTTTGGGATCCCTAAAATCGCGGACAAAGCTCGCGATTAATTACCGTCGAAATTATTGCGACAACTTGGTAACGGTTCGCTGAGGTTCCAGATAGCTGAGCTCGTCCCGCCGAGCCCGTTCCGTGATCGTTATATCGTCGTGCTAATCTCCGTCCGCAGAGAATAATTCACGGAACTTCCGCGTTCGCTCGGGACAGTTTGCTCGTGCGTTTGCTCTGCGCGAGAAGATCTTTCATGTTGTCGCGCGAACGCGCGCAATCCGCCTCCCCAGGAATCTCCGCGAAGGTGCTCGCCACACATACGGCCACATGAAGCAATCACGCGTGGCCGTGTAATCAGCGAGAGTATCGCCGTTACTTCGAACCGTGTAATCTGCCGATTCGAAGCGAGAGGTCGCGTGATAACCACGTGACGAGACGATATTCTTACTTCTTTCGCTTTTTCGTTTCCTTCTGTTCCCCCCTCCCCCCGCCCCCCCGGGACACGAAGTAACTTGAAGTGATTTGAGGTATTGCGCAAGACCCTCTTTCCCCCGCACGTATCATCACACGTGCAAAAAGTGCGCGATACGAGAAACATAAGTGGCAATTGCGATAAAGCCCCGCGGAGTTTAATTGCCTCCTGGGAACGATAGTCTGTGCTTCAGCGATAGCCACGTGCACGAGGACTCCTCGTCCGCGGTATCGGAAATGCCGTGACACCGACGGCGACATTTCGATGAATCGGCACGGCTGATAATTTCAAGCCGGCGACTTTTCCGCCGTCTCTGACCTCTTGCATGCGCGCACGCGATCCCGCCTCCGCGATCGGATTTCTGCTGCGCCTCGCGCCTCCACCCGTGTTTCACAATATTCCGTCGCGCCATTATTTGCCACGTGCGCGCTACGTTGTACATCAGATATTCGATGAAAATAATCGGTTTCAAAATACGACATGATTTCAAAACTCTAGCACGAGTCCGTTTCCAGTTTCAGGGAAGCAAGACAAGGTTTCTCGAACGCCCAAGAAGTTGGTTTATTCCAACATGAAAGGTAAAGTCACGTGGCATTCCAATCACCAGAAAATTCAAAACAGAAAGTGTTTTCGGGACAACCGGAACCCTTCATGGAAAAGGACTTGGGATTCCGCACTGCATGTTCGCTAACTTTAAGCTAATAGCTAATAGCCTTTTTCAGCGAAAAAGATTTTTTCTTTTATTCTTTTGGACCTTGGAGTTTTGGATCTAGAGTGACTTTTGGATCTGGTCTTCCGTTACCTCATGGCGCCACAGTGAACACCGCATTGTTCGCCTAGACGTTCATCATAGACTTCGTCTCGTCGTGACTATATATAGTTGTCTTTCCCGGAACTTCGGGTAATCTCTAGACGGAGTTCGGTCGTCTTTCTTTATGTAGAGGCCTCTAAATCGATCTTTTAGAAAGCGTCAATGAAATTCTTGCAGTTGAATGTCATATTCGCTCCTCATTCACCGTTACTCCTTTGAGCTCTATCAGGTAACCCCGAGGCGCTTTTCCGAAAAAACGAAGGAAAAGAAAAAAGGAGCAAAACAAAATTCACAAAAGAAGAGATATGTCAAGAGATATAAAAGACAACAGAAGGCCTCTTGCTTACGCCAATTTCGCGTAGACGCCGCAAAGACGAATACGTATCGTAAAATCGTAAACGAAGTCTGACAACAAGAGAAAAAGATGGGAATTCCGGGTATATATTTCGTGGAAAAGGAAATAAGAAACATACGGCCCTGAGAAACCTTCGCCCTTCTCTCCGTCCTCCTCAATCCTCTCTCTCACACAATCCGCCTGGTGTTCTATCTCATTCCCTCGCGCGGATATTGGAACACGGTGGAGGCGCGACCGACCGACCGACCGACCGACCGACGCGACCATTCTCATGCGTGGCGGCGGCTGCGTGTGCGTGACTGTCATGTGACGAGGCGGATCATATAGTGATGTGGGCCTGTGGAGGAGCGTTCTACGTCGAGTGGTACACAGGAACGGGGACGCAGGGAAAGGAGGAAGAGGAGGCGGAGAAGGGAGAGGAGCAGAAGGGAAGAAAAGGAACGAGCACAGCTACCTCGAAGGAAGCAAGCGGGAGAGACCGAGCGACAGGCACGCTAGCGATGGAGAAGAGCAAGCAGGACGTGGAACCACGGTCTCGGGCGGTGGGGCTGTAGCCAGCAGTTCGTGGAATGTCCCGTGGTCTCGGGCGAACAACAGCCCGGCTCCTCCGGAACTCCGACAGGCAGGGAACAGGCGTGGGGTTTCTTGCCGGCTCGACTGGTTGTTGCTCGCCCGACCATTCCTCCGTTCCTCCGTTGCTCTTCGTTCGTTCATTCGTTCGTTCGCTTGCCACCCGGTTGCCCGACTTGCGCCCGGCTCGGCTTACGTACGTCGCTGGCGACCGACAATCAACGGTCGAGGCCTTCCTTCCCTCCTCCTCGTCCTCCTGACACTACTACTACTAGTACTACTACTACTATTACTACTACTACCACTACTACTACTACATCGCAGCCACTGCCGCCAAGCCATATCGATATTGTAATACAGTGCCCCCAAAGTGAGAGAGATACTCGAAGCAGGTTCGAATTGGGATTTCTCGATTGCTTAGACTTACAAGGGAAGGTTTTTAGGTGTTACACTTGGATTTCAAAAATTTTTTGCATGCAGGTAGGGAGGTCCCCAAATAGAAAAAAAAAGTAGCGGCCCAAATGCATATTTGCGCGCTACGTGCGCAATTTTCGATGTTAGGTTAATTACTCAAAAATGCTATTTCCAATCGAATTCTTTACATTTTTTATTTCACCTAATGCACATTTATATTGCTTTGAATAATTTTGTGTGTGTGTGTGTATGTGTGTGCGTGTGTGCGCGCGTGTGTGTGTTTAGAAAATACGAGCGTCTAATGTAATCTCGTGCCGCGCGAGCACAGTGCGTATAAAAGGCCCATTGCTCAAAAATGGTATTTGCATCGTAACTTTTTTAATTTTTTACTGCAACTGCCAATGCACACAATTTGGAATAATTGTACATTGCGCAAATCGTAGTTTGCTCTTTCTGCGTGATTTATTGTATGCGACTTTAAATAGAATTGATCAGAATCCATAACGAGGACATAAAAGATCTGGTCAAGGGAGGTTTTTAATTCTTTCAGTTTTAATTTTGGTTTTGATTTCTTTTTAAAGCGTTGTGCATTAGGTGAAATAAAAAATGTAAAGAATTCGATTGGAAATAGAATTTTTGGGTAATTAACCTAACATCGAAAATTGCGCACATAGCGCGCAAATATGCATTTGGGCCGCTACTTTTAAATTTTTCTTCTATTTGGGGACCTCCCTACCTGCATGCAAAAAATTTTTGAAATCCGAGTGTAACACCCAAAAACCTTTCCTTGTTAGATCAAAGAGTTATGTACGCGCGAACCGTTCGGAACAAAGTTCTGAATAGAATTCCGTGAAAACTCCATGATCGATTTCTTTGATCAGAATTAGGCATCTAGCCTGCGTGTCGAGTAATGAATAGTGTATAAAACTCTTTGCAAGATCCAAGATTTTTATCTTATTCCATATCGAGTTCCATCCCATCAACTTGTGTTCTACATTTAAAATCGCAGCAATGTCGCCGACAGCGTTCAATTCCGCGGCAATTACTGTACGACGAGTAAAATGACGCGATTGTTACGCCTATTGCCGGGGTTCGATAATACCGTGAATGAAGTCCGTTAAATGCCTCTCGCGAAAACCTGACGCCGACGTGAAAGCGCTGGCATATCGGAATGTTCCGCCAAGGGGCGAGGCGAGGCGATCCGACATAATCCGCGGGCGCCAAACTCGCTCGCTGAACGGAGAGCGGCGACCGCGGCGCAATTTGTATTCTTTCGCCTTAATTGCCGGGCTCGCGGTAACAACCGTCCTCCCGGTTAGCGGCGGGTAGTGCACGTTGCGCGCCTCGTGCCAATTAGCCCGCTTTTGTTGTCGCTCAATAATAATCGCACCGGCCGGCCACGCACGAAAGGGCCTCATCGTTCGCATCGGTGCAACTCGCTGCACCCTAAAAGACGCGGCGGACGTCGCCGCTGATCTACACGCCATAACGGCTCGATAGATTCATGTGGATCACATTTGTATCGTGCATTTCGTTAACCTGTCACGCCCATGCCACGGCGGGACACACGCCGCAGGATCGATTTTAGCGAGCTCGCGGATGCAGTCGGGACCACTCGGGTCAAGTCCACTTTTGGCGAAGCTCGATTTATATCTGCCTCATACTTTGCACATATTTTATACAGGGAAAAAATTCGCTCGCTCGCCGTTCTGTTCTAATGATACACAATCACGTTCGAGAGAATCTGTGTTTGAAAGATGTATATATTGGGTTGGCCAAAAAGTAATTGCGTTTTTTTCCAATAGATGGACATACATGTCTTGAAATGTAACTAACTTCATTCTAAACCGCAAATTCATTATGTAGGTTAACAACTCACGGTTCAAGCTTGTTTTACAAAAAGAAAGTACACGATTTCGTTAACAATTGTTTGTTTGCCGTCGATTTCAAAATGGAAAATCAAAAAGAACATTTTCGTCATATTTTCTTTTATTACTTCCGAAAAGGGAAAAACGCTGTGCAAGCTCATAAAAAGTTATGTCATGTATATGGCGAAGATGCTTTAAAACTGCGGCAGTGTCAAAATTCGTTTACTAAATTTCGATCTGCAGATTTTAATGTGAAAGATGCACCACGCTCAGGAAGGCCAATCGAAATTGATGATGACAAAATAAAGGCACTGATCGATTCCAATCGGCGTTTAACGACACGAGAGATTGCTGAGAATCTTAACATATCGAAATCGAGTGTTGAAAACCATTTAAAACGACTTGGATACATTAGTAAGCTCGATATTTCGGTACCACATGAGCTCAAAGAAATTCATCTCACTAAGCGTATTGACATCTGCGATTCTCTTTTGAAACGTGAGGAAAATGATCGATTTTTGAAACGTATGATAACAGGCGACGAAAAATGGATCGTCTACAACAACGTCAAACGAAAAAGATGGTGGAGCAAGCGTGATGAACCTGCTCGAAGCACTTGAAAAGCAGATATTCACCAAAGAAAGATTATGCTTTCAGTCTGGTGGGACTTTAAAGGTATTGTGTATTTTGAGCTGCTTGCAAGGAATCAAACCATTAATTCAGACGTATACTGTCGTCAACTGGATAAATTAAATGATACCATCAAACAGAAACGTCGAGAATTGGTGAATCGCAAAGGTGTTGTGTTTCACCATGATAACGCTAGACCACGTACAAGTTTGGTCACTCGTGAAAAATTGTTGCAGCTTGGATGGGATGTGTTACCATGATGTTACCACATCCACCTTATTCGCCAGACCTGGCACCATCAGATTACCATTTGTTTCGTTCTTTGCAAAACGCCTTGAATGGTAAAACCTTTACTGCTGATGAGGATATCAAATCGTTGTTGGAATTGTTTTTTGCTGAAAAAGATAAGAACTTTTTTGAGCGCGGAATCATGAAGTTGCCTGAAAAATGGCAAAAGATAATCAAACAAAATGGACAATATATTGTTTAATAAAGTTTTTGTTTCCCATGAAAAATTCGCCTTTTATTTATATAAAAAAACGCGATTACTTTTTGGCCAACCCAATATATATATATATCGTACATCGCAAGGATAGATTAGAAATAAAGTTCTGTACGTTTATAGGGGTTCACGTAGAGCAGCGAGCGATTACGTTTTCCTCGACGCATCACTGACCTTTCAGATATCTTCGATCGTTATTTTGGGTAAATATCAATGTAAACCACACATTTGTTTCGCTTTTACGTGGATGCTGGGCGCCTCCTCGCTGCGTCCAATTAACGAAAGTAACTTGTTGCACGCGCGGTGTTGCGCAGTCGATCGCGAGTGCGTGTGCGTGAGAAAATGTCAACGGTGTTGCGTTTCAGATACGATCGATGAACGCTCACGATATGCGGCGAGGAGCCTCTTTCATGGTTCGCATACGCGTGCGCGCGTGCATGCACGCAGTAGTGTCATTAATTATACCTCCCGGCTAATTGTCCTTGAATGACGAATAACCGTGCACCGTATTAACCGCTAATTGCAACGGAGGTCGAACGAAAATTCGCAGATGGTGCCGCCGATATAGCACACTCCCGAATTCATTTCGTGACCACAGATACGCCGGTAAGCACCGACGAGGCAATGCCAGCACGGCCGCGTAGGTGTGCGATACGTGCTCGTCACGCCACAATTTAGTTAGCGCAAAACGCATTTGCGAGCCACTAAATCTCAAATTTCACGATATACTCCGTGCGACGTGTCTCCTGAAAAAATCAGATTCCATCGAGATTCAGGTTGCGTATCTAAAATAATCTGCAAGCGCATAGGTAATAAAAAATAAATAAAGCTTTTCTTGTGTTATTATTGTTTCGCTTGCAGTGATTCCGCTCGATACTTTGCAAATATCCATTTCTAACCGGAGTAACAATAAAACAATCTCTCGAAAATTCGCATATTTGGCATATCGGAATATTCTTGATTGTGATTGATTTTGCTTTAAGTAGATTTCGAAAGAGAGCAGAAAAGGGATAGAAAAGGTCCGATACGATAAAGTCTACATTTTTACGTCTCTTCACGAGTGGTGTGTTTCACTGCGGGACACCTTTTTCGAAGATATTTTTTTCGTCAATTCCCCGAAGGGAGTTTATCATTTCAGGATTCGTCACGCAAAAGTGAGAAGAACATGGTATATACCTGGCGGGGTAACAACGGGATCTCATTCCGGTGCGGAAAAGCCTCGGAGCAAGTATGAAGAAACAACCAGGACGACGGGAAATACCGCCATGCGCCCTTGGCTGTTAGCGATTCGGAATAAGATAAGGCGGATTATCGCGCGAGATCCCCGCTTCTCTCCGTCTGGGGAGCCTCTCTGCTATTTTCGTGGCTTTATTTATAGCGCGTTTTGTTTGGGTGCCGTCGCCAAAGATGTTTCAAAAACTGCCCGTGATCCGCCGTCGATGTTGGCCGCAGGCCGCGAGGCGCGATCCAACCGCGCGCGTCCAACGAGATGGGCTTAAAATTGAAAATCCGACCGCGGAGTCGCACCGGTCTCGGCAGTCTGAATGGAATCCCGAGAGAACGAGGGGATGAGGAGGAGGTGGTTTTACAAACTGGTAACGTTACACCGCGAAATACGCGCGCCACGGAAACAGGTCGGATTAAATTATAACGCACGCTGTTCGCGGCCGCGGGCAGATTGAGAATTGCGAATTAATCACGAAGAGGATTCGGTGCTCGGCTTCCGTCTCTCGCGGTACGGCGCAGCGCCAATTTCGCGTGGACGACGATTGGCTGGGAACTGACCGAGAGGGACGACTCGGTTTGGCGATCTTCGACATCACGGGGAGCATCGCTCATTCAAGCCTCCCGGCCGATCATCCTTGTTCGATCATTCGCCACGACGAATACGGATATGAAAGGAGAGATATAACGCGAACTTGGCGCAGCAAACCGGGACACCCGTGAGCGTGCGCGTGTCGAGTTTCGCGCTCATAATTTCGCGGTGGATTTTCCATTTCGCGCGCGATACCGCCGTTAACGACGGCAAGGCCACGGTTAAAACCCTCATTATCATCTTCCAATATGACGTACGCGTAACGCGCGCGTCGATTCTCTCTCTCTCTCTCTCTCTTTCTGTCTCCTTCCTCTCCCCGATCCTCCTTCGTGCGCTGCACATGCTTATAACGTAAGAGAGCGCGCGGAGCGTATCCGCGTCCCTGAGGAGAGCCTCGTGTCTGGGCTCTCTTCCCTCTCCTTCTCACCTCTCTCGCGCTCTCGCTCTCGGGGCCGCTCGGGCTTTCTCATATTTGCTCGCCCCGTCGTCCCTTCGTCCCTGACGCTCCGTCACGCTCTCCCTACCAGGATCACGTCGACGCCCCACTACCACCGCCGACGTCCCTCAGTGCGCGTTCGATACACGGAATTGCCTCGTGGGGTTCTCGGAAGGCAGTAGACTGTCGTCAGCCATGCCAGACGGCGCATCGCTCGCACGCTCTCTCTCCCATTGCGCCCATACTCGTCCACTGGCTCACCCACGGGGCTACCTCATTCTCCGTCCTCTCCTCCTGCCCACTCGATCCCTTCCCGTTCTCGCTCTCTCTCCCTCCCTCCCGTCCGACCGTCCCGTCCTCGCTCCTCTCCTATCCTTTCCACGCTACTATTCCGTACGCTCTGTCTCGCGACACGGCTGCGGAGCCAGCCAGTTACGCAACAATAACAACGCCGTGAGGAGGTGTGTAGCGTTGCGCGGCGTGCGACACCGCAACACGACACCGTGGATCGTGCGGTGCGCCGACCGTTCGCGTATGTAGGGAATCACTTGTTGACAACGACGCGGTTGAGCGTGGAGAGATCCGCGCGTGCGGATTCTCGCATTAGGAATACCAGTAAGGAAAGAGCGAGAGCGCGAACGACGATCGTTGTCGCGTAAAGATCGCGGGATTCTGTAGCTGCGAGTGCTCCGGTAAATGAGAAACACGAAAGGAACACGAAGAGTTTGCGAGTGAGGATACGCTGTGTGAAGCGACCGAGGAAATTGTTAATGAGTGCAAAGTGTGGCGAGCGAGTTTCAAGCACGATCGAGTGCGAAAAGCGTGCACGCGAGGTAACGGTTCGATCCCTGGAAGACACGTGTGCTCGTAAAGGAGCGTAGTTTGCTTGATCGATCACGATCGATGAGAAACTCGTGGGGATAATGTCGGAATCAACGCGCGGTGCGCGATTATTATATCGGCGGGCGAAAATCCCGAAACATCGTGGAAATCGTAAAGCGTGTTCTCACGTTGGTTGAGTCACCGTATTGTCAACGGGAATACCGGAAGTGTTGATCGGCGAGAGGAGCACGGCACCGTTCGCTTGAAACTGATGAATGGAGCAGTAGCGCGACGAATCGCTACGCGCTGAAACACGGGCGATCACGAGGTCGAAGAAGCGGAGAGGCAGAGAGGCGAGAGAGAGAGATCGGGAGGGAGCGATCGATCGATCGTGGATCACCGTGAACTGGGACCGGAGCTCGATCGAGATCACGACCGGCGACGGCGTTCTCCGCGTCCGCGATCCCGACCGCGATCGATCGAGGAAGGAAAGAAGGAGTCTACGATCATCGAGCGTGCTCGAAACGCGCGCTCGATCCGCAACGAGGTCGCGCCGGGCGCGCTAGATCGGCCGGAGAAATAACCCGCTGCCGATTGTCCCGCGGGGGATCCGGGGCAGAGAGGGGAACGCCGCGCGGGCGTCCCCCGTCGACGATCCTCGCGGCGCGCGACGACGCGGTTCAGGCGCCAATGACGTCACCGGGCGAATGAGAGAGAGGGAGAAAGAGAGAAAGAGAGAGGGACAGAACGAGATTGGCTACCACCGGGGGAATTCGCGGTCGGAGTTCCTCGCCGCGCGCGCGGTGCGTTTACGCGCCGATACGACGCCACACCGCTCGGCGCGGCGGCGATTAGGAGCGCGGCGACCGGACTCGCGCCGTGCGTCAGTAGTAGCGTCGCGGCGGTGCGCGGCTGTGTACGCCTCGTTCGTCGTTCTGTCTCGTGCGCTGAGGGGAGCCCCGGTGAGATCTCGCGCGGTACCCTGAACAATTGCGTTCTGCGGCGGCTGCTGCCGTTGCTGCTGCGTGCGTTGCCGGGCGATGACTAATCGAGGCACGCGGCCGAGTGCGTTAGCGCCGCAGGGGTACTGCCGCCGACGAAGCCGTTCTGGAAGTGCTGCCGCAGCCGTACTGCTCGTCGTCGACGTCAGCACCGGTCGGACGGGATTCGCATAGTCAAACAGATCGACGCGATTCGCGGTGAGTGGATAACGAGGAGACGAGTTCTCCCGCGCGCGCGATTCTCTTCGTACGTGCGCGTTTTACAGCGCGAGTGCGAGTGTATGAATTATCTGCGTTCGTGCGTGCGTGCGTACGGTTGATCCAAGAAGTCAGGGAAGTGAGAAAAAGAGAGAGAGAGAGAGAGAGAAAGGAAAGTAAGAGAGAATACGACGGACGAGGCAAGTGCGGGGCTTAAAATAGAAGAGCGACTTCGGCTTAAGTGCGCGGCGGGAGGACGAGCGAGTGAAGCGAATTGGCGAAGAGAGGGTTGGTGGAGGTGCTGTATTCACCTCGTTCCCTCGTCCGCATCATGTTTCTGTGATACGTTCGAGTTGTACGCGGGTGAAGGAGGGAACAACCGACCGAAGGAGGGCCACCGAGAGGACGGCGAGGGTACGTGTGTACCGTATATACGTGCGCGTAGACGCGTGCACGCATATCTCGCGGTGGAGAGTGCGCGTTCTGTGATAACCGTATACAGTGCATATTGTGGACGCGGTGAGAAGAGAGAGAGAGAGAGAGAGGAAAGAAAAATAAAGAGAGTGGGTGATCGTGTCTCTCGCGCGCGCGATTCTCCACGTTTTTTCGCCCGTATCGCCGGGAAAGGAGAGGGAGGAGGGTTCGTCGATCCTCGGAGCAGCGGAGAGATCGAGGCAACCGAACGAGCGAGCGAGCGAAAAGACAAGTAAGCAAGTAAGCGAGCGAGCGGGGCGAGCACTCGCCCGTTCGTTCGGAGAGGAGGCGTCGTCGTCTCGCTCTCCGTCCCGCACGATGGATCGTGACTCGCGTTCGTATTCCTGCGGAGGCTGCGAGAGGACCGCCGCCGAGGGCCGAGCTATGCCGATGGAGTAACAAGTGAGCGGCGAAGCGGCGTTGCCATGACGACAGGTGAACCATGGAGCCCTCCCGCGTGTCCCCCTCGTTTCCTCATACTCCATCGCGGCTCCCCTCGCTACCTACCCAGCCTCCGCACCGTTCCCTCTTCCCCTCAACATTGCCGTCGTCGCCAGCACTCTCCGCGCGGCGTGTTTGTCCCTCTTTTCCTCTGACCCCGTATACTCGCGAGATATGACGCGACAACAGTGCCTCCGTCTCCCTCCCTCCCCTTGCTCTCTCTTGCTCTCTCTTTCTTGCGCGCACATTGTGACCGCGCTCTCCTATCCGTTCCTCCTCTCCTGTTCGCCGCTTCGTTCCTCTCTCCTCTTTTCTTTCCTCTCGACACTCGCCGTTTCGTTCTCCTTTTTCGGTCGCTCCCTTCCTTCGCTGCAGTCTGGTCGTCCCGACACCGATGTGTTTTCGTGATACTCGGAAAGCCGAGCACGGTCACGAGAGAACAGAGGAAGAGAGAGAGAGAGACAGAAAGAGAAAGAGAGATTGAGAGTGTTCTTCAACCAGTTTCATACATTGTGAACGGCGTTACGATCGCGTTGTAAAAATTTACGAGGGATGCCGCGGTCGTTATATCGTACCCTTCGTGTCGGAATCGCCAGCCACTGTTCGCTCTTTTCCCTTCCATTTCTTCTCGCGAACTGGACCACGCGCGAGCATTACGTACGCGATAGTAATTTCGATCTTCAGTTGTACGTGTTGCGCATACGACTTAAAAAATTTTAAATTTTAAGAAAATTTTAAAGTTTAACTCGAAAAACATTCTTATCACGGTGAAAGGCTTTTTTACCAAGAAAAAAGAGGAAACAGTAATAAAGATAATTATTTGCAATCTGGTGATTTGGTATTTATCATCGCTGACTAATGTCTCCATCCTTGAAAGTCGAATGCAGGCTTGGCTAATCTGTGCAGGCTTGCAAAGCGTTATTTTTAACTCACTAAACACGACATGCGGCAAGCATTTTCTCTTTCCGTTTATAGAAACGTGATTTTCACGTTTAAAGGAATCTCTTAATATTGGTGGCATGGTGAATTGAAAGGGAGCAACAAAAATTGATTTTAAGTTTAGCGTTTCCCCGCAGTGATGGATCTGTTCTTCAATCAACTCGGTAATACAATTTCCACGCGAAGAGGACAATTCTGGAACACCCGTTATACCGCGAAAAATCCGCGCGTGAATTAAGGCCGTAAATAACCCAGCGAGTTATAATTAACTGCGGATTCCTCCGGTATCTCGCTGGTCGACCACCTTCGGTAAAACAAGTACGCATGAACTGTATGAGAGAAAGATAGGCACGACAAAGTTGCAGAGCAAGTAGACAGAGAGGGAGAGAGTGAGAGAACGCGAGAGAGCGAGTCAACTCGAAAAATGAAATCACTCGATGCAGCCAGAAGAATTTCCTGAACGGGAAAGCAACTTTCGGAATACGTAGCAGCAGATAACGAATTATTCTGCTGTTTCTGTCTCGTCTCGTTTCTTTTCGTCCTTCTGAGTAATCCAGCTTTGCGGCAATTCCCCATTAAGGTCTTAGACCCAGGACCTTAATGGGGAATTCGCCAGCGGCATCCTCATACGCTTGACAGTTACGAAAACATCAATTGACAAACGAGGAGCGAAGTTGACCGTCTGTCTCTTACCATATCCGCACTATATACGATCTGATTTCATTGTGAACGTGGAGAAACGTATGATGTAAGTCGAGTTAATCAGATTGTTCATCTATCTTCAAGAAAAACCCTACTAATTCATATCGTTATCTGTGTAATTCATTCTCGGAAAACACCCCTTATCTCTTATCATCGCGCGTAAGGCATATCGTATCTGAACGAACATATACCTCGATAGTGAAATCCCTCCAAAGTTATCAATATTTTCTACTAGTACCCAGGCATCCATGATCACTGGCTTTGCTCGTGTAATCGTTCTCTCTTTCTCTCTTTCTCTCGCGCGCACTCACAAGGGAAGGTTTTTAGGTGTTACACTCGGATTTCAAAAATTGTTTGCATGCAGGTAGGGAGGTCCCCAAATAGAAGAAAAAAAATAAAAGTAGCGGCCCAAATGCATATTTGCGCGCTACGTGCGCAATTTTCGATGTTAGGTTAATTACTCAAAAATGCTATTTCCAATCGAATTCTTTACATTTTTTATTTCACCTAATGCACATTTATATTGCTTTGAATAATTTTGTGTGTGTGTGTGTGTATGTGTGTGCGTGTGTGCGCGCGTGTGTGTGTTTAGAAAATACGAGCGTCTAATGTAATCTCGTGCCGCGCGAGCACAGTGCGTATAAAAGGCCCATTGCTCAAAAATGGTATTTGCATCGTAACTTTTTTAATTTTTTACTGCAACTGCCAATGCACACAATTTGGAATAATTGTACGTTGCGCAAATCGTAGTTTGTTCTTTCTGCGTGATTTATTGTATGCGACTTTAAATAGAATTGATCAGAATCCATAACGAGGACATAAAAGATCTGGTCAAGGGAGGTTTTTAATTCTTTCAGTTTTAATTTTGGTTTTGATTTCTTTTTAAAGCGTTGTGCATTAGGTGAAATAAAAAATGTAAAGAATTCGATTGGAAATAGCATTTTTGGGTAATTAACCTAACATCGAAAATTGCGCACATAGCGCGCAAATATGCATTTGGGCCGCTACTTTTATAATTTTTCTTCTATTTGGGGACCTCCCTACCTGCATGCAAACAATTTTTGAAATCCGAGTGTAACACCTAAAAACCTTTCGTTGTCAGACGCATACATAACACGTGCGCACGTACGTCCGTTGGTCGAGCGACGTTGAACGACGACGCCGTTTTAGCATGCTTAGCGCGTAGGCCAAACGATATTCCAAGTACGCCGGGCTATTTTCATGCTACGCCAAGAAGACACGGTGAACGCGAGCGAGAGTACAGCGCGCGCTGTGCCTGTAACGACGACGATGACGGTGACACGACGACGAAGCGGCGGCTCGGCACCGCCAAGCCGTATAAAGCCGGAATCGACCAGACCGCGAGTGAGATCGCGTCGGAATTTCTCTCGATCTGTCGTCTATTCGTGGAAGGACTCTCGACCCGGCATTGCAACTCCGATTCGGGCTCCGCAGCCTACTCGCGGATATCTTTATAGGGGAAAAAAAGTATTACAGCTCATAAGTGCTGGCGATGCGCGCAAGAGTCTTCCGGAAATTGCTCCAGAAATTGCTTTCGGATAGATAAGGGAATGCTAGTGCATTAAAACGATAGGCGGGGTAAATTGGAAAGATGGATATCCGAACGGATTACATTGATGTTACCTAGACATGTTACCTAGTTGGAGAATATAGAAAATGCTTTTTACGCTTATCCATGAATAGTACCTGCCAAATGAAAAGGGAAGCGAATAAGAGATGGCTCGAGGAATGAGTAGTCACTATAATGCTTAACGTTTCTTTGAAACAAGTATAAACACACGATGAACTTGATGGCTTGTTTTGTATGTAAGCAATACGGAAAGATGATAGTATAGGTCCGCACGGCAAGTTAAAGAAACTAAGAATGACGACGATTTATATTCCAGTAAACATCTCATTGTCAGCTACGCTCCAAAACGTTCGACAAATGACGTGTACAATGGGAGATTATTAGTCTCTTTAACATGACTATTTTTCGTGGAAATCTTTTTTATTGTCTGTGAAACCGGGAATTACACAAACAATGAACTATAAAATTATATTGTTAACTACGTTTTTTAAAAATATAATGTACAATAAAAATAAAAATAAATGTAAAGATACGGTAACAATATTCACATATATAATGCATATGGAAATTATCACGATTATAATAATAATTATGTAAAGTTTACTCGGAAGAATATGAATGTACGGATAACGCTACATAATTAACATTTTAATTAACATTTGCCAATATGTCAGATGGAAACACTTGAATATAAAAAGTTTTTTTTGCGTTTGAGGGAATGCCTAGTTTATGTACGAATATGGAAACGTAAGGAAACGAATCATTCGTCAGCTGATAGGAATCTCCGCTGATTGCTCGCGTGGAATTCCGTACTGCGCGTGATCTGCCAAAGGAATTCGATCCGTCACGATATCCGTCGTACGTCACGCGGAAGAGATCGAGAGAACATCGAGTATTGACACCTTTTGTGGAATTGCGATTCCGGATTTCTTACGTCATAAATAAGAGAAGAACGACTTGCGACTTAACGCGCCGATTGCATAAAGCACATTACGTAACGTAAGACGGTGTTTTAATCTGTGAGCGATAAGCGCGTTGCACTCAGGCTGAAATTCCGTCTTATCGATGCCACGAAAGCAACTTCATCCGCACCTTTTATTTCCGATAATCTGAAATGTATAACTGTGTAAACGTTCACGTTAAACACTTGTCATCTCTCTTAAATTGAGCCGTTCGATTCTAGCGAGGATATATATCGCTCAACATCGAACGATATTGGTTTTTTCTCAAAATAAATTTATGAGATCAAATGGAAAACTCGTGTTTCGCGTCGCGAACAGCCGCGGAGTTAAAATACCTCGTGAGGGACCTTGTGTTGCGCGGCACGAGATACAATGGAATTTACTTTATTCGCTATCTAAATTTACCTTAATTGCCCGCGCACCCCCGTCGTAAATTCAGTGGACTTCATTACGCTCGGTCCTCAATACTATAAACCTGTTATGGTCTTGTAATAAGCTTAAAAGGATCGTACGACACTGGCCGTTCTTGCTAGACTCCCGTATTCTCGGGTTCTTAATCCCGACAATGTGATCTCTAGAACTTGGCCACTTTGCTAGATGATATGAATAGCAATCCGACAAAGAGCACATTTTCATTAAAACATTGGTTTCGATTCAAGATTAGATTGAAGAAGAATATTAATCTGTTGTATATGGTCGCTATCGATCTCCAGCTAGACGAGTATCCCGAGTAGTTTTGCGTACGGTAAATCGACAACGGATTTTAAATCGGAGTTACAGTTATAGTATGACGTATCGTCTTCCGCTGATCGTGATACGATTACCAAGATTGGCACAGGAATTGCGGATGTCACGGTTTAATCGCTTGTAGTACAACGGAGCTTGTTGCTTCTCTCGATAATCAGCTTCTCGCTCGGTTCGTTTGCTTCCGCGGGAAAACAGTCACGACATGTAACTAGAAAGCTCGCGACGTAAAAACAGGAAGGATCGTGTTATTTGCTGTGCAAACATTCGTTTCAATTTTCAGGAATTTCGCGACATGCGTCAAATGTGCTCGTCCATCTGTCTCACATATTCGATCAGCAATCCTCGGCAGATTTGCAATTCATAGAGGAGGCGTATCGCAGTACTTATAATGAGACGGCGATCGAGTACGAAGAATTTATTATTGGATTTACGCCGTGCGTCATAAGCACACACGCAAAAGCGGTGATGATAACGGCGCGTTAGAATCTAATCTAATAGAATCTAATTAAACGACTCGGAGAGGGTAAATATGGAGTCGTATTGTTTACACGCGCCTAACATGGTCGATACTTGAATGACTCAATCGAGTCGCCGCGTCAAGTCGATCAATTAACCAGGAAGAGGCGTCTGGCGTATCTCCCCGAGTCGAAATTTTGCGCCTACTTTAATGCTTTTAGCAGTCGTACGAACCTACTTTTAGGAAAATAGAACCTAGAACTCTTACATTGAAACTCAAACTCCTACAAACAGATGTTAACATGCTATTTTGACCCTGCAACATTCGGCTATAATCTTGATCGTAACCTGCCTTGACGCTCTAGCGGCAAAAAAGGAAATTTCGGACATATTTTAGTGTTAAAGTAGTAGCTAAATAGACGCCGAATAACGCCTCAAATGAAGAATTCGAGGTTCAATGTGGAACTAAAATTTAAACTCGGGCTGTGTCACGGAATATCCCGAGTCGAAATTTTGCGCCTACTTTAATGCTTTTAGCAGTCGTACGAACCTACTTTTAGGAAAATAGATCCTAGAACTCTTACATTGAAACTCAAACTCCTACAAACAGATGTTAACATGCTATTTTGACCCTGCAACATTCGGCTATAATCTTGATCGTAACCTGCTTTGACGCTCTAGCGGCAAAAAAGGAAATTTCGGACATATTTTAGTGTTAAAGTAGTAGCTA
Organism: Ooceraea biroi; assembly: GCF_003672135.1. Taxonomy (NCBI): domain Eukaryota; kingdom Metazoa; phylum Arthropoda; class Insecta; order Hymenoptera; family Formicidae; genus Ooceraea; species Ooceraea biroi. Next base: position 13,185,684 of record NC_039514.1, on the reverse strand, counting down.
AACAGACGCCGAATAACGCCTCAAATGAAGAATTCGAGGTTCAATGTAGAACTAAAATTTCGACTCGGGCTGTGTCACGGAATATCCCGAGTCGAAATTTTGCGCCTACTTTAATGCTTTTAGCAGTCGTACGAACCTACTTTTAGGAAAATAGATCCTAGAACTCTTACATTGAAACTCAAACTCCTACAAACAGATGTTAACATGCTATTTTGACCCTGCAACATTCGGCTATAATCTTGATCGTAACCTGCCTTGACGCTCTAGCGGCAAAAAAGGAAATTTCGGACATATTTTAGTGTTAAAGTAGTAGCTAAATAGACGCTGAGTAACGCCTCAAATGAAGAATTCGAGGTTCAATGTAGAACTAAAATTTCAACTCGGGCTGTGTCACGGAATATCCCGAGTCGAAATTTTGCGCCTACTTTAATGCTTTTAGCAGTCGTACGAACCTACTTTTAGGAAAATAGAACCTGGAACTCTTACATTGAAACTCAAACTCCTACAAACAGATGTTAACATGCTATTTTGACCCTGCAACATTCGGCTATAATCTTGATCGTAACCTGCTTTGACGCTCTAGCGGCAAAAAAGGAAATTTCGGACATATTTTAGTGTTAAAGTAGTAGCTAAATAGACGCTGAGTAACGCCTCAAATGAAGAATTCGAGGTTCAATGTAGAACTAAAATTTCAACTCGGGCTGTGTCACGGAATATCCCGAGTCGAAATTTTGCGCCTACTTTAATGCTTTTAGCAGTCGTACGAACCTACTTTTAGGAAAATAGAACCTAGAACTCTTACATTGAAACTCAAACTCCTACAAAAAGATGTTAACATGCTATTTTGACCCTGCAACATTCGGCTATAATCTTGATCGTAACCTGCCTTGACGCTCTAGCGGCAAAAAAGGAAATTTCGGACATATTTTAGTGTTAAAGTAGTAGCTAAATAGACGCCGAATAACGCCTCAAATGAAGAATTCGAGGTTCAATGTAGAACTAAAATTTCAACTCGGGCTGTGTCACGGAATATCCCGAGTCGAAATTTTGCGCCTACTTTAATGCTTTTAGCAGTCGTACGAACCTACTTTTAGGAAAATAGAACCTAGAACTCTTACATTGAAACTCAAACTCCTACAAAAAGATGTTAACATGCTATTTTGACCCTGCAACATTCGGCTATAATCTTGATCGTAACCTGCCTTGACGCTCTAGCGGCAAAAAAGGAAATTTCGGACATATTTTAGTGTTAAAGTAGTAGCTAAATAGACGCCGAATAACGCCTCAAATGAAGAATTCGAGGTTCAATGTAGAACTAAAATTTAAACTCGGGCTGTGTCACGGAATATCCTGAGTCGAAATTTTGCGCCTACTTTAATGCTTTTAGCAGTCGTACGAACCTACTTTTAGGAAAATAGAACCTGGAACTCTTACATTGAAACTCAAACTCCTACAAACAGATGTTAACATGCTATTTTGACCCTGCAACATTCGGCTATAATCTTGATCGTAACCTGCCTTGACGCTCTAGCGGCAAAAAAGGAAATTTCGGACATATTTTAGTGTTAAAGTAGTAGCTAAATAGACGCTGAGTAACGCCTCAAATGAAGAATTCGAGGTTCAATGTAGAACTAAAATTTCAACTCGGGCTGTGTCACGGAATATCCCGAGTCGAAATTTTGCGCCTACTTTAATGCTTTTAGCAGTCGTACGAACCTACTTTTAGGAAAATAGATCCTAGAACTCTTACATTGAAACTCAAACTCCTACAAACAGATGTTAACATGCTATTTTGACCCTGCAACATTCGGCTATAATCTTGATCGTAACCTGCTTTGACGCTCTAGCGGCAAAAAAGGAAATTTCGGACATATTTTAGTGTTAAAGTAGTAGCTAAATAGACGCTGAGTAACGCCTCAAATGAAGAATTCGAGGTTCAATGTAGAACTAAAATTTCAACTCGGGTCCCTTCACGAATTTACGGATCTCTATAGACTAACACGACATTTATAAAATTCAGATAGTGCGCGCTGATTAAATGATGTAACGATAGAGAGGCGAGGCTGGATTAAAATCTCGCTCGCGCGGTGTGATTCACGTTCGCTTGAGCGGAGAGTGAGGGAAGGGAGGTACGCACCGTCGCGGCGAAAGTTCGATCGTATCTCACGGAGTCGGAGTCCACGTGTCTTGCGCGACAGCGACAAGCATAAAGCAACAGTAAAATAAAATCAAGAAAATGAAAGGAGACAAGGAAATCGTAAAGGGAGATCATCCAATAGACAGAAAAATATCTGTATCATCGCTTCGGTATCGAGATGAGATCTCGTCCTCGGGAGTCTACGGGAGAAGGCGGGGAATTCCGCGGATATGCGGCCGTGAACGTCCTAGGGCACGTAGACGCACGACGGGGTGCGTGACCCAATCACCCGTTCACCGACGGCGAGCGAAGCGGAGCGGCGTGCGGATTCGTGCCGGGGGTCTCCTTCGTGAACGAGCGCGGTGAAGGAGGAGGGACTGCTGCTCGGAAAGCGCGCGCGGAGTGTCGGGCGGAATCCCCGAGAGCGGACGCGCGCGCGCGTCCGTCCGCACGTGTGTACGGATGTGTGCGCGCGCGCGTGTGTGTGGCGCGTCACCGATAGCAGCGGCCGCGCGAAGGCCGACGGCAGGGGAGAGAGGCTGCGGCTGCTTCGTCAGACGCGTTGCGGGAAGAGCGAGCGGCGGGGAAACCGGTCGCTCTTCGTCAGACGCGCGCGGCGGCGGCGGCAACGACGACGACGACGAGGACGAGGACAATGGTAGCTCGGGTCGCGCGCGTGACTCACTTGCGCGTCGCGGGAATCTCCCGCTTCCTCGCTGGCGGCAGCACCGTACAACCACGCGTACGGCCGCCGCGTGCAACGGGCGAGTACGATCCCCGAGTACAGCCCAGACACGGACGGAGACCGCGACCAACGCGCGTGCGGGCGGACGGAGGAATCTTCATCCGGTGCGGCGGGGCGGGCTCGCTACGTGATACCCTGCACGGGCGATTCCCGATCTCGTTTCCGCGACGACGCACTTTGAGCGTTCAATTCATTCACTGTGCGCGGGAGAGCGCGTTTCAGATCTGTTAATGAATTCTATAGGAAGAAAAAGAAACAGTTTCCATTAATTGGAGAGCAAATAACAATACTTTAGTATCTTTATGAATTACAATATATTTAAAAATTTTTAAGTATACATTCGGATCACTGTCATGGTATACTATACTACAGTTGAAAACATTGATACAGTTCCATAAATATTTATAACACTTTGAAATTCTTCAATTTAAATGAGAGAACGAATCGATTCGGATAAACAGTGCGCGTCGTTGGTTCGATTCGTCGCGAAATATTGCAAACGGAGGCTAATTGGTGCGCCGCATTTGTGCATCTGACACACGGGCAATCTGGTGATACATCCGCAATAAATGTGAATGAATATGCCATCTACGTGCATTAAAATACCATTAGTGGACAGTTAAAATTACTAACATTGCCCATGGAACGAGTATATGACAATAAACGTCCACACTACGAAAAGCTGTGCCATGCCATTATTGATTTCTGTATTAGTGTTAAATTAAACTTCGTCCCTCATACCGACAGGAGGGAACTGTACACAAGCTCGAGCGGAATTAATGAACGAACGAGGAGGGGAACTGACCCGAGTCTGACTCAGAATCGAGATACCTCGAGTCGTTTTGCGCGACAGTTTTCCTGTATCGGATGACTGTCGGTCGGACTCGTCATGTTAAATATTTAAAAGCCTGCGACATCGCTAAGATTATCCCGGCCATCTCGATGCGAAGAAGAAAGAGAGAGAGAGAGAGAAAGAGATCTGTGATCCCGCTGGCGAAAGTCCGTCGCGAGTCCGTCAAGCCGGTTTCCGCAATCGCGCTCGATAACGCTCGATCACCACTGATTCACGTACGACGGAATGTCGGGAATTCGCTGACTTTATGTACAGGTGCGGGGCGCCTGGCGTCGTTGTATAACACGCGAGAATGGTGCAACGCCATTCAAGTCTGGTTTCCCGTTTCTCAATTGAGCTAGATAAGAGCGAGCGACCACGGACTTCTTATGTTTCGCGCGGCAATTAATCGAGATTACGAGAGAGCTTGTTTTCCCACTTAACTACGCACGACCGATAGAGACACGTGTTACAATTACATTATCAGGCTGATGACGTTCTAGCACGAGTCGAATCCCCAATTGGAAAAGCTGATAACGAGGTTGAAACGAAACATGAAAAATATGAAACAGAAAAATAGAGATACTATCATAGCGACCTGAAAACGCAATGCCTTTATTGCAACGAAATGTCAACATTTCTGGGATCGTTATTATAAATCAGCACGCGAGAATCAAGAGATTCTGGAGATCTTAAAGCAATTACGGTTATTCGACCGCATTAATGAGATGTATGATTTATGAAGTTGTTGCAACGCGTCGAGAGATACGAGAGACAAAGCTTTCGGCTAACAATAAGACTTCGAAAAGCTCGATTGGAAAACGGTTCTTCGAGGCGTGAATAAGCATGACAATTGAGATATGACGGGATTAAGCTGCGGTCGGTTGAACGAGCGTTTAACGCGTCTCACACGTCCGGCATAAAACGATTAACAAATTGTCAGGTCTATATGGTAGCACGATGTACGTCGTGCGACGCACGACTGCAGACTGAACGGACTATTCATAGGTTGCAATTGGTCATTTGTACGATTTACGCTTTGCTTCGTCGGACTCTCGCCCAAGGCTTTGTGCCTAAATCACACGAGCCGATATCTCCAACTCGTTTCCTGCTACATCCACTTAATAACATGTTGGAAATGCCAAAGTGTTGCAATGCAGAACACCATAACTAATCCGAGAGACACGATCAACTAGTGGTTGAAAGCGGGTTCCGTTTAACCGATCGATTCAGAAATTCAAAGTAATCTCGTGTGTTATGTAATTCCACATCGGACGTAAGGCATTTATATTTATCAATATTTTTCTTCCGCGTGTTAAAAAACAGGAACTCTGACTGAGGACGAAAATGATCGCGCACATATTTAAATTAAAAACTTGGACATTTTATTATTCCGCCCCGAACGTATGTTCGCTTGTATGTCTCGCACAGCGAGAGAAGCGAAAGAATGTGTCTCTTATTTTGATTCTCGCCTGCAATGTAACGAATGACTGACTAAAAATAATGAAAGACCGAATGATTCATCCGGGTTTACGATCGTTCATCGTAAACCGTACAAATTCGCCTGGTGCTCGCTTTTGATCGAACATGGCGGGATGCAGCGGGTGTTATCTTCACACGCGTACGCAATGCAATGGGATGCACGGGGAGGGGACCGAGGTCAGGGAGCGAACTATCGAGATAGAGGGCAAACAATAATAACGCCAATACATCAATAAAATACCCCAGGGACTCGACCAGCTCGCAAGCCGGCTCTCCGCGTCGGGATTTTATTCGTACCGACGAAAACGACGACGTGGGCGATATCGCTAAACTCGGCGGCCGACAGCCTGAAAATAAAACTTTATGCGCCGGGAGCCCGCAAGCAACTTTATTGCGCACAATGGCACATCGAAAAACCCTCTCGTCCGTTCTTTGACGGAACGATCAATCTAAAATAAAATGCCAGGGGTGCGATTTTTAGTTTCGGATGAATTCTTATTCGCGAATCTATATTTTCGGATTGCATCCCGGCAAGAAAACCGATGATTCCACGTACTTGCGAGATATGCAACTCATAATGCGATTAAACTCATTCGTAGGAAGAAGGGCAAAGTGCGTTAGACGCGTGTATACGAATGCGTATATATTGGGTCGTCCGGAAAGTTCGTACCGATTTTGAAGGAAAATTCAAAGGCAACATTTTTTTATGTCGATAAATATTTATTGACTTATGTATGCACCGTTTTGTTTCACAACCTTTGTCCATCTTTCACGCAACTGGAAGATTCCATTCTCCCAGAACTTCTTAGGTTTCTCGGCGAAAAACTCCTCAAGGTGGTTTTTTATGTCGATCAAAGAGTTGAAGTTCTTGCCGCTAAGAGAATTTTGCACAGACCTAAATAAGTGAAAGTCTGAAGGTGCAATGTCTGGTGAATACGGTGGGTGAGGTGGCACATCCCAGCCAAACTCCAACAATTTTTGTCGGGTAGTCAAAGAAACATGAGGTCTGGCATTGTCCTGATGGAACACGACGCCCTTCCTATTGGCTAATTCTGGACGTTTTTCCTGAATCGCTGTCTTTAATTCGTCCAGTCGCGAGCAGTACTTATCTGCATTTATCGTTTGGTTGTGTGGTAGGAGCTCATAATATAGGATTTCTTTCCAATCCCACCAGACACAGAGCATGACTTTTTTTGGATGAAGGCCGGCTTTCGGAGTGGTTAATGCTGGTTCATTTCGCTTACCCCAGGATCTTTTTCGTTCTACATTGTTGTAAATGATCCATTTTTCGTCACCCGTCACTAATTGCTTAAAAAATGGTACGTTTGCGTTGCGCTTGTACAGCGAGTCGCAGATGGAAATGCGATCCATTAAATTTTTTCGGCCAAATTATGCGGAACCCATACATCACAGCGACTTACGTAACCAAGCTTCACTACATGATCGTGGACAGTGGTTTTCGATATTTTCAGTATCTTTGCTAATTCGCGTGTCGTGTAGCGCGGGTTATTCTCGATCAGTGTCTTGATTTGGTCATCATCAGTAGTAGAGGTCTGCCCGAGCGTTCTTGGTCTTTAAGGTTAAAATCACCAGCTCTAAACTTAGCGAACCACTTACGTACGGTTCTTTCAGCTAAAGCGCCTTCTCCGTAAACAGAACATATCGAATTTGTTGCTTGTGAGGCATTTTTGCCTTTCCGGTAATAGAAAAGCATCAAGTGTCTAAAATGTTCTTTGTTTTCTTCCATCTTCACAAGAGTACAAAACTGACACGAATCAATTTATCTGAAACAACTTTTTTCCTAAAGATGCGTTGAAATGTCACCTTTAAGCATATGTATATAAATCGTATGTTTTCAATAACATTGATATATTCAGACATGTTCCAACGCCATCTATTAAAAATCGGCACGAACTTTCCGGACGACCCAATAAATAAGACGAAAGCAATTCCCGTGTACAACCGCGTCGCGAATTTTCACTTTGCAGTAAATAGTAAATTGAAGGTAATTCCGGATAGAAGATGCTAAATGTCAATGCGAGATAAGGTCACGTCGATTTTCTTGCATCTTTATGTCACAGTAAATTAAGATCTGACAACCCGAGTCGAAATTTTAGTTCTACATTGAACCTCGAATTCTTCATTTGAGGCGTTACTCAGCGTCTATTTAGCTACTACTTTAACACTAAAATATGTCCGAAATTTCCTTTTTTGCCGCTAGAGCGTCAAGGCAGGTTACGATCAAGATTATAGCCGAATGTTGCAGGGTCAAAATAGCATGTTAACATCTGTTTGTAGGAGTTTGAGTTTCAATGTAAGAGTTCCAGGTTCTATTTTCCTAAAAGTAGGTTCGTACGACTGCTAAAAGCATTAAAGTAGGCGCAAAATTTCGACTCGGGAAGTGTCTATTAGTTAAGATTCTGAGGGAAAACGTTATACAAATACACTTTTAATTTTTTAATTAATTATGATTAAAACATATTTTATTTGTAACGTGGTTTTGTACTGTTTTTTGTGTCAGAACAGTTTTAGAAACCGTTACACTTTCCATGTCTATATAAAAATGGTCACGCCGTTAAGCAATAACATCGCTTATTACGTTATCAACTCTCGTTAATTTCTCAAGCAATTAAACGCATCGACGCAGTCATTATTAGAGCGCGTTAGTCGCGCGGAGAAATAGCTGTGACGTATTTTATACCGTCGAGTGTAGTCTACCGAAATCTGCATCTGCGTTTGCTCGAAATGCAAACAAAACATATCATGACCCATTTTCGTTGCTGTGCGGAATCCGCGAGTGTGTATACGGACTTACCGTATTTATTGCATGGCCATACACGTTGGCGTACTCTCGCAAAGTACGCGTACATAATGCACGAATAACTTCGATAACAAGCTGCAATTTTGGACAAATATTTGAGAAATCGTTAATTGAATAATCTCAAACTTGAGCGTTACAATAATAATTCTTGCGTTATCGACGTCCCTTTTAATTTACTTTTGTTATCAGCCTCGATTCAGTGCGCGCAGCGATCGAAATCGAAATGCAAGACAAACAAATATATTTCTCCAAATATCTTTAACAACTAGTAATCTTAATCATAAAATCAAAAACGATAGTTATATCAAAAGTGCGTATCAATCAAAGCGGAAAATAGCAGATTTGACTTCTACTATTCTGTCAAAATAACGTCTAACTAAACCGACAAACAAGCTCACTCTGGATTCTCTGACTTCCAATTGATTATCGCGAGTTGCGAATCACTGCAATCGCTTGCAAGAATATGACTCAAAATCCACCGATGCCTGCACACTGACGTACATGGCACACGTGTCGTCATTGTGTACGCTACTGTTGCGTAGATGCTCGTCAAATAATGGCATGCCCGCGCCATACAACGCCCAGCAACAGCTTTACATAAACTCGCGACTGTGCGAATGCGATCGCGCGTCCAAGCGGTTTACGCCGGTGACTCAGTTTCCTCGTGCATGAACTTTTAGGTTGGTCTGTAACGCATAAAACATCCTGCGATAATACCGCATAGATATCGTGTCGTGCGCGCGTCCGCGCAGCAGAGAACGAGCAAGAATGGACTCGACGACGAGGAGAGAGAACGTACAGCGGCCGTTTCATTCATTTCTGTCGGATCCGCCGCCGCCACCGCCCGCCGATCTAATGAAGTTCGCGTGTATCCCGCGTGTGTCTGCGTCATCCGTATCCTCCCACAGTGTGGTTTCTTATAAAAGGGGCTTTATCATCCGCCGATCGACCTATTGTACCCGCGCGCGCTGTAAACTTTATAGCCACAGCTACAATCAACGCGATTCACCGCCCGCCGCCTTCGGTGCTCGAATGATCGGATTTAAACCGAGTAATGTGAGTGTCTCCCGTTCCGGCATCTGGACGGATCGCAGTTGTAGGATGATCGATCGATGGTTTAGAATTGTCAGAACGAATTAAAGATGAACGCGAAGAGCGACGCGTGAGCGTAATTAAAAAACGCATTTATCATTAAATGTGATGTTAAACGATCTTTCCTTCTGATTTAAAAAAAAAAACGCAATTATATCTTTCCTTGAGCAGAAGGCTTTGTAGGATAGAATTCTGTATTATCGTACGTAATGTAATTCGCACACACACAATGTCGCGCGAGTTACAGCGCGCAATGCATCAGGCATCTTCGCGAGAATCGAAAGTTTCGCGGTGATTTCCCTGGTGTTTCTTTCCTCTGAACGGAGGAGACGATCAGTGCCAAATGGAACGTCGACGTGAGTCTGGTTCGTTTGGACGGGTAACTCCCCATGAGGAATGTCTCCGTCGGCGAACCAGGTTGGCTCGTGTCCTGCCAACTTCTCTCGTTCCTCTTTTTCTCTTTCTCTGCCTCTCTCGTTTTCTCCTTCCCTCTTTTCCTTTCATTCTCTTTCTCTCTCGACTATTTGCGCGTATAAATAGCGTGGGCCAAAATTACCGGGACACTTCGGCGAACGGTGCCGCGAAAGTGGCGTCCAAGAAAAGGACGGCGATTTCTGCTAGCTATAAAAATATACGCGAGAATAACGTGGACGCCCGGTTGAGGACGCGAATTCTTCTGCAAGGAACACGAGATGAGAGGATGATCGAACGAAAGGAAAGAAAATATAATAAATATGATTATTCATAGAAAATCCGTATGATTCGAACTGATTACAATGACGATTGAACTGTTTTATATGGAAATAAGTTAAACAATAGATGAAGTTATGATATTTTAAAACGCAAATAATTAAATCTCTTTACTAGTGTTAAAATCGTGCCTATGTTGAATGCTTCATGAAGCAATTTATTTATTGGAAATGTGTTCAATCGATTTTAAGCGTGGATTTTATTAAATTTATGTTTATCGATCTCTTATCAATCTGCGTTAATTGCATTCATTTTTTATAAAGTAATATTCGATCTTCTTTGATGTGCACAAATGCATAGGAAAATTCTTAAGCCCTCATAATCAACGATTGTGTTTCCAGAGACAATAACGGTTAAATTTTTGCAGACTACAAACACTCGTAACTCTACAGTGAACTCAATCAAAAATTTAAATTATGCACAATCCACTCTGAATAATTTATACGTCACATAATGACAATATATCGTGGAAAGGTTCAAAAGGACAAAAAACATATTCCTTGATTTTTTAAATTAGAATGAGAAAATTTAGAAATATAGTAAAAATATAGTAATTTCTGGGTAAAATGTCATCTTATGTAACATCTAAAAGCTTGAATACATATGGATCTAATTTGAATAATTTTCTAATAATTCTATAAATTAAATCTTCCCTGGAATGGAATCTTTAGATGTTATTACAGAAACGTAGTGCTAATAACAGCACATAATAATAGCAGTTCATGGACTGTATCAAATATGAATTACAGCGAAAGAGTTACACGTCAACTGCATCCGACATTTCGACATATGATGCTGTAATCGGTAATTGTGCGATTAATCGACGTATATAGGTCGACGACGCCCGTCGAGAAATAGAGACCGGAATGTCGAAGTTACGATCCTAAATAATTCCCGCGCTAAATAATTCGTCGTCGATCAACCACGGCGAACACGGAAGACCTCGATCGCGTATAAATGGAAATACGGGTGCAGAAAAGTGTCACTCGTGCGTAAACAGCTTTGAACTGTTGAACCCGTTCTCCACTTCCGCTCTCGTAACATCGCATTGCCGCATAATTCCGCGGACGACCTGTCGTGTCTTGAATATTGAACACATGGTTAATCACATTTGAACCGATCTTCTCTTTGACATAGCTCGCAATTACGATAGCTCTTTAACTTTAATGCACTAAGAAGCTTTTAATTGATTCGTTAATATCTGATAGAAATTTTGGAGAGACAATCGTCTTTAATGAGATTTTAAAACATTTCATTCAAGAGCAGCACTTCTTGATGTATAAACGTCAGAAACTAATCGATTGAAATTAATTTCTGGTACTTAAGAGTTTTTTTTATAAAGCCATACGTATTTACATACGCAAAAGGGTTAAGTGGAATCTGGGATCTTGCGTACCGCAAGATGCGTAATCAACTAATCCTAAGTGAATTATTTGCGGAGTTCTTATGTGATCGCCGGTATTTTTCCCGTGCGGGTTTCCATCCGTTTTAGCTATAGCACCACTATTTTTTCCTCGCGCAAAAGTATCTATTGACAGATTATTCTTAGCGGTTATTCACGACAAAGTTTTTCCCGGTCGCGAAAGTGCAGCGCAGAGTATCCGCCAGTTACTTTCCTCATGTGAGCGGGTGCATCTGAGAATGACAAATGGTGGAATGATAGCGGATGCACTAACGTTATTATGTCTTCTTCGCCATCAAGTATTGGTACCATTTACACACAAAAAATAAATTAAATAATAATAATCGCGAACAAATCTTTCTTTCAATATATAAAATCATATGTCGTCTCATTATCTTATCTTTGCTTGACTATTGTTTAATATACAAATATTGAATAAGTTAAGGTTCTAGACTAAAATAAATGAATATGTTAACGATATTCTTAACATTTGAAATATAACATTTATAAATATAACATTTGCAAATTAAAACAAGCTTCTAAGGCAACTGTAACGTTTGCATCTGACGATTCGATCACACATATGATTTGATTAGTCGATTAGTCATAACAAATTAATTCGTTGTTATGCCGTAATATAATCGTTGGCACTACGTAATCAACGTAAACGTATACGAATAAACGTAATGCATAATATACGTAATAAACGTATACGAAGCGAAAATCGGTATTTTCTTATCCACATTTATTTCTTGTATTACGCACGAGACATCAAGAATGCATTAACGTCTATATCGTAAGAACGTATTTATGAAAACGTCACGAGGTAATTGACACGATGCACGTAGAAATTTCCAATCGACATCATTGCTATTGCGATTACTATTGCTTCGAGTACTTTCCTTACGTACAATCGTCATCACGCGCGACGACGATGAAGCGTATTACCCGGACGAACCTGTTGTCACCGCGAATTCGACGCGTCATTAGCGGCTTACGTAATGTCACGCGTTATGTAACAAAAAAAATAGAAAATCGATCCGTTACTTCGGGACTTTTCACGCGTTCGTTCTCCGCGTCGACGATCGCGTCACAGCATCCCGATTATGCGGAACGTAATTAGCGATTACAATAATATGAGATTAATCGCGGATTAATGCGCGTCCGCTTCGCGGAATAGTCTCGGCGATTCGCACACATTATCGAGAATTCTTTGTGAATCACGCCTCTTCCCCCCGTCATCATGCACGTCGTTCGTTCTCGCGTCTGAGTCACCTGAGAACCCACCACTCGTCACACTCTGATTTTGTTGCCTCCTCCTCTTCCTTCTCGTCTTCGTTCCATTCCTTTTTTCAGTCCGACAGTCGGCAGTGATTAAATGTACTGTGTTGTGTTTGCAGAGACTCATACTGTGGCGATGACAGATCCACAGCTGACCAACAACAACAACAATAACAACAACAACAACAATGATGGCGAACCAAAGTACCTACATAAGAAGTTCAAGAAGATGGCGACCACCGAGGTCGAGCCGAAAGTCGAATCCAAGAAAGAGGCTACGGCGAATAACGTCGTTCCGGAGACGCCGAAGTCGCGAAAGGATGCCGACAAGGACGGCAAGGAATCGTCGAAGGAGTCTGGTGAAAAACTCGAAGCTTCTCCGGAGCCTGAGAGTCCCGAGCCTATCACCGAATCCCGAAAGAGTGCCTACGTGTGCCCTTACTGCAAACTATCGTGTGCCAAGCCAAGTGTACTTCAGAAGCACATCAGGGCACACACGAATGAACGGCCGTATCCGTGCAAGCCGTGCGGATTCGCGTTCAAAACCAAATCAAACTTGTATAAGCACTGCAGGTCGCGTACTCACGCACGCGTGTTGGGAGGTGACAAGGTAAGATGCTTTATTAAGAGCTTTTAATCTATCCGCGCTTAACTATCATTCTCTGCTTCACAAGTTCATTGATAATGAGTAATTGATAGAAGTTATTATATTTTGATGGGAAAAATGAAGCGACAAAAATGATCATTTTTTGCACTCTAATCACGCAGGCGTCCGAGGATTCCGACATAAGCTTGTCGGATAGCGCTAGTAACGGCACTGGTACGCCACCACCTCCTCCCGCCTCAACACCCACGATGATAACGACGGCGTCGATGGCGGTGTCTTCCATCACAGCGAAAACCGTGAAGACCGGCAAGATTTACAAGCCAAAGTTTCAAGCTCGCACGGCGCTGCAGTGTCTGAACGACACTGAGACGTCTTCCTTATCGCCTAGTTCTTCCAGTAGCTCTTCCTCATCCTTCTCTTCCTCTTCCACTTCTTCCACGACTACCTCCGTGCCCAATTCTGTGAAGCCGAATGCGGAACAGCTGCAGGAACACATCGACAAGATCATCACGGATAATCAAGCGATCGTTGATGCGGTGGATCCACGTCTGCATAAACTGATACAGCGCCAGCAGAGTTTGGTGGAGACAAAGTTCGAGCAGCAGCCATTGAACTTGTCTTCCGCGGAAGAGATTCCTGCCAGCAGGAAACGGTGCTGCAGCGACAGCTGCGCCCAGGGAAACGCGCACAATTCCGAAGGCTCGATCATCAAGGATCTGCTCCTAAAGACTCGCGGAACCGCAAATGGACCGGTACCGGAGACCACTGTCGAGAACTTTATCTGTCCCACTTGCAACATCCCTTATACTAGTGTAGATAATCTGGAGGCCCATCGAAGGTATTATTGTAAAGGCATCAGCAGTCCGCGGACAAGCACCGATTACCACACGGAATTAGAGAAATCCGATTTCGATACTAAGTCCATTGATTATTACGGTAATCTGCAGCCGTTACCTTCACCGGGTCCTTTGCTGGGTAATACCAGATTAGTGGATGCATATGCGCCGCCCGCCAAGAAGCAGAAAACGGAGCATGTACCGACAAGTCTGCGATCATTGGAGGAGCTCAGCAAGTATCCGCGTCCGAATTCGCTACAGATGTTCGGTGGCGAAGTAAGGATTCTTGATAATACAGGTGAGACGAAAACGATGAGGATCGAACCACGGCAGACAAACTCTCCCACGAGTGAGCATGTAGCGAACAGCAAGTGCGTGACGTCGGAAACAGCATCGATTGTAGTGAGATCAGGTCTGCATTCAGGTGGCACCATGGTACACAAGCCACCGGGTGTACCGGTTAGCACGTCCAGCTCCTCTATATCTCTTCCGAACACGCCCAAGATGTTGGCGCCCATCATACCGAACATATCAACTCCCAATCTAGCGCCCGCCATGTCCTACAGCTACCTGGAGCCGCACCTCAACCCGCTGAGTATCACTGCCTATAACCCATTGACTTTACCGCAGGCAGGCATCACGAGCATCCTCCATGGTGGTAAGGTAATACCGTATGTCCCTGGCATGCCCGGACCGCATACCTTGACCGGCGCGCCGGCCATAGACATATCTCCGAGCATAACAGCTGGCGAGGCTGTTTACAAGGTGATACCAGGTTTACCGGGTCTGCATATGATATCGCAGCCCTTGGATTTGGCCAGTCCGGTGAAGGCACAATCCATGCCGCTATCCGGAATGTCCAATCCATTGTCTGGACACGTGTTGGATCAACCGTTGGATCTGGCCAGTCCGGCAAAGGAGGCGACGAAGATCAGTTTCAAAACGCCGAGTAGCGATCTGAAAAGCGGCTTGATCAGTCCCAAATTTCTCAAAGTTGAGACCACGACAGATAAGTATCGCGTGACAGGTCCAAGAACGCCTATCAATGATGAAGTCAAAGAATTCGATCGTCATACCAGGCCTATCGCGGCGACAAAGTACAAGAATATAGAGAGCCCGCGGGAGAGGCGAGAGTTTGCATACGACAAGAGTCCAAGTAAGATAGACAAGGTCTTCAGCTATCCAAACGGGGTGGAACCTGCGATATCTTACAGCAAATTGAAATATTCACCCAAGGCTACCCCAGATAATAGGAAAAAGTCCAATTGGGGCATGAGCGAGATAGATGCCGGTAGAGTGGCACCAGTGGACACGCATATCGCGATCTCCAAGTACGACCTATCTCCTCATGAGAACGGTCGATTAAAAAATAGCAGCAACAATAGTAGTAGTCTTCCATCTGATGGACGATGGACAAAAAGCATAGATGGCACTTTCAATGGGGCCAAGATGAAAGTTGATGGTGCAGCACCGTCAGTGATACTTGTGAATCTAGACTCTTCTAAGACAGAAGTGCCAACAAGAACTTCCGTAGAGTTAGTTGTTAAGGACAAGCTGCCCGAGGCCAAATCGCCAAAGAGCAGCAGCGGCAGTGCTGATGTGACCAAGGAGGCGACCAACGTCAATAAGTTCTTGAGACCCACGTCCTTGCCGCTTAAGCCCGGCACGTTTACGCCGAAGAAGCATCATGGAATCACGCCTACAGCGAATACGTTGCCGCTGATCAGCCCGGAAACACCTCGACCCAAAAAGTCGTACGGACAATTGTATCTGAACGGGCATGCCTACACATATCTGGGACTTAAGTGTTCCACCAGAGTGTTCTATTGTACCCTGAATCGGCCACAGCCAATGTACGTCACACAGCAGCATGGTCTCTCAATGTACTCCAACTGGAAGATATGCAAGGAGGCACCGCCGGACGTAGACATGGCGCACTATGATTCACGACACAGACCACTTAATTATACCACCGCATGGAAAAAACAGGAAGACATTTTGACGCACTCCTCGCAACGATCAACCACTCCCACCAGCCTAGACAGCGGTCTGGAGAGTGACATGCAGGAGAAAGCGAAGAGAGTGAAAATATTTGACGGAGGTTTTGAGAGCAATGAGGATTACACTTACGTGCGTGGAAGAGGTAAGGAACATTTTTTAAATATTTTTATTCTACATTAAACATTTCTATACTCTATATTCTCAGAATATAATAGTATCTCACGACCATACTCACTTGATAAGGGTCCGAATTAGGGTCGAAACGTTGTGCTTTTTCGAATACTAGCCAGAATGGTCGACTAATAAATGTTTTTTTTTCCTGAGTTAAATTTGTCTGGCGGAAGTAAAGTATTCTTTGTGTAACTATAATTTAGATATAATTTAGAATAATTTATTTAATTGAGCAACCACCGTAACAGGATTATCTGAATTAATCTAATTAAATTTTTAATAGGTTCAATCGATAACTTGAGGTTTTTTTGTATTTTTATTCTTATCTTACATAATCTATGAGAGAAAATTGAAATTTTTACCTTTACGATGCAAAAGCTAAAAGTTATCGAAATTTATTATTTTAATTTCAATAAAACTTTTTGTACGATAGTTAATTGTAAATGTAAATTATTATAAGGTCGAGGACGCTACGTCTGTGAAGAATGCGGTATTCGTTGTAAGAAACCCTCTATGCTGAAGAAACATATCAGAACCCATACAGATGTTAGGCCGTACACTTGCAAGCATTGTGCCTTTAGGTAAGTTATAACTTAAAAATAAAAAATGTATTAAATATAGATTTCGATAATTAATCAGTCGATTATTCGTGCAACAGTTTCAAAACAAAAGGTAATCTGACGAAGCACATGAAGTCCAAAGCCCACTACAAGAAATGCGTAGAACTAGGAGTAATTCCGGTTCCCACGACCGTATGCGACGAAAACATTGACAAGGAGGCTATCGCGCGATTAGCGGCCGGTGGTGGCAATGCGGAAGAATCTTCCGAAGAAGAAGAAGATAGTGATGGTGAAGAAAGCGAGGAGTCCGGCAGCGAGGAGCAAGAAGCAGCGCAGAGTCTGTTAAGTCTTTCGCAACGTAACATGATGAATCGATTACCAGGCTTGCTGCCGTCTGGTAGACCTACAACGTACCCGTACACGCCGTATACCTTACCAACGACGTCTACGGTAAATGTCGTGTCCACCGCGACAAGCACTATGAGTAGCCAAAGCGTAACGCAAGGCGCAGCACTGATCCAAAATGAGTTGTCGCACCGTTACTACTTCCCATCGAACCGAAGTGCAACAGAAGAGGCAAGAATCAGCGTCATCCAATCATCAAAGAAAGACGACTCTGACTTCGAGATCGAGCAGATCACTAATGGAGTTACAGAGTCGCGTCATCAATTGTCGCAACCAATGGATCTTACAACAAAACAGGTCACACAACTATTACCGTCGCCAATCCCGCAGAGAGCTAGGCCCGCGGACATTCTCACTCCCGTGTCGGAACCGGTCCTGTTGCAGACGATAGTCCAGACGATGGAACGATTGCCTATTCAGGGCAGAGAATGGAAGCCGGACGCGGAGGGTCACATGTTGCAAGCGTATCTCACGGAGAGGCACGTGATGGACAGTAAAATGAAGCAGCAGTACCGCGTGGGCAGCACCAAGCTGGACAAGCAGGTGCAGGAGAGAGATATTTACCCGCGGCATCAAGAGTCGAGTAGGGCCAGGCATACTGACTCCAACAGTATTCCGACAGTAACGTACACTGACGCCGGTAAAATGCAACACATTCTCGCGGAATCTAGAGTCAAACACACGACGAAGCACACCAGCGACGACATTAAAATGGAAATTAGAGAAAAGATTTATCAGAATAACATGGCAATAGAGAGACGAGCGTTCGACTACGAGGCTATTCACAAGGATAAAGAACAATCGAATCGCACACTCTCTGATCATGAAAACTACGAAATCGGTCTAACTAACGGCCCGATCGGTACAAAGCAGAATATCGAGTACAGTTCACCTATGAGCAAGAACAACAACTTAATAGAAAGACCGATTTATTCTACTGAAGCACCCGTCCGTAGCACGCCGAGTATCGATTGCCCTTCACCGAAATCCCTAAATGTGGACGGCAATAGATCGTTGATGCAACACGCAAACAACGACGTAGACAGGAGTTCCATGTTCAATGCGATGAAGATGATGAGCGAGATGGAAACGTCCAGGGAGTGTCATCCCGTTAATCAGGAAATAAGGCCCGCGAATCACGAGATACGTGCCCCAACCACTGATGT
Organism: Ooceraea biroi; assembly: GCF_003672135.1. Taxonomy (NCBI): domain Eukaryota; kingdom Metazoa; phylum Arthropoda; class Insecta; order Hymenoptera; family Formicidae; genus Ooceraea; species Ooceraea biroi. Next base: position 13,167,396 of record NC_039514.1, on the reverse strand, counting down.
ACGAGTGCACAATCAGAGTCCGCGTAACCTTGATCTGATTGCGAGACCGTCCAGCAGGGAGGTCCGAACACCTAATCAAGAGTATAGAACACAGAGTCAAGAACTGAGACTATCGGGTCAGCAGGAGTACAAGATGCGCGGTCAAGAGAGGAGACCGCCTAGCCGCGAATACAAACCGTTCGCGCACGATATGCAAGTCATCCAGGAGCTTATGCCGTCGACAAACATGGAAATACGTCAAGCGAATTCAGATAATAGGCCACCGAGCAGTGACATGAGAGGTCTCTCGGAATATAGAGTGCAACCCCAAGATCCCCGGCCCAATTATGAGATGATGCAATCACCTATGCACGAACCGTCGAAAACGCAAAATGTCGACGCGAGAAACGCATCGTCACAAGAGATACGCATCATTTATTTCGACGGTTCTCCTGCCCCGAAACACACAACGGAAACAGTTAAACAGAGTACACCGGACAGTATAAAGCATGCGGTAGCCAGGAAAATGGTTGTAGGTGGATCAGACTTCCGATCGCCGTCTCCAAATACGGGAAATCCGAAACCGCAAGCGGAATTTCTACAGCCGTCGAGCGGACCGGCGCCTAACTATGTCAGGTGAGTGAAGTGTTCTGAATTCGAATAATAAAGAATTTCTATTGTTCTCGATGTTGAGTTAATGTGTATGCATATTACATCAGATATATATTAGAGGCCAGTTAAAAGTAGACAAACCGAAAAATATAAATCGCAAGTAGAAATTAGAGATATCAAAACATGGTTTTGATCTTTTTTTTTAAAAGAAGAAAATTATATTAATTTTGAAGATAAGAATTCAAATTCTATGAAACGTGGTTGCAGTGTAACGGAAGACGGTAGGAGCGTATGTAAAGTCTGTAACAAGATATTCAGCAAGCCTAGTCAGTTACGATTGCATTTCAACATCCACTATTTCGAGCGGCCGTTCAGATGCGAAAGCTGTGCAGTTTCCTTCCGGACCAAAGGTCATCTGACGAAGCACGAGAGATCTGTTTCACATCACAATAAGGTGAATGAGACGAATTGGTTTTACTTTTATGAATTATGTTCAATTTTCACATATGAGCATAAGTAATAAATATTGTAACTGTTTAGGTCAGTATGACTTCCACGTTTGGCGCGGCGACTACCAGCAATCCCAGACCTTTTAAGTGCACGGATTGCAAGATAGCGTTTCGAATACATGGACATTTGGCTAAGCACCTTCGCAGCAAGATGCATATTATGAAGTTAGAGTGCTTGAGCAAGTTGCCTTTCGGAACATACGCGGAAATAGAAAGGACCGGTACCAATTTGAACGACATCGACACCACAGACTGTGATAATAGTCTTACTAGTCTGCAGGTTCGTATCAAATAAAATCTCAATTTTTACGCATTTTTAAAACGCGATGAAATATAGAAAAAAATTACAAGTCAGCAAAAGTGAAATAATCACTGCGTTTTTCTTGCAGATGTTGGCTCAAAGTTTATTAAAGACGGATTCAACTAAGATCATGCAATGGGACTCGGAGAATTTGCCTGGGCCAGTCGTAAGTGGCAGCGAAACTTCATCGGATGAGGGCGAACCCATACCGCAGCATGCGCTTAACGCCCAATATGCGAAAGTGACGGACGCAGATGTCTCCCGATCATATCATGTGCCAATCGCTACCGAGGAATCGAAAGCCGTTAACGACGTTCGTTTGCGCAGTCCACAGTTCAATCAGCAGAGGCGCGATTACGCCATCAATGAGCAACGGCCGATCCCGGCCGGTTTTCCGGCGGAGGATGCCAGAACGGAAGATATGCAATCATACAAGTGCCAAGTTTGCCCCATATCTATGCGCACCGTAAACGCATTGCAAGTACATTGTTTTGTTGAACATAATATTGAAACGGACTCTAGTACAAATATTCACGGGGATCGGAGCGCGGGTAAATGCAGCAGGGAAAAAGAGAATACTCAGAAAAGAATCGCAGAGGAATCCGTGGTTAAAGACGATCACGGTAGACAAAGAATAGAGGATACGTAGTGCCAAAAGGATATAGTGTGCTAAAAAGTCTTTCGTACAGTGTGTTTGCCATACTATTTAGAGAAATCGCGCGGTTATGATAATGTATTATATACGAACTACATCACAGATATCCTACGAAGGAAAGTCTCATTACATCCTAAAGAAACATCTCAGTAGATAGTGTGATTAATGACGCTTTGTGTCTTGAGGAAAGGTTTCTTGAAAAATTATTGCGTTAATACACGTTGGACACTTGTAAAGACTTAGGCGGGAGAGGATTGTGCATCACTCGCACAATTAAAGAATTGCATGTGAATGTATGTATTCGCAATTTTATGTTGCATAATATAATTACCGTTTATAAAACGCACAATGTTTAAACGAACATTTCTGTGTGAAGATTTTACAAAAATTATCAGCAAAGTCTGAGAGATATAAATACCACAGAAATGTTGTAAAATATGTGTAACGGTAAGAACTAAAAAGCACTGTCTCGATTACGTTTCTTCTACTACAGAACTAGTTCACTTGTAACTACCTGTTCGTGCTATACAAGTGACTTGTATAGTCCTCGTCTAAGACTTTATATTGAAATTGCGATATATATATATATATAGTGGAAGTAAAAAGTAATTTGAGTGTATGAAGATTTGAAATGATATTTATATATGATAATATAGCAAACATAAGGTGCAATGGACTAGTGATCGTGTATTTAAAGTGCAAATGTTGCATTGAGCATGTTGAAGAGTATTCTAATATCTCAAGTTAATTATACTTTGAAATGTGAAAGCATGAAATGAAGCTTAATATATATATATATATACACGTAACATATATACATATATATATATATTTGTATGATATTAGTATATGAATAATTCTGCAAATTATTGTTGATGTGCGAGAGAAAGAGAGAGAAATGTGTTTGTATCATATTTATGTATAATATAACGCGCGGAGAAAATTATGTCATAGTCTCTATTATAATTTTAAGGAATCATCGATATAGATATTAGAAGCTGTGTCGGTTGCTCAGATTACTTATAAATTTAAGTGTTTTTATTCACGCGGGTGGATTATGTAGTTTCTATTCTGTTTTGAGAGGTTTTTTTGCAGGCAATTTGGATGGCGAGTATTTAGTTTAACTTCACTAGTGGAGCATTGCGCTGAATATTCAGTTATCGTCACATCCGAGTGTTATCCGAGGACGCTTATAAGCTATTTTAAATCTCAATTGAGATCGATTGTGCTCGCGCTGTTACATGGTCTGAGGGACCGATTCGCTGATTCTGTTTAAGACATTTAAGGAGGAACCGCACACCTTCCAGCTACCTTCCAGCTACCGTATCTTATAAATAACTGTCTGTCTAACGTTATGCGCGCAGATCTTAATATCTCCACTCAAGCACTCGAGAATATGTCTTTCCTATACCGCATAATCAGACTCCTGTTATCACGACTTGTACCTAGATGTGCTTGAGCTAAGAGTAACAATGATACGGATATAGAAAACGACCGCACAATTGTATACAATGAGGTCCAGTCCGAGTGATCGTCACTAAATGATATCAGCATGTAGCATAGTCTAACGTAGTATTTTGGATGTATATCTACTACTTGTAATTCTGTCGATTCGAAACCACGAAATTACGTACGAGCTTCCAAAGGTGTGTACGTGTGATTGTATGCACCCGAAACGCCAAGCCAACAGTTTGCGTTCACAGAGGCTATCAGGGAACACGATACGGCTCTCGTGCATCGCGATCGATTATCAAGATGAGCGGTAAATCAAGCTAAATCGCCAACCGAACTTCTTCATTTCGGCTAATGATTCAGCTTGATAATATGGATTCTGTTTGATTACATGTTATTCTTCCGCGCGACGCACCGAAGTTTTTGAAACTGATATACGCGTGCGATCGTGCGTGTATGCATGCGTACACGTGACACATATCGCATCGCTCCTGACTGACTGCTCGTGCGCGTACTTATGCGCGATTCCAAAAAGTGTATTTTTTCCAAATTGCAGATTTATTATTTTATTTTTATATGTATATATATTATTTTATATTATTTGTATTATAAACATAGATATTGACGTATACATATTATTGCATTAATATGTATGTTATATATGATGTATGTATGTATATTGCACATTTACGTACATATATATTACACTAATATATTTTCGAAAAAGTTAACCTGTTGGTAGAGGTTTCATGCATTTTTTTTCACGCGTGCACAACGAGCGTGTCACTTACATATCAGATCCATCGCTCGACATTCATCGAGGCAATGGATAATTGTGCGCGTCGTCGTTTCGAATCTAATGGCGTAGTGCAAGCTGAACGTACTTCGTAACGAACTTACAGTTTGTCCGGATGACTTCCGTCCGCGCTGAGATCCTAGTCCAACGCATTACGTGATCACTGATGTTGAAACTCGCACTTGTGGATATTACCAATCGCCAAAACCGAGATCGCACGCGAATAAAACTCGATCGCGATCGGACCAAACCTTATCGATGAGAAACACGACGCGGCCTCCAACGCACTGAACATAGTCGCGATTCAGTTTCTCGAACGTGAATTGCGATTGAACTACTACGTTATGACATCTAAAACATCTTGATTAAACGTATCGCGTCGAGCTTGAAAGATAAAAATCATTAAACTGTTAAAAAAATCGTTGAATTTTGTAATTTTTTATTAAAAGTAATCTAACTTCTAACATTTTGCTTATATGATGATGCATGGCTTCAGAATTGATTGATGACGATTCATGCTTGAACTACATTAAAAAATAAAGCGCGAAGTAATTTTGATGAAATATGGCTACCGCAGATGAGAAGCATCGCCAATTTGAAATCTGTCTATAATCATAAATAACTTTTTGAGAAATAAAATGATAAATATGTGAAGCTTTCTTAATGTGAAAGTCAAAGACAATGAAAGTAACTATAAAATATCTTAAATGCAACTGAAATATGCTTTATATTATACATATTGCAATCTTAAATGCAACTGAAAAATGCTTTATATTATACATATTGCAAAATTAGGAAATTCGTGTACAAATTTGTGTAAATGCTTCTTAATGTGTTTCAACGCATAAGTTCCACAATGTTCGAGTACGGATTAAATAATTTATATCGCGACAAGCACTGAAGAAATTATTTTGCGAAAAACTAATAAGTTAAACTATCTGAAAAAAATAATGCGAGTACAATGGCTAATATCTGATAACAAAAATGACGACGCACTTGTTATCGAGAGCGTGTTACGCGCTCGCGTGCAAATTTGACGAAAAAGGTTGGCTTGGCTTCTTCCAGACTCAGTATTAAAAGATTTTGTGAATAATGCGAAAAAGCGAGAGCTCGACTTTTATGCGATTCTCTCTCTCTTTTGTAGGTGGTTTTATGCTGATTTATTTTACAAAGCTCGGATCGATATTCGCCTGATCTTGCGAGGAGTATTCTCAACAGAAATCTCCGTTCGTCCCAGCACAGACAGCCTCGCTCCCTCTCATACTTTTACGGATGATTTGAGCTTTATGGGCACACGGTGTGAACGATGACACTCATAAATACCTGGCGATATAGTATTTTACATGTATTATAGGTAACGTAGATCTTTAAGATTTTATAGATATTTTTTCGTGTGTGTGTGTGTGTGAAAGAGAGAGAGAGAGAAGGGAGAGAGGGACGTATAAGAGGGAACATCTCGTTTTGTAATCACGCGAACACGAGTCGCGTGCTTCTGCGATTCCAGGCTGCTGCTCTGACGAACCATTTCTGGTTTATCGCGAAATCTTTTAATTGAAATCAATTCATGTCGGGCTTTTTTGTCCGTCGATATCAGATAATGGGACCGGAGTAAAAATTTTATAAGCGTATACTCTCGAAAAAGTAGCGGGAAGGGTGAGTTTTACAGAAAATGATGCCAACGAGTATTGCCAGTGTCATCGTCATTTCTCTTCCTAATTCTGTGAGCTTTGTTAAACTATCAATGAGGATGTAATTTTTATTTATTGTAAATAAAAAAGAAACCTATTGTTTAAAACATTTTATAAATATATAAATATATATAGATATATATATATATATATATATATATTATGCATTGAGTCGACAACAGAACTGTCAAGCGATAAGAACGCCTATTCATCGACCTGAAGATTGTAATACGAATTGTACGGAGAAAATTCATGAGATAATATGAATACGACTCTTTGTACAAGTGATTTTGCAAGAGAACAAAAGTACAACTTTAGGAACAGAGGCAGTGATATGTGGGATAGGAATAAAAAGTTAATTTCCAATAAAATTATGTGCACACTCTTTTTATTAAAAATTAAATGACCCTTATATACGAATCAACAAATACTTTATGATACAAGAAACGATAATGGTCCATTATATCGTCATATCATCTGTAACATGTATGCTTATCGCGCATCAAATACGACAACTAATAGAATAAAATTAAGGAAAATTTCGAAATTTTTATTTTATTTTGACGGATGAACAATATATCTGAAAATAGGAAATAGACTATATGTATTAAGCTAAAAATATTAAAAAGGATACGTCTTTTAGTGCGCTTCTTGTACATGATCCTGTATCCGCATTCCCTGCAGCGAATCGGATCTCTGGGACGAATCTCATTGTCTTGATGACACTCTAAAATAATGGATTCAAAAATTATTTCTCTCTCATAAAGCACGTTTAACTGTTACATATGTATATACGTGATATTACGGAAACTCCAGATATATTTTAAAGAGACACGTTTGTCAATTCTGCATAAACAATAAAGACAAGTTATAAAATTTAATCAAGTTTGGACATGTTAATACGATTGCAACAAAAATCAACTGATATCAACGTTTAGAAAGGAAAGAGGTTAGGTTAAAAAATAAATACGTGTTCGTTACCTCCGCAGATGTATACCATAGCCTGTTTCGGTGTAGATTCAGATTTACTGGATTCCATTTTAACAATATTATATTGATTATATAAAGAATATTTGTATTATCTATATTATTTTTATTATCACGTGTGACAGAAAGAGAACTCGTCTAGAGAAATCCAAACAGTGCATATACACCTCACCGCTCGTCGAATGCAACATGGCCGCATTCAGCAGTAACATTACTGCTCAACAATTGAGTAATGTTACTAGATCTTCCGCTGACACTCGAGGTTTGTTCTTTTTCGCTGCACTTCTGAACTAGTGCCATAACTTATCGCATCAGTTCAGAAGTGCAGCGAAAAAGAACAAACCTCATATCTGAAGAGCGCAGCGGTGGTTTTAGTTTGACCATACATTCATAGATGGTATTAGTAGTAATGTTGCAGGTTGGAAAGAAATTGAAGAGAATATTAATTTCAATTAGTAAAAATTAAATTAAAAGTAATTAAATTAAAAATTGAGTTAATATAATAGAAATTGAAGAGAATGTTAAATTCAATTAGTAAATCATGCAGTATTTTCTATTGAGAAAACTAGTGCAACAATGAATGGTGCGCATTCAGTACGTACAATTTTTTGCACCACTTTTGTCGGTAAAACATTAAACAGTGAAATATATAAACTGATTTTCATAGTGAAAAATTAAAATTGGCACTTAGTATATTCTAGTAATGCACTAGTTTTTTCAATAGAAAACGCTAATAGTTTTGTATATTTAAGGGGAAGCTGGAGTTGCTAGTGAACTATTTTTTCACTATAGCGATGGTAATTGCAGTTTCGAAAATTCTCTTTATTGCTTGTGCAGAATCAAAAATCCTTTTCCACGAATGAAGTATAGATAGAAAGAAAGCCCGCTCTACAGGACTTTATATTCAAAATGGAAAAAAGTTAAAAACTTGCATTTGTCTTTTCTAACTTTTTTCCATTTTGAATATAAAGTCCTGTAGAGCGGGCTTTCTTTCTATCTATACTTCATTTGTGGAAAAAGATTTTTTATTCTGCACAAGCAATAAAGAGAATTTTCGAAACTGCAATTACCATCGCTATAGTGAAAAAATAGTTCACTAGCAACTCCAGCATCCCCTTAAATTCAATTAGTAAATCATGCAGTATTTTCTATTGAGAAAACTAGTGCAACAATGGTGCGCATTCAGTACGTGCAATTTTTTGCACCACTTTTGTCGGTAAAACATTAAACAGTGAAATATATAAAATAAACTGATTTTCATAGTGAAACATTAAAATTGGCACTTAGTATATTCTAGTAATGCACTAGTTTTTTCAATAGAAAACGTTAATAGTTTTGTATATTTAAAGTGGAGTTGCGAGGTCTTCAATTTAAAGATTATTTGTCATTCCTATTGATCCTTAATATAATATAGTTAACATACAAAGTTTTGGAACACAGATATTCATTATTTTTAACGAACTCAAATGAGTTTCTTTTTAATCTTGTATTTGAGATTTTTGATTACCCTGCTGCTTGATTCTATTCTAATTATTGATGTAATTTGAAGCATATGTATAGTGTTGAGACCTCTCAGTGTTGCGAACTATTTTTTGCATATCGATACTTTTCATCGATCGTCAAAATATCGTCGAAAAACATGAAAAAATCTATCAATCATATGTAAAGTCACTATCATGACATTATTATTATACTTCTTATATGAAACTTGTAATTAGATAATCTTTTCCTGCACGTATCGCGTTGATTGGAAGACCGTGCGTCTAATTTTAAGCGGGTGACATACTCGTCGCGCCACGCATGCGCCTCAGATTCGGGAGCGCGCGGGAAAATCTCCCCGGCAACAGAGACTGCCTCGTTCCCAGCATCCGGCACGGCCGGCCAATGGCACCGCTTGGCAACGAGCAGCGGGATGAGGCGGATAGTCGCGATTGGTCAGTCATCGCGAGTGAGGGGATGCGGTAAGAGCGGCGGGTCCGAGCGCATCTATCGGCGGAATAAAGCTTCGCGGAGGGCGGCAGAGGGAGAAACGACAACGGATGCGTGCGCATTCTTCACCCCTCGAATTGCCTCGTGCAGTTCAGTGGCAATTAAGCGAGGGTGGGAGACGCGCGTTGTCGGAGGCAAGCATGGCCAGGCGAAAATACGCGTGAGGCTGGAATTCGCGAGTCGCGCGAAAGTCGACCGCGGTGAAAGGGTCGATCGTGAACGACCGATCCGTCGTTTACGAAGCGCGCAGGGGGGTGCGTTCGTTCGCGAGCCCGTGGCTGCCGCCGTCGCCACCGCTGGAGAAGTAGGGGGCGGCAAGTGAGACGAGTGGAGAGGGAGAAGAGAGAAACGCGCTTCCCGCGCGACGCACACGTGAGCACAACGGAGCAGGGAGCGCAGCGCTGAGCGACGCGGGCCGCGTGTTACGGCGATGCGAGCGGTTATGTCAGAGCAAGATCGCGCAATGGATGCAACTGGGGCTGACTTCGCGGCATAGAACGGTCCGTCGAAGACGCAATTACAAGGGACGGTCGGTACCGCGAAGTGACATTCCGTGTGATCGATATTCGCGTCTGTCGAGTTATCCTCGATGCTCAACGGTCGTTGCGAGGGCACGCAGTTTTTTTCGCGCGGTGTAAACAGGCGAGTGCGCGAGAAGGACAGATAACGCCTCGTCTGGTTTCGTTAGATTAGAACCTAATTGTCCGTCGGAACTCGGTGATTTATCGCATGACGAATATATTGTACTTGCAAACGTTCGCGCGGTCGTTACTCAACAGTGATACGACAGTGACGTGAGAATCATCAAGATGTTGATAAGTTGCTGACAGAAGTGTCGATGTGCCTCGCAACAGCGGAATCCTCGCGAGGATGATGGAGGAAATGGAAAGCGTGCACGTGAATAGCCAGACGCCATGCTTCGCCGTCGACACCAGCGGTCATGGGTCTCATGGGTCATGCGACAGCATGGACAGCGGTTACTTGTCCACCCTGACGCCGCACACGAGCAGCTACGTATCATCTGGCTACCGGACGCGCTCATCTTCCGGATTGGCGTTGTCGGCGAAGAAACAGCACAGATTCCGGCCGGATGCTTTGCGATGCGAGAGGCTGCAGAGGCGTCGCCCCAAGCCCAATTGCTTGTCGCACACCTTGGAGACTGATTATACGATCAGCGACTGTTCCGTCGAGGATCATGGGTTGTCGATGCTGGAGCCGTCGTGCACGGATGTTGGTCAGAGCCTGGTGCACTCGACGCCAAGCGGCCACAAAGTCCACAATGAGCGCGGCAAAGCAGCGCTTGACAGGAACTGGAGGACCACGGTACTCATCACCCCGGCCTCCATCACGGACTTCCGGCTCATGTCGCCGTCGCCGGCGGTGCCGTCCTCGTCGTACGTGGCCACGGAGCCCATCCAGGAGGAGGATGTAGAGATGAAGCTAGTCGAAACGCTCAACGGTGAGGCGCAACTGGTGTTGACGCCGCCCCGGCTCCGAATCCCGGTGCCGCGGATCGCGATCTCGCCGATACGCAGAAGGAGCAGTCCCATCGCCATTACGTCGGCGGAGAATCGGAAGCTGCGCGAGCTGTACATCACCGACCTGGCCGCCGCGGCCGAGATCAAGCCAAAGAAGCTGGATTTCAGCCAACGCGGTCTATCTGCGGTGCCGCGGAGCAGCGGCAACGGCAATGAAGCTATTTCGATTTACGCGGGTAAAGAAAAGGTGGATTTTCTGTCGCTTCTCGGAGAAAAGAGCAACCACCTCAATGTAGTGTCGAAGATTTTCTCGTTCCTCGGGGATGAGGAACTATGTATCGTTGCTAGGGTGTCGAGCACCTGGAAGCAACTGTGCGAGAACGACTACATTGCTAATAAGCGAAGAAAGCGCTTTCTCCTGAGGAAGCAAACTATCAAGGAAAATGTGAAGATAATAATGAAGAAGTCGAAGGGCGAGGAGGATATGCAGACAAGCCCCAGGAGCCGGCACTATGTCAGAAAGGGGTGTCTGATAGATGTGAAGAATCTGTTGAACACCCAGGTGCAACGGAAGCCACCGAGCAGCCCGCCCGTGTCGCCGAGCAAAGTCAAGTTTCACTCCTTCGTCAAGGTGAGTTGATTAATTCTCATGGTGATCATCTCACGCTGTGCTTCCGTTGAAGCATCTGATGATGCGAAAAAAATAATATTTAACATGCTTAAGGATTAAATCGCGAAATTGAATTGAATGAAATTGAAATGGAACTTGAAATTTTAAACGAGTTGCATCGTATTGCATCGATGTAACCACGATGCAATTTCAGGAGCACGGTCTTTCCCGCGTGCGCTCGCAAGCGGGAGGCAAGTTTGCGTGAGAAAAATTGCAGCAAAGTCAATGACTGATACAGAGTGTCCCAGACTTCAAAGAATCGCGCGCATCACACTTCTCAGGGTTCTCGTGTTCGATAATGCAGGCTGTATTTCACGAGACTCCTGTTCGTCGTGTTTATCTCTCGCGAGATAATTTGCGCCAGTGTCGGATGAGACGCGCTCGTCTTTTTAATACAGACGATAGACGTCTTTCATTCTAATTGAATAATAATAATCTACGAGGTAGCTCGGTTGCGCGAATAACAGAGGAACGGCTGCGTTTGGTCGATAGTCCAGCCGATTCTTGACAGCATTACGTCAGCAGATTTAATCTATAATATACAAAGTGTTAATCACGATCGTGATTATCTTGTCTTAAGCTGCTGAGCATTCATGTATTTTTCCAACCCCGCATTAGGACACTAATTTATCTTCTTCTATCAGTCTTTGATATTTTATTAATAATATTTTTCGCAGATTTAAGAATCTTGCAGCTATCTGTCCTATGTAATATATTGGGTTGGCCAAAAAGTAATCGCGTTTTTTTATATAAATAAAAGGCGAATTTTTCATGGGAAACAAAAACTTTATTAAACAATATATTGTCCATTTTGTTTAATTATCTTTTGCCATTTTTCAGGCAACTTCATGATTCCGCGCTCAAAAAAGTTCTTATCTTTTTCAGCAAAAAACAATTCCAACAACGATTTGATATCCTCATTAGCAGTCAAGGTTTTACCATTCAAGGCGTTTTGCAAAGAACGAAACAAATGGTAATCTGATGGTGCCAGGTCTGGCGAATATGGTGGATGTGGTAACATCATGGTAACACATCCCATCCAAGCTGCAACAATTTTTGACAAGTGACCAAACTTGTACGTGGTCTAGCGTTATCATGGTGAAACACAACACCTTTGCGATTCACCAATTCTCGACGTTTCTGTTTGATGGCATCATTTAATTTATCCAGTTGACGACAGTATACGTCTGAATTAATGGTTTGATTCCTTGCAAGCAGCTCAAAATACACAATACCTTTAAAGTCCCACCAGACTGACAGCATAATCTTTCTTTGGTGAATATCTGCTTTTCAAGTGCTTCGAGCAGGTTCATCACGCTTGCTCCACCATCTTTTTCGTTTGACGTTGTTGTAGACGATCCATTTTTCGTCGCCTGTTATCATACGTTTCAAAAATCGATCATTTTCCTCACGTTTCAAAAGAGAATCGCAGATGTCAATACGCTTAGTGAGATGAATTTCTTTGAGCTCATGTGGTATCAAAATATCGAGCTTACTAATGCATCCAAGTCATTTAAAATGGTTTTCAACACTCGATTTCGATATGTTAAGATTCTCAGCAATCTCTCGTGTCGTTAAACGCCGATTCGAATCGATCAGTGCCTTTATTTTGTCATCATCAATTTCGATTGGCCTTCCTGAGCGTGGCGCATCTTTCACATTAAAATCTGCAGATCGAAATTTAGTAAACCAATTTTGACACTGCCGCAGTTTTAAAGCATCTTCGCCATATACATGACATAACTTTTTATGAGCTTGCACAGCGTTTTTCCCTTTTCGGAAGTAATAAAAGAAAATATGACGAAAATGTTCTTTTTGATTTTCCATTTTGAAATCGACGGCAAACAAACAATTGTTAACGAAATCGTGTACTTTCTTTTTCTAAAACAAGCTTGAATCGTGAGTTGTTAACCTACATAATGAATTTGCGGTTTAGAATGAAGTTAGTTACATTTCAAGACATGTATGTCCATCTATTGGAAAAAAACGCAATTACTTTTTGGCCAACCCAATATAAAATATGGCGATTTATGTAGACTGAGAGTGCAAGAGTTCAAATACCAGTGGCGAATATATTCTTTTGTTCTTTTATTGTCCAGTTAATGAGAATAATTGATCATCGCACGATCGATCGTTCCGTTGAATCGCAAATACATCACATTCGGCGTGAGCGTCTAAATCCTAATTAAGGACGCCGATTCGACTGTTCCTCGTCGTTTCGGCGCTCGTAATTCTCGCGAGAGTAGAAACACGACGGCTAATTGCCAAGTCGGCGATAATCGATAGCCCGGTAGTCTCGGGATCCTTGGTTTCCTTGCTTAAATTGGCGTTCGCGTAGTTCGCGTCGCGAAATCGAATCGCGGTCGGGTAATTGTTTCGATTGCGGAATCATTACTTTGACGTTGATTTATCGGCGTTTTGGCTTTGAGCCGCCGCGAGGGATAATTGCTTCGTGGGTCGTTAAGGCTCCGAGATAAGCGAGGCACGTCGACGCGAGATCGTGCGGAACTTGACGGATGTTCGTTTCTCCACGATGAGATTCAGCGCGTTCCGCATAATCTCCTCTGCACGGCGATTGAAATTCATCTTGTGACGCTCAGATCATCACCTTTCAGCGATGATTGGAAAAGCGAACGGTGTGATGATAAATTTTAGGCTTCACAGAAGAAGCAGACCATAGAAGCCGATATAGAAAATATCTTTGCATCAGAGTTGCAAAGTATTCACATCGTGTTCACACTGTGAAATCGTGTTGCGCGCGCTTCGATATCAAAAGAAAGTACTGAAGCAATTAAGCTAGCGCCAGACTATGCGCGATTGGTAATTCGCGATTCGTGATTCGTATATTTGTGAAATGGGCAGGGAAAATTCATCGATTCGTCATGTGCGATTCACCATGATTCGTACTGATCGCTAGCCGAGGGATTTTTTGACGAAACTCAAAAGACGCGAAGGCACCCAGGAGTCCGGGAACCGTCTCGTAAAATACAAACGACTCTCGTAATTCCGCAAGAAATTACGACAAGCACCTCGAAGTTTATGTAACGTTCGTGAATATCTCGTGTGGCATGTTGTGTCATTTCCGCGCAAATGTTCGCGTTACAATTCCCGTTGAACGTCCGTGAAACCGTGCTGCTCGCGCGCGCGTCTCCTCGAGCCAAAGCGGCGAAACAAACGCGGTGATTTACTCGCGGAAATCAGTCAGACGGCCGCGTGAAGAATCGGTGACAGTGATGTACGTGCTTTCTCGTAGCCGTCGTCGCCGGGGTTACCTGCCGCCCGCCATCCCCCGGCCATTTTCTCCCGCTCTTTGTCTTGTTCTGTCTCTCGCTCTCTCGTTCTATTCTTCTCCCGCCGTGCGAGCGACGCGTTCCTCCTCGCATTAAGATTGCGATAATGGATGCAGTGGTATGCCTCGGGATCTTTCGTTGTGCACGCGGAACGATATTGAGAGCTGCATGCTCGCTCGTGTCAAAGCCGATGCCGACTGCACGTCTGCATCGCCATTCTTTATCGCCGCAGACAACGATAAAGAGCGTATTGTCGATCTGCACGCGCATCGCATCCCGGTTACGAGACGGATTACAAACATTCACAACAAGAATGCAGTCTCTTACAACGAAGTAGAACATTCTTGAACAGGATGCAGAATCGTATCTTGTCAGGTTGTTCAATTCTGCTGTAATACATATTGCGCGATCGATTTCCATCTACTATCCTTACAGTTAACAATGATATATTATAAATGCGAATGTTGATTTGCATTTAAGTCGCGAGTAAGAAAATGATGATCTTTGTCGGATGCAATATCGGGCGATGGCTAAAGTTATCGAGTAAATTTTTTTACTTCTCTGTGCGAGAGGTACATCGCGCTCGGAAGATATCACTGGGGAAAGAGGCGTCGATGATTGAGTTTTTAAGAGATCGCGAGATTACGCGGGGAGGCAGCTTAAAAAATTGCGATGCGAGAGGCGGTCGGATCGTAAATAAATTTCGATGCGATCACGACGCGTTGCAAAGAAAAATCGACGTTAACGTGCGCGCATCGGATGTACAGCGTTGGTTTAATGCTCTCCGCCAAAATTGAGCCCGGCGGACGATATATCAGACGGAGGGTCCGTCTCTCGTGCACGTCCGTAAAGAAAAGAGAGAAAGAGTATGCGCCAACGTATGCTTCTTCTCTCGGATCGCGAATTGCCGCCCAGCCTGCGGCGAAAACCGGCCACGGAGAACAATGCGAATATATTATCGTATCGGGCACTAAAACAAAGGACGCGAGCAAAAAAGAGCCCTTTAGTCCTTTACGACAAGACAATGCGAAACCACGAGCGCGTAATGCGAGTAAGAACCGCTTTTAACCGCAAAACGTGAAAAATGATTGTGCTACGTAGACAGAGACATTAATATTAACATTACCTGACTACTATAATTATATTCAAATACGGCGGAGGGGCTCGCCGACTTTGTAAGCTGATTTTATCTGGTATCGTGCGCTTACTTTGCATCGATACATCATTTTGCGCTAACGTACTTTTCTACGCTTAAATGTTTGCAGGTTTGAATTACAACAAGAAGATAGCTGAATTCTCTCGGGACATTATGCAATATTTGCATTAGTGACAAGTTCCCACAGATTTACGAGTATAAAAATCCGAGCACGGTGCTGTCTCGTTCCCGTGCATTTCTCTGATTACCTTGGGCACCCTTAACCTCAGACGACCTTGCGGGATGCCGTAGAAAGTTCCGTTCGTGGGATCGAGGATCATGAGAACGCGCCCGGCATCATCCCCCTCTTGATCATTCTGTCAGTGATGCATAACTGCATGACTAAAACCGTGCAGAGTCGGGCGATTGTTCATTTCATCTCGACCAACGAGAACGTTGGTCTTTTAAAACACAAATATTTTCTTTCAACTTGCACTCGGTCAATCCTGTTTCTTATTCTTTAAAGAGTAGAAAAAACCCTATCTTTTAAGAATACTTTGGACCGCAATATCTAAAAATTTTAAATATCTTCTGCAGTGTTGTAAGAGTAAGTAAAATTACGTTTCATTGCAGCCGATGCTTACTGCCAAAAAGATAGAGTCGTGTTTCCGGCTAGTATTATATAATATCCGTCTTTTTATCGCGATTTGGGGGACTTAATTTCACGACAAACCGGACGAAGACGGTTCCGCAAGCGGGGAAGACGAATTTCGTCGAAAGGAAGGAAGAAATTGTTGCTTAATTAGTAACCGCTGTGAAGAGCTCGTTGAGTGGCCATCTAACGTTCCTGACTGCGCCTGGTGCGAGTATTTCCTGTGAAAAGGAAGACGTCTCCTTGCGCAGCCCCCTTTTTCCGGTGGGTGCCTTGACAATTTTACGGAGGATACGTTAGAATCCGGTCGAACGAGTCTTCCGTTTCGGACTTGGAAGAAGACAAACCGACACGAAGACGGCTGACTGGTTTTTCAATGTCGTGTAATTTTGATCGTAACAACCGATGCAGTAGGACTCGATGACACGTGCAACCTCTAAAAGAAGAAATCTTTTCAGTGTTCTAAGAATTAGAACGATTAGAGAAATTACAAATATCGAAAGGTTTTTATGCATTTAATAAGAATCTCACATAAACGTCTTTCCTAAGAACGAGAAGAATCTACTGAAGTTACAAGAAAGCGAAATCTAGAGATCACGGTTATTAAGCTCTTGTTCTGGCGAACGATCAACACATTTAATTCCTGATTGCTCAGCAGTTTGTTACGCGATTACATACGCGAAATTATACGAACAAGAAAAAGGAAATGAAGAAGAATTTGCTGCCCGTTCATTTATTATTACTTCGCGTTTTATTTTATTTTTCCGCGCAACGGTCTCGCGTTGGTATCGTCATGTGTTTATATTGACCCACTGCTATGCAGCACCTGGCCAGGTGCACCGGGCCCCGGCTATCCTTCTCTCTCTCTGTCTCTCTCTCTCACTCTCTCGCTGTATGCTTCACGAAGCGTAAAGTAGTCGAGCAACGGACAACGGGAAGACCGTTTTATGAACGGGGTAAAATAGTATGCGCGAGCAAGCAACGCGTGCCATAGCCGCGTGAAAATACGCATGGCACACGACAGTTCCTAGGTATTTGCATTCTTAATTTCGGGCTAATTTCAATCGTTGTTCGCAGTCATGCACACGTACAATCGTACAGACGAAAACAACGACTCGTAATATGGACATCGATCTTCGACGAGCTTCCGTCTCAACTGGATATTTTTTAATTTTATGTAAAATGCGGGAAAAATAAATATACTGGATATTTTTTAATATTAATTTATTATAATATTTTTCTCTAAAATCACCGGTGGAGATCGAAAAGGAAATTGAGTTTTGCGAGGTTTTGAGCGCTCTCTGCGAAGAATTTTTCTACCTTATTCGCGAAATCCAAGGGATATTCCTCGAAGAATGCCTGTAGGGCTGCACCGTGCATCTTTGTGCTCGATACAGACCCGGGGTCACGCGCGATCGATAGCTATCGATATCGTGATTTCTCTTTCCCTCACTCTGCCAATTCTCCGTTCCTCTTTCCCTCGTGCTCGCACACGTGTGCAAGATTCCCCCGAGGTCGGCATGTGTGTGCAACGAGTTGCAGGCAGCAGACGAAGAAACCTCCTCCCGATCCCACGATCGTCCGCTCAAGTTGTCTCGGTAAAAAGACCAGGAATGTCTCGATAGTCCCCGATAAACGCATTAAATCGAATGCCCGACTGCCTCAACCCCTCACGTTCCGACAATGGTCCCTCTTAAAGCCGCCTAGCTTCTGCGAATCGTGTGCATGTGCAACATGGTGCGTTGTATAACTTGGAGAGTCATTCAGAAAATATCGTTGCACGGGAAAGAATATATTTGACTTACATGTGATTTTATGATCTTTCAAGCAAATAATCAAACATAATACTTCGCGTATGTATCTTAGAACTGATAAATGATAATAATAATAAAATAAATAATAAATATGTTAAAATAACATTTCTTATCATCGGACTTTATGAAGGCTATATAATACTATGCGATTCATGAATATTTTTACGACGTTCTTTGATTGATGGTTAAGATTGCATGCAGGCCGTTTCGCGCAAGTGCTTATTTTCCGTGGCTTAACATAACAGGAAAAAAAAAGTAACACGAAAGGGTATTATGTATCCTCCCAAAGATGAGGGCAGACTTGTGATTACGCGAACCCCGTGGTCTCACGATCTTCTCGGAGCTGCGAGCCCTTGGCCGTAGAACGAAGTCGTGACTCGATACACCGATAAACGCATTAAATAGCAGGGTAGATCGCATCATTGCATGCCTGTACCACGCATTCGGATTCTTGTAAAGAATAATTCGCCACAGAGGAACGCGAGTCAGCAGATTCCGCTAATAGCAGAGCATTAATCGCACATAGAAGATAAACACCGTCGGCTATGTACTATAAGGTGATTAATTAACGCCACATTTTTCATTAAGTGGTTTATATTAATATCTCATAAAATTATCTATAGTTACAATATAATGTACATAATTATAACATTTTAATCGATATTACGTACATGAAGACATATGGGCGGGAGTTTTTTCTGATTATTTATCAAACAATGTTCCACGTAATGGATTTTCTTTATTGCGAAATATTCA
The DNA here is from genome assembly GCF_003672135.1 of Ooceraea biroi. NCBI lineage: Eukaryota > Metazoa > Arthropoda > Insecta > Hymenoptera > Formicidae > Ooceraea > Ooceraea biroi. Next base: position 13,148,633 of record NC_039514.1, on the reverse strand, counting down.
AACAGAAACTCACAATGCAAACGCTCATGAAAGTCGTGTTTAATAAACGTCACGCGCGTTATATCAATTATACAAATTGCCACGCAGCACGCGATCAATAGCGTTTCGTCTTATGAACACTTCGTTAACGAAAGTCACGCTGCTCGCTGTTTCGAACGCTTTGACAAGTAGAGTCATTGAATAAATGATTGAAAGCGCGGACACCGACAGTTCATAAATGTGCTCGGCGCAAACTTGACATTAAACGACGAACACTGCGATGCTTGGTTCTATAGGCTCGTAAAGTAGAGATATTGCTGATCCCTCGCACCTGCTGCAGCCAGACGAGGCTCTCGCCGGTGAACCGCTTCACGAAAAGAAACTCTTTGAGCCTCCCGATAATGAATGAAACATTAAAGCATGACTCTATCATAGATAACGTCGCATTGCTGTAACAAAGAGAAAATAATAACTTTTAGGGTCCGACTTATTAGGAGCCGACATTGTGACTATGTTTATTGATTTGATAGAGCGAAAAATATAAAGTTTTATTTCGTGCAGCATCACTGATATCATCAGACAGAGTTTTACATCGGCAGAATTTCGTCGATACTTTTAATTATGTGTGCTTCGAATAATTACGTTGTATTGTATTTCACTCTGAGGCTATTTCGAATTGTTCATTTATTGTCGAAATTGGTCTTTATAACCAGCAGTTTGATCAGTTGTGATGGAAATTGATGAAATTGTGATTCAATTGTGTAACAACTATTAAAATGTCATTGCATTTAGAAACTAATAAATATAATTTATAGCAGTCATAGATAATTTATATGTATATATTTTCTGAATAATTTACAATAGAGACAAAGACGAGCGGAGTGTCGCGTGCACAGCTGTTGCAATTCAGCCTTTTTTCCTTGGCTCGTTAATCTTGCACGGATATGCAGGTAGCGATATTAAGATACCTCGGTTCGTAGGGAAGGTGCTCATCGTCCTATGGCTCGTCTTCCTTTAAGGAAGTGAGCCGATCACATTAACGTTTAGAAAGGGCAGGACAATGTATAAATATTAATCGATTCTATTCACTGTTGTTTATGATTTCAATTCCAAAATGTTCACGTATATAAACACATACGGAGAAACGGTATGCACAATATGTACAATATTACATTGCATTACTATGATTATCCATTCATTCTATAATTTATTATAAAAATGTTCAAATACAGCTTAAATATCCAAAATGTAACAAATTTTATAATTCTTTTTATGTTTCGTACGATAAAAAAAGGTCAAATTGAGTGAATAAATATATTCATAAATGGAAACGTCTACAAAATCAGAATGGGAAAAGCATTTCGAAAATTCTATTAAGAATCGAGAATGTCGAGGTATCTGGACCGAGGGATGCTGAGCAGCTGACTAGAAGGAACGGCCATGTAACTTGGAAAGACCTGAATATATAACCTGTGGCCGTAGCGAGAATGTGGTGGTAGATGCGGGGTGGCCCTAACCCCTCGAAGGAATACCCACACGTCTCGACGCAGCCACGTCGTGAGAGGAAACGAAAAATTCGAACGCTCGAGGGTCGTGCGAGAGGATACGCGACCGCATAATAAACGAACCCTCTTCACCATGTCCGTTTCCTCCCTTTCCAGACGCGCCTCGAGCATGCTCGGTCACGTTTCCGTGGCATAGTTTACGGAATTGCTTGCACGATACGTTACCTCGTGTAGCTCATCTGCAAGTGCACGAATCGCATCGTAGGAAAACGATAATGCGGCGACATTCGTGTGAGCGAATACAAAGCGGACTGCGTGAACGCGCTGTCAAATTTCATTGTCACTCGCTCAACCCGTTACTCGATTACTCGCACACATGCACACGCACCAAATACCGAAAATGGCTCAACAATACAATTCATATCTATCTTTCCTTTTTTTAATTTTTTCGATTTCTTCATAAAACTTTTTACGAGTTGTTCAATTAAAACTAACAAAATGGTATGTTCCATCCTTCTGGTTTTTTTTATTCAATCTCTTTACATTCTTCTGAAACAAAACATGGCATTCACTTTGGTATGCGATACTATTCGATGAATAGGTAATTAACCAGTGCTTTTCCTCACAATATCGTTTTCTCGACGCCAATTTGTTCCTAGTCCTGCAGTTGGATAGAAGACTGTTACATTTTTTTTGTGTACTGCCTCATACTCGTACATTCTTATGCATATCTATTGTTTGCCGTACATCGTATGCAAGATGACACGGAGGAACTGTTTAAAATGTACCAAGTTCCGAAGGTTCGACAAATTCGGTGTGAATAAAGATTGATCTTCGTTGGGGATTTGCATAATTGAGCCGTAATTTATGGTGGTAGCAGTTCTTCGATAAATTATTATTGTGATCAATCTTCAAAACACGCTTTCATAAAATAATTTTATGTATTTTCACGCGATGTTTGAGAAAGGCCTAAAACTTTCATAAAAATATTCTTTTGTTACATTATTCTTATCTGCGACTTTATTTCTTCAGTTCTACAAAGCTGTAACATAACAGAGACTTGAAAGATAGTACTGCATACTTTTGCATTCGAGCTGATGATATCCGTCTGATTAATGTCTCTCTTCCGTCAATTTTCACATAAGAGCATTTAAATCAGTCTTATCATATCTCGATACTTATTTTTATCTGTATATAAACATGTTTATAAAAACATGCATTAAGACTAATTTCCGCCTCATCTAATTTAGACTGCCGTTACGAAAACGATCTGAAGCTTGTTGATCGATCCGAAAAGCGGACTTATTCATCGATTATGTAATAATCACGAGACGGTCTCTGAATGGGACAATGTCACATCAGCAGAGTCTTTCGCCGCGTTGCTACTTCCGGAGATATGAATTGAGGGAAAGAGATATATAGAGAGAAGATGTGCTCTAATCTTTCTGGAACTTTATCTCACATAGTAACAACTGGCGGACCACGTGCGCTCGCGTTGGCGCCGAAAACCCTTTAACCCTTCAGTGAACAGATAGCGCGCCAGGACAACTGTACTCAAAGCCGCACAGATTTATTACGTCCTCGTGTAAATAACGGCGCTCGCCGTCTACCTGTTCGCACGCTTGAAATTACCTGCATATACAGGAATGTCAGTCTCATTCTATTTTACCTCATATTCTGGAAAAAGTTGCAGTCTTATAAAGAAATCCATGGACTTATGAAAAGTATGACAAAAGTGTGGAAGATAGAAAATAAATATAAAATAATCACCAGATAGTGCAAAAATAAAAATTTCTAGGAATTGTAAAACACATCTCCATCTTTATTCATAATAATGTCACATATATTTAATTTTCCACCTTGCTTGGTCTCCCTTGCTTACTCCGTAAAGCAAGTAAATTATTCCATGAGTGAATTATGACTTTGAATTACTTCGAGGACTGTACTGCTTCAATACAGCTTGGCGATCTTCTGCCTTTGAAAAACGAGTTTCGTAGTTTCCTCAGGCGCTTCTTTTCAAACTGAAGCCTGAGCCTGATGCTTTGGCGCGAACGGACGCAAGTGAACGGGGAAGCAAGCTCAAGAGAGAACAGGACGAAGCAAGAATGAGCAAATATACGCTCGCGGCTGATGAAAAGAGGAAAAGGTAGCGGGAGGGTGGAAAGAGAGCGAGATACATGAAACGGAGAGAGAAGTGCTGCTGGAGGGCGGCTCCTAGAAAAGATAGGAACGAAGGAATGTATGACAGCTGCCCCTATCCCATGGGTTCGCTTTTGAAATCCCGTCTGGTGGCGTCTAGCGAGAGATGGTAATCGAATTGCCGCGAGACGAAGCGAGATGGAAGGCACGAGACCGACGACAAGTGGAAAAGAGAAAGATGCTCGTTTAAAAGAAAGAGATCAAAGGAGAGAGAGAGAGGGAGAGCCATCGAACACCGTACGAGGGAAGAAATCTCTCCTGCTTAGAACGATCAAGCTCGCCGGTGGTGCGGCAGCTGTGCGGCGCGAACGTTTTTGTCCCAAGTCTTTCTTTCTCTCTTTCCCTGTTTCTCTCTCTCTCTCTTTTACTTTTGCTCTTTGATATTTCCCTTCTTTTTTCGACTGACGCCCCCTTGTTCCATACGTGCCTCTTATCTGCGGCTCAGGATGATCCGTTCCTCGCGCGATTATTAAGCTGAGTTACGGCAAGAGGAGCGAGCGATTTATTCCTTTCCTTTCCCCTCAAACTCCCGACAAGAGATTTACTCGCGATAACCTTGAGTCAGATAACATGCCCGTGATAGCGAGATCGGGACCGTGGAAAAGCCGACGATGGTTCGTCGATTTTCCGTGCGCGAGAAGAGTCAACAGGCTCTATAGGCTCTATAGGCGATAAAGACGGTGGTGACAAAAAAAGGGGTCGTTAATCGATGTCACGATCCGTGCGGCGTGTGTGTCGTTGCACGCTCGCGCGCTGCATCAACAACGCGTACCACGTTGCACTTTGCGTGAGCGATACGCGTGACATTGTTCGCTGCAACGCTGATTCGAGCAACGCGGGTCCATTCGATGGCGGAGTGCCTCGGCACGCACGTATCGCCACAATAGGGGATGCTCGCGCGTGCAATTCCTTCATTGCATGCGCGCGCGCGTTCCCACGCACGTATGCGTGCATGGATGCACGCACGCACACGCGTACGTGCACGTACGCGCCCGTAAATATCTCGCCGCGTACTCGAAGCGGCGGAAATGCTCAACGAATGACGAGTCACCGTTTCAAATGACGCTTTACACCGTACGCGGCATACTAACGGCTGGACCACGATACACACCACTTACCGCTGTATCGCGTGGCTTATCTCCGTATGATTATTTACTGCAACACTTGGAACGCATCTCGAGCTTGTGCGCGCCGCAAAAGTCGCCAAGCCGATCACGTTGAATCACGTTGGCTTCGTCGTTCACCAGCATTAAGGGGGGAGCCTGCTTTAGAACGCTGAAAATAAGGTATATTTTACGAATTGTTTTTGGAGAAACTATACAGCGGATCATTATAAAACTTTGATGCATTTATTAGTACATGTTTAAAGATGAAAAAAATTATTTTTTTATTTGAATATATCGCTTGTAGAGGTCGTCCTGGAGAAAGCTTAGTGCAGCCGCGTTGCCGGCATTGCAAATTGGTGAGCATTCTCCTGCCTCCAAATTTCGTCTAAACTGAAAAATTGAAATATGTTCTCGTTATTTATGAATTCCCATCGTCGATGAACCAAAGAGAGAAGAAAAAAGTTGAAAAGTGTCAAAATGGTGGAGCTTAGAACACAAAAGTACGATTTTTAGGCAAAGTTTTTGAACTTTTTCATGCAAAAATAATTGTTTAACTTAATGTTTTTATGAATATTAAAGGTTCATCGACGATGGGAATTCATAAATAACAAGAAAATATTTCAATTTTTCAGTTTGGATGAAATTTGGAGGCAGGAGAATGCTCACCGATTTACAATGCCGGCTGCACTAAGATGCCTCTAGGACGACCTCTACAGGCGATATATTCAAATCAAAAAATAATGTTTTTTATCTTTAAACATGTACTAATAAATGCATCAAAGTTTTATAATGATCCGCTGTATAGTTTCTCCAAAAAAATTCGTAAAATTATACCTTATTTTCAACGTTCTAAAGCAGGCTCCCCCCTTAATAAGTTTTCAAATGAAAACTGGAAGTAATTCTGTTCTTTTTGTTGCAAACGCTTAAAGTTAAACATAAGAAAATACATAATTTCTAAAATGTATCTATATTAAATTTGTTTAAGTGATAGTATCTTTATCAAAAATAATGTATATTAAATATAATTAAATTCGTTGGAATTCAATTATATTATTATTATATTTAATTAGATATGGATATGGATATATCGAGCTTCTGACAATGTTTTGTGTACTCGAATCTCTTTATACATACTTTTAATTACAAAATCATTTCAAATCAGCAGAAGTTGATCAGCGAGAAATGATATTAGGATCATGGGCTATTTACACGGCGCTGCTTTCATTCGTTTTGACCAAGCTTCTTTACACGTCAGCGAATTCGCTGGTAAAAACTTCTTCTAGACGCTCAATTTTTAATCGCTAGCGTTAAAACTTTTGAATTCGCTGCGTCTTTAGTCACTACTATGAAGTTGAGCATGTTCAATTTTAACGCTCTCGACTTAGCAGCGGCGTCAAGAAAAGCTGCGTGAGAAGACAGCAAGAACGACTTTTGACGCTTCTCGCTGGCTTATTTTATCGCGCCAACTTCTTGCTCTCCAAGCTATTCTATCTCGGACAAACTTAGAAATTACTCTTCGGTAAAGGTGGACATGTTCAACTTCATAGCAGTGACTAAAGACGCCGCGAGTTCAAAATTTTGAACGCTAGCGATTAAATCGAGCGTCTAGAAATTCTTCTACCAGCAAATTCGCTGGCGAATAAAGAAGCTTGCGATTGGCTATTCCCACAAAATTCTCGCTAAAACGCTGGCGACTTCACACTGTTTGCCAGCAACGTGTAAATGATTTAAATAATTTAACGCTAACGACTTTGTCAGTCGAAAATTCGCTCTGAAAAAGCGAGAAGTTGGCGATGAAAGAAGCCAGCGATAAGCGTCAAAAGGAGCTCCGTCTAAATTACGCTTAACAGAAGTCACGATTTCCAAGGCGAGTCGTTACCGAACTGCAGCTATTATAATGCTCCGCGAAATGTATCCGTTGGAACATTGAGAGAAACTTTTCGTTCGTTCTGAACGGCTCATCTCCATAAGCTCGCCGAACCTAACGCTAATTTCGCTTTTGATGTCAAGTTTCTTCGACCTCGACTTAGCCGCGCATAGATATTTCGCGATAATTATTCATGGACGAAGGTAAGGAGGTCCCTTTGGCGCCTTTTGTCAGCCGCGCCGCCTGTAAATCCCACATCTCCTTTTCTCGGAAACAGAGAAGCGAGAGGAGGTGGCTGTCGATAGGACACGAAAATTTCTATCCGGTCAAGAGAGAAAGAGCGAGAGAGGATTAGGAGAGGTGGTGGCGGGTAAAGGAACTCACGGCGCGAGCGGATCAGCGTCCGCTGTTGCTAGTTGGCCAGATTCGCTACGTCATCGCCCATATGACTGGTCCAAGTCACGTGACTCGCAGCATCCCCTGATCCTCGTTTCCGTCGAATCCGGTCACATTTTTGATTGATAGATGCACCGCAAAAAAATCAGTAAGTGATCGCTGAACGAGCCGAAGATCGATTGATAATTTCTCATTCAATTCTTGCGCGCATTGATGATTTCTTATCCAATTATACCTGCGGCGCTTTTGAGTGACATATAATTTGATTTTTCGTTAAGCATCAGAAGCCATGATCGAAAGAAAGATGTTATTAGTATCAATTTTAATTGTTCGTAGTTTTATCTTTTGTCTCTATTGGTTTTTAGATCTGATTTAAAAAATTAGCAACTGCTTCCAATCATTTTTCACCGTGATACATATAAATATCATATATCACGATGCACGATAACTTGTCGATATCAACTTTGTGCTCCAATTTCTTAATTAAGTATCAATAATTAGATTAAGAATCTTTAATCACTATTCATTCTTCTCACGATAATAAAATAAAATATAAATGTAGCAAATAACTAATAAATTTATTCACAGTGAATAGCGATTGTCGGAATCGTTGTCACAAAGATCCGTAACCATCAGAATGGATACGTTAATCAATTAAATTTCACGCTTAATTATGAGAAATGTACAATGCCACGCGCGATTGCGACAAAAACGAGAAATACGGTCGGTCGCAGAAACATTTATGCAAATTTATTTCTACCTGGAAAGAGAGATCTTTTCGCCTAGTATTTCGGTTACAAAATCCGCCGGAAATTTGGAGAAACGTGTATAATTTCGGGCATTATTCGGGTAGTAGAGTGAGAGGACTCCGAATCATATTCTCGTCGGTGTCGTGCAGCTGCGCTTTGCTTTGGGCATGAATTTCTGCCATCAGCTGCGACGCGTGCTAAACGCGCGCCAGAACCATGGGTGGATTTTATCTGCGCGGGATCGCGGAAATCCTGTCAGTTGTACTCTCTAAAACCACAGGATTGATAAACACAAAGTTATATTCCTTATACAATGTTCAAATGAGTCTCGGTTCAAATGAGAATACTCTTGCAAAATTCTATCGGTCAAAACTTTCTGCATACATCCTGGCAATATTTCGCGATAAAAGACGATAAATAGATGCAAACGCGCGCTTAAAAAATGTTATATTGAACTTTCGTCTTTGAGTAAGACATGACAAGTATTTGTCGGGAAGTTAGCTGTTTGGCGCCAAACTAACGGCGCGAACACGCGTCGCACGCTCGTTGAATTCGATTTGGCAATGAACGCGCAATCGTCAATCTAGAGGTGGTCACGTAGTCAGAGTGGCGGGAAAGACGCGACCGTCTCGTCGTGATCCTTTCATATCGCCGTGCGACAGCTGTCAGCGATCGCGACGAGTCTCAGAAATGAAGGTGAGACGGCGCGGTCGCGGCGCGCGAAATAGAAAACCCATGGGGTGAAAGAAGGCGGGGAGCGGCATGGGGAGCCCCGGAGACAAAGACCGGCGGGTGGACCACGCTCCGCCGTTGCGTCTTCCGTCATCTGAACGGGAAGGAAAGAGAGAGAGAGAGATTTGACTCCTCATCGTGCTCTCTCGCTCTCTCCATCCTGCTCTATATTTTCTACCGCTCTCCGTCTTCCCGTGCGCGTTCTCAAATTTCCCTCTCACTCGTCGCGTTCTCCGTCTCATTTCGCGTCCACGCTTCTCTCTCTACGTTCCTCCGCGTCTTCTTCGTTCGTTCGCTTCGTCGTCCTCTTTCGTCCTTCGTCGCATCTGTCGCCTCTGCATGCCTCCCCGTTACTCTCCTGCACCCTCCGTCGCGCGTGTGTGTCTCTCTTTCTTTCTTCCTCCGACTCGCTCTCTCTTTCTGTCCTCGGCGTGCCTTCCGTTCTCGGGGCCGGACGGGCCGCGACCATGCGTGCTTGCGGCTGACTGGCCCACGGGATAGAGCGAGAGGTCGGTCCTTGTTGCTATGCAGCGACCGCTGCGGAGATCCGCGAGCGGAGCGACGAAGAGCGCGGGAGGAAGGGAGAGAGAAAGAGAAAGACGGCCGCGCCGAAACGAACGGGAGGAGAGCGACCGCTATGATTATTATTCGCGGGCCAAATAACCAGTGCGGCCCGCCGGCGAAGAGGCCGCGTGCTTCGCCGTTGCTGCCCGACCGCCTTTTGTTTTTGTTACCCCAATCACCTCTTCCTCTTCTATTACCTCCTCGGCCTCACCGTCCTCCTCCTCCCGCTGTCTTGCAGTTGTGAGGTAATGAAGTGTTGTTGCTTTGTCATGAGCGTGCTGATGCAAGTGACACGTACTGACGCGTATACAAGAATACAATGGGCCCATAGCGCGATTTTTCCATCGAAGTGGGGGTGCAGACATAGATTGAGCGCGTATCTAGATACAAAGAGAAAATATTTGATCCAGATCTCAGTGCTCAATTTCCATTTTTGTTTTAGTTCAAAATAGTTTCGAATAATTTATAGATGGATGGAATATTTCTTTGGTCCGTTTGCGAAGAAAGCTGCAGTCTCGTGCACGACACAAAATGAACTTGCCGCCAGAAGGGATCTGGATAAAGACGATCACTCATACATGTGATCGGAATAAGATTCGGCGGTCGTCGGTACGGGGGAGAGAAAGATATGGGAGGGAAACAGGGATGGGCGTTCAGAGCGGAATCGCGCAGCGGATCTCTAGACACACCAGGGCCTCTGATGACGTAACGTTGTTTACTTTTAAGCCTTCCCTTGGCAACAGGTCGCCTTCCGCGGTTCCATCGCCGGAGGACGACGATCGGATCCAGAGAGAGGGAGGAGAAAGAGAGGAAGAATGCGATCCGGGGATCTCTTGGACGACAGTCACAAGGTCTCGAAAGTTTCGCGTCCAATTTCTCCCTCTCCTTTCTTCTTCCATCTGGCCCCTCCTCTGTTCGTTGCATTTCTCTTGGGAAGCTAAAGTTTCTTCAATGAATCTGACTATTGCGTCAGCCGCAATTCTTTCCTCTTTCATGACGGAAGAAATAATGGGAATTTTTAAGGCTAATGATGATTCTGATTGTTATAAATATATTTTTGTTGTTACATTCTGTGGACAATTTACAGCTGAAATCTGCAAATATATTTTGTTTTATAATTTTTTCAATTCGAAGAATATTTCTTAGTTATTCACAATTTTTATCGCGATTTTAAGTCTCTCATATCTTTTGTAATTTTTTGTATTTATGTATTCGTCATTTAACAGTTTGAAAGCGAGAGTTTGTTACATAAGCATGCATCGTGAAAGAATTCTGGACCAACGTGCAACGATTTAAGATTTAAAGCTAACTGTCCCGTTTACATTGTCCTTCCGAAACGCGCCATTTATTTGCACACAACGGCTGCCGTGAACACGTACATACATAGTTCGTCTTTCAACACGTATACATTGGAAGGAACCATCTATTTTGAACAACACTCGATAAATCTCTAACCTACCGCAAGATTTTAAGGATATTCCAACATACGTTTCGTTCAGTGTAACTCAGTTGTCTTTAGTTTCGCAATTAGGTGATATAATTTTTATGTCATTTAGATTAGTACATGAAAAAATTGGCTTTCATATTAAATGCACTCTTAGAGCGAGTGCTTCTCATGAGCACTCTTCAACTCTGTTCGGTTCTCCTAGATTCCTAACGCCTCGTCTACGCCCTCGATCTTACACGACCTAGACAACATGCGGCGTTGCAAAAGTGGGGAACTCATGTACACAACGAGAGGTCCTTGTTTCTTTCGAGATCCGTTACAGTGCAAGTTTGATCTCTTTCTTTAGCCAAACCAGTTTTCCCAGGTGTATTTGTCCGGGTTTAAGAACCATTACGTTGAGAGTTTTCTTTTTCATCAAAGGAAATATCCGCTTTCACTTGTTGAGACGATCCTGTAATCTATAAGAGTTCCATATAAGTGAAAGTTAAAATAGATCGAAAAGAGAGAAATTCTTGCAAAGAATTGACTTTGTGTCTTTTATCTTAAAAAGAAGGGATTTCCTGCGAGTTTAAAATGAACAAGTTGTGTCACGCATTAATTAATTCATCCAGCGTTAAACTTAGATTTAAAATACGTACTATGCCGTCTAGATTCGAGATAGATCCTTCAATAACGTTTCGCGATAAATCGTTATCGTTTCTGTCAGAAGCATGTGCGTATAATTGAGGGTCAGCAGCTTCCGCGCGAGAGAGATCTTGATATTAAAAATCTCCGTCGACTGGTTTGTATCGGGTAATGCCGTAATAGTTTTATAGATTCGCCGTGCCCGGTTAATTGGACGTTGACGAGTGGCGCGATACGCTCGACTCTCGCATTATCCGGCGCGACTAACTTATTCGCTTCACGACATGGATCGCCATAAAGAAATTATGAGGCACGTTTCGGCCTCCGACAATTATATCGTTGCGAGATACAATTCGTAGATAGTGGTCACGCATATGAATGCGTGTTCATGTTGTGTGTTCGCAGGAAGTGTTCGCTCTTGTCGCTACAGGAGGAATCGCTTGTGTACTAATGAGACCCGAAATGTATCCGACTTCCGTTGCAAGGTGGCACATTTGTTCTGAAAAAAGGAATAGGCATCATCGGGTTTACGTGTTGGGTTCGTTCTTGTGAGAAATATGTTAAGAAATTTGTCAATCTTATCGTACTTAATACGTTTCAACAAAACGACGTGTTGAGTTTGAAAGCTATCAATTGGGACCGTTCAATTACTGAAATTTTTACCTGAACTTTCCGTCTCGACAAATTTATGGAGCCGGTTGTATTCTGAAAATGAAAATTGTAAGATACACTGAAAATTTCACACTTATGTGAGTCCGTGTGTAACTAAAGAACGATTTTGTGTTTGTTCGGAAAATACTATTTGTATTATAAATTATACTTCCCTTCTTCTTAATAAATAACTCGGTTTATTTATTAAGAATGATGATACAAGTATAATGCAAAAAAATGCAAAACATTTTGCAGGGAGTATGATAATGGATGATGCATGGATACGAGGAAGAGACTTTGCTATTGCACAATGGAAAAATGCGTATAGTCTGTGTATTATAAAATGGAAACCTGCTGATCATTTGAATCGAAAGGATGCTGGGCTAGGTTGTTAGGGTAATAGTTGCCCCGATATACTCTACATGTTACGCGAGGATTGCCTCATTAAATGTTGAGTGCTAATAGAAGAATTACGGCCTCGAGCGTCTTTACGATTTTATCTGTTAATTTTATCCCACCTGACTCGAGGATGCGCGAAACCAGATCAACTAAAATCACTCCTGGCGCAACAACGCTGAATCAAATATTGACGACCAGCGGAAATATTGGCGATTAACGTCAACTAGATTGATATAATCGCAACAGTGCTCATATACCTTTCAGATCGTGAAAACGATAATGCATTTTTTGGTTTCGTAAAACCAAGTGGAGTTTTCCCCATGCGCAGCCTGGATTGTTAATATCTATTTTACAGTTTAGCGTTCGTGGTAAATGTTCTCTTCCATTGCGCTATTTACTAGTTTCTGTAAAAATGTAGTAAATATGGCTTCTCCTAAATTCATAAATGAAATTTGCATAAACTGCAAATATTATCATACATCTGTAGATCTGAAGAGACATATTGCGAGAGCTATAAAATTGAAGAAAACCATGAAGACTCAAATAAAAGTTTAAAATTTATTCATCCTTATATTACAGAATTTCTGACAGATGTCAGACTCTATTTGTCGTTTTACTGAGCTCTATAAATTTGCGCGCGTATTTTCTCTTTCATCGTCACTTAGACTTTATCACCCCGCGTGTTGCGGGGCGTAATTCCTCAGAGAGGAATTATGCTAGATCGCCGAGACCGGCGTATGACAATCTCGCTCAATGAACTCAATGTTGCCTTTGCTCGACTTATTGAAAAACGACGTGCACATGAAGGCGCGACGCACGTTCAAAACCGGATTGCGCGACGTTCTCTCGAGGAGGCTGTTTAGATAACGATATTTAATACAGTTAATACAGGACGAAGCCAATAGAAATCGCGAGTCTAATAGAAGATCGGAAGATGCGCTAGCGGTTTTATCGGACAACGAACGGCCTTGTGCGGAATGTCGGAGTGTACGAGGATACTCGCGCTCCCGTTAATTCGTAATTGGAATCCGCCGGATGCTGCATTCATGCCGTATAATCTGCGAATAATCAGTTTTACGTAACGCTTCTGCACGTCGCGGTTCATGATCACGAGGTAATTGATCGAGGAGTACGGTGTAGAATTGCGTTGAGAGAGAGAGGCAGAACAAAAGAGGGATCAATTACAAGACAATGATATCTTTTTTTATCTATACTTTATTTTAATTGAAAATCATTTCAAAGAATATAGATTGCGATACAGAAGCGTACAGATGTCTTTAATTTCATAATTAATTTGGATTATGCATTAATTATTATTGAGATAATATCACATAGTTTTTAATATATCTGTTTCTCCGTAGTGCTGATTAGTACTGATTTCTGTGATAAAAATAATGTCAGAAATTATCGCAAATGGAATTTGCGTAATATATACAAAAAAGCATCAAGAAAATTTTGCAATTAATTGGATAATTCGGATTGAAGGAAAAATACTTGTTAAGGACTTTTTATAAATATTTCCAGTATATATTAATAAAAACATATTATTCTGAACACCGCAAATAATACCGTTGATCGACGAAGGTACATATTTGCATGCACGTCGGGAAGATGAGTCAGTCTGCCAAATGTTTTGGGTACAACCTTTTTTTATTGGCAAAACATCAGAACGATTATATCATAACGCAGCCCTAGTTATTGTACTCACATTAATACATTTACGCTATAAGTTATTAAATCACATACAGTGTACGTCTTCCGAGAGTGCCTTAGATGCTCGCAGAAGCATAATTCATTTGTAACGGAAGAAATTTTGTTTATTATTTATAATCAAATGTAATGGTATAAAGGTCTAAATAAACAACGTTCAAAAAAAAAAATCGGGAAGATGAGTCGAGGTTTGAGCGGACCGAAGCGCCCGTTAATAGTCGTAATTGGAAACTGTTAGATATAGAAAGGTGTGCTTGCTCGCGGCACATAAGCCGTAAGTAATGTTAGAGCCGGCGCTTAGTCGCAAGATAAAACCGGCCTTCGAGTTTATAATCGCGTCCAGCGCCCCGATAACCTTTACCTGAGTGACGTCCTTCGACAACGTCCGGCTGCTTCATTCATTCATGAAGCCACCTCCGACACTGTTGAATGAAACGTCTAGCCTTCTCTGAATACGTTCAATAAGTCGGTCAGTGGATAAGTGTGATCACCATATACGGCAAGTGCGCTTATTGGGATTAGTAGTTCCCTCTAATACCATTTAAATGACTTCCACTAATTAAAAATTGAAATAAGTAGGATATATTGGTCGTGCGCGATCTTTCGATTGTATTGTATGATTAAAGGACAAATAGGCAATTTGATTTAGAATATGACAAATAATAAATATAATTTAAGTAATGATATTGCAAAGTTGAATTCTCGCGATGTCAGCGTAGATTTAATCGCACAAGAAAATTCTCCAGAATTTACTAAAAACGGTACATTCTTTTATTTTTAAACGTTCTTACGTTAAGCACGTCAAGTTGTTGATTCTTAAGTAATGAGAAAACTGAGGAGAATTTTTTTTCATAGATAGAAAATATTTATGAAAGTGTTTCTTTCGCTGATAATCGACTGAGAATAATTGACTTGCGTCAGAGAAGTCTAGGTAGATTCGGGGAGGTTTAAGAAGCTCCAACGAGGTCCGGTAAAGACCCGCGAGATCCAGGGAGGTCCGACCAAGTCCGGCAAGGGCGCTTATCTCCCTCTCATTATCGAGTCGTCGTTAGCGTTGAACTCTGGTCCCGATCGTACTCATTCGCATACCCGGGCCACCTTCTCGCTACCTACCTCGAAGACGACGCCGGAACACCGACCAAAGGTACCACCAATTATCTGCAGAACATGGACCTCTATTCTATCACGTCGTCTACATCTTAATTCGTCTACAACATTACAACACTGCATTCTCAGTACCTAAAAGTACTGACGAGTGAACAAATCCGTGTGGCACCGTGCAATATCTGAAACAGACAGTCGCGTAGTTTTCAGCCAGACATGGTGAATCAGACGTTGACCCCATACACTTTCGTCGTCGCAATGCGATCGTCCGTTCACGCAGGCTAATAATAAAATAATAATAAAACGCACTGAGAGAGGAGACAGATAACGCGGGTGCGTTTTGTTCGTTTTGCGGCAGCCGGATGAGGTGGAAGATCGATTTCGGCGAGGTAACGCCTTCCTCCTGTTGCAATCTTCCCCGCCAATTCGGCGGAGCCGATTATTAACGTTGAAATTGCCTTGCGCTGGTTTCTCGCGCGCACCACCTGGCCCTGCCAATCGACGATTTCGTTTCATGGGACCGTCGCCTTCGTGCATGCACAACGTGCTCCTAATACCTTCCGGACACGTACCAGACATTGCAGACGCGCGCGAATACAAATAGTATTTCATCGTGGACCATTAGAGGCGACGTACAAGATGTTATGGGTATTATGGGGTCTCTACTTACGGAATTCGGGCCCAACATCCGGTCCCGTCTCGCAGACACGCACGCTATTATCTTCGTAACACGATCCATTAATATTCTAATAACAGAAGGCGCGATTAGAGCGTCGGCTTCATGGTGCGAAGCAATCCACCGATCATCCATCAGACAATCAGATATTTAAATTCTGCGATAATTAGATTCAAGTGACAGTTAAGCGTAGAATCGAACGTGCGCGCCCAAGAACGCACCAGAAAAGATTCCCTTTACGCTTGATCGTATCGCATCTGTGGTATCCAGGATTAATTTTTCAGAATCGCATCAGTACCGGCGAGTTCCAATTCTCCGATTTCGTCGTACATCGGAACGCGACGTTTCGCGCGACGTGCCGAAAAAACGGGCGACGGGCGAACCGCCCGGCGTCATTAACGAGAAAGCGACGACCGACGTTGCGCCGTTCATCCGGGGAGAGGAGAGAGAGACGGTCGCGGCCGCAGAGGACGATGTGTGGCCGACGATGCTGGAGGAGGGAGAGCAGAGCGGAGACAGGTCCTGTTGCCGGGTCCCTGTTGCTACCCGGTTACGGTGCATCGTGCTGAATTCGCAACGAGAGTTTTTTGGCGATTGCGTTGAATAATGTATGTGTAATAGAGGCACGTGGCCCGAGGCTACGAAATTTTACAGCAAGAAGAAGAAGGGGAGTTTTGATCAGTGGGAGGGAAGGGGGAGGTAGATGAGATGAAGAGCGACGGGCGGGAAAGCTGCTGCGCATTTCGCGCGCAGGACGAGGCGCGCGCGTCCTTGGCTCGCGAAACGCGTCATCGGTGAGATATCCTGGATCCTGAACGCGATACACCGCCACGAAATTCGTCGATAGCGGAGAGGGAGAGGAACAACTTGGATCTCGCGTTTAACGAGGATAAATTAAGAGTTGCAATACATGTTACTGTAAATGCCGAAAAAAGATATCTTAGGAAGAATCTTTTGCAAGCGATATTTTATTTGTTAGGAAAAATTTTTTAAATTTAATTGTTTTTGACAATCATTTTTTTGCAGTTTTATGTTGCTTGTAAATTTGAAAATTTGCAATTGTGTGAATGCATTAAATAATTACAGCATAGAATCAAAGAGTCGTAAAACGGGGAACTTCCAAGTCCGATTGCGTATTTGTCGTCTACGATTGAAAAATTCCACGTCTTTCTGGAGAACGTCTTAAATGTCAAACAGACGAAATGCGTATTTAGCAAACTTTAAAAGTTAAAGTGCGAAATGTCATAATTGGAATCTGCGCCGCATCGTGCGTCAAAGGACATCTCGCGAATTGCATCGCGACGATAATTGGGAATTTTGTAAAACGTGTGTGTGTTTCCGATGTGTGTCGTTTTAATATGTGTACAGATCCGCTTAACGAGGTTTCACCATTTTTGAGGAATGACGTGGAGGGATCGGCTTTCTGAAAATAATACAACAAGTAATGCAAAATACGAGGGATGGGAGCCCAGATCAATTATTCTAGGATTCTAGGAAGCATTATGTTGCAGCCAGAAAAACTCAGAGATTAGTCACCAGTGTCATCCGTGATGTGACGTATAGATCAGTCGATCCTCGCTCTGTTGTGAGGTGTAATCGCCTAAAATAACTCGCTCATCTGCAATTATCTCCACGAAATTTCATAATGCTATTATAAAGTAATAAATATAGGCATGGAGAGGAGAAGGGCGCCCTGAATACAATGTAACACGTAGTGTAATTCATAAAAACAAATGAACATTTATTCAAATGTGTCCAAAACGGTAAATAAGTATAACTTATAATTGCATTTTATGAAATGATGAAATTGTGCAACAGCAAGACATCGAAGAATTGAATAAAAAAAATCCCGTCTAAGTTAATTGAAAGATCGATAAAAGATATAGAAAGATATAGAATGAGGTATAAAGGACGATGAGATGCGTACAGTACAAAAACGCACGAAGACAGGACTGGACTGGAAAACAATGATCTACGCTATGAACGAGAATGCCTCGTGGTCGACGGCCGCGCATATCTTTTCCCGCGCAAGTTGGATGCTGTACAGCATCCCTCAAGGTCGAGCAAATCTTAATGAGTACGGAGGAACGCGACCGTGACAATCACATGTTCTCCTCGTCTTCTTCGTTTTTGCATTGTCAAGGATAGGACATCTACACCAGGATTAGGAGATTGTGTCGGGATTCAATGTTGCGAAATTATTGTAATTAATAGAAAGGAAATTGCGAGGCAAAAACGGAGAGTGATTAAGCTTTTTGCACGTCTTCTGATACGTTGCCTTGTTGTATACTTCATACGCAACTTCTTGTTTAGATACAAGAGAGCCTATAATTGAGAAATAATATTTGTGTGTTGAACATTCTTTGGGAAATTAGATATATGTAAAAATTTTTATAGAATCTTTGTTTTCGAAAATCGACGTTTTCTGACTATCGGAATGATGTCGACGCTAAGTTAACCATACGTTAATTACGAAAAAAAAAGAGGAAGAATCGAGGAATTTGCGCACCAAAATGGAGTTTCGGCATGCGAAAGCTCGAATTTTGCCTTGGGCGCAACGAATGAGAGAATGAGAGAAACGCGAAAATAAGTGCTAAGAAACAGGGGCGGCAAACTGAGAAGAAAAAGCAATGGAAAACAGAAAGAAAAAAAAGTTTCGGAGGAAGAGGGAGAAAACTCGAAGAGTCTGGGAGAAGATTAGAGATGGATCCTCCACGTCCACGTGCTGCCGTTGTTATTGTTGTTGTTGCCGTCTTCGTCTGGGTGCTGGAAGCAGATTTCCTCTTAAGCGCGCTCTCTCTCTTTCCCTCCTGCCCCCCCTCTCTTTCTCCCTCCCCTTTCTCTTGGTCTATCCTTTTCTCTCCTCGTTCGTGTTATCTTTGTCCAACAGCACGACACCTGTCTCTGTTCCTCCTGATCTTCCTCGTTTTCTCTCCTCGTCCTCGCCCACGTCGTTTCGCAGCTTCCCGTCTCCCTCTCTCCCTCCTCCCTCCGCCCGTTTGCGGATTGGCGTCACGAAAGGCGCTCTCGGTCTCATGTTGGTGGGGATCCCCGATTAACGGACTCTAATTGCATAGCAACAGAGTGAGGCCGAGATAATGATACATCTGACGTGTGTTGCCGGCGGGCCTCTGGCCCACTTCAAAACCGAACGACCCCGCTCCATGCGTGTACGTGCAGGCACGCAGCTTCGCGTGTATGTGCGCGCGAGAGCGCTTTGCGGAGTGCGTGCGTGTGTGTGAGAGCGGACGCGAAATTTCACGTAGAAGTGAGTGATGCTGTGCCCGCCCGACAATGCTTCGAACCCCCTGTCGAAAAGTTTCACTTCGACCCTTTGAAAAAACCTAACTTCGAAGAACGGATGCACAACGATGTATATCTCTCGGGAAGGACATCCGGAACTTCCGATTTGATTTGATATTGATCCTGCTTAAACAGCGAGAATGAAGGAAAACCGTGATGCTTCAACGCGTACTTTGTACTTTGATTAATTTGAAAAATATCACTATACATTTTGCAATAGCTATTTTACGCGTAATGCCAAATTGACGCTACAATAAGAATCGATATTTATAGATTTACATTTTTAGTTGTGAAATTTACGAATTAAAATAAACGCATTTCTTTAATAATTACAAAATTACATCCTGAAAGTCTGAAATCATGATCGATTAGGTTTCTTGATAATATAAATCTATTGTAGATGTCACGAACAATTGGTCTTGCAGTACGTAGCTACCCAGGGCTTTCATAAAACTTCAGACAGACTTGCATGCCTAAGTACCATACCAGCACGCACAGAATAGTCAGCGAGTGTGTATACCTGTGCGTGTACCTCGCGAGGTCCTTTAGCCCCCGGGACCCGAGACTTGTTCCCACCAAGGAACGTTCAGAAAAAATTCTTTTCGTCGTCGCCGAAATCGTTCGACGCGGGGACCACGTGGATCGCGTTACCAGACGCTACTTGCCCCGTAACATCCTCGTTCGGTTCAGTTGAATATTGGATCGTGCCTTTTCTTTCGAACGAGAAATTGAATTGACGAGGGACCTCACTTATTCGCTGCTCAGAGCGAGAAATTCGATAGTACACTGTTCAACTTTTTTGATACAGGAACTTTCATACTATGACGAACCAAGAACTCGAAGTGATTCACATTGAATCAGGGTCAATTCAGTTTCTGAAATTCAGTGCATCCTCTGAATGTGTATTAATTATTTTGTCGCTCATTCGTTGGAATCGTCTACAACACCATCTCAATTAAAACATAATTAAAACTGCAGAATCAATTAAATTTCATCAAAAAATTAATATTGCTCGATTCCATCGAATCTCGTAAAATGAAGTAAACTATACTGATGACCGTCATTAGTTTTATTCAGTCTTTTACGTAGGGTCTGTCTTCGTGACTAAATTGAAAATTCACTTTCAGGAAAAGTCTGCGAACGCGTGAATCATTTTCGTTCAGACGCATTCACTGAATTTCTCGACTCCTTTGCGCCGTCCCTCGACCTTCGAGGTCGTCGTCGATCTAGGTCTATGACGCGATCGGATGATTGGAGTCACAAAGGCGCGTTACGAGGTCAAGGCACCTGTCGCAGTACGTACCATTGGCAATTTTTGCGCGCAATGACTCGTAACGAGCTCCCCTTTTGTCGATTAATAGCGGTCGTCGAGAGATGTGCGCCGCTCGATGAGAACGCGAGCTTGAGCACGAGAAGAGAAGAAGCGCCCGGCCGCGAGATCCTGCCGGATGAGAGAAGAATGCAATGCACGTGCACTCATGGGCAAAAAGGATCTCGCGTCTTATCAAGTACCCTTTATGTACCCCGTTTATTCCACGTGATCCTTGCGCGCGTACAAACCGCAGCTCGCAACAGGCTGCGGTAGCTGATTGCAGCCGTGCAATCTCTTGCGATCTTGCAACAAGTGTAATAAATAAACGCATTGCTCTTTGCAATTTTATACTTCAATTGATTAGATTAATTGATTAGATAATTGTGAAATCGATGGGTGAGCAACGTGTGAAGGATTTTGTCAAAGGATGCATCGAATACATCGAATAGTGGAAGTCTTCTTGCCATAAATACTTTTTTAACAGAATCATCCGAGTCATCGTTTTGATTGATATAAATTTTGTGACTTTGTAAAACGTGAACAAATATAATAATTTACTAACAAATATAATAAATTAAAAGTTATACATTCTGTTTCTTAATATCTTTTTAAACTCTTTCCATGTTGTTCTAAGCAAATTCCTTACGTAATGCCAGTGATTTTACTCTCTGTGATTGATATCGTTATGCTATGCAATCAATGATCGAAATAAAATCGATCGTGATCTTTATCGTTTATTGTTGCACTCTTGTAATACAACGCTTCTTACTCGCTATGGATCGCGACTCGTCGAGACTGCAAACTCATTGGCACCAGCGTGCCGTTGCTTGCAACAAAACGAATTTTTGTTTTAATATCAACATATAATTTTCGGTTACAAAGTATACATAATGCTTTGCTATATCATTTTGGTCAAGATACGCGCTAATATGATTCATTATCTACACCCAGAGAAATGATTTCTGGACTTAATGCTATTACTCTTTAATCTATCATAAAATAAAATCGCTATAGCGACAATCATATTTATTATTGAAAAGAAGCATATTTTAATCTTGAATAGAAAATTCTAAAATCTACATTAAAATAATCTTGGTGCTATCTCATTAATTTTCTCAGAAGGATTTAGATACAAATTTGTAGCAAGTTCAAAATATTCTTGATTTAAGAATATTGTGAGATCTAAAAGACATCTTATTCTATTCTTGTAAGAGAATTTGTAGAATCTGCACAAAACGGCCAATATTTATGTGTTGCAATCGAAAATCGGGAAAGTGTTTCTGTTATTTACAATGAATAAGTGCAATACTCTACAAGAAATATTAAAAAATATGGAAATGTAAGTAAGTATATACAATATACTTACTTGAGAAATATGATTCGAGATAAGACATTTCCATATCTTTTAATATTTCTTGTAGAGTATTGCACTTATTCATTGTAAATAACAGAAACACTTTCCCGATTTTCGATTGCAACACATAAATATTGGCCGTTTTATCCGAATAAAGGACGCAGAAGCGCCGAGTCGACGAGCGACTGTGAGAAAATGATGCGTCGACATCGACAAAGCCTACTATAAAGTGGCGCTAATATCAAATTATTCTACATACAAGAATATATAAGCATAAATTTGTATATGTTACTCTTGTCTCAAGACAGTAAGACAATCTTATTTAATTCGAGAGAGAAGAATAGAAATTACTGATTTAAATTAAAAATTGTTTTATTTTCATATTTTTTATACTTGTGATACGATTAAATTAGTCAAGAATATTTTTCGTCTTGTTATCAGAAATCCTTTCTGAGGATGTAATTGCTTATTGCAAATATATGCGATTAGCTTATTTCGGAAAGGGATATTTAATATCTCTGTGTTATGCTTTTTATTAATTTCTGTGGCTAATAAATCTAGCGGTTCGTGACGAGAACATTCGTAGTACTGGTGGTCTCTCTTGCGAAATCGGTGAGGAGACATAGCGCGTTGCTACGTCAAAATCCATTAAAATTGTCGATAGAATCGGGGACGCGAGGTTCAGATTCGACCAAGTGTAAACGGGGAAACTGGCGTGTATCCTGAAAAGATCTAGATCGGTCGAGCGGTGATTTCGGCGGAATCGGAGTCCGCCGTAACTCAATACGTAGTTTGCTTAATGGAGATATCGAATTACAGGCCTTAATACGATGCGATGGGCGAAAAGACGCGGATAAACGGTCCGAATTTGTCGAGACGCCGGCTTACGCGACGCCGAAGCTTAACGCGATCGCGCGATCGAAGATATTAGCATGATGATCGGTACCGGTTGTTAGAGAACGTTTTTTGGCAAAAAAACAACCGCAAAGTGCAATTTATCCACTTTGGAGTAAATTTTTATTATATCCTACCAATTCTTTTCCAATCGAGCTAAATAACATCGATTTTGGGCTCAGCTGTGTCAAGTTTTATCGATAATTGTAAAACTTGACACACAAATGTTTTAAATTCCAAAAAAGATAAGTCAGAAGACAATCGTGCTTTAGTTCTTTATAGAAATATCATTGGCGTGTGTTATCTGCATTATCTACAGTATTGCATACATCTTTTGGAGATTTTGAATTAAGACGACAATACATTCCACTTGAGAGCAAAATCTTTTTTCGAAACATTTCTTGTGTAGGAGGTAGCGTTATCTAATATCGATATTGCAAAGCTGTTATCAACTTCTACACTTTTGGAGATGTCTACATCCTGTTGCCGACTATCAAAGGAAAAAGGAAAGGGGCTAATATCAAAGAGCGCTTTGTTATGCTGTATGATACTTCGTTGCAACGACGTAGACGCAGATAACGCGGCGCTGATATCCTATGAAGTACGGTTAACTTTTTGTCTGACTTATTTTTCTCCAGTTTGGGACCACGTACAGAGCATAAAATTTTTTCGAATCGAGTTTCCCTAAACTGATTGTGAAAAAAACTTTATTTTTTATTGTTTGCAAATTGTTGCAAACTTCATTACTTCGTTGTTAGGATTTCTGAGATTTTTATCTTCGAATTTTATTCAAGAATTCTACATTTCGAATGAATTCCGTGAAATGCGTTTCCATGTATTATACCCGGCCATAAAACTTGATGTGAAGTTACTTCGAGTAGACGTAGACTGTTTCAACCGTCCTCCATGGGAAGTTTCCTCTTCGTTCTACAAAGTGTTGGGTCCGGAGGAGGAGTGGTGGTCGTTATGGAACGCAGGCGGGCGTTTTTCTTTGTGAAGTTCAGTAAAGTACCCTTCATGCGGGAGATACAAGATTGTTCCGACCATCTACTTTGTGGCTCTCCCATCGGGACCCTTTTCTACATTTCCTCATTAAGTTGCTAGGTAGATCGGTCAAGGATCGGTCAAAAATCTTCAAAGATTAGTCTACTATTAATGAAATAGCTTACGAAATAAGGGATACTGGGAATAATATTTCACGGCATTTTGACAGCACCAGTTCTATCAAAGAAGAGCTTGAAAAGAAGCAGTTTCTTAATGATTGTCTTTATACGAACGAAAGATGTAGAATCTAATATTTTCTATGTTACAACCGCTTAAATAAAATATTTGTTATACGTATATAAATAAATCCAAATTTTCTCTCTATTAATATAATAAACAATTTTAATTTATTAATATTTTTCATTTATTACTATTGTATGCACATGCATTTGTGTGTAAATAAAACTATCTAAAGAAATAATATATAAACGCGAAATACACTTCGATACAAAATATTCTTCGTGTCTATGGTACATCACGAAGTTCTCTTCGTATCTACATCTTCACATTGTAGAATCAGCCGGATGCAGGCTGTTTCCTACCCAGCGCCCTACCATAAGTTACGTCACCGACTTATGCTGGGAGGATATTGATATTCCGAAGCAAGAATAATCGATATTATATATCATAAATAAAAATTGAATATATTATAATATATAATTTTCTTCTTCTTTCACTTCCCTCTTTTCTTTCTTTTTACCTAGCTTCAATATTTTTATAATTTTATAATAATTATCACAAGATTTTACTCCAGTAAAATATACAAATTTAATAACGCTATAATAAATTAACGAAAGAAATTTTTTTAATTTCGAAGAACTATTGCTTTGTGTTATTGTGTTTTTCAAAGAACTGAAAAAGTAGGTTATTTAAAGCAGAATATTATAACATATAATAAGCTTTTAGTCTCTCTATACCTTTGGTTAGTTCTTTGTTAACATTTGAGAAATAAATGACTTACATTAACATTACATTAATATTAGAACGATACCATCACGTGTAGATTTTTTGAAAGCAATGGTGTTGATGATGATTCTTGGAAAAGCTGAAATGGAGGTCTCAGGTCAGTTTCTACATTGTATGCTTAGAGTCCCAACCGAATGCCAATGACCACATACAAATGCGACGAGTAGAAAGCGATGGAAAATGCTCCGTTGCTTCCATGCTCCGTTTTGACTAGTATTTGTGTAAAAAATATAATTTTTCTGTTTTTCTTAGAAATGGAGCGCAGGCTCTGCAAAAAGTATTTTTGCTCTTATATTTACAAGCCGAGACGAATTTTTCTTGTAAGAACCTTTTTAAAAAGAAAGAAGTGTTTCTATTAAATAAGTTTTACAAGAAAAATTGGAAAAATAGTAATTCTTAAAAATTTTTTAAATCTACTATCTATTAGTTATAAAATCTATTACTTAAGTTTTTACTTTAATCTTTTAATCATATTCACGCGATAATACAAATTCAGTATTCCAAGGCATTATTTTAATAAGTAATAAATTTAAATGAATAAATTTCCTTTGCAGCACCGCTTTATTAATAAGAAAACTGGTTGCGTTAATCATGTTGGGGAGGGAGTATCTCGATAAAGACGTCGTGAGTAATATCTCTATGTTAAATGGCAAATATTCGTCTTATTATCATCGTCAGTACCGCGTGAGAGATTAATGCTAAGTCTCGTAATTACACGGTATACAGCATTTCATTCGAGAGACGAAGCCTACCACGTTTCCTCTAGATGTAGATATAGATGTAGGTGCGTCCCTCGTCTCGATAGAGAATTTTCTTCAAGCATTCACATGCGTCCCTCGAACCAGCTGCTGCATTGTTACACAGTTCGTTGCCTGGCTTAATCCTGTCGCCATCATTTTTAAAACGCTAATCAGGAAATGTGAGAGTGAAAAATACCTTCAGCATTGTCCACAACAATGTAAACCATTTTTGAAGAACAGAAAAATTGCATTTTGAAAAACGCGAAATTATTTATTACGACTAACATATTGAAAGTATTTATATATTTCTTTAAATATTTTTCTGACCAATCCAATTTTTTGTGGTCCACTTTAACGAGTGAATTTTTTAGGCCTTCCTATTTTGATGTCCGCCAGAAATAAATAATCCGATCGGTTGCTAAACAGCACAGACCTAGCTAGTCGGCAACAGTGTTGTAACGGTAGTGTCGCAAATCTCGATAGAGGTCCTTCTTGATAGAGTAGAGGAAAGATGTGTGTTCATGTCAATCGCCGTGGACGAGGTTCGCCTTGAGCGACCGCTCGGATTTTCTCACGCGTGGTGTTCGCTTATTAGCGATGCGCGGCAAGCGGTAGCATTAATGCAGAATAACGCGAGGATCGTGCAAAGACGATGCGTTTTTCCTCGCCCATCATAACGATCGGCATTGTCCTTAATTCTTATCCGACGTTTTAGTGACGAGAAGAATTTTGAACCGAGAGTCTTACAAGTTACTTATTTGTTAGATTCCTAAGAGGACTGGAGCGGTATGGAGAGTTGCTCCGAAAGAATCAGTGAGGTTGATATCGTAAAAATCGCTACATTTGCAACTGCAGCAATGTTCAATGATGGCTCAATTCGTTTATTGGATATAATGACCGGACTAGGTATTGAAGTTGGACCGCGCGCTTATGAAATGTGCCAGACGCGTGACGAGAAACGCTTGTTGGAGGCAGAAAAAATCGTTAGCATCAACAAAAAAGAAAAAGCGCACGACGTGAACAAACGGAATTACAATTTTACATTTCTCGATTTTATAGCTGATGTTTATTTCTGTTATTTCATTAAAAGTAGAAATCGTTGAGACGCGCTTTGTGGCGTAGACGAGTCGACAGGAAGAGCAAGAAACACACGCTCGTGTTTCTCGCATCATCTACCTTCACGCAAGGCTCCAGCCTGCAAGTTACGTGATAGTCCTACTTATCAAAGTTCTAAGAAAGCCGCTTCAAATGTATCGGCTGCTGCCGGATTAATTGCGCCGCCAGCTTCGTCAACTTTATGCCATACTTAATACGTAGTCTGTATGTGCATTCTGCATATGCGTCCATCTGCGTTCCGTCGCACGCGTATTTTCGCGATACTAAAAGCGACAATAACATTTGCAGCTCTCGTGGAAAGCAAAAATTAAAATTAAACGCGTTCTTTAAAAACTCTTATATCGATCATTACCTCTCAGATCTCTCTTAGGCCACTCATTTTGACATCATCGGATTTGAGTATATAGGATAAGTCGATGCAATTGCACATTAAAAATAACAAAACAGCTGTCGTTAGTATCTAGCCTGAGAAGTCATCTTTAAGATAATTATTTCTAGCAATTAATTTACTATTCGGTGTAACTAACAAGTTTTCTTTCTCATTTCAGGCTAGTCGTACACTTGCGAGTGGCGAGTACCTGCTGCCGTGTCCAAAGTGTAGGTTTCCTTGCTACGTTGATAACGAGAAGAACATAGGAACCTGCTCGAGACAAGGTTGCTCCATCGAATTCTGCATCTCCTGCTCGTCGAAGCCGCATACAGGCCCGTGCAAGACACCTTTACTGGCCACTCCGACGAAGCGCAACAGTAAACGTCTGATCGTCGGATCGAGGCAAAGCAAGCGAAATCTGCGGCGATTGTAAACCGATTTTCTTTCCGGGAATTTACATCTCGCGATTGTCTATGGGAGAAAGGAACTAGTCTAGTTGCGGAGTCGCGTCGACTTCAGTGAGGAAGAAAATGTATATTGCGTAGCGAAGTATATTTTATATATGTATAAATACGCCGAGAATCAAAAGTTTGATGAAAATCATGCGAAGAGAATCAAACGTGAATGTATATTAAGTTAACTTAATGCGTGTCTTATTGGTGATTTGGCAATCGAGTGGAACCGACGGCGCGACGATGACTAATCGTGATCCGCTCTCCGTTGCGTTTCCGGAATGAATTCCGTTGCATCGTTCGAAACCATATGCTGCATCCCGCACGTCTGCAGTAAAAATAATTAAAAAAGTGCCTTCGCGCGTGCAGTATGTTATCTACAGTGTGCCATAAGCATACTCCAGTCGCCGTAAATTCTATTTGTGAACGATTCTTAAACGCTGTAAAATTGGCGAACGCCCTAATTTGCCTCAATCCATCGACACCACCGACGAGAGCCGAGGGCGAAAGTGTCGCTTAAATCTCCCGAACGACCGCGCCGGATGTGCAACCAAATCCTCCCCGAGCCCTCCCTCTCGTCGATCTCTGGTTGCGACCGAACACTCTGCTCTGAGCAATGCAACGAACGTTGAACGAGGAAGAGAAGCAGAAAGACAAAGAAAGAAAAAGAGGAAAAAGGGGCGAGAGAACAAGAGATTCGCGGTTAAAGGGGGTATTCGCTCGGTAAAGGGAGAGAATGCGAGAGATGCGAGAGATGAGGAGGGGGAGGAGGAGGAGGAGGAAGAAATGAGAAACTATAAAGGCAACGGTCGTAAAACCTCGTAAGGGACCGGCGAAACACTTTGCGCCGTCCGGATATTCCGCTTTTTACCGGGCGTGCTCGGTCACTTAATGAAGCCGAGCGGAGTCGGCCGCGGGGCTCGCGCGCGTTTCTTGCGGCCGGGGCCCGTCCGCAGAAACCGCTCGCTTTCTCTCTTCTTTCTCTTTCTCCCGCGAGAATCGCATCGTAAAGCACAATAACTGCCGAATAGAACGACCAGCAGGATAGATGCGATGCACAAACGGTTGTCGTCGATGCCAACGGGCAGAAGGGGACTCGTCGGTTCGACCACTCGATTCTTAGCTTGCTGATTTCCGATATCTCTCGCGAAACGCTAGAAACGTATGAGGTCACGTTTTCAAAGTATCTTCGAGCAAAAAAGGTATCTTGTATCTTCGACGAATCTATCCTGCAAGACACGAGCTATTTAATTGTTACGACCCTTGATGAAGCATTTAATCCACGCAAAGAGAAGGCGAGATGAGAATTAAATACGGCAACTCTGACTTCTTAACTACCTGGCAAGATTTGATGCGTAGTCGTAAAATTAATGTGCACAAAGAAATCTCTAGATAATTTAAAATTATATAAACTGCATTGAACGGAATTTTGAAATAGTTTTTTTATACAGATAATATTTTTTTTCATATCACATTGCATGTCACTTTATCATTTATCACTAATTATATATATTGAAATATAGAATTTTACACAGCATGATATTAGATAAGAGACTTACTTCAAGATCTGAAACATGCAGCGTTTTATTCTCAATTACTCCTTCTCTGATGCGTAGAACATATTGTTAATTACATCTCGTCAAAGTTTACATTCCTCTGTGTCCGACGTATCTTTATTTGCATGTGCATTTTGCTCGATTAGAATCGCTCAAGGAAAATTACCGAATTACATATAAAGATGTAGATAAGCATGCGAATGGTGAGGAATATATAGTGCCAGAATAGAAAATAAGTAAGAAAACGACGTCGGAAAAGATGGAGCGATAATATGGTAGTATTATTGGCAGAAGAGAATCATTATTGATTCGTACATTCTAATAGCTTCATTTTAAATTATCTGATAATTTGATGAGCGAAAAAAAAAAAATTTTATATAAGAGAACAAGGAATTTAATGTTAAGTGAAAAGAGATTTTTTGCTCCGTATTTTCTAACGTTACAAACTGATGTAATTCTATGTTTGTGCCATTAGATTCGCGCCATAATGATTGCCATATTTTAAAAGCTGACACAGTTGCGAGGGAAGAAGCAGATTCCATTTTTCGTTCCCGTATGAAACCTTCGATGGGGTGCCATATGTTCGTCTTCATGTTTTTTTTCTATTTGTTAATTTTTTTAATCAAAATATCCCTTATCTTTTGAGGAAGTGTTAGTTCGTCTCGTTTGTATTTTTATTTCTGTACTGGCGTATGCGAAAAAAGACTGCTTGTAAATAATAGCGTGATAGTAATATATTTTGTGTTTCC
Organism: Ooceraea biroi; assembly: GCF_003672135.1. Taxonomy (NCBI): domain Eukaryota; kingdom Metazoa; phylum Arthropoda; class Insecta; order Hymenoptera; family Formicidae; genus Ooceraea; species Ooceraea biroi. The sequence continues at coordinate 13,119,069 of NC_039514.1, read as the reverse complement.
TATCAATCTGAGGATAAAAAAGCTCGTGATGGATATTTTATTTGCGAACTATATTCTTGTTAAAACTATGAAAAATACGTCTATAATTAATATGCTGCGTGTTCCTTGCGGACGAATTAACATAGCGTAATTCTTCGGTTAATATTCCCACAAGTTTTTAACGCATGGTTACGAGATTTACTACTCAGTCCTTTCTCATTGAAAGTTTTTGTATTATTATGCTCTCTTACGCTCTCTAAAAAGGATGTAGAAACTATTTGTCTTTGTTGACACAATGACAAAATTTATCCTGATGTAATTAATATAATCCTAATGAAAAGATTTTAACATCGTTTATATTATTAGTCATTAGGATCTTTTAAATTATTTATATTCAATATTTTATTACTTTATCGAAATCGCTATTTTAATAATATTTTAATTGAAAGACTGTACATTGTCGTTCCATATTATTTCTCAATGCAATTGCAATGCATGATGCGTCAAATTTATTGGTTCACAAATCGGCCTGCATCATTAAGAAGTACTATTTAATATTTTAATAAAAGTAAAATCCAGTTCTATTAATAAATTATTATAATTCATGCAAGCCAATACAATGTCAGACCAAGACCAAGTTTGTTTCTCCTTCATTTCGATGATGCAATTCGATAAGCAATATTTTATTTGGTATCTCTTTAAACATATATCCATAAACCTTAATACTCAGGAGATATTTTGACAGGAAATCTGTAGTTTTTAGTCTAAGCTATATTTAAAATCTTTAGCCATGAAGAAATGATACCAAATAAAGTGCGTTATTAATATGCAATAAGAGAAATCTCGATATTTTTATAAGAATGAACGTATTTTAATGCTTAGCACAAGGAATTTTATAGTACATTTATTGAAAAAATGCAAGAATGCTCAAAAACAACACATAAATCATACATTATAAGTCCTTAAGTATTATTATATCATATGTTTGAAAAATTTCGATTTCGCGTTAAAAACATGGTTAGAAAATAAATGTGGTCAAGAACTATGATAGTGCATCTGCATGTAAACTAATCGAATGTTGTAAGCCCTCTATCAGGGTCGGTTCCTGTAATTGTCAATTAAATATATTTTTTTCGCATATACTTTCGCATTATTTTCTTTGTCTGAAACGTTGATGAAAAACTCCTATTAAATAAATATTCAAAGATTCTGTTATAAAATTCTACTTAATTTCTTATTTATTCTGCTGTACAAGATTCTAGTTCATGTAATGTTATATTGCATGATCTCTCAGTATCTATATAATAAATTTACATAATCTTTAAATAACTTGAAAAAATATCTTATAAGATAAATTGTGCACATACGTTTTTAAATAAAAAATTTCCATAGTATCCTAAATATCACAGCAAAGAATATCGCCATAAACGTCGCTAGCGTGTATTTCGACGTCGGTTTTGTCTGTACTGGCATTCCAGAAACGATTCCCAATGGTAGAGGAGACTTCAGTGCTGGTGACACGCCTTCGCTAATCGGTTCTCCCTTCATGGAAAACTTCGTTGCTTCCGTGATCCTCACGTCAATCATCTTTCCCATGTACTTCTCCCTCATGGGGACCAGCACTTGTTCATAAAATTTATTGTGACCTACGTAATGTCGTTTATCGTGCGATATTTCCGTCACCAGCACTTTCTGCACCAGTCCCACTTTGTGACCATAAGGCTCGTACGACTGGAAGAACTCGGATAGTCGTTTCGTTCTCGCCTTCACCTGCTGCGCAGGCACCTTCGGCATCCTAGCGGCGGGTGTACCTGGTCGAGGAAAGAACTGATTGATAAACAGACTCGGAAACCTGTACTTCTGGCAGAGCGTCATCGTTTCCTCGAAGTCCGCCTCGGTCTCCGTGGGAAAACCGCAGATGATGTCCGTGGCTATGGTCAAACCCGGTACCCGCTCACTTAGGAAATTCACCACGTGCTCGAATTCGGCGCGCGTGTACTCGCGCTTCATATCGGCCAACACTTGATCGCTGCCCGACTGCACTGGGACGTGCAGGAAACCATAGACTCGTGGATGTCGTAGGATCTTAGCCATCTCGTCCAAGTGCTCCAGAATGTATGGTGGGTTGGTCATACCAACGCGCATCATGCAGCCCTCGGGGATCACGTTCACCAGTTGCCACAACAATTCCGGTAAGCTGGTACCGATGTCGCGACCGTAAGCACCGGTGTCCTCTGACGTCAACCATAACTCGCATATGCCCTCGTCAAACGCCTGCCTAGCTCGCTCCACTATCTCTGCTGGTGGATAACTGCCCAGTTCTCCGCGCGCGTGCTTCGTCTTGCAGTAGGTGCACTGATTCAAGCAGCCCGTGTTTATTGCTATGATTTCGATCAGCGGATTTCGCCGCACCTTTGGTAAGCTCAGAGAGGCACCGCCCACCTTCTTGCCAGCGTCCTTCTTTTGATGCAGAAACCTCACCGTGTTACCTTTCAAAGTTTCCTCCACGACTTCGACCACTCGGTCGATCTGTTGCACGCCGATTATGCTCAATCCCTGCAGGAAGGAGGACTTTGGAGCACCTTGTGGCACACATCTGTGAAAAATGAATAAGATGTATTAAAGGTACAAATTGACATTTTATGTAACTTTTCGTTGAAAACTTTAAAAAGTAGCATTGGACCATTATGTATGACATTACATTTCAATTTGGACCTTTGAAGTATCGTGATAATTTGTTTCTCAAAACAGAGAAATAAACTGCTGCCCAAACTTTTATGTATTAATTTCAAAAAAACACAAGTATTAAAATTAAAATTTGCAGGTCATAAGATTACAATCTAATACACTTATAATTAATACACTAATCAGTTATTCATCTTCTGTGCAGCAACAATTCATCTCTCGTTCCTTTGCTATCACCATGCACTACATACCCAGCGACCACGATGTGTTTGCCCATTTTTTTGCCATGATTAATCTCATTCTTGAACTGATCCTCCGCAGGACTCTTCACGGTACACGAATTTAGGAGCCACAGGCCCGCCTTGAGCTTGTCATCCGTCAAATTGTAACCATATGCCGCCAACTGACCAGCCATATACTCGGTGTCCGAACTGTTATGCGTACATCCCCATGTCTTTACATAGATCGTCTGCGTGCCGGGTATCACGCTCGATAAGTCACGCGGTTGTGGCACGTCTTCCTGCAGCTGCTGCTGTCGTTTCGGTCGTATCGTAACGCGCTTCCTCGAGCTGTATCTCTCCTTGGGCGTTATGTCTTGCGACGCGATCAGATCCTCGATATCTTCGATAATGTCCGCACACGGCACGACCATGTTCGCCGAAAATAACACGAAAATAATGCGATTATTCACTGCGATCTTGAAATGTGTCACGAAACACTTGAAGGTTAGATTAAGTGCACGTGCGACGACGATTTGTAAATTGGAAGATCCAGTTTAAACTGACATGATATATAATGGACGAAATAATATTCTTCTAACGTTCTGTTATTATTTATCGCTTATCGCTGTTTTAATTATGTATAACTATATTGGCTGCAATGTAATAATTACAAAACATAAAACGAGGAAATATTTTAAACGTGCGCCACCTAGGTATCTATTTTCGCAAACTTTAACAATGCATTGACTCGAAATATTTATCCACTATCGATAAAGATTTATCAACCGAACAAATTTCTGGACGTTGACTACATAGTTCAGGATGTACGTTGTGCACATGAAGTAGTTTTCTCCTTTGAATCTTGTACAGTGGTGGTACAGTAATGAGTAGTATCGTAATCATGGTCTTACATACAGGTCTGGAAACTACCTCTAATTTCAGTGGTGGGAGTATGGCCGCTTTTTGAAGACACATTTAGTTTCTAGCATAACCACTACTCGTCGCTGTCATCGATGTCCGCAGATAAATATAACCTGAAAAACCGGAGATAAGAACCCACGTGTGTTCATGACTCTTATTGAAAAACGGTTATTGACTACAAAAGTTATCGAAACGTTTATTGAAATGACGAAATGGTGTGCGGTACCGAATTGCAAGACCGGCAGTAGAACCGAGCAGAAACGTTCTTTATTTCGAGTGCCGAAAGACATTGTTACTTGGAAAAAGTGAGAAAAAGCTATTACCCGCAAAAATAAAATAAAAAGATAAAGGACAGATTTAAACATAAAATCCTGATGGAAAAAATATAATAAAATTTTGCTAAAATGTATTTGAAAATCTCTATCAATTGATCCCGGTTCATTATCATTTCATCATAAATTTTCAAACTTTTGGAATATTAGATATAAAATTTATAATAAAATACGAAAATTATAATAAAATATAAAAATTTATGATGAAATGTTAATGAATCGAGGTCAATTGACAGAGTTTCAAATACATTTCAACAAATTTTATTACATTTTTTTCCATCACGGAAGGATTCGTTTTTATTCACACTTAATTTTGAGAATAAAAACTTAATTTTATTTCATATACATATTTCACTAATTCATTTATAGTCTTAAATTATTTAAAGCGTTATTAATTTATCATATTGTTTTGTGAAGACTACGAGTGGAATAAAGACGGACAGATATTCCCCCGGCCTCTGACGTCCCTCGTCATCCTGCGAACATCGATCGCAACGCCTCTAGTGGCTACTAAAGAAATAAAAAATGACACACAAAATGATCCATCTCCACCTCTGAAGTTTTCAGACCTGTATATAAGACCATGATCGTAATATACCACGTGCTACACACGTTGGTTTTGCATTATTGCCGCTAAATACGTTATATGCAAGTAAACAGTATTATAGTGTTTTAATTATGGATTATAAAGTGATGATTCTGTTTGAGATTAGTCAGTGAACGTACTGACTTGAGCATAGAATCATCATCCGATTCTAAGTATTATGTATCGTAATACGTGACACGAGGAAAGCGATGAAAAAGGCAAGCCGATAAATGATGTAAACAATAGTAATGTTACAAAATTTATACTGAATGTACATTAATGTTGATAGTATTTGATAAAATTGAGACATTGCGGATAAAAAGATTTTCCATCTGACAAAATGCAGTATTTGGTTACTGACAAAAGTGATAACTTTGAAATGACTAGATGATGATGATGATGATGATGACGGAAGTACCTTTATTGAAAAGTATAAATGCTATCGCGTTTTAGTCATTTTTTATGATCTTTTGACTGATATTTTAAGATTGAAGACTAGGATGTCTTTGAAGCTATTAATGCGTCCTTTAATTGGAGGACGATGCTTAAGATTTCGGATGTACTGTCGTCTCTATCAGCACGACAGTAGTATAATCAATGACCCGGTACCTGGAATTTCATTATATCAAATAAAACAAACATTGAAGCAGAGACAAATTGCCACTGTTGAAGGACATGCATGCATAACTATAGAGTGTCCTATATGTGAGTCAGAAAAATCCAAAAAGTCAAAGGTTTTTATTAATAAAACAACAGGTAAGAAACGACATTATGAGATATACAATAAAATGCCAAACGATTCTTTTTACAAAAATTGTTTGTTTCAGGATACTTTATATGTGAGAAATGTTGTTCGAAAGGTGAGTGGAACATATTGGAAAAGTTCTTGTTAACAAGATCAATCAAATCGGATAATACAGCGAAAGAGCTGGAGACTCTAAAAAGTGCCATGAGAGTTCAAGAAGATCATGTTTCGGAGTGGGATAGTATATTAAAATCCAATCAACAAGTTGCAACTGTGTCTCCAGATGTATACAAGGAGATTCTTCACACATTCTCTCTGCCAGTAAGATATTTAGATCAATATGACTTGTGTGTATAATCGTATTTATTTACATGTAACATCATACGTTAATCAACTGTTGCAGAAAGTTTCACAACAGGACATCCACCAGTTGAATGGCGTATACGCAGGCGCACCAGCGTTACTGCATTTTCCATTAATTGCTTTCAGCAATACCGTCGTAGGTTACAAGACCCTCTCTAGTAAACCAGAATTTGAACAAACTGTGCCTACTTATAACGCTGCTGGAGTCGTCACGTACAAGCAAAAAAACAGCAGAAGCGATGGAACCGCGATCGTTGTGCCAACGATACATGATTTACTGGCGTTAGTGGCACAACGGGCAGCAAACTTGATCGTTTGTTTGCCGTACAATCTACAGAATTTGCCACAACAGGTACTGCCGAGCTTGGAGAACTACAAGAAGTTGATCCTGTGGTTCGGAAACGACGAACCGAGCTGGTACACGGCCAGGCAGTTCGCTAAGAAGCTAAACGAGAAGAGATGCTACTTCGTGAGACCGATCGATACGCAACCCAGACCGAAGCTGGCCGCTGACAAGGGCTACGACCTGAAGAGCATTCTGACTAATGCGCAGCCGATATGGCATAAGAGCATCACTACTTTCGACGATCTTAGGCAGGACGTGTTGTGCGATCTGCAAAACATAGACAAGGTTCAAGGTGTAAAATGGAAGCGGTATCCTGCTCTGAATCGAATGTTGAAGGGCCACAGAAGGGGAGAGTTCACAATCCTGACTGGTCCAACTGGTAAGACAGCGCTAGATTAAATTATTTGCATTATAAAGAATGATGCTATTTGCAAAAGTATACAATACTTTTGAAAAGTTTTCTAATCAACAATTTTTTTCAAATTACTTTTATGATTTTATAATTTTCTGCATGTCGATATATACTTTTAGGCTGTGGCAAAACTACATTCATGAGCGAGTATTCGTTGGATTTAGCGATGCAGGGGGTCAATACGCTATGGGGCAGCTTTGAGATCAGAAACGCTCGATTGGCTAAAACCATGCTTCAACAAATGGCAGAAGTGTCTCTGGAGGAGAATCTGGACAAATTTAACACGTACGCGGACGCTTTCAACAAGTTACCGATTTACTTTATGACTTTTCACGGTCAACAGAACATCAAAGTTGTTATGGATGTATGACCACACATGTTAGATTATGTATGAACGAAACAAGTTCATGTATTACGTGCAAAAGTAATCGTTCCTCCTTATTTGCTTATCTCAGGCAGTTCAGCATGCAACGTACGTACACGACATAGCGCATGTGATAATTGACAACATGCAATTCATGATGGGCATATCAGACGAGTCGAGGCAGTTTGACAGGTGAGACAAACGTTTTGCTCTTATGGACGAGTTGAAATTCCAATTTATACAGCGTTATATCACAGATTTTGGAAACAGGACAAGATTATAGCAGAGTTTAGGAATTTTGCCACCAAGTACAACTGCCACGTTACTCTGGTGATACATCCGAGGAAGGAGCGAGAAGAGGAACTGACGACTCTATCTATTTTTGGCAGTGCCAAAGCGAGTCAAGAAGCGGACAATGTCTTGATTATACAAGACAAGAGGCTCACTAGTATAAGAGGAAAAAAATATTTACAGGTAAATGTCTATGCAAATGTTAGACGATATATTCTCTAATATCGAGAATAATTTAAATTATTACAGTATTAAAACTAACGTCATTTCACTGTACACTTAGATTGCCAAGAATAGATATAGCGGTGATTTGGGCATAATGATTCTGGAATTTGACAAAGTCAAACTTAGTTACGCACAAAAGAAGAAGGCATCGAAGGAAGCAAAGGAGACTCATGATCCCATGGTAGAGAGTTGAGTGATGGAATGCCAAAGGAACAAACAGAAATAACTTTGTCAATCGATGTACAATACGAGTTTAGTGTGAATGGTACAAATTTCTGCTATTTTTGCATAAAACATAATTGAAAATTGAAATTGATACAATATTTGTACATTACAAGAATAGGATAAGAAAAGTAACGTAAGGAGTATTGTGGATGTTGATCTAATCCTCCCTGTTTTACCGATTGCGTACACCCACGCGTGGTGAGTAGCAAGTAATGTTAGAAAAGATCGTATCGTCTCTCGGCAATTTTCGTTGTTGCATTTACATCATTTTAGATAGATAACATGAAATGGTATTACGCGAGCCCGTTTCAGACGATGCGTATTACGATGGTGCTTCGAGGATATTTTTTCATTTACTTTTTTATCAATCTTACGCGGTTAGTTACATGTGACGTAAACACAAAAGAACCGACCGTGTTAATCGCGATTCTGGTCAGAAACAAGGCGCACACATTGCCGTACTTCCTCAGCCTACTGGAGCGACAAGATTATCCCAAGAAACGGATATCTCTCTGGTGAGTGAAATAGGAAACATAACCTTCACAGCTTCATGCCGGCAACGATACGCCAGGAAACGTTCGAAGAGACTTCGATTCATTATCGTAATAATTAAAAAAGTCTAAATATGTAATAATAGTTACACACTAGAACAAGTTTTGCCTCAATTCTGAGGCAAGAGTAGCAAAAATTACGTACACGTATGTACATCCATTCTTCCTCGCGAGTAATAAATCAATAATAAGTTACTCGAAGTTGCAAAAGTTACAGATAGCAAGTGGGATTGATCCATAAGCACAAACGAGCGACATGGATTCGGTCAAAAATTTGTCGAACGATTCTTATTTGTCGCGATACCTTCTCTCGGGTCGCTTCTCGCACCTGTGCGGGGCTCAAAATTTGTTTATATATTTGAAATTGCCCGCCGAGTGGATAGCTAACTGCGTCCGTAAATACATCGTTTTGAAATGTACTGTCCTATATTTTTTATTAGACGGAAGAGCAACTATGAACTCCGAACTCCGAAGTTAATTTACGAACATATCACCATCGCACAGGTGTGCATTTGTACTTGCGATTGTACTTGACGTCACGTTCAAGAGCAGGAACTTTATTACTCTGACAAGTAACACTACCCAAGTGCCACTCGCCGATTTTCTTGAAACTTTGCACACACGTAGTACATCGGAAAACATTAGACACGTGTCTTTTTATTTGTGCTAACAACGCATTTTAAGGTTAGAAAACGCATTCGAAAATTTAACGCTACAGCACAATGGTAACTAACGCTACTTCTGAGCGTTATTCTCTCACAGCTTTTACGACATTACTCTATTATGATTGCATTGGCTGCGTTCGACAGAAGAAGCTGCTTTGCAACCGTTGTAAAAATCGTGAATCTGATTGGCGTATGCGCTTAATTGTGATTGAATCTAAAAGCATACGCAAATCATATTCACGAATTTTACAACGGTTGCAAAGCAGCTTTCTCTGCCGAATACAGCCATTGTCTGAATGTTTGGCATTAATTTTACGAGATTCGGAATGGCGGATTCAAAATCGCGGACCGAAATCGCAGAATTTTCAAAACTTTTATTCAAAGTCAGTTTCGAAGAAGTGTTTTAGACCCGCGATTACGATTGTGGTAACAGTTATATCAATCTAGAGGTGGAGGATGAAAAATGGCAAATTCAAAATGGCGGACCCAAATTCCAATTGTTTTAAATTAGTTTCAAAGACCATTTTTGTAGTGGTTTTCGAGATCACTGTTTACAATGTTAATAGTAGTTTGACAATATTTCAAATGACGGAAACAAACAAATCAAGTTCACGAAATTTTAAGCAATTTAATCTGCTGAAGACAGGTTTATGAAATTTGAAATTTTGTCAAACTACTATTAACATTGTAAACAGTCACCTCGAAAACCACCACAAAAATGGCTAAAACACTTCTTCGAAACTGACTTTGAATAAATTTTTGAAAATTCGGCGATTTCGGTCCGCGATTTTGAATCTGCCATTCCGAATCTCGTAAAATTAATACCAAACATTCAGACAATGAAATCATAATAGAGTAATGTCGTAAAAGCTGTAAGAGAATAACGCTCAGGAGTAGCGTTAGTTACCATTGTGCTGTAGCGTTAAATTTTCGAATGCGTTTTCTAACCTTAAAATAAGTTGTTAGCACAAATAAAAAGACACGTGTCTAATGTTTTTCGATGTACTACGTGTGTGCAAAGTTTCAAGAAAATCGGCGAGTGGCACTTGGGTAGTGTTACTTGTGAGTAGGATCATTTTGCTACTAATTTGCGTCGCTTTGTCAACTGTACATTCTGTTTAAACAAATATGTATATATACAATAAAATACGATCTATTCGATTAAAATGGAACCATGTAAGCGCATATATGATCTTAAGTTTGAACTACGTGTCACGTGATCTGACAAATCTCACAATCAATAGACACTTGAGTCTCGCGGCAAGAGCCTGGACGCGCGAAGCGATGCAGGGGCGACAAGTTATATACATAATATGTAAAACGGAAGGTAATATTTTTATGAAAAATAAAAATTGCAACTATTGTAAATTTAAACTTAATGCATAGAATACATTATATATGCACAAATAAAAAAAGGAATATAATACATATGCATAATCCACTTGTGAGTTTAGTTTAAACATTCTCTCTTATCTAATTGCAAAATTAACGCATGTTAATTCTTGATTACCTACATATTGCCGGATATTGGTAAATTAATAAGAAATACCCAAGATTATATGATATACAAGAAATATAATGTTCTGGTTTGTGAAATAAACGCGATGGAATATAGAATATGCCATATTGTTTCAGGATATGCAGTGACAATAATGTCGACAATTCGATAGAGATATTGAACAAATGGATCAGTTCAGAAAGCGAAAAGTATCACTCCCTAAATGTTTATTTGAATGCATCATCGACAGGATTTAGGGATGAGAGGGCGAGTACTGATTGGTCTCCTCACAGATTCGCGCATGTGATAGATCTACGCGAACGAGCACTCAATCATGCGAGACAAATATGGGCAGATTTTATCTGGGTAAGTTCGTGATCTTATAAATAAATATGTAAAAGAAATAATAAAGACAATAAAAATGAAATAATATAAAAGCATAAGATGATAAATTATGGTTCAAGAATAATTGAGTATTATTCGCATGTAATGAATTGAAGCACTATTCAAATCCAAGAGCCTGCATTAATATCTGAATTAATTTCTGAATCCTGCCAAAAACAACTTTTGAAACACTTCTGGAAAACTTTGTATTAATTCTTAATGTAGAATTTTTAAATTTGCTAAGTGGATCGGAATAAACTTTCCATTCAACCTAATATATTTGATATATGAGTATCTCTTTACGTGAAAATATTAGATAGTTTAATTCTAAGTTAATGCGATGGAGAATTTTTCATTAATGAACTAATATTTTACTAATTCGCATGCGTATGCAAAGCACAATATTTATTTTATTAATTCGCTTAATTTTCTTCTTTTTCCTTATTTTCTTTTATTATGTGTTACATGTACAGATTTTACAATTTACATTTGCATATGGTCTGTTTTTCTCCTGTCGAGTGAGCTATTACAGGATTTTAGGATAATATAAAAATTTATATAATTTTATAAATAAAATTGTTCAAATGTGTATATTCAAATGCATTCAGTTATCCACACTTATAACTGATCAGAGATTAGATCGAAAAAACGGAAGAACAAAAACTTGTTTACAGATGTTGGATGCAGATGTTTTTCTGATTAATCCAAGCACTTTGCGCAAATTGGTCCATAAGGAACACGTCGTTGCGGCGCCTTTACTGAAATCGGATGGCATGTATAGTAATTTTTGGGCTGGCATGACGGCAGAACATTATTATGTGCGTACGGATCTCTATGAGCCGATCTTGTTTCGCGAGAAAACAGGATGTCATCACGTACCAATGGTTCATACCGCAGTCCTTGTAGATTTAAGAACCCGCGAGTCCGATCTTCTATCCTACAGAGCCGATAAATTGAACGCTTATGATGGACCCCAAGATGATATTATAACTTTCGCTGTAGGAGCGAATAAATCTGGTAAATATATGTTCATTCTACGCGCTTAATCGATTCAAAATACGCGCAATATCGTCGGGTAAGTTTCCAGGTGTGTAGTTAACTTCAATTTTGTTAAATTAAAAAATTTGAGTCCTCTTGAGTGCAAATTGTCTAGGAAGGTTTTTTCTATCTTACGCATTTTCCGCATATTACTCATATTATACATTTGTTGTGTAGGTGTACCATTGTTCGTTTGTAACGACGAAGTCTATGGTTTCGTCACGGTGCCTTTGGAGAACGACGAGACTATCATGGAAGATATACAGCGATTAACCAACATAAAGACGGAAATACTGGGTAAGTGTGTTTTTGTGTGAGTAAGATTAATGAATTTAATAAATAAATAAGTTATTGTATATAAATATTGTGCAGCGTTCAGCGACCTGCCTTTGTCGGACGATCTAAAGGAATTTGTGAGGTATCCTGAGAAAGACACGCTAGGTTTAGATCACGTCTATATGATAAATCTATTGAGACGACCGGAGAGGCGCAAAAGAATGTGGCGACTATTCAATGAACTCGGTATTCAAGCGGAGACTATCGACGCTATAGATGGCAGGTAAGTCAATAATACAAACAGAAATATTTCGTTATAAAGGTAAAAATATACATTCGTAATTAAAAAGTCCTTAAGATTTATACGCATGATTCAACCCTACCGTTCCATCTTGAGCAAGTTTTTGTTTTTAAAGCGCAATACAATTCCGTGATTCTTGAGCCTAAATTTTTACAGTTCTACTGATTGTAAAATGAATAGCATGAAATGTAAAAAATGGAGTGAGAATTAATGTGTGTTACACCGAGATTTTCTCATGATGCGTTTCAATGCACTGGACACGTAGAGCAAACAATTGTACTTATACATATATCGAGACTAAGAATATTGAGAATATTGAAGAATATATCTTCAAATCGCATTTATGTATGGTTAACAATATACTGACAATGAGTCGTGATCATTGTAGTTACGTTGAGATAAAAAGAGACGAAGAAGTAAAAAAAAGAGAAAATAGAAACTAACACTCTGACTTCTAATTTGTTATTAGAACAAATTAGAATTGTTGTAGTCGGTATTTCGCATTGTTAACTGTCTCGTATTTACACGATTAAATAACTATATAAAGTAAGCGAGCAGTAAGAACATATTTTTGCAACGCGTCTCTCTTTCTCTCTTTTTCTGTCTCTCACTCGCATATTATGTGATTTATACGACCGTGTTGCCATATTCATGTATATTGTATCCTGCGCACGTGTACGTGCTTCCATTCCGCGCTTTCCGTACGCTTATGTTGTACGATAATCGACACGTGCCATTTCTTGAGTGCGATTGTCGGCTTTCTTCGCTGCTATACATTCTACTGATCCCTCGGTTGGCGGTGAAACGAGTGATTGTTGTCCAGTGACATAAAGCGTTGTGCATTCGCTTGGTGGCAGCCTGATAAATAATGCATGTCATTATCTTATTCATGAATTTTGATTGATTAAACTGGTATAGTTCTTGCAATGATATCTATTTTTAAATAATAGTTGGTATACAATATCATCGATTTACCTGAATCTCATGCATTCGGGCAGCGTATATAATGGGATTGACCAAGGTCTTCAGGATGATAAGACCGTTGATCACAGTGTAAATGAAGAACATGGCACGCGCCGATACCAAATTGAATTGAAATACGCAATCGTCACACACCAGTACATATATCATTACTCCGGGCATCCAACCAATTACGAAGCTCCCTTAAAAACCATGAATGACAGTAGTAACATTGAAATTCAACGCAAATACAGATTTTGAACAACGCTTAATAACATACTTAATCGTATTTGCCGTGTTAGAATTTTTTATATTGTATAATTATATATTTATAGTGATTAAGTACAATTATAAAGGATAATTATTAATATTGTACAGTGGAGAATTTTTTCTCGCCGCCATACTTGCAATTTTCGATGCAAGTTTTTCATCTTACCAAGTATGTACAAAGTTGTTTGAACAGCTTTAACGTTTTGCGCCATTTGCCTGGTATTATTGCGCAACGTTTCTAATGATCTTCCGCGAATAGTAGATCCCGCTCTGCGGAAACGAAGCCTCGCAGCTTGATGTCTCTTTACTATATAAAATATATGGATGTAAATGCAAACCATGAGAGCGAACGGTCCGAAAAAGAGACTGCTGAATACTATTCGAAATTGTCTGTGAGATAGGAACCTGGAAATAGGATGTGAAAATTTTATTAAATATGTTCAATCAAGTTGAACTTATTTTTGCATATAATTTACATATACTTATACTTTGATATAAAATAGCAGACTAGATTTTCAATATGCTCTGGTTATCAAAATATTTGATGTGAACATTACAACTTCCTTTGTCGAAGAATATTTCATTGCGATAATCAAGCAATTGTAATAATAATTTTTCTATTTACCTTAAAACATTTTCTTTCATAATTTCATTAAAATGTAGACTTGACAGAAAATTCCTTCTAAATAAAAGAAACGTGGAAATGTGGAAAAAATGTGGAATATATTCTTACACGGTACTTTTAACGGTATTATTACACTTACGTAATTTTCTTGCATTCCTCGGATTGGAAACCATCATCTTTAATCAGATTAAAGTACAACGTGAAGAAAGAAATTGGTAGCACCCAAAGTAAAACCAGCAGCACCGTGGTATTCCTAATAGGAAAAATCAATACAATCATCTTGATCAAGAGCTTTTCTTTAAATCAAAAGTAGATGATATTGTGTTATATTACCTGTATGTCATTATCGAAAGATAGTGAAGAGGTTTAAGAATACCCAAGTAATGATTGATAGCCAAAGCCATCAAGTGAAATACAGTAATGATCACGCTACCCAGTCTCACAGCTTCAAGTGCCAGTAAAAAACAGTCCATACCTGAAAGCACGTGATCAGGTTCTGCGATTAATTTTCTTACCTATACAGCAAGTTTGTTGCAAGAAAAATAATGAATTTTGAAGACCTAATTAGGAGTTTTTATATTGAAGATAAGTTGTTGAATCATTTAAACTTTGCCAAGCTGCGTGTACAGTACATTTATTCGTTCTTCTAACAAATGATTTAATTGAAAGTAATTCGTATTAACGAAATCTCTTACCTTCCAATTTAATTCCAAGACCATTAGGTATAAAACTATTCATGATTAGTCCTATACCCAGAGCAGTGCTTGAGAAAGCATCTGCGCCTGCAAGTGCGAAATCATCATCAAATATAATTCTCTCTTTTATGATAGAAACATGAGAATGTGCAAATTTTAATATTAAATTTAGAGAAATTAAAAATGTTAAATGTCATTAAATGTAGGAAATTATTTTAGGAATTTTGTTAACATACAGGGTGAGGCACCTAAAACAGGCCACCTGAATATCTCGGTTGTTATTGGTGATAGAAAAAAATGTGTCAGACCAAACTTGCATGCTTTCGAGGGACACATAATTTGTTCTAAATAATTTTTTATTAGGTGGACGCCTAGAGGTCATATGAAGATCAACTTCGTTTTTTTAAATGGTATGATATGTTGTTTTACGTACCATCTAGTAGAGCGTTTGAAGATGCGCACATTGATCTACGGGTCAAAATCATTCAAAGTCACTGAAGGCCAACTGCAAGGGAAAATAATTTACTTTATATTGCCTAGAGTTCTCTGCTATTAAAAATACTGTAAACTCAGAAATGAAAAAGTTCTAGCCCTTAGAA
Source organism: Ooceraea biroi (assembly GCF_003672135.1). Lineage (NCBI taxonomy): Eukaryota > Metazoa > Arthropoda > Insecta > Hymenoptera > Formicidae > Ooceraea > Ooceraea biroi. The sequence goes on along the minus strand of NC_039514.1, from coordinate 13,103,512 downwards.
ACTTTTTCTTTTTCCGCGAAGTTCTGAGTTGTTGTTATCATTATTTTTTATATTGCCTAGAGTTCTCTGCTATTGAAAATACCGTAAATTCAGAAATGAAAAAATTCTAGCCGTTAGAAATGTTTTCTTTTCCGAGAAGTTCTGAGTTGATGATATCATTATTTTTTATATTGCCTAGAGTTCTCTGCTATTGAAAATACCGTAAATTCAGAAATGAAAAAGTTCTAGCACTTAGAAATTTTAGCCTTCAGTGACCTTGAATGATTTTGATCCGTAGATTAATGTGCGCATCTTCAACCGCTCTACTAGATGGTACTTAAAAAAACATATCATACCATTTAAAAAAACGAAGTTGATCTTCATATGACCTCCACGCGTCCATCTAATAAAAAAATTATTTAGAACAAATTATGTGTCTCTCGAAAGCATGCAAGTTTGATCTGACACATTGTTTTCTATTACCAATAACAGCCGAGATATTCAGGTGGCCTGTTTTAGGTGCCTCACCTTGTATGTGAGAATGAGCTTTAGTAGTACATGACTATACTGTCCCAGGCTTAGTAAAAATTTAATTTCGGAAGTGAATGTAAATAGTAAATGATGAATCATTATTCTTCGTTTAGTTTCAATTATTTTCTTAATTCTCTTCGTTACTTAACTTCTCAGTCTTACTTTATCATAAGTTAACTTTAAAATTTGGTTGCCAAGGTAGTTAATGTTTGAGAATTAAAGGGATAAAGACAAAACATGACTTATTGAATTTCCATCAAGGGAAAGAAGAGTTAAAAAGAAAGTACGAAGAATGAGATGAGCATAGAAACCCTTCTGTTTATAATGCAGGAAAAAATACAAATTTCACATAAGAAAAGAAAGTAGCTATTAAGGATAGTTTCTATCTGCAAAAACATATCACACACATAGAGCAATTTTATTTATTTTTTGGCGTAGTGGTTTTTAGTGTACTTTTAGTTCGTGAAATAATTGCATAATATTATTACCATACCCGTTAGACTGAGACTGATGTGCAACGTTGGACTGAGTGGACGTTTTATCCAAAATATGCTCATAAGTATTTTGATATTTATGGCTATTGAAATGATACAGAAGAGAATCAGCAGCAGCGTTCCGTACATATATAATACGCTATCAACATTTCCGATCTCATTTAATACATCCGTGCTCTGTGTCGTTCCATTAATCATCGTCATCTTGGTAGATTCTATCGATTCTTCCAATTTCGAACGATAAATTGTATTGACATCTGGGGTTGAAAAATTTAGCACATCGTGTACATGTTGTATTGCCACTATTTCCTCCGGCTGCATAGTATCACTTTTACATTGAGGTTCTTCAATATTGTATTTCTATTTTCAACGATGCTCCCATTTTTTATCTGCATCAGAGAATTTACATATCCAAATTCAATCCAAATTGCATATTTGAAGAAATTGAATGTTTAAAATTTAACAACGCTTCCTGAAAACGGAAATCCATGAAAATGTAAAACTGAAGTTTATTTTTTAAAAGAATGTTAATATCATTTCGTAATTATATTTTATAAATAAAAAAATGTTTTAGCAAATTTCTTTCTCAATTAATTTTATAGTTTGTAATTGTAATACATAGCGTTAAATTCTACGTGTGAATAAAACCGTTACAGAAAGTATCCGATAAAACATTGAAGTCCTGAATTATTTAAAATTATATGTTTTTCTTAATTTTGTACATATCAACGATATATAATATATCCTTATTTCACGTATTCTTATTTTAGGTTCAAACATGAATAACCCATCATGTTTATTTATTAAAATATTGATATGTGCGAGGATGGCAGACATGAGCTGCCGATACTTCTTTCGTTTGCTCGATCCGTCCCCTCGGCCACTTTGAGGGATCCTTCGCCCACTGGAGACCCGAAATTCGAGCTATTCCGGTAGTTAGAAGGCGGTGTAACGCGACAATACACTTTCGTCCCCATCTCACGTTTTTCATTTGACAACCTTCCCCATCGATGAAACCAGCGGATCTATGAAAAATCAATCACGTCATGTTCAGACACCCGGTCGCGGAAAAATTCGCGCGTCAAGCTTACGCATTCGCGACGTGCCGAAAATTTTCCGTTCCCCGATTGTCGTTAATATTCAGACGCGACAATCATCCACTCGAGAAGGGATCATAATTTACGAGAAAATGATTATCCGGACCCAAGAATAAATCTGGCGGTACAAGTCTAATCGGTAAAAAGCAAAGTGCGTCACTCCTTCAAGCTGACGAAAGTTGTCGAGTCGAAGTTCGTATATTCGCCTCATTAAATTTTCACTACACAGTTTTTGTGAGATATTAAAAATAATCTTGATAATTGCAGAAGATCTGATTTTCCTTTGAAAATTTAAAACTCTTGTATCGAATAACACGCGTCAAGATAGATGTCAAAGCAATAATGTATAAAATATAAAACTTATATACAAGTCTTTTATAAATATTTTACTATATTTTAGTGATAGATTCTTTATCTAATGTGCATAATCAATCTATTTTTTTTACATCAGTATCTGAATATCATAAGAATATTATTTATACGTTTCATTATTTAAAAAAGAGGCAAATTTGGCAATAATAACTTGAATATTTTTTCTTTTTCTAATGGAAAAATTAAATTTTCTAATGAAAATATTTATACGATTCATGAAATATTTTATACTTTCGGTGCTGATTATAAGATCTTCTTTTCGTTATATCGATTTTTCGGTGAGGAGAAACGTTGGATGGTTGGAAAACCGAGACGATCCTTAGGACTAAAGGAACAGTATTTCGGGACCAGTGTCTCAAGGGGAAAGAAACTTCAGGGAAGGGAAGATAATAATGTCATTAGCTTGACGTATAGACAACGTAATGACGCAATAAGAGAAAACCATGAACCGCTGATAAATTATTCTGCGACGCTAGCTGGTGCAGAGGAGAATCGATCCTTCACGAATTTTTCCTCAGACGAGAAAACGTGAGAAAATTATTAATGGGCTACCCAAAGCTGCGAATATTTTGAGTTGAATATAATCTGGTATTTGCGCCGTTTTATATATATAAATGATTCGCGCGAGTATGATATAGAAGAGGATAGATCCTCGGCACTTCTCTCAGGCCTAGCGAGAACATTAATAACGGATTAAATTTCGAATGGATAAGATTAATAATGGAAAGTAATAATTAATAATGGTGCGACCACGCAGTAAGTCGTAAATATCTCGTATATACCACTGGAACAAAGGCCGTTTCGCCTTTCGAGCAACTTTTCTGGATCAGCTGCTGATATTTGCGTCACATGTTTATATATATTTCGTACTTTATTTCAAACTTCAGCCAGTTATTGCGTTTCTCATTTGTTTCATGTTAGATGTATTACAGAAATTTTCAACTTTCCAAGTTTTCCATATTTCTTTTATTCTACAGATCAACGTGGATTTGTCTTTCGTGGAAAAAAAATTGAAGGAATAGTGGATTACAAATTTTAAATTACGAGTTCTGAGTTGTAAGAACGATGATCCAGAGGGAATGTCATCAGAATATTACCATGTAAAGATTTTCGTTCGAGATTTATCAGTATGTAACTAATCGTTCGTTTCTTAGATTAATGATATTAATGATAGATTAATTAATTAGGATGTCTAGAAGACTAATAGTAGTAATTTAGAGTTAAATAAGGAGTTTCTCTTAGTTAACTTTAGATTACTAAACTAAGACAAATCTTGCAGACTAATGCCCGATTCCATCAACGTCGCTTAATTTTAACCGTAGTTTAACTCACTCTTCGTCTCTTTTTAACTACCTGCCTTAGAAAGAGACAAAGAGTGAGTTAAACTACGGTTAAAATTAAGCGACGTTGGTGGAATTGGGCCTTAATGTTCTCTTAAGATTTTATGTGCTAATTTGAAAAGTAACGTGCATGATATATTTATAAAAAATATGCTATATTTCTGTATTTATATAGTTACATTTCTCTTCACGTTGCGAATAAATTAATATTATATATAATTTGGTTTTCCTTGGAACGAAAGAGTTGCGTCTTCAGGGGAGAACTGCGGGAAAACTTTCAGGTCTTTAATTTCATTCAAGCTGAGATAAAAGCGAGCAAACAGAATGAGCAAACAACAAGAAAGATTGATCACGAACGATCTTTTACGTCTCTCCATACAAACTAACATACAAGCTTTTCAGTAAGATTTGATACATGAGACACAAGGTATTTCTTGTCGAGAACCGGAATAATTTTTTCTACATAGAGAAATGTAAACACGAACCGTTTTTGCTGATTGATTAAAAAGAAGAAAGAAAATTTTCCGACAAATTACGCTTGAAAGTTGCAGCTATATAAAAAAATTTAACTTTTTAGTTACTGTATGTAATGCTAGAATTTCTAAAAACCACAAAATATGATCCAAAAATAAATTTTGAATCATTTTATTTTTAAATAAGAAATATCATTACATAGCACAATATTTGGGCTCTGCAATAAAACTAAAATGTAATGTTGTTTAGAATTCTAAATTGTCGCACATTTTCTTAATATTTTCCTTACTCCACATATGCTTTTTAGATTTAAAAATACAAGTACTTTATTACTATGCAGTGTATAACTTTGCTTAGTTTACGTGTCTTGACGTAATAAAACAAAAAAAGTATGAACGATAATAAGTTTAATTAGCCGTTAATAATTGAGGGTTCTTGTGAAAAAATTAATCATTAGCAACAAAAACTATCATATAGGGAACCACACGAATATTGTAAGATATAATAGAAAAAAAAGTTATCAAGAAAATGCTAAAAGGAAAGTATACACAACGATATCTTCTTACGTGCAATTATGACGATTAAAGGGAAGAAACACTCGCTATTTCTAAAAATAAAATTGAACAAATATACATGAATAGATTCTTTGAAAAGTATTCTTCAAAAAATGCATGTAAAGAATACAAAATGAAAATATAGTAATGAAAAGATACCTGTGTATATAAATAATATACAGATATACATGTAAACAAAAGTATTTTATGAATTAATATAATAATCAACAATATTCAATAATAATTTAATGATTATATTGATTAGACAGCAAAGTATACATTTCGCCGAGAAAATCTCTATATCAGAATCAACCAATCGTTGATTTATGCGAAATTCGACATACGAATATATCTCGAATATATTTTCATATCTCGAGTCTCCCTCGATATCTCAGGAGTCATGTACCCGGATTTATGAGTAATAATTCTTTTGGATCCTTGCGGTTCCATGGAGAAGATGTCTCGGAGAATCGGTCGGTTCCCTAAATTCCCGTATTAAATTTCAGAAAGCTTGACGATGTCATCCCCTGCAACCCGCAGACTCTACCCTTCCTTTTAGTCCCATTTCACTTTTGTAATGCCGCACGTCTCGCGTGGGTGATAAATACCCTTCCAAAGTCAATGTTGCGTTTACGGAGGAATCGATAGACTTCGACTTTGCTTCTTCGATGCGTAAAATGTGCACGTTGTAATGTGCGATTCAGCAAGCATAAAGAATGATAATACAGAAATTCAGGCAATTTTAGGCCACGATTTTACGATTTTGCGGCTCTTGGTGGCTCACTTTACTCGTGGATTCGAATAGTGACATTAATTAAAAATACACATTACTCTTCAAGAAAATTAAATTCGAAACGCGACGAATATATGTATATGTATCCAAGTTTGAACACGAACAGTTGCAATTGTTTGCTCTAAACACGATTTTTATATCAGTGTGATATGAGAAACGCAATATAACGTAAAGAATAATGTTACAAGTAATATAACTGAATTTGTTAAATTAATTATTATTTACTTTCTATAGAAATAGTTATTAAAGTGCAGTATGCGTTATTATGCACTGCTTCGAAATAACTTAAGTTATTATATGTTAATTGCATGTTACTTCATTTACTCCTCACTTTTATAGATTTTTCATGTTATTTCTTGATTATTTTTAGCGTCCTTGTTTTTCTTCATTTAAATGCGGGCAATAATATTAATTTTGATAAAATCAGGAATCCGTCTCGTTACGGCTTATGTAACCATTACAAAGCGAAAAGACATGACCCTGTATATTTTGTTTGACACGCGTACAAATCGTCAAATTGACTTTTCCCTTGACATACACGCATGCAAAATTGAGAAGAAATAAGTTATAAATGACCCGATACCAGACCTTCCTCAGATAGCCACAGGCCTTGATTGATCGATCTAACGTTACGTATTTTCTAATGGTTTTATTTGTCGCCTACGCACATCCATCTAGCTCCTAATTACACTTAGGTCGTGTGGTGCAATATCATAATGAGCGGCACGAAAGATATCGTTCGGGTCGTTACGGCTTCCCACGTGCGAACGTGGTTGCGTACGACTTTAGATAAATTGCTGATCTATCACGGTGTATCGACACGAAAGAATCATCGTTTTAGGAAATTAAGAAAAACTAGAATCAGCTTCCAGAATTATCTTTGCGTATCTAGACAGATAGAATCTCTAGGAAGGCAGAATATGCACGGAATTAATTATTTCGGATTACATTTTACGTTCGAATTCATGACACTTGACATTTTGATAAGAAAGAAATTTCTATAATCTCTTCCCACATAACGCTATTCACTATGAAAGATGTACATACAGGGTGAGGCACCTAAAACAGGCCACCTGAATATCTCGGCTGTTATTGGTGATAGAAAAAAATGTGTCAGACCAAACTTGCATGGTTTCGAGGGACACATAATTTCTAAATAGTGTTTTATTAGGTGGACGCGTAGAGGTCATATGAAGGTCAACTCCGTTTTTTTAAATGGTATGATGTTTTTTTTACGTACCATCTAGTAGAGCGTTTGAAGATGCGCACATTGATCTACGGGTCAAAATCATTCAAGATCACTGAAGGCCAACTGCAAGGGAAAATAATTTACTTTATATTCCTTAGAGTTCTCTGCTATTAAAAATACCGTAAACTCAGAAATGAAAAAGTTCTAGCCCTTAGAAATTTTTTCTTTTTCCGCGAAGTTCTGAGTTGTTATCATTATTTTTTATATTGCCTAGAGTTCTCTGCTATTGAAAATACCGTAAATTCAGAAATGAAAAAGTTCTAGCCGTTAGAAATGTTTTCTTTTCCGAGAAGTTCTGAGTTGATGATATCATTATTTTTTATATTGCCTAGAGTTCTCTGCTATTGAAAATACCGTAAATTCAGAAATGAAAAAGTTCTAGCCGTTAGAAATGTTTTCTTTTCCGAGAAGTTCTGAGTTGATGATATCTATATTTTTTATATTGCCTAGAGTTCTCTGTTATTGAAAATACCGTAAACTCAGAAATGAAAAAGTTCTAGCACTTAGAAATTTTAGCCTTCAGTGACCTTGAATGATTTTGACCCGTAGATCAATGTGCGCATCTTCAAACGCTCTACTAGATGGTACGTAAAAAAACATATCATACCATTTAAAAAAACGAAGTTGACCTTCATATGACCTCTACGCGTCCACCTAATAAAAAACTATTTAGAACAAATTATGTGTCCCTCGAAACCATGCAAGTTTGGTCTGACAAATTTTTGTCTATCACCAATAACAGCCGAGATATTCAGGTGGCCTGTTTTAGGTGCCTCACCCTGTATATACGTTTTTACATGACCATTAATATACAGGGTGTCTGAGTCCACCCGTACATGCCGAATATTTTGATAACTGAGCGTGACAGATAAAAATGTTTTAATCAAAAGTTGTAGGGCTTTAACAATTACATGAAATGGTGATACATATTTGACCTTGACAGCAGTTATGCAGGAAGTCTCAAGGTCAACTTTAAAATCTTAAATGGAAACTCCCATTTTTTATTATATCATCTTCTTCTACCAATTAATTGGAACAACTTTTCTCTGAAACATGTTTTCTGAAAATGCCTCCATTGACCTTGACATGTATTTGAAATAAAAACTACATTTTGAAATAAAAAAGTCTCGCTCTTAACATAATCCAGAACTAACGACGAGGACGTGGCGAGTTTCTAGTTCCATGTTTTTTCTTAATTTAAAAAATTGTAATGTTTTTAAAATGTTTTCAGTGGTACGGCCAAAAAAACGGAAAAATAATTAATAGACATAGTGATACCAAATACTATGTTACACAAACCAATTATGAATACGTAAAAGCATTTTAAAAAAACTGAAATAGCTGTCCCGTATTTGGGACAGCTATTTCAGTTTTTTTTAAATGCTTTTACGTATTCATAATTGGTTTGTGTAACATAGTATTTGGTATCACTATGGAGGCATTTTCAGAAAACATGTTTCAGACAAAAGTTGTTCCAATTAATTGGTAGAAGAAGATGATATAATAAAAAATGGGAGTTTCCATTTAAGATTTTAAAGTTGACCTTGAGACTTCCTGCATAACTGCTGTCAAGATCAAATATGTATCACCATTTCATGTAATTGTTAAAGCCCTACAACTTTTGATTAAAACATTTTTATCTGTCACGCTCAGTTATCAAAATATTCGGCATGTACGGGTGGTCTCAGACACCCTGTATATAACCTGTGTGTATGTGTTGTATTGTACATATACACGTACACACACACTTAATAAATTCGGATCGGTATAATGCATTCCTCATTATGGAGATTCGATCATCATTTCAATCTACAGATGCGATGTTGATGATGCATGATTAAATTTTATACTAATATGTTGTACATTATTATTTTAACAATTGTAATCGGCTAATCAATCAGAATATTTTACACAGTGACTTCGCAATGACCGACTTGCGGATAGAGTTAAGGCGCAGCTAAAAAGAATTAATTGCGAACGTACAATCATGAATTATTATGTAGATCGTTATTTTTCTTGCACGGATTTCTCTTGTAACTTTCACACGTCCCTTATTCAGATATTCAGGAAATATCTGAGTAAGGGACGTGTGAAAGTTACAAGAGAATTTAGGAAATATCTGAGTAAGGAACGCGTAAAAGTTACGAGGAAAATCCGTGCGATATCATAAGGGTATCTCCTGAGCGGTACTAAAAATATTCTAGATACACATACACTGATACAGATATGACAGTAGCTACGTAGTATATCTGAACATATTTCATGCTCTCTGCCTCTCTCTCTTTTTCTTTGTTTCCTCACAAGAGAGGAATACTTGAGGGATATCGCGATTTCTTGACCAAGTAAATCTTGACAATATCACACAAGTTTCTTCTCGCGATGTGGGACGCGCGCTTTCAAAAGTCACTAGTGTATACGATAATAACATAAAAAGTTGTGAATTACTACCAACTTGTATTTTCAAGATAAAGCAGAAGTTCTAGATTAACTTTTCTCGGGGAAACAGAGTCTGCTTACGCGCCCTTTCTCCACTCACACAATTAATCCGCGCACCGTTAAAATATATCATAGTATTCTCAGGTTTTCTTGTTGTATCAACGATAAGAAAGATTGATGCTTAGTTTGCTGCTCAGCAAGCTCCAACAGCCGGCGGGAAAGTTTCCTCTTTTCGTTTTGCTTTAACTTCCGTCCGACGCGCAGCGAGATATCATCGACACGTGTTGCGCCTCATATGATCAACGAACTTGAAGAGGGGTCGATCTCCTTTCGTCCTTTGCCGCCTGATAAAATTAGGGTGCCATTCGTCACGACGAATGGGAACACGATCGCTTTCGCTTTCGGAAAAAAAGTGCGAAAGTATGAAAGAAAGAAGAAAAAAAGAGAGACAAAGTGGCGAATTGTTCGCAAAAGATCTCGAGCTTTATCGCTATCCTCTTGTGCGTGCGTGCGATGAATGACCAAAATTGTTCACGTGTCGCGACACATGCGATAAAACATTTTTGCTGAATCATTGGATCATATCAACGAAATGGAATGGGCGACTATTTGCTTTTATTCATCAAAGCAAATGTACCGGCAATATGAGTGAAATATGCGCTTATGCCGGAAACTACAACGCTTGCGGTTCTTCGTTAATCTATGAATTTCTATTATGTTATCTTATAATGTGAACAGTATTCTCCTCGCCTTGCGGGCTTCTATCATATTAGTTTTAACGTCCGAATCTCCCTGAAAAATTAGACTCCATCGTTTTCTGTCGAGTAATCAATGATACTAATGGTTGTTAATTCATTAATGATAATACAATAAATCAGCAACTATTGGTGCTTGAGGTTGTATTTCTCAACAAGAAACGGTTGAATCTCATTTTTCAAAGAGGTTTCATTAATAAATCAACAACTATCGTTAATCGAAAACAAGACTCTTTTCGTAAACTAAGTTTGAGGAAAGAGAAGAATATACTTTTGCTTCAAAGAGTTTGTAACAAAAACTTTTTCCTCTATCATCTGCTAAAAATATTTTCTGAAATTCTATTCAGATGACCCACTGATTCCACCTGGAACAGGCAAAGTTTCACATAAATGGGAATTAGAGTGCTGTTTGCTTTAGCGAGGATAAACGATCACGCAGGCTCTCGATCGTCGGAATTGACAAAGTGTCTTTGATTTGCCAACTTAGGTATATAAGTCTCGTGAAAGCTCTTTCTGGAACAATTGCGTTACGCTTACATACGTTATTCGAGTCGACTTTATTCAAAATTAGAATTTTTTTCTTAAACCAGACGACGCACATATAAACCGCAAGAATCATGTTTTCCTTTTTAGAAGTGCAATATTTCGCATTTATGAATAAATTTGATTATTGATTATTATCTTTAGTTTCACACCTAATATATAATAATTCATAATCAATAGTCAATGAAGCACTAAGATTAGAACAATTTTCCTTAACATGATAATCAATAAAAATTTACAAATGAAGAATTAAAAATAGAATATAATAAGCACGTATTAATAACGAAATAATTTTTATCGGCACCATGCACATATTACACAAACGCACATATATAGATGCATGTACGTACATATGCACACACGACAGGCACATGTAACACACATACCTATGCGTAAAATTTTCCTTCGCATTTGTTGAGATATTTTTGTCTTTAATGTCAATCTTATACAATTTTAATTACACGATTATATATTCTTTTTTCCTCTTGATTAAAATGCGATGCGATATCGAAGGGATGGAGGTCGGTGACGGACTAAAGGATTTTCGCATGCTGTCCGGCCTGAGTCCTTTTGAAATTTACCACGCGCAGGCCCATTGCTCAGGCGCAGAATGCGGATGTATCGTATGGAAAATACACTGTGACGTAAGAAATAAAAAAAAGGGACCGATCCCTTAACACACATCGATAAGCGTCGATGGCGCGGAAGATTAAAATGTACCTACGCGCATTCGTTATCGTCAGGTGTTCTTGAAGATATTTAAAGTTTGTAAACGACCAATATCGCATTATTGCGTTCTGGGCTTGATACATACGATGTCGCATTTCTGTTGAAAAATTACATTCTTTAGTAAATTTCATGCGAAATTTGGTTTAACAGAATTGTAATTGTAATCAGAATCAGCTACGAAGTGTATAAATGCGTTGAAAAACGAATGTAATTAAATAATACTCAGTTATGTGTTATTATAATATTTTAATATTACGTCAATGTTACATCGATTTATTCAATTAAATAATACTCAGCTATGTGTTATTATCATATTTTAATATTACGTCAATGTTACATTAAAGAGAAGAAAAAAATTTATTCATACACACTCTTTAATTCTAAGATCCTAAGGAATCCCAATGAACATTTTCTCTAAGAAAAGACGCGTGTATATATATATATATATATATAATAATCTATTAAAAATTATCGTTACAAAAAAGATAAAAGAACACCAAATGTGATTTAGATAATGTTTTAATATCACTATTTTTATGGAAAATTATCTCACGTACGTGGCGCTAATTATCTAATGTAAACATTAGATAAATACTATGCTTTTAGATATATGATTTTATAGAAACAATTTCCATTATCATACCTCATCGCTTATTCATCACGTCAGTCAATATACTGTTAGACTCAGCTGCAAGCGATGTCAGCACAATTTTGTAATAGAAATTTCAGGCGTATAAAAATCTTTTTATCAATAATCTCTTAAAAATTTTGTGAAAAACTAAAATTTAACACTTTTGGACTTCGCATTATAGTATCTTCATTCATGGAGCACATAGAGCGAGTACAAACAAATGTTTGTTACATGATCCGTTATCAATTAAGTTTGTTATAGGAGCTCCATCAGTCTAGCCGTTGTTGAGAGTTTGAGAAAATTTATGAAGCTCTCAGCTTCATAACCCGACTCCGTGTTAATTACATGTAGTTTCTTGATTCTTGATTCTCCTTGCTATACATCGGTGTGTGGAAAGCTCTAGTTCGTTGGTTAATTTCATTCACAGAGAGGAAGCGGAATATATATGGCGTGACCTCGCACTAACGATCAGAGTTAAGCTCAGACCGAAGAACAAGATAACTTCTCCCCGCTTGCGTGTGTCTTTCCTTTCGGTCCATTTCCTGATGGTATCTCGAAGCCATCGACAGCACAATCGATAGGACTTAACAGGATACCACGAGAACGGGTTGATTCCAGTTGCGCTTATCCGCACATAAAATTTTTTAACTTCGCTTAATTGTGTTTTAATTGTACTTCTAATTATTCAGAAATTATAAGAGTTTAACGACTTTTGTCTCTGCTCTCGGCCTACCGAATCGCGTCTTTCTTATCGCGTAATCTCTTCATGGAATTTCTGCAAAAAATTTATAATATCGTCTTGGAAAAATAGGATCTTTATTTTACATGTTTTATGCCTTATAAGTATCGAATATGTAGAAGTTGAACGTTGTGAAGTTACAAGACCTTATTTTTTGAACTCTCTTTTGGCAGCTTTCGAATATCGTATAATTTATAACTTGGGGATAAAAAAGAATATATTTCCTCCTTCCCTTAAATCTCATTACGTATTGACATTATATTTTCAAAAAAGTATATCGGGAATAATCGTGCCATCGATATTCAGCATAAAATCCAACTTTGGGAAGACGTGTAGCAATTATTTTAATACGTTTCACAAATATTGTCAGTCGAAGGTTAATCGATTATAAACGTATTCTTTAGAACAGAGGATGGTTCTAATGGGAAAAGAGAGCTGTACAAGCGAAACTTCTTTTATAAAGTTACCGTCATTTTTAAGTATTTCGCACATATATCATAAAATATAAAAACTTGACATAATTTAATCCCAAAACAGGGTTTCTGTATCCCTTTTTCCACCGTCATCGTCCAGCATTCTATTATTTTCTTCTGATGTTACGATCATTTCTCAAAGTAAAATACCCTGGGATCGCGCGCGAGACCTCAGCATGACACGTCGGGATTAAGATTCCGTCGAGAGAGAAGGACGGAACAGTCGAAACGTCACTTTTCATTCGAAAGCGAGAGACGTAAGATTAATACGGGAGGTACGATGCCACCAGCCCGGGTTTCGCAGAGTAAGCATGACGAGCACGGGACGTCGCATAAAACTTAATCGAAGCGCTACGAATAACACCTCCGAAGATAAATCTTCCTCACGGTAGTGAGTTCGGAGGCGTATATAACATCCAGATTGACCGAACGTAATTTTCGCTACCCCAATGCGTGTCACTAACACGTTCTCCTGCCTTTATGGCCGCCTATTTCTGGACTGTGGTTCTTTCCTCGTATTACTTCCGTCAGTGATTTTCGCCGGATAACGTGAACATTAGTACGGCCACAGGTGGTACGCTGTCTGTTTTGCGTCACTGATTTCGTCGGATAACGTGGATAGTAGTACGGCCACAGGTGATATGTCGTCTGTCGCGAGATCGATATCAGTGACCACGTGGTGTAAATTACGACGAAAAATCACGTGGCTACCGTTATTTTCTGGATTCTTTGAATTCTCATTCTGAGATTTTTAATAAAGTATAGGGACCGTCTTTCTCTTTTTCGATTGCTTCTGCTAATGTTTAACTGAACGCGATATGAATTGCCTCTTAACTTTGGATTTAATTTAATGGAATAAAAATCAAGAATGCGTCCTCGAGTATTATATCTGTTTGTCGTGATATTCAAGAAAGAAAGAATTTATATTACCAATTTTCTGTAACATGTTAACCAATATAAAAAATGCAAGATAATATTGCACGAGTAATACATCTTCTCCTTTATATTTCCATACATTTACCGCTACTTGACGAAATTTCAATATTTCACAAGAAAATCGAAGTATGATATCATAAAGGAATCGTATTGCCTAATGATACGTAATAATCACGAGGGGACATTCACTTTTGATGCTTTCATAAAACAGATAGCTTCGGAACTCGGCGAATTTCCTGCGACACAATGTGTTCGCCATAGCGTTATCGGTAATGACATTCGTGGTGAATTGAACAATTTCGAGATCGGTGCTGATAGACAACACGATAGCGATACCGTAGCCTCGGTATCTTGGCTCGTTTCGTTCCAGGCAAATTTGGCGAGCGAATTCTCTTGATCATAATCCACCCGGCATGCTGGGCTTTAACGGGATTTCCATGATACCCTCGCTTTTATAATCCCCAGCTTTTATTTGATAGAAATGGCGGGCGCCATACACCCGCGAGCGTTCTCGTCGGTCGCTCGGCAAGTCCTTGCAAAAATGTTTCGCCCAATCCGAATTCGTGTGGATGCTTACGCACTTTTTAAAATGCTATTTCTCTCGTATATCACTTTGCCGTTTGACGTTTATTCGCTTCGCAAAGTTATGGTGATGTAAGCTAGCATAAAAGAGTAAACAGACGTCGATATTGAAGGATCATAGCACATCCCTCATGTACTCTTGCATAATCAGTGGGTATCTTCCTTTTGGATATGACTCCCTTCTTTACCTTCGGATATAAATTTTTATTTGATACTTGTTTCTCTGATACAAGGCACCTGAAAGTAGAGACTAATACAAGTTATTATGTACTCGAAATGAATTAATTATCGTCTATACTGTTTTATTCTGATTTTATAAATGCATACAACAATCTCTCATCCTTTTTCTCTTTTTATATATGGTAAATTTGTGAATTAATAGCAATTATTTTTCATCGAACAAGTGTATGAAATAACGTCTAGTTGTTTCAATTTTATCAAACATTTTATCAAGTTATGAATTAACAACATTAAAGATCAATTAAATCCTGTATATAGACTTTGACGAAATACGTTGTCATTAATTACGGTGTGTCTTGACCATGTTGTCTCCAGGAAGTTCTCGTTGGCCCAGCACTCTTCGGGAATATCGTGAACTGTTTTAATATTGCGTTGCTTATCGTTCTAGGGCTCTGAATGAAACTTTTCTAAAGGAATGGGGCGTGATACTGATGCCGGAATATTTGGATCCTTATCACAACAGGTGAGTATCTGAAAGAATTCGGTCAAATTCAATTAAATCAATTTCAACTCGAAGAATGTCTCGAGAGCCAGAGTGGATTAAGTCCCACAATCTGTGGGATCTGTAATCTACGCTGCGTGAAGCCGTATTTCGAGATTCCCTCTAATTCCGTATTCCTCATGTTATCATTAATCTTTCTTCGCGTAGGCCGATGACGATGGGCGAGATCGGCTGCTTCCTCAGCCACTACCTCATATGGCAAAAGGTATTAGTATAATAACGGAATTCTTGAACACGATTACTTGTTGATTGCTGATGAAATCGATATTAGGTGCTGAAACACGGCTACGAAAAAGTTTTGGTGCTGGAGGATGACATCCACTTCGAACCGTTTTTTCGACAGAAAGTCAATTACGTTTTGGTAGAGTTGTCCGACCTCAAGATCAAGTGGGACTTAGTGTAAGTCCTGTAAAATTTATTTTTCAATAATTCTATCGTCTCAACTCGTATTTTATACTCGTAAAAATATAAATACTTGCATCATAATTTAATTCTCCGTTATAATTCTCTCTTACATTTCAACGTAGAGGATTACATCTATCATGTATTTTTATGGCCGGCGCTTACGTTCAAATCACGAAGATATATTTGTCTCGTTTAAAACTAATCTTTCACTTATTTGATTTACAATTTACGAGTGAGTAAACGGTTGCATCAATAATCTGTATTGAGTGAATCGCGTTTAGCTGCTTGTTATTATTTATTCTGAAATTGTGCGGCCTTACTCATGAAACGCAACAAACAGAGATAAATAAAATTCGCGTGACGAAAGTTATTTCTAATAATAAGACAAACGTCGATGTAACCGGGCAATTCGTTACAATCTTATGTTTGCAATCTTACGTTTAGATATGTGGGGAGGAAGAAATTGGTGAAATCGGAGAGTCGACTGAATGGCTCCAAGTTTTTGGTGCGGGCTGGATATAGTTATTGGACACTGGGCTACATGTTGTCGGCGAGCGGAGCGAGGAAATTGGTGGGCGCCATGCCTCTCGGGAAATTAGTTCCCGTCGACGAGTATCTTCCCATACTTTCGGATACGCATCCTAAGTAAGTGAAGTGATTAATGTCCATAATTTCGTAAATCGACCGATGTTCAATTGTTGAATCAGAAGCTTATTGATTTTGCAAATCAATTTCGTGATACGCAAGACCCTCGCAACGTAAAGTGTCATCCTTGATTGTGCATCGCATAATTGCATCCGCGATCAACTTGAGTCAATCTTAATATTCATGCGACGTCTTATGTGTATCACTTTGCAGGGAGCAGTGGGCCGCGCAGTTTCCCACGCGGGACTTGATTGCATTATCGACAAGTCCGCTTCTTGTTTATCCCACGCATTATACCGGCGAGGATGGATACATCAGCGACACGGAGGACTCAAAACTCGTGCTGGACACTTCCGAGTCCGCGAAGTCGGCAGACCGTGATGAACTGTGAGACATCAACGACTGAAAGGGATTTGAAGGAAATGTCTAGTCGAACGAGCCAATTCTCAAGCCATTTTTAAATTGCCTAATAGTGAATTTAAGATTATTTTTAACTGAAATTTTTTTACGTATATACGTTGCCATTACGCTGCCATTATGCTAATTATGTAAGTTCGAAGTTGATACTGATTAAATGTAGAGATATAAACGATACACAATATCTTATTAGGAAAAACGCCATTTAGAGCTTTTCTTGAAGGAATATTCATTTATTCTATCGTACCTACATATATCTATTCGTATATATTATAAATTACGAATACAAACTTTGAGTTTAACAAATGTAACATTCCCACATTCTAACGAATATAAATTAAGGAAATGCAAACTCGTAAAAATACTTGCATGAACTTGGTTAAAAATTAAAAATTGAACGGTCGAACAAAACGTACCAACCAAACACTGCACGAAACGTACATGCAAATGGAACAAACATTTTTATATTTTTATATAACACTAACATTGTGTAGATATAAGATCTTATTCTGTTATGTAAATGTGCCAATGCTATCAAAATATAACAAAATAACAAAAAGTAAAACGTTCGTTTCTCATGTCGTAATTCCATCGGAGCGATTGTCAGGGAACTCCCAACCGTTTTATTCTATCCAAACTTGTTCCATCAATTCCTTCTTGGCACAACGGAATTTTACTCCGAACGAAGAAGGGAGTATACAAACTGTGTGTGTGGCTCTCACAGAACTTTTACGTATTACTAGAACTGCTAACTCCCTAAATTTCGCTTATGTAAAATGTCCAGGAAGAGTATATACTAAAAGTAACTCATTCTGCACACACGCAGAATTTGTTACTTCACATTTGTTTTATTAATCTATGACGTTTCCGGATTGGAATTTCAATATTTCTTAATTAATACATGTCAACAAATATTATTTTTAGGAGAATAAAAAATCCCATGTATATTTAAATATAGAGCTTCTCCTTTATTATATATTTTATTAATTAATAACACATTACAAATTAAATATTGTACTTAATAAACATTATAAAATATTGACATATTATGTCATCAAAAGTTGCAATCGATTTACGTATTTTCGCGTTGCATCAATCTATCTTTGTTTTATATGTAATGAGTAATAAATAAAGATGAGTAATAGATAAAGACTGACGCTCACAGTGCTGAAAGCGTGCAAGCCGAACGTAGCCAAAGCGCATGTGCAGATGGAGTACTTTACATGTTGTTTTGTACATACAAATTGAGTCGCCTTTACATAAGGAGTTAGCAATCTAGTAATATGTAGAAGTCTGTGGCTCGATCATTGGCAGGAGAAACACCGAGAGGAACGAGCGTGTCAAAGATCGTGTGTAGAATCAACCGAGATAAGTGATACGTTCATCACGGTCGTATCGCAGTTGGAGATTATCGGTCACCATGAACATAACGTTCGAAGGAAAACGCATTCTCGTAACCGGCGCTGGTCAGGGTATGTCTGTCATTGCTAAAATTTTTGAAAACAAAGCAGGACTCTTGAGAATTTCCTTTCTAACTGCTTAGCTCATAAGCGGAATATCATGTTAAAAACTTCATATGTAACAGCTATCGAATCCAAAAAGATTCGATAGCTGAATTGCACCGATTGTAAACTTAACGATCAGTCGTACATGTTGCGAATATTACGTCTTTATTCACGTCCCGAGTTCTAAAATATTGGGTTAGCCAAAAAGTAATTGCGTTTTTTTCCAATAGATGGACATACATGTCTTGAAATGTAACTAACTTCATTCTAAACCGCAAATTCATTATGTAGGTTAACAACTAACGGTTCAAGCTTGTTTTGGAAAAAGAAAGTACACGATTTCGTTAACAATTGTTTGTTTGCCGTCGATTTCAAAATGGAAAATCAAAAAGAACATTTTCGTCATATTTTCTTTTATTACTTCCGAAAAGGGAAAAACGCTGTGCAAGCTCATAAAAAGTTATGTCATGTATATGGCGAAGATGCTTTAAAACTGCGGCAGTGTCAAAATTCGTTTACTAAATTTCGATCTGCAGATTTTAATGTGAAAGATGCACCACGCTCAGGAAGGCCAATCGAAATTGATGATGACAAAATAAAGGCACTGATCGATTCGAATCGGCGTTTAACGACACGAGAGATTGCTGAGAATCTTAACGTATCGAAATCGAGTGTTGAAAACCATTTAAAACGACTTGGATACATTAGTAAGCTCGATATTTCGGTACCACATGAGCTCAAAGAAATTCATCTCACTAAGCGTATTGACATCTGCGATTCTCTTTTGAAACGTGAGGAAAATGATCGATTTTTGAAACGTATGATAACAGGCGACGAAAAATCGATCGTCTACAACAACGTCAAACGAAAAAGATCGTGGAGCAAGCGTGATGAACCTGCTCGAAGCACTTGAAAAGCAGATATTCACCAAAGAAAGATTATGCTGTCAGTCTGGTGGGACTTTAAAGGTATTGTGTATTTTGAGCTGCTTGCAAGGAATCAAACCATTAATTCGGACGTATACTGTCGTCAACTGGATAAATTAAATGATGCCATCAAACAGAAACGTCGAGAATTGGTGAATCGCAAAGGTGTTGTATTTCACCATGATAACGCTAGACCACGTACAAGTTTGGTCACTCGTGAAAAATTGTTGCAGCTTGGATGGGATGTGTTACCATGATGTCACCACATCCACCATATTCGCCAGACCTGGCACCATCAGATTACCATTTGTTTCGTTCTTTGCAAAACGCCTTGAATGGTAAAACCTTGACTGCTGATGAGGATATCAAATCGTTCTTGGAATTGTTTTTTGCTGAAAAAGATAAGAACTTTTTTGAGCGTGGAATCATGAAGTTGCCTGAAAAATGGCAAAAGATAATCAAACAAAATGGACAATATATTGTTTAATAAAGTTTTTGTTTCCCATGAAAAATTTGCCTTTTATTTATATAAAAAAAAACGCAATTACTTTTTGGCCAACCCAATAGTTACACAAAGTAGTTTCAGTAAACGTGCAATAAACCTCGTTATCAATCGATAAAATCGTCTTACGAGTTTACGACTCAGCTACTAAATACTACCATATTCATGTATTTGGTAGTGATGTCGTAAGGTGATTTTATCGATTGATAACGAGGTTTATTGCATGTTTATTGAAGCTACTTTGTATAACTACTTTGGGATTCTTTTTATGCAACGTTCATAACTTCAGCGAGAATAAAATGCTCATTATCAGAAATCAACGTGGTGCATAAAAAGAAACGAGATTTTTAATTTCTAAAATTATGTTGGATTGCACCGTACGAAAGCACTTTATTTATAAAATCATTAAAACGTATAGGTATCGGCATGGACTTGGCCCTGCGTCTCTCCAAGTCCAATGCACAAGTGTTCGCACTTTCCAAAACGAAAGAGCACTTGGATAAGTTGGTAAAAGCTGATCCTAAGATCCGAGCGATTTGCGTGGATCTTCGTGACTGGGACGCAACCCGGAAGGCCGTAGAAAGCGTCTTGCCAATCGATCTGCTGGTCAACAATGCTGGTCTGAGTATTCTCGCACCATTTTTAGACGTCACGCCGGAGAGCTTTGACCTGGTTTTCGATGTCAATGTGAAGGCTGTATTGAATGTGTCGCAAGTTGTAGCCAAAGGCATGATCGAGCGGAAAAGCGGCGGCAGCATTGTAAATATATCATCGCAGGCCGGTCAGGCGGCATTCAAGGATCACGCCGTTTATTGCGCCTCCAAGACGGCCCTTGACATGTTATCGAAGTAAGATCACTAATATCGCCGTGGTGCGTAAAACAAGAGCGTGACATGCTTTAAACGACGTGTTTTCGCTCGAGCAAGCATTCACGCGGAGATGACAGACACTCGAAATTTACCATGGATTAACATACTTAGGTGTGCAGATTAATTCGATGTTTTTTTTTTTGAAAAATTCAGCCTTTATTTAGTTTCTTTTTGTCGAGAAGAGATTCGTCAACTGCTCACAAATGGAGAAAAATATTAGAAAATTATGGCGAATTTTATTATGTTTCCTCGTCCATGTTAATCCTGTTAAAATTCTTTTTTGAATTGCGCAATAATGAATAAGGTGGAAGTTATTATCTCAATCTCAAATTATTTCAAATTCTAAAACTCTTACGTTAATACTTACGTTACATCTTAACAGGGTAAATTTGTCTGATCCTATTTTTCTATTTTTACCAAACTAAACTTACTAAAAAATTCTTCTAAGCACAGAATTCGATTTTTTAGGACAATGGCCATGGAGTTGGGTCCGCACAATATAAGAGTCAACACCGTTGGTCCTACAGTCGTGATGACTGAAATGGGAAAAATGAATTGGAGTGATCCACACAAAGCGCAAGAACTACTCAACAAAATTCCGCTTGGTCGATTTGCAGGTAAATAACAAATCTTAGCAATTTAATTTTGATTAGATAGAACTGATTATCTTCATCAATTTAATGTGATTCGACGAGATAACACAATTATATAATCCGTAAAATCTGCAATTTATTTATAATGTTTGCATCTCTCTCTCTTGATTTTCAAATTCTTGAAAAAATCTTTATATTGCTGATATATTTATAATTTGTTTTAAAAACCTTTAAACTATATATAAATCTCTTAATTCATTTGATTGCCAAAAGTTGAAATAATACGCCAAATTGCAGTGATCTTAAACGTTATTAAAATTCATTTGTCACATAGCGCGGCAATATTTATTTGTGCTGTACATATTACACATATAGATTAACTTGTAGCTATATGCGAACGCTTTACTAATGGGTATTTTCCGTATCAACATAATATGTCAGGACGTTGACGTATATCATGACTGATCGGCAGTAAAAAAAAATAGGTAATCAGTAACTGACAGCTAGCATTTGACGTAATGTTACTTTTTGATGGAGACAAAGAAGCATTTATATAAATAGATCTCGTATTTTTCTATGAAAATTTGCTGGCGATAACTTGAATTTGTGAATAGCAATAAAATTATATATCTGTCAAGAGTAGAGCTTGAATTTAAATTTTGAGATAAGAATCCAGAAACAATGTTTATTTTACGTGAAATTTGTCGTGTAACTTAACGTTTGAGGTATTTTACATTAAAAATTGATTTAAATGTTAATTATCATTTGTCTGTTTCCTGTTACGAATAGTCGACAAAATTTCCGAATGTCGTTTATCGCTATCGCTATCGCGCAAGGGCCTTAACTGTTACATATAATACTTACGATAAAATGTTCTCTCTGCAAAACACATTTAATATTTATTACTTTAAAATTGTACTAATGTCATATTGCAGAAGTTGACGAAGTAGTGGATTGCATCGTATATTTATTAAGCGATCGAAGTTCCATGATCAACGGCGTCTGTTTACCCATCGATGGTGGTTTCTTAGCAGGATAAACAAGAATATAAAATGATACTCTTTAAGAAGAAATATCTTCACGGGCGAATATTAATCTCTATTCTTGAATCCTAATACCTATAAACGTATCTATAAAATTACACTTGTATTTGTTATGTTATATTGTTTGTTATAAATTGGAAAAGAAAAGCAAATAAGAATCAAAGATATTGTGAACATACGCGGAATGTTTAATCAAAAATATAATTTTATATGTATCATTCTCTCGATTGTCTTATTGTAAACATTTTTATTACTATTCCATCGTTATAAGGAGGAAGCGAGGAAGATATTCATGCTTCATGCACGTGGGATTTGGGCAGGATTGTTAAAAGATCTCGAAACGGGTCTGATAAAGAATCCAAGCCAGGCTTCGTTCAGTTTCGGTTTAATTTAAAAAATGCTTTCGTTTCCTCTTTTCTTCATCTTCAACTAGGTTCGACAAACAGGCGGCGACAGAGAATGCCGCGGAAAGGCGAGACGGCTAACATATGCCCGTGGTATGCCTCGCGAATATTTTCGAAATATTCTACCAAAATACCGTATCGCACGTACGCATACGATTCGCGTGCCCTCCTCTGCCGCGGCTGCACTCGATCTAAAGAACGCGAATGCTTCTCTTTTCGGCTCCTAATCTGCACCTACGGTGAACGTAATGTGGCGGGGAGAAACGGTCTCCGCTGAAGGAAATGATACAAAAATCGGATGGTGTTGCACTCTTTCTTTCTTTCTTTCTTTCTCGAGACCTGCCGTTTTCACAGAGATGTATGAACCGCGAATTTACAAGGTGTTCTGAAAAGGCTATCTGTTGCTAATGTATTGGTCTTCACGTACTTGTTATTAGATCCTGAATTTGACAAGAAATTCAATCGAACGTGTAGTTGATTACGTAAGGATGCCCGTAAGGTGCCTATTTCAATATCAGTATTTAAAAAAACGAAAAATGAATAAATATAACTGTCGTCGGAACTTAATCTTATCATTTACAATAGTTTTACATTTGTACATCGAATTTGCAGCAATCTATTATGTTATTCCGTATTTCAAGCCTTTTTTTAGAAAATATGTTATCTTAATACGAAACGGACTTGATGATAAGTTAGTAACATGTATGTGAATGTGAATTGCGAAATTATTCGCAATTAGCTCTTTCTCGTTTTTTAATATTCATGACTGGAAGCATCTGATATAGATTTGAAATACTGAAAAATAAAACATAACGCGTAGAAAAATCAAATCTAAAAGCTCTCTTTAAGGATTGCAATTCTTTTCGGGACACCTTGTTGCGTCTAGCTGAAAATATCCGTATCGAATCAAATGTTAAATGCGAAACGAACTTAATTGAAACGTATTTAACTCCCGTATTTTATCTAATTGAGAGACGCATTTATGCATTGACGTCATACACTTTTTAAAAAGTAGATTCGTGTATTGATAACGAATTGATGATGGATAACGAATTCGCTACTACCGAGACGCACTTACTTCGCATATATAATCGCTATCCACTGACTTCTGCAAAATACAATTAAGCAAGTAACAGTATCGCCTTTCGTTATCTTGCCAGACACCCTCAGCTCGTTTTAATTACGGTTTACCAGCCAGAACGCAGCACAAAAAGATCAAATTTCCTAACGACATAATCGCTCTTCCTTAACAACGTTGCTGAGTCGATAGCTATAATTTAACATTTGTTCGCAAAGTATTTGCAGGTCAACAAGCAGAGAGCTTTTCTTACTGTCTCACGCTCTTGCTGACTCTTTCTCTTTCGAGATCATTGCAAAACAAAACAACTAAATCGATTACAATATTAACAATCTCTTCATCAAGATTAAATTGTTCTTGGATAAAAAAACGTGATATACATTGAGCTTTATTTATAAAACTTACTGCAATCTTTAACAAGAGCGGGATACGAGGAAAGAAAAGGGCACTCTGCGGTGCAACGAAGATACATAGAAATTAACCCATTTACATCTCGCATTAAGCATCCGCAATATTTCGTACTACTTGTAAGGAACAAGACGGTCATGAAAAAGAGGACTAGTGGATCTAAGTGACAGTAGATCAAGTAATTTCTTTCTTTTTAGATCCAGACGTCTTTCAGAAATCAGAACAGACCGAATGCGAAAAACGGAAACGTTGCTATAATAAAAGAAAAAAAAAATAAATTGCGGATGTGCAGGCATGGATCAATTCTCTCATCATTCGACGACCGATCATGTCTCCCAGTGCTTTTTTTCGCCAAGCCACAACGAAGTACAAATGCAAAGCAACCGAGAAACAAGGCTATATACCATATCGAACACCACACCACTCGCTCTCTCTCATTTTGTCTTTCTCACACTGATCAAAACGTATCAATTGTAAGTATTAGTTGTTGTTCCTTGTCATATAGTACACAAAGACAGTTTACAGTGTTTATTAATTTTTATCGTTCTCGGTTCTTCCAATCCCTTCGTCACACTTCATCGGACACTTTTTATCTAAATTTCTCTCTCTCTCTCTCTCATTCTCTTGCACACTTCTTTCTCACTTCTCAGACATTCTCTTGCACATTATAATGTTCTTCTTGCTTCGGTAGATTATAATAGTAATTGTATATACATATACAAACCGTTCGCCTCGATACACAGTTCGGTTAGTACACTTAGAATACATTGATCGCGAATTCATCATCGAGACCTGTCGTAGTCGCCGTGACATCGTATCGCCGAGGGAGGCCATCGGAGCCATCGTCATACTTTGCAAAACGGATCCGAGACACTGAACGCACTCTCTAATATTCCCATGTAACTCGCGCGTATTCGCGAAAGCTTCCCTAGGCCGGCCGAACAAACACGTACGATTCATAAGTATGATTCACAATCGTGCAACGAAAAGATGCATAAAGATTCTCTCGATAATTATAGCTTTTATTCACGCGACAGTCTGCATCCTCTTGGTAGCCGAAACGCAAGCCCAAACGCAGAATGCGAAATGGCAAACGTATCGAGTGCTGAAGAATGTCTGTTGGAAAATTTATCTTTTCTAATCACGAATTATTTGTCTAATATTTAAGATGAAAAATTTTTTCTATACTTTCAACTTTAAATAAGTAATTTGCTATAAAAAAATAAAAAGAAGAAAAAACGAAAGAACTATGAATCTTAATCAATTGTTTAATAAAACCTGTGAGTTGTATGTGTAAAAAAATTATTACTTGATTATAATTACTTTAAAAAATGTTTTAATGTACTTATAATTAAAAATGTAATCACGTAAAAATGTAATTTTTTCATATTTTTATCATTCTTCGGCTGGGCCTCGCGGCCGTGCAAACTGTGTGAATAAAAAAAAAGAAAAGAAACCGGAAATAACGCGAGGAGGAATTATCGATGCTCCTTCCCGCGGTGGATCGATTACCTCGAGAGGATTCGCCGATCGCATAGCGATAGTTCATGAGAACGAAGCAATGAATTCGGATCACCTCCGCGATTGTATTTTCAGTCGTCACGGAAAAAAAACGCAAGAACTTGCTCGCGCTGGCAGTGTTGCTTTTCTTTTTTTCATCAAAGCAATAAGTCGCTCAGAAAATTGTGCTTTAACACCTATGTATAGGTGGCCTCGGGCACTCTACATACTACCACAAATAAATAGAAAATTGTGAGGATAGCAACTCCTCATAACTTTTTCCACGAGCACAATATATCTGATTTTATCATGATCATATTCGGAATTCTGGAGATTTACTGGCAATCGAGATATTACTCCAAAAAGTCCAGTTAGAACGGAGCTCACTCCGTCGTGTTGCGCTCTAAAGTATTCTTCAAGATCTATCGCGCGCATCAGTTGTATAATAAATACGTAAATAATTATACAAAACAAGATGATTCGGTTGATAGAAAAGAAGAAAGATTGCACACATGTATCTATATAAAAAAAAGTGATGATTTGTAGCTTAGATGATGAACGTTGAGTTATGCAGAGATCACTTTCTCGGTGCAGAAGAGATGTTTTGGTAACTATTGCAATGTTGTATCGTTCCGCAGAAGCTTCTCTTGAGCAATAACGGGACGCGAGAAGGAAGAAAAATAACTTGATGAAAAATAGCGGATCTTGGATCTCTCATCCGATGACGACGGTAGAATTATCATTACGTAAAACCGTCGTTCTCTGAGAATATAAAAAAAGCACCTTCTTCTCTTCTCCGTTTTTCTAAACGAAACAAAATGAAGGCATTCGTGCGTGATGCGATGATCGGAATTCGCGGATGTGTCAGGCTTCGGGATACGTTGCTTCGTCCTCGCTCTACCATCAGGATCGCCTCGTCTCGAGTAGATCGATCCAAAATTCGACTATACGATATACAACGTAATAACAGTTAATTAGCAATAGCAGCAGCGGTAGTAATGGTAATATAGTCGTAGTAGTAATAGTAATAGTAATAATATGATAGTAGTAATATGATAGTAGTAGTACCCTACGAAAAAAAAAAGAGAAAAAAAGTACATAGAAAAACACGGTGTCGGTACAATGGTGTCTACATGTATAACTTTTTATCACGTTTTCTCGTTTTCTCTCTTACTTTATACGCGATGCATCGTACAATAATATCGTACAAGACGTTAGGAAGAGAACCGAAGTGGGAGAGAGGATAGGGAATAAGGAAAGACAATGATGAGGTGAGAACGGATGGACCTTTGCTGACCCTCAACTGGCAACGCGAATGCTTGACCCTTTCCTCTTCTTTTTTTTTGTTAGTGACTCGCAAGTAACTCTCGAGACGAATTTTCGGACGTTTGCGAGTGTTTTTTGCAAACACTCTTGAAAGTACATAGAAAATTAGTTTTCAACCATTCTTCGCGACGATTTCAGTATAGATTATTCAAATAAGAGAAAGATATGTTTGGATATTTTTCATTCGAGATCAAGCCTGTGTTTGTAATCGATCTCGAAACACGAAGCTTTGAAAAGGCGTCTAAAGGATGTCCTACATTGCAAATCCAAGTGTGTAGTAACTACATATTTCTGTGTGTATGATTTGGCTTTCCGTGTGAAGATTACACTTCATAAAGAATAAATTTACATATTTAAACGCTTCATTTAACACGTTTCGCTGTATATATGACAATTGACAATATGACAATTTGTAATTTATGTGTATAGTGTACACAGTACAAAGTATGTAAAAATAAAGAAAAATGTAATTCTTAAGTGTGCAATTTAACATATTTTAAAAATATGTACTTAGCTGTAGAAAAACATGTAGTAGATAAAACATGAAGTAGAATAACACAAATATTAGTGCGTAAAAAATTACGATTTTCATACATTTACTATGTAAGTGTATGAAAATTACACTTAGATTTGCAGTGTATAGATTTAAAATATTTTTTAAATGTCTTAGGATATTTATGAAATGTTGTCTGACACCTCATTTTCAAGGTTACAAGCACGAACGTCCTTCAAAATCTTGTTCGTGGACGATGGTCTACGTGAGCTCGATGGGCTTAGGATCGTTCAACTACGTGATCACCTCTTTGTCATTGCCAATATTTTTCGTACGCATTCTTGCATCTTCGCGTTGCGTATTATTACGCCAGAAAAAGTGCGTCGCAATGCAGACAAGACTCTGTTTGGAAACGAAAAATGCTGCTTAAAGTTAAGTTAAAAATATAACAATTTAAACAGTTCGTATTATTTAACTTTTTTGTCGAAATTATCAATAATGCACCTCAAAACCGCATACATTTGCATTGATATGCTAAAGATGATTAATTATCTCTATAAACTTGCAATCAGTCGTTCAATAATTATGATCGATCGATTTCGTTTTGTCTTTTAAGCGCTGTACACGATTGCATGACAATCGACGCGATTTACACGAGATAAATGAAATGCAAGAGTTGAAAACGTGGATTATACATATGGTTCTTCGTACATGCGACGCAACGCATTTTTTCATGGCACTTGCTCGATTCGGAGACACACGCACGCACCTTATTAACTTTTCTTCCCTATCATTTTTCTTCTCCACACACTCGCACGCAAAATTTCGCATGTAGTCGACGTAAAAGAGCGTGCATACGCGCGCACGTAACACACGCATATCCGTTTTATAAACACAAACGCGAAATGATGCTCCGATAACGGTTCACCGACGGTTCCTCCGTTTGCTAATCCGCCTCCGTTTGTTAATGGAGGCGGAAATTAATGAACGTTGTATCTTCGTCTAGCTTAAAGCTGATTTTCGTAGAAAGAAAGAAAAGGGAAAAAGCAGAAGGCGAACGGCGGTCGGTGAACAGCGGAGCGCGCGCTGAATTCTTCGCTCTTGATTCGTGTGTTCTCGGTTTGCTATTGTTACCGTACAAAAGGGAAGGGCACGTTTTGTCAGGGGGGGTGAGAAAAGGTCGTATCAGTTATTTGTTATACTTGGACGCTGAATTCGGTCCGGCGCTTCCTTTTCACGGCACGTCGGCACACCTCTCTCTTCTCGTCTCTTTGCGAAACGCACGATTAAACGGTAACGGCCACGTGAACCGCGGCGTATATAATTCATCACATGTGACACGCACGTACAACGCATACGCACACGCGCGTACACACACGCATTATCTGTACAGTACGCCCGATCGATGCTGATGAAATTGAGGAGGTGCTCCTCAGAAACTCGCAATCATGTTTCTCCTTACCATCTAGCACAACCGAACGAATTCCCTAAAAACTAGACGTGCCCCTCTTGCCCACGTTTTCACCCTCTCTTCTATGTCTCACCCACCCTTGCGTGGCCCGTTGTACTACGTTCTGTATGATCGTTTAACTAGAGCTTTCTTAGCGGAAAGATAAAAAATGACTCGTCCTGCCGTCGTGCCGCAGCTCGGCGTGACGTCGCTTCGTTAAGCGACTCGGGCAGAGAAAAAAAAAGAATACGTGTTTTAGGACTCCGTGTGTCTCTTGATCTCGGGGGGTAAACTTTTCTTGGACGCAGATGTTCCCGAAAGCTATTTTTGTCAACGACATCAACGGAAGCGACGACGGTCCGAGTTTAGGACACGCACTTGTCTCAGCAGTATCGAATACATACTTTCTAGTGAAAATTCTTTAATTACGGCATTTCCCCGCGATTGCACTTCGTCCTTTTCGACACGCTAAACACGGAGCTACGTATACTACATTAATATCATCCGAGAACACCACTCGCTCGTTTTGTGCAAAAAATCCGTAACAGCTGTAACATCCTCGCTGCTCGACTATTGATGCGTTCCGGCCTATGTACACGTTGCGACTTATACGAAGAAATATTCTACATTTATACAAATGTATCCGGTATCCGATTGGAGCGGGACATGGCAATGATCGCGTTAACTTACGACGGCTGTCCCAGGAAAATTGAACAACGGCGAATACGCGGAGTCGACTTGAAGCGACTTGTACGGTATCTCAAGAAAAAGGAAAACAAACTGAGCTCTTGGAAATTACATGTACAAGGAGAATACGAAAAATTTATAAATAGAACATACGCTATTATAATCTGGGAATAATAAATGTGACATAATAATCTATACGAAACACTACTATTTTTGACGCCTTCGTCCTTCGTCGTAGCCTTCTACGAACACGTGTTTCACCTCGACAACTTTACCTACTATTATCCGATAGGAGCTGCTCTTTTCTTTTTTAAAACTCAGTGAATAATCAATTAATAATCACATTATACTGAACCTAGACAAGTACATTATTATTTGTTCAAAGTACTTTGCCATTTATGCGCTTTGAATTCAGAGGAAGCAGTGTCAGTCTTGGCTGACGAGAACCGGTAGCTCGTAGACAACGAGTTGACTATAAACAACTGCGAGAATCATCATCGAAGTCGCGTACTGTACATTTTGTGATTCGCCCTGAAAACGATCACGACCGCGCGCCTCTAATACTACACGATGAGCTTGACGATTCCTAGATTGGGCTCTCCCTCTCTTTTTCTTTCTCTCTCTTTCTCTCTCGTCAACGCCGTGCCGTTGAGAGCGTTCAGTAGACGGGACTCGCTCCGATCGTAGGTTTTCCCGTAGAATCGACTCGCACGCAATTGCTAATTCGCCTGAAAGTCTTGTGCGCTGCATCCTGGAGATGCGGTTGTTCTTGTGACTTGCACCGCGTTCGTCGCGCATTCCTGTTCTTTTTTTTTTATCGTCGACTTCTTCCTCTCTTCGCAGCACATGCACCCTTAAAGCGCGTCGCGGGAACAAACGACTTGTCTCTCCTCTCGCTTGTTCACTCGCGCGCGGTCGTTTCCGTCACTTTTGCAGAACGCGGGACACATCGCGGGCGTCGTAAAAGGGGACATCACCACACACGCACAGAAGAGCGTTGTCACTCGACGTCCCCGCGACTCCCGCGTCACGCAAAAATCGGGTCGCCTCGCGTGTCACCGTTCGCCGGATGGTCGCGAGGCACCACGCACAGGTCTATTTCCGGCGCGCGGCAGGCGGGAACGCGCCACGCCACCGACGGTGCTCGCCGATCGCCGCTCTTGACGGTGGCGGGCGACGCTGCTGGTGGTGACGTTGATGATGGCGATGACGATGGTGAACCCGCTATTGTTGCTGCTGATTCACTTGTTGTGTTGCACGCTTGCCCGCCTGACCATCAGGGTGGGTGGGGCGATTGCCGTCGCATTGGCGCTTCCAAAACAAAAGACACACAAAACAGCGACATTAGCGCGTCACCGTCTTCACCATATAAACGAGCTAAAGGTTTTCCCCTTCTTTTCTCTTTTTTTTCTTTCTCGGCGCTCCTTCTCTCGTTCATTACATTCTCAATCCCTACGGCTTTATCTTCGCCCTCTTTTTTTATCTCCGATTTTTAAATACGAAATTAAGCAGCGATCAGATCTAAGGAAATTGATGATCACTTTTCATGACAAAACATATTTTGTTACTAAAAATGTAATAGCATTTCTTGAATGCAAATATTTCATTAAAATCGCGTTTGTTGTCCTCCCTCTCGACATTAACGGCATGTCTTGTTGTGATTCTGTTTAACATTTGATGAACAGTATCAATTTAAATCGAAGTGTACAAGCGTTGCTGTATATCGTTTTCAGCTAGAAAAACTGATAGAAAATAGCTTTCGAAGTAATACTGGAAGATTCTCTTGAAATAAAAAATACGATGACAATATTTTGATATACTCGTGAGGAGAGATGTACTCGGAGAGAAGGCTCGCACGATGAAAGTTTTTTTCCCGTGATCAGAGTTTTCACGATCGGCGTCTTCTACCGTGGCACAGGAGATAATTTCGCCCCCTCTTTGTCTACTTTTGTCATTTAGAATTAATGCGATAGCTTTCGGTTACCTGAAAAAAGTCAACGAAAGAACATAAAGCGAAATTTTGGTGAATTTCGATGCCGAACAATTTCACTTCTCTACGTTTCCACAAATTACAAGAAAAATTTATAGATTATGCTTGCAAAATTTGAAATATTCAAACGTGCATATTTGCATGCACTGATACTTGAAGGGATGCCCGGTACGAAAACGCACTAAATCAATTAAAAATATCGAATCATTGTAAAAGAACTACTGTTAGTTTCAACGCTTATGAGGCAAGAGTATTATAATTTTTATATCAAATACATAAAATATTTATGTATCCATATTTATATTTTCATATTCGTTCGTTTTATCAAAATAAAATTATAGTTTTAGGTGTATATTTTCTAGTTAATCGTATACAATTGACCTTAAAATGGAAAATTCTTCAGACACTTGCTTCATATGACTCCAGTAATCTGATAAAGTGTGAATTTGATTGTGTCTAATATTTCATTAAGTAAAGCGTGTTAACAAGGATATAACGACAATGTTGTACTGGACTCTATAAATTAAGTCTATGCTTCAAGATATTCCAAAGTGGATTAACCAGTTACCAAGCAGAGTTGTGCAATAGCCAGCTGGGTCGTCCGGCTATTCTCTGACTCGTTACGCTCTTATTGTCAGGGCTTACCATTACGAGTCTTGAAAGGCAAATGTGAAAGTCTTCTCTTCACGCGGAGAAACATACAGTGCGTCCTAGAAAATATTCCAGTCCCCACAACATGCTACAGTGATTGAGTCAAAATTTGAAAAAGTTCTCCTAGTTTTATGTAAACATTTTTCGCAAGTGTTCCAGTACTTTGTAAAGTAATTTTAAGAAATACTTTAAATTTGTATTGACGTGTCATTTATGTTCGGGCATCCCAACATCAAGATCAAGAAAATTCAGTTTAGTTAATCATATTAAAAAATTCTACCAAAATACTGAGAGATTAAACCAATAAAGAATAATAAAATATAACAATATACATATTTAACAGCAAGCAGTAGCGACTCTTAATTTTCATTTGGAGAGAATGCTTGTAATACATTGCGAGTCAGATATAAATATATTCTTATGACATCTTATAAACTCTTTTAAGTAGTTCAAAGAATATGTTGCAGAAATTGACGCGAGATAGTAACAAAATATCCTGAATTGAATCGAGAATTCTTTCCAAATGACAAAATATAATCCTCCTTTCCCGGATTTCTCCTCTCCCGAATTAACATTAATAAATTAGAGTACCATGCCACGGTATAGCGACACCATCTCCCTACCAATACTAAGCTTACATACGACTAATTGGTGCATAAAACATGATCTAACATCTTGCACAAGCACAACACAAATTGCCATCCCAAAATCAGATTATCACGCTCCGATGAATGGTGAAACTTGGCGAGAGCTGTGAAATGTGATAGTAAAATTCAAGCTGAGATATCATCATTAATATATATCGCGAGAATACCCATATTTAGTATCACAGCCAGTATGTGCCCGCAATTTTTCCCCAAATGTGCAACGTTCATGCAACGAGAGGTGTAACAAGCTCTGAACTATTATCGACACGATAATTTTAACGACACGAAATTTTAACACGACAATTTTAAGAGAAATTAACAAAACTCGCGTATTCTTTTATCTGAGCATTATACTGAAAAGATACTCAAACGTTCATAAAATTTATCGTTCATAAGAACAATCGACATCGAATTACCATTCGTATAAGCTTACCGCATTCCTCGCGTTTCACAATAGAGCAAGTTATACCCAGTCGTTTAGAAGATTCAGTCGTTCTATATCATGTAGCAACTCACTTGGATTTGGGTTGCATTTCCCCTGCAGCAGCTAGAAGCGCGTCTCTACGGTGCAACCGCATGCTGACCCTTCGTTCTTGGCCACCCGCACCCGATGCTGAAAGAGAGCATCAGAAAAAACATAATGCATGAAAAACCGCAAAAGAAATTCAGCCAACATTCCTACGTTCGTGTCGTCAACTCGCTGCCACCTTGCCCGTTTCGTAGGACTCACTCTATGTCAATTTATGTGTAATAGATATAAAAAAAACTCTACCGCTTTTCGATACAGCAAGGATTCCAAAGTCTGTACACAAATCCAAAAGCAGTCATAGAGATATAGCAACGTCCGTTCAAAACAGTTCTTCAAAAGAAAAAAAAAGGAAAAGGAAATTCCAACACTCGGCTCTCTGATAAATTCGTTGGTAACATTTTGGTCAGTACATTCAATCGTGCAAGTAGCTCGCCGAGGCGGAAGACAAGAGGTAGGAGAAACAGTCGTAGACAGAGAAGAGCACTCGTTGCATTGCAAAGCACACGTTTTCAATGATCACAGTATGTATGTGTATTATACCCACCATACGTCAACCTGCAACTAGGACTACTACGAGGAGGTCGTCTCACGAAATATTATTGCTCGATCAATCTATCTGATCTGAATTGTCAAATGAAAATGAGCAACTTTTCTCTATCTATGTGCAAAAACAGAGGCTGTTTTCTCGCTAATTACAGCAATTTCTTTCACAATAATGATAGTGATAGATACAAACTTAAATATTCAAAATAATATTTTGGAGAAACATGAGCTTTCTTAATTGAAAAAAATTGTAAAAAATTGAAGAAGAAAGATCATAACATATTTAATATACTGATGAAACATTTCAACAACTTTCTTGGCTTAATGCAAAATAATAATTCTATAACTTTTTCTCTCGCTTTCGTTTCGTATTACTATACTTGAGCAATGTCTCTCGTTCAATTGTTATACAAATTCAAATATTGAAACATCGCGTTATTCTGCTCAAGAGACTATTTCCAGTGCTAAATTTTATAATCGCTTCTTAACTATTAACATAATATAAATGATAATAAACGAAACAATGCGACGCCTCAAAGATCGAATCGTACGTAGGATATACTCGTCAGGTTGATACGTCGATTATGAACACATTCATGCTGCAGGAATGTCGCCCAGAAATGACTCGACATCAATCGGGCGACCCGGGACGGATAGTCTTTCACTCTTGGCAATTGAAATGGAAAAATTAATAATTAGAATGAAAAAAAGACAGAAAATCGAATATATATGTTTAGAAAAATTAAATAAAAAATGTGACGATGACCCGTTCTCGTGAAGAAAGATGATGCAACGGAATCCAAAAATACGCCAAAAACGTATAGACTTTCTCCGCCTTCGATTTCGCCGACGTATTTCGAGAAAGGCCTCTAAGACCACTTACGCTTGGGTTTTTCCATTCAAGCCAAGTGAGAAATAATTTTGACAAGGATAATCGACAATGTCGTGTGGTGAGATAAATAAAAAGAGACCAGTCCTTGAATGGAAAAACATTTATTTGCTACTTTCTCTTCATCATCATTATCATCATTATCATCATTATTACCATCATCATCATCATCATCATCATCATTATCATCATCATCATCACCACCATCAGTATCATTAAAAAAACAGGCTGATTACAGATAAATACACGATATGAAGACTCCGTAGACGAGTGAGAGAAAACGGAGAGAATAGACGATGAAGACGATGCCCGTGGTGATCTAGTGCGTAGGAAGAAGTTGGCAGTGTCATCGTTGAGATATCAATAACGACAAGTTTCGTTCAATCGTTTCGCCTAATAAAAAGCGAGATACCCCCTCGCGATTATAAAGATCGCGAATAAGTAAACTTGACTTCGATTCTCTCTATCTAAAAAAGCTTTGGTAACTTTTCCACATCTCTACTAGATTCTCCTCCTCGTAGCACATGTGACATTCAATTCAACGAAAGAGAGAAAAAAAGTTCGAG
Organism: Ooceraea biroi; assembly: GCF_003672135.1. Classification (NCBI taxonomy): domain Eukaryota; kingdom Metazoa; phylum Arthropoda; class Insecta; order Hymenoptera; family Formicidae; genus Ooceraea; species Ooceraea biroi. The sequence continues at coordinate 13,067,997 of NC_039514.1, read as the reverse complement.
CTGTTGAATCGCGAAAGGCCATCGATTCGTCATCCGTCGAACTACTTCTTCCATTTCACTAGAACGTCGTTATCTGGAGACTAATGCGAACACATAATTAAATCGCCAGTAAAGCACGTTCGTCGAGGTTTGACAAGCGGTTTGCGGGCTAATAATCGATTAAATGATGAGAATGTCAATGACTAAAATAAAGGAACACAACATTCGTTTTTTTAATGCTAATTATACAATTAACAACGCGATCGGGACAAAGGATAAGTGATAATCTCTCGCGCTGCGACTTTGAGAAAGTCACTTAACACATCATCCGTCGAATTTGTCTCACGGCTGATTAGCGACGAAATCGTAGATCCAATTTTGAATACAATAAATCAGTCGCCGTCGCGTGAGCTTTGGAGAATCGTATTCAAACGACATTCATAGAGCTAATTAAGTAATGTAAGAATAATTAACAGTCTTTGTATAGAATATTTTTCACTCTCTCTCTCTCTCACTCTCTGGCTCACGTAGTGAGACTATATGTGTACATATGAAACCACTGAGAAAAGTAGTCGCATATATCATATTGATTTCTATTTTCAACGTACGATGCGAATGTTAGCTGACAGACATTTGGTTTCTCTATATGACTCTCGTACGATCTGAGAAAAAGTAACGGTATAAGATCAGTCGGCGGAACGTCAGCTCATTAAAAAATCTCTAACTTTACCATTATCCTTATAAATATATAAAATGAAGGGAAGAGCGTAAACTAAAATCTGAACTTGTAAAATGAAAGGAACTGTAAAATGTATTAGCATAAATTTTGTTACTTGATCGTACAGCATCGTAGATTCTATGACAGATAACATGATTATGAATTTCAATTTGTATAGGGATTGCACGATATGTTGCAAAATATAAATGATTTCATCATCTTTTTGCAATTAGAACGAATGCGAAAGATAATTTCACGTATCAATTATTCTGCGTTTTGATGCTGTTGAATGATAAAATTGATTTAGAGAGCGAAGAAATAAAATACTACGATACAAAGATGAACATCTACGGTGCTGCGAACAAGTTTCGAAATATTTTACAATAAATGTTATCAGTCTATCAACTTTCGGTCAGTCTAAACACAATCTTAAAGATCTCCAAAATGGAAATAAATAAATTATGAGAAATTGTTAAAGCCATGTATCCTTAATGTTATTATTTTCGCTTTCAGTTCTTTACTATACTATCTTCCCAAAATTCAAATAATTGTATCAGATAGTAAAAGCTGAGAGTACCTGATTCGAAAAGAATAAAACACATAGAGAGACATCATTTACTAATAAAATCTGCTTGTAACATATTCATCAAAAAAAAAGAAAAAAAGTTATGTGCAACAACGAATGCTATAAAATAAATCAACTATATAAAAACACCCTTTTTCCGGTGCACATGATCCTGACAATCAAAAAGTAATTTTAAGACCCTTATATAAAAGAGATCAAGTATATATATATATATATATATATATATATATATATATAAATAGATGTTCTTATCTCCTTCCTCGTTCGTTTTCATGATCATATTTCGTCATTACAGTTTGCGCCTGTAGCTATCCAATAAATGTATTTTATATACACACGTGGTTGCATAATATATGTTAATTACTGCAATTTGGTATGTGGATTGCTTATCAAAATCGCTATCATAGTGGATAAAACAATAAAGGCGAAACAAAACACCAATCTCGTCTGCTGTTATCACGCGCGGCAAGAGCACGCGACATCGAAATCGCGCGACGTGCTCCTAAAGGGTTTAATAAGCGCATCGATCCTGAGGCCGCGATATACAAGAATATCAAAACTAACATATGCCTACACGTACATTATATATGCGTGCTAAGAAAAATCGTATTGGCCCTTTACGTCGGCGGTTACAATCCGACCTAATTGATTTCGTTCTTATTTGCGACTTAAGGCGATATTGCGTGTTGTTTGTTTGTGAATGGCCAAGATTTCAATGTGGCAAGTTCGCGTGAAGAGTATTCGACGGTATAGAAAAAATATATGTTTATATATATATATATACATATATATATATATATACACACACGACCCGTTGTAAACGTTATTGTATAATACCGTAGGAAAATTCGTAAGAAAATATGTAGTAAAATTTGTAGGAAAATACGCGCGAAATGTATATTGTGAGAAATGTGCGAGTATAAAAATTATGCGCTCTATTTTCGTAAAAAATACCGTATTTCTGGAGCCATTATTATCATCATCATCATCATCGAAATCTTGGTGTAAGGTTGCCGAACGAGAACATGTAACAGAGATCACTCGGTACGTGATGTAGGAGAATGTGGCCATCATTCGAGAAAATCTCTTCGTGTGTTCAACAAATGCAGACGAAAATGTCGAGGAGGATACCCTTAAGAATGTCCAGATTGCCCTGCGGTTTACCATGCGCCAGAGAATCGCTGGAATTTGTGCCATGACTCAGAGCGTCCAAATCGTTTCTGGTAATCCACTCTATGTAGCGCTCACATTTCTCCGCGTCGATGGTGTTCTCCAATGATTGCAAACCGTCCGGACGCCCCACATGTTGCAGATTCTGTAAGTATAGTCTGCCAAGTTGACTAATGGAATATCCAATCTCCAGACTATCCTTATTGCCGCTCATAGTCTCCTGCGTAGCAATGCTCGCCACGGGATCCAAAAGACGCAATTGTATCAGTTCGACATTGGTGATACTATCGGACTGAATCGACGATTCGACATTTTGGTCAACGACGTTCATCTCGGAAACGCTATTCGGATCTCCCGTCACACGAAACGTACTCTCCTCGAGCTGCACATTCCCGAAATGATCCCGAGATGATGCGGTGGAGTTGAGCGCAACACCATTGTCCATTTCGTCGAAGGAACCGAGATTGGCGGGAGTAGCGCGACCGGGCAGCGCGCTTGGCGTTTGCTCAAAAAAATCGACGTCTTTCTTATGCCTTTGTAAAAAATACTCGCATTTCTCCTGGTCGGTTTGAGGATACATTTGACTGTCAGTCGGCTGTTCCTCCCGTTTCAAAAGATCCTGGCGCTTCTCGCGTTCCCTGGGTAAAAGATGCAGACTCCTGCCAACTCGTTGCAAAAAGCTGGGTCGCTTGCGTGACTTATACGAATCGACAGATTTTTTCGTCAACTTCTGTGACGAATCAAGGCTCCTCTGCTTACTATGAAAGAACGTTTTTGGTCGTTCCGCCGGCAGCAGATCTAGGCTCTTGCAATCCGCAGCAGGGAAATCGACGCTTCTCTCGAGCGACTCCAGACTCCTGTGCGTTTTTTCTTTGTTGCGAAAAGAGAAGTTTCTACGCTTGCTTCCCGTTGCCTCCTGCAACAGCTCGCTGCTGCTTTTCTTGAAAATTTCGCCCTCCTTCTCGAGGAACTCCACATTTCCCGAATCACGGCGTGTCTCATAGGCCATAATGAGCCGTCGCGTGCCACCCGATGCGGGACATTTCAACTTCTTGTCGCCGTCACCGTAATCGGTGCAGCCCCTCTCTTTGTCCGGGCTACCGAAGCAATTCATCGAGCCGCCAGAAGTTGCCGCGGCGTCGTCCGCGTCGTCCATCCGTCTCGTGCAACTCGAGCCGTCTGCCTCAACATCCTCGAACATCACGACCTCGCGATCTACGTCTTTCTCAGTTTTATGCCCATGAAAAAAATAACTCTGCTTGTCGAGCTGACGGGACGCGTTTGGGCTCCTCTCTCGCGTCCTACTGATCGACTGATAATAATTGCGTGACGTGGCCGCGGGATTCAATTCCGCGGTACGATTCGGGCCTAACTCTAAGCGACTGTTACGCCCTAAATTGAGACCGGCTAGGTCTAGAGAGGCCGCCGCATCCGTCTGCGACGGCAATGGCGGTGCCATCGCTCTTCTACTACCCGGCGTAGTTGATTTGAATGTACTGAATTGACATGGACTTGTCACGCGTGTCGCGGTGACGGTGGCGGCGGTCTCGTTTCCGCCAGGCGCAGGCTGCTGCGAGTGTCCGACTGTCACATTGCGTTGCGTTTTTCGCTCGGCAATAGCGAAATTCTGTTGGCTTGCGCAGAATTGTTGGTAGAATTGTATTTTACCTTGGAGATCACTCTTGTCCTGATTGTCCTGGTCGCCACGAGTCTCCATTTCGCGTTTCTGCCGGATCGCCCGCAGACTCGCGTTTGGCCCAAGCGTCGGCCCCACCGCCGCTACAGACGCGTTCGGCAAACACTGTCGTGTGTACGGCCTGTAAACATAAGTCGCAGAAATCAAACTCCAGCAATCAAAGAAATATTATGACAAAATATATTGTATATATACCCCATAGTTAATTATATATGAGTATCTATGTATAATAAAACTATCTTTCTAAATAAAATGTACTGTAACAGAACAAGTTTGCTAGATGATCAAGCAGAAACTGAAAAACTGTAGGTTTTTTTAAATTATTTTATTAAACTAAGTTTACTAAATTTATTTCTAAAACAACGTATCATTAAATCATTGAGATTTATTTTAATATAAAATACTAAAGTATTAATAAAAAAAGCAGTCTGTAAATTGTGCTGCTTATTATTCGCGTTGCTCTCGAAGCGGCTGTTTCCCGATTCATCGCTCGGATACCGAAAATAGAGCACGCTTGCGAGCAACGAAATGACCATGCTATTAATAAACATGAAAAGACGGTATGGTGTAAAGATGCAATCACTAACAGGCCGCTAGTTTTTAATGCTTGAGAACTTTCATAGAAAGTGGAGGCATCCTTTAACAAGCACGTAAAATCAACTGACCTTGATCGATGTTCCTGATCGTTGTTGGTCCCAGAAGGCAGCGCCGCGTTAGACGGCTGTGAATGCATGGGCGCTTGTTGCGCCGAGGGTAACGTTGGTTGTCTCGCGTTACCAAACTTCAGCATGTTCCAGTCGAAGACATAATCATAGGTGAAGCCTTGGCCATGAAACAATGTCCGGAAGAGTTGACGAAGATGCGAATAATCTGGCCTCTCCTCGAAGCGCAGATCTCGACAATACCTTAGATACGACGCGAACTCTACTGCAACAAGTAATAAAACACATTCACTTCGCTACGTGCAAACAAAATATATAGATAGGAACATACGAAGACTTTTATGTACTGTATCGTAATTCCAGGTGTAATAGCTTCTGTAGATAGATAGACTTACCGGGATAACCCTTGCAAAGTTCTTCTACAGGTGTCGACATTTTCTTCTCGGAAATACGCTCGTATTTTTGTCTCTTTGTTGCTGCTTTCAATCCTTGCCAAGGCAGACTACCCCTATTGAAGTACATGAGGACATAGCCAAGAGATTCGAGATCGTCCCGCCGTGATTGTTCAATCCCCAAGTGTGTGTTTATACTCGCGTATCTGTCATCATGATAAAAGAATGAATCATTACACGTCAGTTGTGTGTATATATGTATAACTTTCATGTATGTACGTAACTAACCTGGCTGTTCCTGTAAGATTCTTGTTTTCTCGATAAGGTATATGTTTGTGTGTGCGCCCATCACGATACTTTTTAGCCAATCCAAAATCTATGATGTAGACGAGGTTCCCCTTTTTCCCAAGGCCCATCAGAAAGTTGTCCGGCTTAATATCACGATGAATGAAGTTGCGGCTGTGAATGTAATCTGTTCTACTTATCTGTGGAACAGAGAGAAGTTAAAGCACTGTTATTATAACTGTACATTTGCGTTTCATGTAATAGGCACATGCTGCATGCTTCTAAGATCGTATGCAAAGATAAGTAAACTGTTTATTCAACGTTTCATAATTGTATGTACTGCATAATGTTAACTTATTGGTGACACTATTCACCTTCTTAAAGCATAGAGATACTTCTTCTAATCTACAACAAATGCACATCTGCGTCTACACTTTTACAAACTTTTAAATAAAATGAACTAATGTCACTCGAAAATATCTTATCTGTAAATTTTTATTATTCAACATTAATAACAATAACGCCTTTATTAAACGATTTGCGTTATTTGATCTAAATTTTAAATAATGTTTTTATTAAGAAAAATATATTTGTTGGAAATATGAATGATTCTTGGCAAGTATACAAATTTGGCATACTCCTCTGGAAAATAAAGTAATAAATAGTTGAATATAATCACAACATGAACTTTGAACACAGCAAGGCGTTCGCACTCTTTAGAGAATACCCTACATAAACACGCGTTGTTCTCAAAACGAGAATAATAAGATGGAAGTTATCTGTTTAGCCTTTTATCTCAGAATGTAGCCATGGATACAACAAAACCAGAATTCTGTCTTGTAATGCATAATAAAATAACAAAACTGAAATTCTGGAGAAATTGACAACACAGCGATTAATAGCAATAAAAAAAAATATAAAGATTAACGTGATGTGTTACTTTAACATCAATACATATTTAACTTAATGAGCGTTACATAAAGAATGGCTACTGATTTATCATTCATATTCATACGTCCAACAAATAAGATAAGACAAGCTTTTACAATAAAATTATGTTTATTTACCAATTGATCGGCAAGGAGCAGAACCGTTTTCAATGAAAAACGTCTCGAACAAAAATTAAATAGGTCTTCTAGTGATGGTCCAAGTAATTCCATTACCATTACATTATAGTCACCTTCCGAACCACACCATTTTATGGTAGGTATTCCAACTAGAATATTAAGAATAGAATCATATCATTATGTGAATCAAAAAAAGAGAAATGTGCAAATTATAATTGGTATTAAACAACTTAGAAGCTTACAACTTAGAAGATTATACATAGAAGAATTATAAATTATTTTGTTGATGAAAGTAATGAAATAATCATAGTACAGAAATTATTTAATTACAGTGTCGTTTATAAAAATACAATAATCGTTATGCAGTTTTTTGCCTTCATATTTCTTTCTACACAGTTTTTTCCTTTTTTTGTATACTTTAAGTTATCAAGTTTCACTGATAGTTGCGATAATTAAATGCTAGTTACTTATATTGAAGCTTTAATGCTAATACCATTCAAGTTGTCAATTCTTTTTTTAAATACATTTAAATTGCAGAGAAATGCAAAAAGAAACAAACGCAGGAAACGTAGAGCCACCCGTCACACCGGTACAGTGCACAAGAGAGGAAGATATTGGATCAGCTGTCCAATAAATGAGAACACTTCTGATAGCTCTTGCTGTGGAATAAACATTTCACCAACACATTCACACACGAATATTGATCTACTTACCACCTCCTTGCATCATCTTGTAAAACTTGGATTCTATATGCAATTGTGGATGTCGAGTCTTTATGCATTCTAGCTTGATAGCGACCTCCTCACCCGTAGAAATATTAGTACCTGTGGGATAAAGAAAAATTCAAGAAGCACATTTATACATATGCACATACACAGTACAATATGACGAAGAGAAAACAAGGAATAAGAGAAGGAGGAGAAGCAGAAGAAGACAAAGAAAGGAAGACAGGGCGTTTAACATGGGAGCAAGAAGGAAAAGAGAGTAAAGTAAGGAATAACGTGCGCGCACGTAGGATTTGACGCGCGCGGTTTTCACGCTCCCGTGCGTAGAATACACGAAATCCGCTGTGCATGTTTTACGGAAGATGAAAGGAGGAAGGGCAAGAGCGAGAGAGGGAGGAAGGGTAGTGAAGGGGAGCGCGCGCCAAGGGGAAAGGGGAAGGGTGAGGTGGAGAAGGAGGAGAAGAAGGAGAAAGAGAAGGAAGAGGAGGAGATGGGCATCGAGTGGTCGGACTCGGCTCAGCTCGGCGCCGAGGAACTCGGCGCCGTGCCGAGTGCTGGTTTTACATACCTAGATAAATGTCGCCGAAGGATCCACTCCCGATTTTCCGCCCAAGCCGGTATTTGTTACCAACGCGTAGCTCCATTGTATCACGAGCTCTCACGGCTAACCCACACAAGTTCAAGTATCACACTGTGGATCACGAACGCGGCGGCGGTGGTGGCTCGGACGACGATAATGACGAGAGACGAGTGTATACCGATACTCGCGACGCGCACCAATGATCAGCGGCAACGGCAACAGCAACGGCGGCGGCGGCGCGGAGGCGGCGGCAGCAGCAGCAGCTGACCTGATGCGAGCGCGAGGGTGATGGTGCGATGCTCGGCCGCGCGACGGCAAATGCGTGGCTGGATGCTCGCTCGCGACACGACGCTCGTTCACAGGCACGGCGGCGGTACCTCCATGCTCGTCGTGTGAGAACTCGAACCGATCGATCTCGTACCTACGGGCATTTCTACGTGCGTGTCGCGGCGTACGGAATAGCGCACCTCGTTGCGATGGCGGTCGCGCTGATGGCGGCGGCGCTGCGCTCGCGTCTGTCGCTTTCGCCGTTGTGTTGTCGAAGGCGCTGCTGGAACGGCGCGCGACGATGACGACGACAACGACGGTGGAAACGACGGTATCGTGAGGCTAGCCCCCCCGCGGGGGGCGGTTGACCAGTCGTGATGAAATTTTTTGGTGAACGCAACACGCGCGAGCACTTCGCCGACGTCGAAGCTGGACAGGCGGGGTGGCCGGATCTTGCGATAAACGTCGATCCGGTTGCACGAGAGCAGCGCGCGCGGCGACCAATGGGGACGCGCGACGCGGCAGGGCATCTGCCGCGTCGTCTGAGCGGACTGGTAACAACGAAGCGCGGCCGTGAGCGCCCGCCAACCGCGATGGCAGACCTTGCGTTGCGCGGGCACACGTTCCTCCTAGCAAAACCGGACACTGACCAGTACGGAAGTGAGAACGGTCATGGCGCTGCAGGCGCCCTCTTCCTGACATACCGCCATTACTGCCTCGGCGACGCTGGCGCTCTCTCTGTGGAGTAAATATTCGAGACCCAAAAGCTAGACGGTGATTGGTCACCGCGTTGCCGCGTTCCGTGTGCCGAGGTTCTGAGGATAACGAGGTATCAGAATATTGCAATGCAATAATTGCGCTTGTGATGGACACGTATCCTGGACTGTACTAACATTAGCGCGTAACACGGAGAAGGTAATGCTGCATCGAGTTATTCCTCAACCGCGATGGATTCAAGTCCATTAAGGGAATGCTGGAGTTGCTAGTGAACTATTTTTTCACTATAGCGATGGTAATTGCAGTTTCGAAAATTCTCTTTATTGCTTGTGCAGAATAAAAAATCCTTTTCCACAAATGAAGCATAGATAGAAAGAAAGCCCGCTCTACAGGAAAAAAGTTAGAAAAGACAAATGCAAGTTTTTAACTTTTTTCCATTTTGAATATAAAGTCCTGCAGAGCGGGCTTTCTTTCTATCTATGCTTCATTTGTGGAAAAGGATTTTTTATTCTGCACAAGCAATAAAGAGAATTTTCGAAACTGCAATTACCATCGCTATAGTGAAAAAATAGTTCACTAGCAACTCCAGCATCCCCTTAAGATCAGTTATGTAGAACAGGTCGTGTTTCGTGACAGGTCAATTTAAATACACGACACTGTCACGGTTCCCCGACGCTGCATCCGCCGCGTGACACACGCGCAAATATTTTTTTTTTAAATAAAACTATGACAATGTTTCTCAAAACATATTTATTTACGAAAAATGTTTGCTCGTGATGATTACGCAATACTCGGGTTTGTGTAATACTTTTTTTAATTAACTGTTCTTCCTTCACCTGCCTGCAAACTTAACTGTGCACGATAAAAATAACATTTGATATTATTCCAATCCTCGTTTCCACGCAAAACATAATACATTAGTTTTACATTACTCCATTTTTTCGGTTAGATCTTATCGGTTTCTGATGCACTCAGGTTCTGGAAGCACGCGAGTTGCCGATAAAGAATGTGACGGGCAGCAGTGATCCGTACATCAAGGTATACCTGTTGCCGGACAGAAATAAGAAGTGCCAGACGAAAGTGCATCGAAAGAACCTAAATCCGATATTCAACGAGACATTCATCTTTAGGTAAGCTGTTTACGATCATCGGATGTACCTTTAAACATCTGTTATCCAAATGATACTAGGAAGAAGAAATTGATGGAGAAATCGAAACAATGGAAAAATTTATTCATAATTTATCGTAGCAACGTGTCATACAAGGAACTAAGGGAGCGTTTTATCTGAAATTCTTTGTTTACGAGTTTGATCAGACAAGAAAACTATAAATATAAATATTCACAATGAAACCGTCGAGCAGAAAGTTATTTCAATTTCGATCTTTTACATGGGTTTTTGATAAACTGTTACTAGACATTATAAATCTTTACACATTTCCTGTTGGGTCATTTTTCAATTCCTTTCACGCTGCGTGAATCGTATGTGTCCCATCGTCGCAAAACGAATATATAGTTTTATTTATAAATAAAATGTATTGCATAATATCTATTTGTCTGCAAATTTATATTATTAAGAAAAAGAAAGTAACATTCAAATTGCACTATAGAACTTTTTATTGTAACAAAGTATAAAATATACGTACTATTACATTTAATAGAGAAAATAGCAAACGATGCTGAATGAAAATCAAGTGTAGAGCGTATGCCATTTAATTATAATAATTAATTTAAATTATAATACTTTTCAACTCTGATAACTGTTGAAAATTTATTAAATAAGAATCCATCTTTATATATACGTTTAATTATGTCAAGTGGGTCTTTCTTAATCATCAACAGTATACAGGGTGAGGCACCTAAAACAGGCTACCTGAATATCCCGGCTGTTATTGGTGATAGAAAAAAATGTGTCGGACCAAACTTGCATGGTTTCGAGGGACACATAATTTGTTTTAGATAGTTTTTTATTAGGTGGACGCATAGAGGTCATATGAAGGTCAACTTCGTTTTTTTAAATAGTATGATATGTTTTTTTACGTACCATCTAGTAGAGCGTTTGAAGATGCGCACATTGATCTACGGGTCAAAATCATTCAAGATCACTGAAGGCCAACTGCAAGGGAAAATAATTTACTTTATATTGCCTAGAGTTCTCTGCTATTAAAAATACTGTAAACTCAGAAATTAAAAGTTCTAGCCCTTAGAAATTTTTTCTTCTTCCGCGAAGTTCTGAGTTGTTGTTATCATTATTTTTTATATTGCCTAGAGTTCTCTGCTATTGAAAATACCGTAAACTCAGAAATGAAAACGTTCTAGCCGTTAGAAATTTTTTCTTTTCCGAGAAGTTCTGAGTTGATGATATCATTATTTTTTATATTGCCTAGAGTTCTCTGCTATTGAAAATACCGTAAACTCAGAAATGAAAACATTCTAGCCGTTAGAAATTTTTTCTTTTCCGAGAAGTTCTGAGTTATTGATATTATTATTTTTTATATTGCCTAGAGTTCTCTGCTATTGAAAATACCGTAAACTCAGAAATGAAAACGTTCTAGCCGTTAGAAATTTTTTCTTTTCCGCGAAGTTCTGAGTTGTTGTTATCATTATTTTTTATATTGCCTAGAGTTCTCTGCTATTGAAAATACCGTAAACTCAGAAATGAAAACGTTCTAGCTGTTAGAAATTTTTTCTTTTCCGCGAAGTTCTGAGTTGTTGATATCATTATTTTTTATATTGCCTAGAGTTCTCTGCTATTGAAAATACCGTAAATTCAGAAATGAAAACGTTCTAGCCGTTAGAAATTTTTTCTTTTCCGAGAAGTTCTGAGTTGATGATATCATTATTTTTTATATTGCCTAGAGTTCTCTGCTATTGAAAATACCGTAAACTCAGAAATGAAAACATTCTAGCCGTTAGAAATTTTTTCTTTTCCGAGAAGTTCTGAGTTGTTGATATTATTATTTTTTATATTGCCTAGAGTTCTCTGCTATTGAAAATACCGTAAACTCAGAAATGAAAACGTTCTAGCCGTTAGAAATTTTTTCTTTTCCGCGAAGTTCTGAGTTGTTGTTATCATTATTTTTTATATTGCCTAGAGTTCTCTGCTATTGAAAATACCGTAAACTCAGAAATGAAAACGTTCTAGCCGTTAGAAATTTTTTCTTTTCCGAGAAGTTCTGAGTTGATGATATAATTATTTTTTATATTGCCTAGAGTTCTCTGCTATTGAAAATACCGTAAACTCAGAAATGAAAACATTCTAGCCGTTAGAAATTTTTTCTTTTCCGAGAAGTTCTGAGTTGTTGATATTATTATTTTTTATATTGCCTAGAGTTCTCTGCTATTGAAAATACCGTAAACTCAGAAATGAAAACGTTCTAGCCGTTAGAAATTTTTTTTTCGCGAAGTTCTGAGTTGTTGTTATCATTATTTTTTATATTGCCTAGAGTTCTCTGCTATTGAAAATACCGTAAACTCAGAAATGAAAACGTTCTAGCCGTTAGAAATTTTTTCTTTTCCGAGAAGTTCTGAGTTGATGATATAATTATTTTTTATATTGCCTAGAGTTCTCTGCTATTGAAAATACCGTAAACTCAAAATGAAAAAGTTCTAGCACTTAGAAATTTTAGCCTTCAGTGACCTTGAATGATTTTGACCCGTAGATCAATGTGCGCATCTTCAAACGCTCTACTAGATGGTACGTAAAAAAACATATCATACCATTTAAAAAAACGATGTTGATCTTCATATGACCTCGTTTCACGCGTCCACCTAATAAAAAATTATTTAGAACAAATTATGTGTCCCTCGAAACCATGCAAGTTTGGTCTGACACATTTTTTTCTATCACCAATAACAGCCGAGATATTCAGGTGGCCTGGTTTAGGTGCCTTACCCTGTATGTAACTTTTTTCAAATTGGTTAATTGTATAAATTAATTAATAAAAGAGTTTACCGTGATAATACAACACAACAAATTAAGAGTTAAAATTACGCGATATGTTAAAATCAAATTTACGATAGAATACCACTTGAAATATTATCCTCCAATACTATTATTATTGTTTACGGAATCAATTCAGTTACAAGTAAATACTTCAGTTTTTCTATAAATCTACTAGTCGAATCAAAGGACGATAAACACTTAGCGGGTAAACACGCTCGATCTATCGCATTGAATACAGACTTCTATAGGTTTCTGGACGAGCTTTACCAAATACGATTTAATACTTTCAGAAATTTACGGTTATTATATACGGAACTTAGAAAAGGAGGACAAAAGAAAATGGAAAAAGAACAACGTTCCAAAAAGCAGATCAAGTAATATGGCTTTTTTTTATTTCGCGTATAATTCTACGTGCATAACTTTTAACATGTAATTTTAGGTGGATAGAAAAAGTGCACATTCTGAATAAAAATTAAAGATGGATATGAAGGAGCTTCAATAGTTATAGCGTAATTGCCCGTTAGTTACACGTTCGTTAATTAATTACCAATCCTATAGTAGTAGTTCGATTTCTATTTCACCGTAGCAGTGTCGCGATTCCAAGAAATAATCACTCTTTCTCTTACTCCCTTCGCGAATACAGCATTATTCTCTTCGTCTCACTCGCTCTCACACTAGCAATGGTCCTTGCCATAGTATTCGATGACGCGATGATTATTCCCGCAATCTATGTAGAGTATCGGTGGTGCTACACATAAAACCATTGCAATTCTGTGAGCGTCCACCTCAGATTAATAAAAAATTTAATAAGACTAATTAAACATCGATAAATTAGCGAACGAACAAACGCGCGTGCGAGAGAGCGGGACACGCGAGCGAGCGAGAGTGAGACAACGTAGTCAACAATAGAGATAGCAAGTGCGTAGCGATAGAAAATAATATTGAATAACTTCCCGCTAATTAAACATCTTTATCGATCTCTTTTTGTATGATGACAGCTTTATTCTGGATAATATATCGTAAAGTGTGTAGAAAGAAAGGAAATTGAATTGAGGTGATTTGGGAAAGCGCACGATGCAGTGCAATTCGAAATACAATATACATCAATATAATTGCTTATATATATTTCTTTGCAATAGGCATTCAATATATGAGACATGTTACAATCGGTATTTAACAATGTCGATAGGAAAGAAGTTTTTAGGGGCAGTGTTTCTCATCAGTTTCACTTTGTGTACACTATACAAATAGTTTATCAAAGTAAAAAACAATGTACAATGTTGCGAGTGCACATACTGTACATGATTCGGTAAACTCGGACTTGATTCAATTCAATGAATACCGTTGACGTTTTACAATTGCGACAAGTTATAATCTGCTTTATCGTTTACAAAAATCTGTTCCTTTTTTTAAGTGTACAAATTTAAAATATATACTACTAAGTGGCATTATGCTTCAAATGTAAATGTATAATCGCGAATAAAAATAATTATGAAACTAGACGAGATTAGAACTTATCTACAACGACCCCACGTCGCATTAAGAATAATTGATATTATCGCCAATACATGCTTACTTTAAAATGTTCGTCGGTTAAAATTTTCAAAATTTTTCATATTATTAACGACGAAATTAATGAATATAAAATTGATAAAACGGGCACAATACCTCCGTCAATTTGTTGTACTTCAGTTTCGCAGGGATCCGGTTTTGTACAATATTGTAGGATTATCGACGCATCGCTGCGAGAAAATGCGATTTCTGGATGTAACGTGAACAAAAATCACTGCTATGAGAATTCTACCATGAGATCAAAATCATAAAATATTTAGTATAACCGGTACACACACTCCTGCATTGTTAAACCAAGCTGATGAAATATATCGGCATAAAACGTTGTACGTAATAATTCGCTCATCGCTAAAAACTATCCATGCGATTATTCGGTCTAAAAAGAAAGAAGACTGCAGATAAATGCAACAATAAAGTAACTATGTCGGTATCGTAGCACGTTAAGCGCGCTTCCGAGATTTCGTAATCTCGGCTGCATGTTCCTCGAGTCGCGAAAAAGCGAAGAGACTGGAAACTTAATGATTAAGCAACATCGATAAAAAATATATCTTCAACGCGCTCTCTCTACGTCATGACCATCAACAGATGTTTCCTCTTAAATTTGCCACGTTTAATCTCCTTGCTTGTTCGTAAAATATGTAATCTACTTAAGTAGCTATCTTTCTTATTGTTTGGAGCGTCTTCGTGTCGCATGCCACATTACCGTCCGCGAGACGCTCGAAACATCTCGAATACTGCGGATGGCTTAAGTCGCGTGTATCTTTAATAGTTAAAAATACATACCGTAATTCGTGTTTTGTGATGTTTCATCATTGTCGTCTTTTTGATCTGTAAACTGCGATTTTTTTAAATTTTTGCAAGATTATACTGAGTGCACAATAGTGTCTTTTTCTTTCTTTAAAAATCGTTATTAAATTAAATTGGTCAAAAATGTGTTAATTTTTGTGATTAAAATTTCTTTCGAGTTTATTGTAAATAGTAATACTTTGATATACAGTAACTTGTAAAACTCTTACTCGTTTCGATTTATCGGTTAGAAAGATAATCGTGTTTAACTAATAATTAATATCTTAAAATTTCACTTGTAAAGAAATCACAACGAGAATTCCTATCTCTTGCGTCATGCGATAAATAAAACATTCTCTAGGCCTACTTTCGTTAGAAATCATTGACTCTCCGCCAATTCCGAGTGTCATTCGCTTAGAATACTTTCAAGTAAGAATGCAATGATAGATGTCAATGTGAAATGCAAAAAGGATTCATATTAAAAGTTAATCACTCGCCGCTCGTGTGATTAACGTTGCTAAAATGCTGCACATAGAAATCTAAATTCCTTAAAAAAGTCTACCGTATATAAATCCTATCTATATCGCCGCATGTGTACAAGTATTTATCTATTAAGTAAGAGTAACTAATTATTGACGGCACCGTTATGCGGAGCGCGAAATCGATGCATGTGGTCAGTGTGGAGAAACGACGTGGAACAGGCCTACGAGCCAACTTCTTCTTCTGGCCTGGCCAACGGCGCCTTGGACCTTTCTGTAGTAGTAGTGACCGTAGTTGTAGTGACCTCCAAATTGGCCAAATCCGCAGCACTAATCTGTAAACATTTAAACGTTTATTGATTATCTTTTGATAACAAATAGCATAAGAGCAATAAAATTCGGTTAGTAATTCGATTCCTTATATCTACGTTAGTATAGTGTTGTTAGTCGGTTTTGTTAATGAGTATCGCATGAAGGGGGAGCAGCGGGCAATGAACGAATAGAATTAGAACGTAATTAAAAGCTAGTGCAATCAGCAGCGGGAGATCAATCTCTTAATGGCACACGACAAGGTAAAAAGGTCAAAGCGCCAACATAGTTAATATCGAGGTAACGGCCGACACCCATTAATTATAATATGACACAGTGCCGTTTGCTGACCTCGACGTTCGGGGGTAGAGTGATGGTAGCGTGTGTCGTCGTTGTCTCGATACCGCTGCGTATCTCTCGCTCTACTGTGGTGCCTGCGCAATAAAAACAAACACCACGAACAAAACAATAATAAAATAACAGATACGAATAACGTAGGGATGGCGAGAACGAAACGTAGATTATTGAAGCTTCGGAGGAATGAAGATGAAAAATTCCGATTAATTGTATAATGTAAACGCTAGCGTGAATCGTGATCCATCGAGTATGTCGAGATTAGCGAACCTGAAAAGTCAGTGAAACCTAGAAAATACTCGAGTAATCACGCATTAAAGAACCTTACAAGCTGTTACGACAATATGAAAACAAAATCGTTTGCGAGAATTTTTTTAGGAATC
Organism: Ooceraea biroi; assembly: GCF_003672135.1. Classification (NCBI taxonomy): domain Eukaryota; kingdom Metazoa; phylum Arthropoda; class Insecta; order Hymenoptera; family Formicidae; genus Ooceraea; species Ooceraea biroi. The sequence continues at coordinate 13,051,326 of NC_039514.1, read as the reverse complement.
GCCAATCAGAGTCTAATGATCAGATGATTTAATTGGAATAAAATCACTTTGATTTAGATCGATTGCAATTGCAACTCACTGTTCATTTGTTGCGTTTCATTCGCTTGACTCGTCTCGACCTCGCCGTTAGCGGTTGTGCTATTCGTAGTTTGTGTAACCACCGTAGTAGTTTTCACCACTAACGATTGATTCTGCGTGGCTATCTCGGAAGTTCGTGAGGTGACTTCCATCTTAAGCCCTGCCAAACGATTGTGCAGATCTTCGGAAGACGTGGCGTTTCTGAAAAGTGAACTGTTACTGCCAAAAAAATGGCAAGTACACCGTGCACACATTAGTCAAACGCAGCGGCAACATAATATAACTTATCGAGCCATGCTTATAAATATAGGTACTACCTAAAGATGTACAAATACACGTGTATTCCATGAGGTAACGGGAATAAAAAATTATAAGTTATTCACACAAATTGTTTAAATGAAATTGATCGCAAATTCATATAAGCGAGTCAAGCGCAACAAGGTAGAATTGAAACGTCGCAGATGTTCGTTAAACTCAACTTACAGCAAATGATCTTTAACACTGTCGATCGTAATGTCGCCGATGGAACTCAAATCCTGACGGTCATCCTCCCCATTTACGTCTATACTACTCGTAGCCGGTCGCAGCGATGGTTCTTTCGGAGACTCTTCCTCCCCAGCTAAAAGACATGCGTTGAGGAATCGACACAAAACGCCACTATTATGAACAACATTCCCTAATCTTGTTAATTGACACGGGGTAGCAAACGGGACAAATGGATCGATTGTAATCGGGGACATGACGTGCCCAAGCACACAAATGTATATGCGGGTTATACGAAATATACCAAGCGATTACACATATTTAGCGTTTGCATAGAAGCCGGTGATGTATTCTATTGCAATGTGTGAGTATGTATGTCTCGTTAGATTATCCGCGTGAGAAGGGTCTAAAGATTCACGGAGGAAGAGCGGCATACTCACTGGCACCCACTACGCCATTTTCCGTGATAACTCGGTTTGCTGCAGTCGGTGGTTGGTTTCCTTGCGTATCTCCCTCAGCTTTGGGCGCGCCTTCAACAACACCCTCCTCCTGCGCTACCTCGTTAGCAGCGTTCTCCGCGTACGATCTAGCATGGGGCGGTAAATTGAGGGCGCAATGCGCTTTCGTCACTTTCGTTGCCGACAGGGAAATTCGCTGAAGTTCCGAACTCGAGTGAAGATACAGCGCTTCGCCGGCTTTCGTGAATGTTAAGGAAGAGATACCGCTAATAAAAGATAAAAAGATACGTTAGACTTTTGAACTATCGATGACAGATACGAAATACACAATCTACTAACTTAATGTCCTCTCTCTTGATCGCGGCGGCATTTAATTGTCTCCTCAGTTCCGGTATGCTCAGCACCAAGCAATCGCCAAGGTTCGTCAAGCAGAGCAAGCACGTTTCCTCATGGGTCCCCGCTGGCTCGACGAGACATGAAAACTTAGCAAAGCCGGTTTTTCGCACCCTGGATCCTTCGTGAGCGGTCAGTTTGTACTTGCAATACGGTTTCAGAGAGGGCAAATTAAAGATCTTGAACTGTTCCTCGCTGGCAATTACCACTCTATGTGGAGAGGTCATGTCTGGCCCAGGTGCCACACCCTTCTCGGCCTCGTAGGGTTCTGGTAACGGCACGCTGGATCCATCTAAAATCGTGATTGCAATCACGGGCGCTCGATGCTTCAGCTGTATTTCCTTGCCCAGTGTGCAGTTGACGTCCTCTTCTGTTCTTCTCACGCCGGCCGGTATAGCCAACGTGAAAACGTAGACCGTACCGTTGTTGGTGCCCGCCCAGAGCGTAGGTGTTGTATTTTGTACTGCGAATAGATGTCTCGAGTAATTATCGCCGTTGCGTAATATTTTGTATTTGCTAAAAGATAATTTGCTTACGGCTAATGATGTAACTTCTCGCAAAGTACAAACACCGAACCATGGAGCCTAGAGCGTCGTCAACAGGCCTCGCTTCCACTTGTCTCTCCACCGGCTTTACATCCACCGTTGGCGATAGATCACCACTCGGCGAAGAAGCAGTGCTAGGATTAAAATTTGACAATTATATTCATAGCAATCTCTGCTGACAATTGTCCTTTTCGTTTATGTCGATTTAATCGAACATACCTGTCTTTCTTTTTCTCTGGTACAGTAGTATTTCGGGTAGGACTGTTAGTATTCGCTCGACGCTGCGAGCGTCCCTTTCTTAATCTCCTGAAGGATTCCCTAAGGGATTTCTTGAATGACTTCCGCCGCGAGATGGGCGTATCGCCCGCACCCGAGAGATCTATAAAACATCAGAATGGTATAATATTCATATATTAATGTATCAATCTACAAAGAGATTTTTGATATTTATCTAAATGTCTAATTTTTTCGTTTTCCAGATTTAATTTTGATTTTAATTTGCTGGTATATATTTCGTTAGATAAAAGTATTTGTTATGCTGCGTAAAGCAAAACATTTCTACATCTCATTTTGAAGTTTTACGTACCATTTGGGTTAAGCGTGCACTTGACACTGACAGCTTTTGCCCTGGTGTAATCAAAGACCGCGAGTCCGTGTGCTGTGCCGGCAGCAAGTAATCCCCATTCGCTGTGCAATGCTAGAGCCGTGACGGCGGCCGGTGGATACAACTGAAGGAGACTCTGAGGTTGAAATCCGACTGCATGCGATATACTTGTTGTCCTCGGCGTCAGGTGATCGTGGCCCTTCCATACAAATCCGTCACGATCGTTGACGATGTTCATCGTTACTGCTTTGATCTCCTTATTAACTGGCTCCGAGGAAATTGTGGCAGTGATGATATAGCCGGCTGTACCGGCCACCACGAGTGTCGACGATAACGGACAGAGCAGAATCTTCTTCACGGCAAGTCGCGGATCATCTGAGTACGGATCAAAGATTCCGACCTTCTTGAACGGCGGCCATTCGTTCTCGTCATCTTCCGGTGGCTTTTCCAAAACGTCCAAGTGCTCGCCGGTGAACAGGAGCGATGAATTGTATTTATATAACGGAGTCAAGGCAACATCGGATGCATTCCAAAACCTTACGGTGCCGTCCTCATGTCCCGTAAGCAACAGTTCTCTGCTCTTTGACTTGTCGGGATTTGCCGGTTTCTGGCAGAGAATGATACCACCGTCGATCGGCCAAGCCGTGTCCGAGTAAAGATGTTCTGTTTGGGCTTTACCCGCTGCGATAATCGCTTCCCACAGTTCCTCGGGAACGTTAGGCACGTGTTGAGAACAGGTCACCTGTAATGTGGAATGATTAGTCTAACATGCTTCTATTGATGCAATCAGACCGTCTTAATTTTGTCTTAATTTTTCGATACTCACTGCACTCGCGTGAAGAGATACCAAATAGGGCAGAGCCATCATCTTCCATTCAGGATTAGTCAAATCAATTGCTACCAATTCTTCCTCAGCTAACACTATAAGCGCTTCTGGACCGACGGGGTTCTCATCGTTCCCTTCTTCCTGCTTAGGGAAAACGGTGAAGAAATCGATGACTTTAGAAGTAAAGTCAAAGACCAGATGCTTTTCCTTGGTCATGACGGTAATTGTATGCCGTTCCCCATAATTGGCGCGTTGCATACCACCGGAGAACAGAACAAGTTCGCCATGTCTGTAAAGTGCAAAGTTCAATTAGACTCGTGAAAGATTTTAGATGATAAAAGACTGACAATTTTATTAGATTATTCTAAAATGACTTACTCCGCAGTGGGATACACGAGAATTTTGGTAACAGCTTTGCACGGGAACGGCCCGTAAAGTGTCGTGGGGTCCGGCACGGCGTCGCTACCCGGGCTCCAAAATGCGTAGGAACCGTCGTTATGAGACGAGACAAAGCGGTTCTCCGAGATCCAGTGGACCGACTCCAGCTGTTGCGTGGAGACGAATGTCTGCGCACGCGAAAACAAACCCATCAGCTGCGCGTACACGTCCCATCAAAGACCACCAAAGACACAAACGACAATCAGAACGAGCGATACCATCTCATATAATTCGTTCTTAATCCTGCTGTTCCATTCGGTTCCGCTTATATGAATTTTCATTTCTTAAAGTACGTATGACAGGTTTTTGTATTATAGTTTTAGATAGACATTTTTACAGTAACTAATCAATTCCACATTTTTCTGCATGTAAATTAATGAGTAATTTTCTAAGATAACACTTCAAGGAAATAGATGTGTGTGTGTATATATATATATAGATTAGATTTAAACTTTTACGAGGAAAAAATAAAAGCTACAGAACTCCTAGGTTTGAATCAATTACTCATATTTTCTATATTTTTATGCAATTTTATGAAATTACTAATTTTCTATTTTAATATATGCATTTACAAAGTATAAAAAACGAAGAAATTTGTTTATTAAAATCACAATTCACTTAAATACATCGGAACAAACGGGCTAGCAGGGTTAAACATTGACCCAGTATGTACCATAGTGTTTCGAAGCATGTAAGCATGAATATTGCGTTTGCCAAAGTGTAATCGTGTATAAAAGCACACGAACGAATATAGCGCTTACCTGTTGAGCTCCTGGAGTAGCTTTGTTCCACAGCACCATCAAACCCCGATTGTAACCAATCAGGATATTGTCCGGATGTCCTGGTTGTTCAGCTATAGCTTCAACCGCGCCTGGATTCTTCTTGTAATCTTCCGGAACACTGAACAATAAAAATAGTTAATAATGTTAATAATTTGAGTTAATAATTTGACTAATTTTCTTCTAACAGACTCTTAAAAACTATTTTTCTAATAAAGAAAGTTATCATAAAACTTTGCAGTTTATTACCATACTTTTTTATACAAAATCGCGATAAATTTTCCGAGTCTCGTCGGCTTTTCGCCACAGTGCATGAAAGATAAAAATTAATGTTCAAGGAAATGATGTACGACATCTAATCTAATCGCTTACTTCTGCATCACGACGTCCTGATAGATAATATTGTCCGGCATGACGAAAGTCTTCAGGTTTAACAAGTAGATGTTACCGCCTTCCGTTCCTAGCAAAAGATGTTCCCCGCTTGACTCAAGGCACATTGCGGAAATCTTCTTCAATTTGCCTTCCAGCGATACCGATTTCGTTTCCACCACAGAACTTTCGTTGATTTCCCATAAGTGGAGCGAATTGTCATCGCATAAGGACACCACGCGACCCTGTAATTTTAATGGCAAATTGATCAGAAAATCACGAAACTGATCAGAAAATCTGTTTTCAAATGAAATAGTATCTCGCATTGCATGCTGTAACTATCATATTCCTATATCGTGTATCAAGCATTTTCAAGTATTTTGCACTCTAGCATTCACGAAAACTTTTTAATAAGTAAACATATTTCAAAAATCTGTATTGCAATTTTTTACTTATTTTTATTCTTATTTGTACTAATACTTTATTATTATTTTTACTAAATATTTTATGCAATAGGAGGTATTAACAGTATTTCTCACGTTAATACATCTGCGTATGTTGCTGATACGGTGGAAGTAATAAAGCGCCTGGCAATAAAGATTAGTAAAGGCGGTTGCTGCCCTCTCCTATCATTATTACAGGGAGAAAATGCTTGCGCAATTTCTCGTGACTTCTCACGGATAAATTCTCGTATCCCTTTTTATTCAATAGCCAGCAGTGCATAATGCGAAAACTCACAGGAAACACAAGGTTGAATATGTTTGCAGTCAATTTTCACGTCTGTTTATAACCGCCAAAACTTTAGTAGCTCAGGAAGAACGAAAACCATCAACATTCGATAACAATATCTATATTTAGAGTATTGAATCATATATGATCCACAGATTTGTGTTACCTCTTTTCGCAAGTTCTTAGCAAATTCGATAGCAAAATTTTTATCAAGATTATTGCATAAAATAATTGTTGAATTTTATGAAAAATGCAGACTTAAATTCATAAAAGTATATCGATTGAATCTTGACGGAAAATCTTGATGGAAAATCATTCGTTTCCGATATCATTCCGCTCGCCAAATGCGCTTATCATCAAAGAGTCTGCATTACGTGTCGTTTACTTTCGTTCGTATTACGATACTGCAATCTAAGAAAACAAACATTTTTTTTGCAACGAGTAAATTTCTTCAGGCTTGAGATTATTTGTCGCTTACCGAGCGATAATTTCTTCCCGTTTGACAAAAAGCTTTTTGATTGCGAAACAGAAATTAAGATATTTAAATATCTTATTTTGGAAAACCTGTATAAAAATAAATAGGAGGTTGAATATGAAATTTGATAGAAACGTGGATATGATCTCTATCATAGGCCAGCCTACTATCTTATCGGGCCCAAGATTTGCTCGAAACTGCTTATCGTGATAACGAACGTTCATGCTTACGTCGTTGTGCAATCACATGGACAAAGACACGATTCAATTAACGGGCCACACCTGGTTCAGATACTATAAAATATGATATATGTGTCTCCAATAAATTATCAGTTAGATAAATTTTCAAAATTATTGAATTTGCCTGAAATGTTTTAAGTAACCGCTTGTATCAATCGATTACTTGTAACAATCAATTTTTATAACACTTTCGTTAAGCATCACCGAAAAGTACTAAATTGTTAACACGTATTGTTAATTAATTGTAAAAACGTGTTCGGTATTCAAATTGATCCATAAATACAAAATCAGTTGACACTAACATCGGTATGTTATACAACAAAAACAATTTTACATCCGAATTCCTGTATTATACAGAAATATATTCCAGTGCGCCTAGCATACTATATTTCAAAAATAAAGTTTCTATATCGTTACATCGTATATAAATTCGATAGATAGATTTTCGCGTGATAAATTTTCGGATAGATGATCGCTCAAACAATTGAATGTTTCGGAAGTGTGAAGAGAATTCCTCTCATCGTTGTCTGTGTTTTACGCTGCGACTTGATTGCATTCCGCGACATTAATTGCGACGCACTGTTGTAATGTCGTTGCACTCCGTGTATTACTTATCCGTGCACGCGTGCACGAGCACATTGTACGGTGTCGCATGGGATTATGCAACGTGCCGGCAACCGTATAAGCGGAACATGGTGTCACGTTACTCGGTGTGATCCATGCGATCCTACGAAACTACTATCACGAATTAACGCCTCGACAGTTTCCTACATGAGCCGGAACATAAGTAACGTACGTACATTACTTCGACTGTAAATATGGATAATATAATCGATCATCGATCAATAAAATACGATGAAACGGTTCATAAACGTCTGATTGCGTCAAATACGCTATATAAATTGTATAATAATAGGTCTACCTAACTTTCAAATCGCATTTTACAAAAATCTCCATCTTAATTTAAACTACCGTTATATAAGAATTTATATTTTTTTTAGAGAAGAGAGATTACAAATACATAAATTAATTTAGGAAAATAAATAATTTTATGTGAAACGATTAAATTAAATTCATTTCAAAATGTTTCTTGTAGCAATAGTTATCGATGACGATTTAAAACGAGACTAAACGTTTGATACGATCATGCATAATCAAAACTCTTTCTAAGTTCTTTCATTGTACTCTTGACTGAAGATTTAAAAATCTTACATTGTGATGATCAATCATCTTACCTCGTTAAGCAATGCGATGATCTTCGTGACAGCATTCTCACCGCTCTCGACAGAGTGTTGTCCATAAAACTCTACGCCTGGCCTTCCAAAACTGATGCTTGAGTTAAGGAATTTCAAATAAAGAAAAACAAGATTATGTGAAATTGCATAAAGGTGCAAAGTACTAGCACATGGGAGATGCGATACGCAAAGGTTGTAGAAACGAGGATTCGGACTACAAATTCGGGACAGATTTAACGTGCTGACAGCGCAAGGATCACACTCGGGGAAAGAAGTTGCTAAATATATGTAAGCGCGAACATTATCGCGCAATATGCAAATTCTGCGGAGTTTCTCGATGGATGAAACGAGATAACTTATGCCACGGGATTGCATAATGTGTGGTTGCACAGCTGCAAATTGTTTCGAATAATGCCGAAATAAAATCAATTTGAGAGTTTAAATTCCCTATTCTTAGTTTATTTTCTCAAGGGATTCAAGTTTGACATAATGATTTCACTGAATCCTTAAAATATTCATTTAATTGAAGTTTCTGGTTTTGAAGTTGACGCTCTAGCGTTACGCAGCGTTCTGTTCGGCACGAATGTCACCTACTTTTATACGTCGATCGATATGTTCTGCGTCCGCGACGGTAGAACTTACAAGCAAGACTTGTCCGCTTTCTGACTGAAGCAATCTCGTGCCCATTTCTCGCCAAAAATCTTTTTAAGTCCATTACAGGGGCCACAACGGAGTGCAAACGCTCTTTCTTTCCTAGACTGGTTCGTGAAAAGTCATCATATCTAAAAATGGAAACTGGATAAAGTGTGTATCAGTGGTACGAGCTACTTCACGTAGCAGGAAAAACTTCGAGAGCGCGGTGATTAGGTTCAAATATAGTTGACGTATGTACGCTTACATGCCGAATTAAACGCCGCAGTATCGCGAAATACATAGGTAGCCGGATTTTCCCCGACAACGGACGACGATAAGGTGTGCCGCGCAGATAATCCATACGTGTATCTATTGTGAAATAATGACGATTATCTGACGATTACGTAGTCCTTGGAAGCATCTGCCGACTTCTATACATACATGTGTGTGCACGCGTGTTACGGTACTGAAAACCGGCATTAAATTGCCAACTCGCTGACGTGTTGATCATTTCGTCACATCTAACATTCCGCTTAGTGCTGTCTATGGGCGAAATAAAAACGCGTGTAAATTTCCACAGTCTAAGAGATAATCCGTGGCGAATCGTACATTCCTCCATGTATCTTTTTAACGTTAAATCACAATGCACTTTCGATTTTGCTTTATCACTATACAGAAATTTTTAGAACATTCATTTTCTAAAAAATAATAAATTTTTAGCATAAAATGCGGAGAAAATTATGGACATAAATTATAAAAATCCTTATATAATAATAAAATATAATTAATTTAGTAATTCTGATAAAGAGCTTTTTCATTTTTTTTTTCTGATAAAGAAAATTTACTTTTGAGTATCAATGCATTCATATCTACTATTGGTGCCAAGTTGCAAATTGACGACAAATTCGTACTACGGTCCTAATCGATGTAGTTTTCCAGTTTAAATACAAATGCTGGAAGAAATGTTTTATTGGATCGATAATTGGATCACGTGCGCTTATGAATTAGGTAAAGTGGCAATACAAACTCGCGAAACGAGAGCAATGAAGTATCACGATGCAATTCACGCTGACCTTTTTCTCAGTGATTTTGCAAACCGTCCGAAAACATCCGTCATTCATTGTTCGACGATCAGCAATTTTGACGATTGCGAAATACAGCGTTCCCGAAACAAACAGGTCATAAAATTGGTCAATCAAATTGAACTGCTGCACCACGCAGACACTTTCGCGAACGAAACAATCGATGTCCCGACCGAATCCTGCATTATGCAAACACGGTTGCTCCTAATTAAAGAACGAGCTCAATGCCATTGACTGACCCACTTTTCTAGGAACTTGATAAAAATTTGAAAGACTGAGAGACTCGAACTTAGATCTCCTCGTTATAAGAGCGACTGTGTTCACGCAACACAGGATTGCTCTACGCGAATGGTAAAGTGCTTGATTTAATGTTATTCCAATAATGGTCCGCTCCAATCAGCATGCATGTTTATAAAACACATCGCGACAGATTTATGAAGTCTTTGTTAAGCGATCGTATGCGACGCTATAAGAGACAGATTTTCCTATTGCGGCAATAAGAAAACCATAAAAAGTATTAACAGGCAAACAGTATTTCTAACAGAAATGGTTTTCAATTTAAAAGAATATTAATTTTCTGTTTGGCAGTTTGTAACTAAATAAAAGCTTGAAATACTTTTTTTAAATCAAAGTGGTGTCGCATATCCAGATTTAATAGAACAATTTCCAAGACAAAAGATTTTTTCTAAATTTTTGTAACGAACATGTACACGCTTGTTGATTTATCATCTTAACTTAATAATCAAGTTTGAATTACTATCTTTCTTCCTCCTTGACGAATGGAACTTCTCGGGGATTAATAGATCGATACGTACGTCACACATTGCGCCCTGGTGGTTGCCTCGGGACCAGATTATAAATACCAAACGAAAAGAACGCGAGGTAGACGTAGCCAAGAAGGACGTAGCAAGAAAAGCAAAAGGATACACCTTGATGGCGCCGGATGCCGTGCCGATGATCATCAACCGCAGGCTCGGATCCCAGGCAAGAGCGGTTGGCTTGTTTGGGAAACCATGCTGCACCGTCTGCAACGAATAAGAGCGAACCGTTAGTGATGCCGATTTCGATCAGTTTCCTGACACCGTAAACTTGTTTTTACGCTTGCTCGTGTGCGCTAGTGCTCGTTATGCGTTTCGCCGTTTAAGATCAGAAAAAGGTTTCGTTATTCGGGAATTTCTTATAGTAGTTTCATAATTAGATTCCATTAAATTCCATTTGAAATGTCCTACAACTATCAGATAACAGTGAACTATTTCTTAATACCGAACATAAAATATCGAATATATTCACGAATGTCGCGAGTGAATGGAATGCATTAGCACTCAATTACAGTAACTAAGAAATAAGTATCCACTCCGCGAGTTAATAGTGCGCAGATTAATTCACAGTCATTCCCTGCGTGTTTAATTCCATTTTCTAATCTAAATGTTTGCTATCATATCTTGCTATCGCGTCCATCGGAATTTTCCTTTTCTTTACAAGTTTCAAAGTAAATGTAGATGTCTACTGTCAACTATTTCTAGCTATTATGTCATCCCTTAAGTGACGTCGTTTCTTGAAGTTAACTTTTAGTGTAAAATATTGATTACATTTTTTTTTAATTATTATTTTTAATTATGTATTGATCATTACTTATTATAATTTTGTCCCATCTCTCAGACAATTTCTAATTAAAAAAAAAAGTTTGTAGTTTTAATAATTCATTAAAATAAAAAACTACATACAAACTGCATACAAATTATCTATGAGATGACCTGATATCTTCACTTACTTAATTCAGTTAATAAACAATTAACAATACCATTAAAGAGTACTGAGACGCCTATTTAAGGTATTATAATATCGATAGACGAAAATCGCAGCGAGTTAGTCAGCACGAGTGTCTTGCACGATGAGTCAGATTTTGACGGTGTCCGTTAATCGAGCGTGGCTTATCGAGCGCGTCCGTACGTCAAAAGCGTACGAGAGGCGATGTACGGGATCCGGTTGTGGCGAACGTGCCTTCAAAAAGCGAGAGCGGCGATTAATAAAGCTCCGCTCGAGCGGTATCGATGAAACATCGTCATTACGCGATGCCAGTAAAACCGACTCCGCCTCTCACTCATTTATTTTCGTTCCTTCTCACGGCCAATTATGTACTCCTGCGGGAATCACGGGATACAAACATCTTCTGGACGTTTCTATTTAAACGTGCACGGACAGCGCAAGGCGCGTTGATTTCCCAACTTTAAGCTTCATTGCACAAGATTCCTTGAATGATTTTTCCTGATTGTCTCTCTGCCTCCGAGATGTAGTAATCCAATTTAGAATTATTAAGTGGCATTAGTTAAGCGTAGTAAACAACGCCATCGTTTAATATTGCTTCATAATCACCATCGTCACCAGAACTTTACTCTGAACCGGCGTCCTTGCAAACTGAAATCCATTCTGCGAACAGGTGGTCAGTCGGGAGAAATGTGCGGAACGAAGGAAAAAATTTTTTACCTGGGTGCAAGATTCTCACGTTTTAGAAGGCAAAAACGATCCCCCGCTGCGGATCCCGTCCTCGTCCTGTCGATACACATCAACCAGAACTTTCTCTTTCTTGTCGTAGTGCGATTAGAAAAAACGGGTGATCCCGTTGGACCTTGGCTCGTACGATTTCCATGAGAAAAGGTGTCACTGCCTGCAAGTTCGCTGAGCGCGATCACGGGAGTTAAGGCGAAACGCCGCTGCTCTTCGTTCGTACAAAGAGAGCGTGTCCCCCGCGCTCTTTCACGCAAAATGTACAATGAAACTTTTGTAGAATAGTTTAGAGGCAGTCCTAATTAAAGGATTTAGTTGCAATGAAGATCTAACCTTGTCTTAATAGAGAAATTAACTCAAATACTTGATATTCTCATTTTGAAGATTTTTATTCTTCTCAATTCTTGCGAACCGCGTTAATCACTATTGCGCTAAAGATCAGCGCGAATGTATCAAGTATTTTTTTTTAAGTTTCAATGTGATTTGTTAAAAAGTTTATCTGCACTTCGATGCAATATCCCTTTCGAAGGTGGAGACGCGGGGACAACTTGGTACCGGTCGCGAGATATTGACAAGTTGTTTACGAACTCCAACGTGGAACGAAGATACGGTTCATAATCGTTGTATCCGCAACACGCAAGATACGCGAATTGTCGGCGAGTGTTTCTCCAAGGTACAAGGTTTCTTCTTTTTCGCTACATTTTCTACCAGTTCCTCCGTTCTTCTGCTTCTTCTCCTCCTCCTCCTCCTCCTCCAAATAGCATGAGCGTGTAGCAATGAATGGATGCTATTTACGTCCCTGGTTCTCGAGCTATTCGAGTCATTTGCATGCTGCGAAAAAATCGTTCAGACAAATATCAAGGTGAGTGAACTGCGTCCGTTTCGCAGCTTGTTGTCCAATCGTCGTAAAGCCCAAACAACAGGTTTACGTCAGATTGTGGGAAGCAAAAGTCGGTCTCGATCTTTCTTCCCGCGCTAATTAAAAATTGATTCCCGTTAGGGGAAAAAAGTATTATGTTTGTCGAATTAAACAAGATACATATTTGAGGATTGGACAAATATCAACGTACGCCAAGTACAGTATCGATTCAACATTATACTTACGAGCACGCGCTCAAGCAAATACAAAAAAGGGAAGGTCCAGGCATCTTATCATATTTTGTTTGCACGTAATGTCGATATAATCATCCGCTATCTGTTTTCTGTATGATATATTGAAGTTTCTTGTTCGATGTCGGGCTATCAAAGAATTAAGCGTAGAATAAGATAAATCGAGTACTCCAGGAATCGTGTCACGTTAAGTGTTTAACATGACTAACTGCCATAAGGTGTGTTAACAGTATTGCGGATCGTTTCTTTCTAGCTATACAACGATAAAGTTCAACCAAATAATATGAAACACTGTCTGATTTTTAGATTAAGGAACGAGTCTTTGAATAATGTACAAAGGCTTCGTACAAATAAATAATCATTAAAGATACTACCTGCAAAATGTTGTCTTTTCTCATTGAAATTTACCAAACGACAAATATTAAACTATAACCAGCATTCCAAGTGAGTAGAGTGAATTGGATGCATCGATTGTCCACTTAAAGTGTGTCAAGACCAGAGAAATTGGTAGAAAAAGGCTTTCTGGAACGTGGTGCCTCTCTCGTTACGATCAGGTCCGAGTATGAAATACCAGTATTTTACGATAATAGTGCAGGGAAAAGTAACAATAATAACGGCAAGTGCCGACTCTTGGATGCATAAATCCGCGTTTGTCCACCGCGACCTGGATTTCCACTCACCATTTTCGCCACGGTGTACTTCGTGGAACTTCTTCGAGAATCCACAGTGCAGGGAATTAAATCGCTATAGGGTTTCACGATAATGCACCCGACGCAGTATGTCGTCGTCGCATCAGACAGACAAGTCGAAACAATATAATCGCCAAGGATACTCTGACAACAGAAGGTATCACTACATCTTGGGGCATCGAGCATCGTTTAAATCTATTGCTAATGTTTATATATTCTACACAACCGATATGAATATACGATAATTCAATATCAAGAGATGAGCAATATTTTCTTCGAAATATAATTGCAAAAGAATTTAAATCTTTTTAAAAAATCAATCAAAATAATCTTTGATTAATTCCCTAATTGTCGTCGTATTAAATTGTCATTAATTATGCTCATATCAGATTGGATATTATATATATGAGGATATATTTCAAACTCCAAAACATATCGTGTCAATAAAATGCTTGCTTCTTCTTTTCGTTAATAGATTTCAAACATTCATAGATTTAAGTTCGACACTGTCTGTCCGAATAATGACGATTTTGTACTTGTAACATTTCGTCTGTTGTTGGAGGTGCGATATCGACTTGTTGATGCCATGTAATTTGCTCGGAAAGCCATTCCCAGTCGCACGACTGATAAGAGGATTCGACATTTCCTGCAGATTGCACGGACGCATCGGTAGAAAATTATCTGTCGCCGGGGCTTTCGGGATTTGTGCGTGCATCTAATTATCCAAGCCACGTTCCTCTTGGCGAAGCATTAGCGTGACAAAGAACTGCATTGGATGTGTCTAATAAATTCACCGCGAAAAAAGAATGTCGCATTCAACAAAGATCACGATTGCGCAACACTCGAGCGATTATTGTCGTCTGCTTCACTTATGTATTACCTAACGCGTCTCAACTAATGGCCATCCTTCCGTTGCTTCATGTTGTCCACAGATAACCGATTGGCCAAGCGGAAGCAAATTCCTCAGAAGTCGAATCGAATTTTGTTACTAGTCCTCTTGCGGAGATTCTACGCTTTTTATTGAAATAACTTTTGCTTGTTAACTATCCTGACTATCTATCAGTGTAGGAGTTGACTTTACGTAATTGGCATCATGATACATGATCTGCTATTTATTGAGAATTTGATTTTGCACACACCTAGCGCTGTAGTTTCTTTTGTATAAAAAGACAAAAAATTTTTGACACAACGTTCTAAAAAACAGTTGAATTTTTACTTGTACTTAAAAATATTTTAGTTTTGTGTTCGTCAGACAACCATAGAATGAAAAATTCGTAAAGTTTCCATAAATAGGCTATGTCCAAAAAACTGGTTCCTGGAGTTGATTCCGTATATTGCGTAATTGTGTCCACTTTATTTCTAAAGGCGAAATGTACTACCTGCTTTTAATTAGCACAATCTTAACACTAGCTGTTTCAAGTTCACTGTATCATATCGAAGGTAGAAACATTTGATAGTTTGAATTTTCTTTTTGACTGTTTTAATGTATAAATACTTCATTTGTTCGGAAATTCTGATATCTTTTCCTGAGATCTTTCAAGAGTCGCAGAAATTCATGGCATTTCGTGTAAGCAAGCGAATGCATTCTGATACATCAGATAATGCCGTCGACTTTGAAGTGCAGTCCTTACCGAACACGGCCATTCACGATCGATGCGCGAATATTCGCGGTCGATGCGCAGGATCCGAGCGACGTTAGCGAATAAATAACGCGAATTAACGAACCGATGCAGAATACTGCAAAAATGCGAATGCCTTTACACGTGATTGACCGTTTGCGGCGTTATTGAGCAAATATTGTCTCGCAAATATACCTGCACTGAGATCGAGCTCGCAAAAACAAACTCGTTGCCCGAATGTTCGTTTATCGCGACGAGATATACGTTCGGGGCCTCTACGAGCCTTGACAAGCGCAGCAGATGGCTGAATGCTTCTCTCTCTCTCTTTCTCTGTGCATAGTTAAAGCATAAAATGCCTTTATAGAATAACTCGTCGTACACGTATCATAAAAACAGAATTACTTTGGCGCGTTGTTCGTTCAACGTTATAGACACGAACGACGCGTTAGTGACGTTAGGAATTAGTTACACAAACCTTCACTCGAAATCAAAAGAAATGAGGGAGAAATTCATTCCCAATTGCGCAAAACGTTGCAATCGCTTCTTATAAATTCCAGCACATCCTGTATAGTATTCTTCGCGCATGATTCCTGCAGTCGCAAAGCCATGCTCGCCGATATACGATGCGTCGCGGCAATCTATGCGTGTAATAGGCATCTGCACTGAAAACCTTACGATAGAAAAATCTCAAGAAATTAGGATTCAAAAATTAGAGAAACGTTTTTCGCAGACGAGCTTGTCGCGTTACACCGTCAGAATTGTCGCATTGCCGCCGTAAGCGGACAAATGAGTCCTGTAACATGTAGAAACGAGCAGAGAGGAGAGCACCGAGAGGCGGACGATAAAAAGATACCACCATCGGTACAAACACGAGTAACCCGATACTCTCGGACGAAGCGAATCGTTCGAACCTGTCCTTCGCCGTCTCGTTTCGGCCGGTTGGTGCCGCCAGAGACTTCAAGCTTGAGACGGCTTCAACAAATTCAACAAGGCATCAATAACAAGGTCTGGGAAGCGAGCGAGACTCGCGTCGTTCTAGAAACGCTTCATTCCGGAAATGTCAAGGCGGTGTTTCTCTCCTCTCCCCGGTGACGTCTTCTGCGTGGTAAACGTTCTTTTCGGGCAGACGCACGTGATCTCCGCCGCTCTCGCAGGCTTTCCAGATCCTTCATGAACCGAATAATTCATTCATCCGCGGTCTTCCCTTCCTCGCCTCGAATCGCTCTGATCAAATTGGAACCTGGCAACATCGCCCTCGGCGTTCGCCCCGCACCCATACGTACTTTGCGCCGAATGTGGGCGAGAACCTTCTCTCGCCGAGTGCGAACACCTCTCTCTCTCTCTTTTTCTCGTTCTCTCTCCCCCTGTCTCTCCCTCGCTCGCTCACTCACCTTTCGAAAAGCGAAGAGGTCTTTCTGCAGCTTCTGCCGCTCAGCCGTGGGCTGTTGGCCCTTCCCCCTGATGAACTTGAGCATCTCGATTCTCGCCGTTAGTCCGGTTCGATGTTGAACACACTCTTTCTTTCGCTCTCTCCCTCTCTCTTTCTCTCTCTTTCCCGCGAAGCACCGGAGTATCGTTCGTCGCACGTCACGCAGGACTGCACGCACGGTTGGTCGACGATCACCGGACCGCGCGTAATTAATGCATTCTTGAATGAACGTCGCTGGATGCCGGCGACGCGCGTTTCATCCGCTCGCTCGACGCGGTGCTGCTTTACTTCTCGATGGCGCGCGCGCGCGCGCGCGGAACGCCGTCCGATACACGCCCGCACACGTCAGTGCTCCCGGTCTCCTCGTCTCTTCGCGTGTCGTCTCCCTCGTTCCCTCGCCGCCGTGTCCGCTGATCCCCTCGCTCCTACCGTTTGCCTCACCGCACACTCGCGGCGGCGACTCCGGCGACTCGACGCGCCCGAGGGATCAACGATGTGTCAGCCGTCTCGCGCGTGTCTCGCCGGGAATACGCGGTTCCGCTCCGCCACGGGTGCGCCTCGCTTCTGGCTTTGTGATCGCGCGCGTCGGAACGATCCGATACCGGCGGCGGTGGCCGCGGGACGTAAAACCACCGAAACGTACAGGCACGAGGGCGCGCGATCACTCCGCGTCGCTGGTCGTCGCGTCTCTCGTCGCGTCGACCTCTCGGCTCCGCCGAGTCCCCCGAGTGCGCACGCTCGGCCGCGTTCGGCCGCGCTCGGTCACGCTCGGCCGTCACTCGGCACCGTTTGAATCGGCGCCCGACGGGTGCGTCCGAACGTGCAATGACCTCGGTTCGCGCGCGCGAGCCGCGCCGACCGCGCGCGACGTCGAGACCGTTCGAATCGCTCGTTTCCCTCGAGACCTTCGCGCCCGGCGACTCCATGGGACATTTGCTCCGCGGACGCGCGTCCTCGGGATTTTCCGACGACTGATCCCGCCAAGCGACGGAGCACGCGCGACGTATAATGTCACTCCGGTAGGTGGACGACGCTCGTTTTGTAAGAAATGCCAACGGTTCGCTAGCGCTAGCGACACGCACGCACGTTCGAGAAAATGCGTTATTGCTGTATTTGTGATCGTTCGATTGATATATCCATGACGCATGATGCGTCTCTTTACGCATAACTTTGCGATTACGCGACTATGTGCGTTTTCGCTCACAAGTGTGTGCGGGTTTTTGCGCACGCCATATTGGAACATTCAAATATCCACGGCGACTCCATTGGCGCCGAGAATTTGTTTTTTTTTCTTCGACAAGGACGAATCGCAAGAATCCCTGTCGTGAGAATATGTAACGTGTTTATAAGAGACGATAAAGATGATCGTTACTATTGACATAATGACATCGCGTGCAAAATAATTCCCGATATAATCTTCTGTGCTGTGTCATCATAATCTGGTAAATGAAATGTAAGTAGTAGTGATACAACGGCTACGTTAAATTTCGTGCACGCATGACGGCCTGCGGTTGGCACGTCCCGATCGGCCCAAGTGCAGCAATCAGTTTCTATCGCATCAGACACCTATACTTATATATCCGTGCGGATACGCGTGAAACACACGCTCGCGTTATATTCATTCCGAGCATGTAACAGGACGTCACGCAGCCGAGTTCCGCAATTTCCTGCGTGACGTTTACGACTCCCAAATCGCTCTTTAATGTTTCATTCGTGATTTGTGAAGAAGTGCGCATGACTCATAAATCTCACTGCACTTATATTTGATGTACGAAAGGAGCTGGATGATGGAGTTTTCTGGAAAATTTTGAAAGATCAGATATTTGGAAGATAAAGATTTTATTAATAAACATTTTACAACATTGCTCAAAAAAGTTTATATACACAATGCGATTCCAGATCGAATTATTTATACAAATATAAAAGCCGCTTTATTTGCAATATCATACAGTCGCGTCAATTATAAATTAATATTTACGTATGGTACATTTATACAAATATCATAAAGCTTTTTAGCAAACAATCTACGTATATGCAAAATAGACGTCTCAAACGATGTACCTAAAAATTAAAATATATACGACTAATTGTGAAAGACGTATTTTCAGATATTCGCCAAATTAAAATTGTTCATCGATTATTTTGATCTTGATATGCTTTGGACAAACTTTCTGTTACATATTTTGGACATTTCTTTCCATACATATACGCACAATTTGAAACTGTATAATAGATTAAGCATTGTTATTCAGCCAGTCTGTTTCAAATTATTTCCCCCTGCGATTTGGAAATTCTTCTGATTCTTATTAGACAGTTTGCAAGTTTAAGTAAGAAGCCACAAATATCCGAAGTATTTTATTAATGTTCTCCGTGGTTTTCATGTCGATATTGTGCCGATTGTCGCCTGATTTGTGCCAGAACGGTGGGAATGGACTCGGTATTATGTGCAGAATGGGCACATCTATATCAAAAAGGAAACAGAAAATTATATGAGATACGTATAAAATGTGTAATCTTTGTACACCACGCATAATTCAATACTCACTTTTTCTCAGAAAGGGAATGTGGTCGTCCTCGATATGTGCTTCAAATGAATATGGTTGAAAATACCTCTGTTCCGGCTTGTTATACGAATACGATTCTAATTTTCTTGTTTGAGCTAATTTCTTCTCTATAGAAACTAGCAAAGAATACCATTTCTCGGTATTTTTGAAATAATTATAGAAAGTGGGATCGGGTGCACCTAATAGGTCGAGAAGGACCAGTATATCCTATAACAAAAAGTCGTGCAGACAACGAATAAGTATTACAGCAATTACAAACACACTGTGAATAGTTTCGATAAGGGTATCAATATAAAAGAAAACTTTATTGTATTCCTTGTAATAAATTCAGATCTCTTTAAATGGTATGTATTAATTTACATCTTACTTCTATTGTATGTTATATGTTAGTCCTTGTAATAAATTACATGAGGCAATGAGATAGTACATACCATTCTGTCCAACTCGGAGAAATGGTTTCCTCTACCATAAGCAGTTTTTTTACTGTGCCAGGCACTGGCTAAATGTTTGGCGCCGTAAATGGAATCATTTGGACCCCATTCCTCGAACGCCTCTTCTCCATCAAAGAAGATCAACATCAAGCTGACATCTTGCTAGAAAAATACAGATGTATTCTCACCAGGATTCCGCATGCGAGCCATTAATCTCGTAATATACATGACTTACCTGTCTATCCAAATACTTGTCCATAACAGTAGCCAAATTGATCATCTGAGCGCATGGTACAGCGCTGTCCGTAGCTCCGATAAAGTCCCTTTCCCTTGTATACTTTGAGTCATAATGACAAGCCAGCGCCAGGTATCTCTTTGCATTGGGATTCAATTTCGCTATTACATTCTCAAACTGCAATCTGCCAAATACAGGTGTGTCAGCTTGGAACAAATCCGACTCTACCGTCCAGCCCAGACTTCTCATCGATTCCTTGATGTACTGAAAAAGCAACCAACACTCTTAGTTTTCAGGTTAAAATTTATTAAATTTAATTTTGCATTATTCTTGCTCAAAGTGGAAATAAATGTGTTGAAACTTGTAAATGTCACAATTTCAGATGTATTACACGAGAGAAACGCTAGATCTAGCGAAAGAGATTGATGGTCTTTCGAAATGAAGAGTCGAAATGTGGAAATCCTCGCGCGAAGCGCCGCTTCCTCCTGCTCGCTCCTTACCTCTCTGACGTGCGCGTGCTCGAGTGTCCCCACGATCCTCACAATGCATATGTTGTCCAAGATCTCATTCATGTGAGTGACATTCGTGAGGCCGGACAACGTGGCGATCTGTTCATTCGTGAACGAGCCGGGCCTGTGATGGTACTGGAATTATCACGTAACACTCGTTAGAGCGGCGTCGATCGGCTGATAAAGCATGACAATAAACTAAAGAAAGAGAGAGAAGACAAATGCTAAATGCCATGACGAACGGTGAAAATGATTAGGAAGAACTTCCTCTTCTACGGAATATAAATGAACGTAACGATCCAAAGATGCCATGTTTATAGTCTTACATACTTTCTCCCTCGTGAAAGGTATCTCAACTGGGCTGCCACTCTGCTCGGCCGCGCATGGCGACTCAATGACAGCCAGCAAAATGTACAGCGCGACCCCGAACGCACCCATGCTTCGAGACAGCCGCGCGTCGACTGGACATGTCACGAAGCACATCATGCAAACCATCGCGCGGAAGAACGCGATGATACGTCCTCGTGGAAGCGCAATTGGCTTGTTCAATCGTACATCGCTCTCAAATGTCAAAGCACCGACTGCTAATATCATCTGCCTTTGATAGCAGAAGCGAAAGTTGCGTTGGCCATTCTGATGTATCAAGTAGAGCCTCGACGATTGAACAATGTCGACATAGCCGATTGTCGGTATAACATCGGGGTATTGATCGGGGTAAAATACCTATATAGAGTTGTATTAGAATTTGTTATTAAAGTGTTAAAACTGATTTGATGTTGAAAAAATAATTAATTAGTGACTTATGGACTCAAAATGGTTTTTGGTTCTTCTTAAAGTTTGAGAGAAATTAGCATTGAGATTATTATATATAAATTATTATTTATAAATTATTATATTTCATCGTGCCAGAGAAAGCTCGAAGGATAGGGTTTGAAAGAACTAATTAATTAATGCTTAATCATATTAACCACAGAATAAAAAGACTGTTTATGGCCAAAGAAATTATTTCTGTGAATTGGATAGGGCAATATATATCGTATTGTTTGCAGCGTAATTATATTTCCACGTGTAGCTAACGAACGGTATAATCGAACAACGCAAACTAGATTGTACGAGATGAGAATTAAAATTGAATTATGATTGCGCATGAAATTTTAATCAATTTTTGTTGGAATTCAATCAGTGTGATTAAAACCACTTATTGATCAAGCATTAACAACGTCTCCGTCACCGTATAAACCATATCGTTGAGAACTTTTTAACGTTCATACTCATAAATCGTCAATTTATAATTCTAACGGTATAAATCAAGATTCATAGTTTTTCTCTTCCGGTAGTTTGGCATTTCGCGGTTGACATGCGACAAAAATTCTATTCCGTGTTACGTTCGGCAAAATTGTTTCCTGCTTTTAGAACCTCGATGATTATGATTTCGTTTTACTCGCAATTAATTCGAGGAACTCGTAATAAAGTGGCAATTGCTAGTTCCGCAAGATGTTTTTTTTTCTTACACGCTATTATAGCTAATTATTGGGTTGTTCGGAAAGTAATTTCGTTTTTCACAAAGCGATGTCGTTAGTCGCGTTCCTCGATACTTAACCTTACTCTAAGCGGCAAATTCGTTTTATATTTTGACAACTGACATTTCAGACGTCATTTAGTATCTTATTGTGTTGCGATCTGTCAAGTAATTGTTTTTTGGCATCACATCAAACATGGAAAATCAAAGTGAGCATTTTCATAATATTTTACTTTTTTACTACCGAAAGGGTAAAAATGCAGTGCAAGCGAGAAAAAAATTGTCTGCCGTGTACGGAGAAGACGTATTGAGTGAACGTCAGTATCAGAATTGGTTTTCGAAATTTCGTACTGGAAATTTCGATTTGAAAGATGCACCATGTTCAGGTCGGCCAATTAAAGCTAATGACGAGAAAATAAAGGCTCTGGTGGATGCAAACCGTCGCATAACAACACGCGAAATTGCTGAAAAGTTAAATTTATCGAATTCGACCGTTTACGATTATTTGAAACGCCTTGGATTCGTTTCAAAGCTCGATATTTGGGTTCCACACAATTTAAAGGAAATTGACTTGATTCGACGCATTACCATCTGCGATTCATTGTTGAAACGTGAAGAAAATGAACCATTTTTGAAGCGAATCATAACTGGAGATGAAAAATGGATTGTTTACAACAATGTTAAGCGAAAACGATCATGGTCCAGGCAAGATGAACCTGCTCAATCGACATCCAAGGCAGATATTCATCAAAAGAAGATCATGCTTTCTGTATGGTGGGATTGGAAGGGAATCGTATTTTTCGAGCTACTACCAAGCAACCAGACGATTGATTCGAAAGTGTATTGTCGTCAGCTGGATGAATTGGATGCTGCCATCAAGCAGAAGCGACCAGAATTGGCGAATAGGAAAGGTGTCGTATTCCATCACGACAATGCCAGACCACACACAAGTTTGGTCACTCGCCAGAAGCTTTTACAGCTTGGATGGGATGTGCTACCACACCCACCATACTCTCCTGATCTGGCACCATCCGATTACCATTTGTTCCGGTCTCTACAAAATTCTTTGAACAATGTAAACTTCGATTCAAATGAAGGCGTTAAAAATCACTTGCTTCAATTTTTTGTCAATAAGGAGAAGGACTTCTATGAGCATGGAATCTTAAAGTTGCCAGAAAGATGACGAAAGGTAGTGGAACAAAATGGCCAATACATCACTGAATAAAATTTTTTCTAAATATGAAAAAACCGCCTTTCACTTTTCCTTGAAAAAACGAAATAACTTTCCGAACAACCCAATATAATATATATGTAACAATATCTGAATATGACACAAAAGGATTAAAACATTTTAGGTGGAAGATAATAATTTGAATGCCAGTTATATGTATATACTCTGTGTTATTCGGTCTATTATTTAACATCTAAGATCTTATAAATTTTCGGCGTTTTTAATCTACCCAACTTATTGTCTTACTCGTCTTATACATCTTATACACTCACTCTTCGCAAATCTTACTTAATTTCATCACGTAATATACTAACTAACATTAATTCCTCATACTTTTGCAGTATACATATATAATTATTCGTAAGAATTTACTCTTTTACAAAGTATTGCTTTTCGTGTTTGCTCAGAATGAGCCAACCAAAGTTAAGTTAGAAGAGAGAATCGAGATGAAACGACTTCACCTCGCGCATTAGAAATGGAAGACGCACTTAGGAGAGAATAATTCCGATTCAGGTTATTTACTGAAAAATATTATGTATATATAAACTAATTGTGTGTAAAATACTTTCTCTTTACTTATTAAATGTCTTACATAGAGGTGTAATGAATCTTACAGATCGACATTATCAAAAGAGCTACGTATTAGACGAACTTCGCGAATCGTTATCGCATAACGATCCTAGCAGCACCACATATTATATAAACGCTTACATTACATTATCAGTATCGCGTACGCTCGAGAAAGTGGCTTTAACCTTTCCGAGTTGGGTTTTTCATTTAAGTAACGGCTAATGTTTTAACGTTTCAACTGGAATAGATTAGGATAGGAATAGATAAAATGACAGATCCCCATTGAAAAGCAATTAATATAGGACGATTAGGAGAAAACTCGTAGTATTTCCATCTATATCGACCCTTATCCTATTTTGGTAGCTTCATTTGAGATCTATCATTCTACTGGACTCGGAAAAGTCAAACTAAACTCGCGACGCGAATGTCCTCGCTAGAAGAAAGTTAAAATCATTAGATTTCAGCTTTCTTGACCTTCCTTCTGATTGAGATATTTATTTAATATTTGGTACTACAAGGTGAGAGCGCGTTCACGAGCGTGATGCCGTATTCGCGTCGCTTTTCCCGCTTCGCTCGCGCGACTCGACGACGGCCGTTCTCTCGTGGAGAGAAACGGAGAGAGACTTCGATCGCGTTAAATAAATAAAGGCAAACGCGGCGTCGACGCGAGCCAAGCTTCGATCTCCCGGCTGTGGATCGGCATGGCCGATCAGGATTCAATTGCGAGACTGCTTTTTACCAAGTTTCCTCGCGGTGGGTAACGCCCGTTAAATCGCGGCATTTTCTACCGTAATAAATGGATTGCCGATTTAACGTTCGTTAACGGTTGATCCGAGAAAGCTCGGTGAAATCGATCATCGGAGTTCGATGAAAATGATAGATGCGCGATAGATTCGCAGGTGAATTTGCGCCCCCGCGATCAGCGTGCGCGCGCGTGGAAAACAATGAGGGTGAGTTGAGATGAGTTGTCATACTTATCGAAAAAAAGTACAAAATGATTTCGCTCCTAAGCATAAGTACGCACATTTTGAGCAACCGCCTTGCGCAAGTTGAGCCTCCCGGACAACGCGAACGTCCAAAAGACGTAGTTGAAATGTTCTCTGATTTTCAGATTTTCTTTGGACTTCTCTCTCGCTCTCCTTCTCTTTATGTCGAATGTCTTTATGATTCTCGCGTTGCTCGGATCCTTGCTTCCGGTCGGATGGAATCAAACGATCGGTCTATCGCGGGAAAGAAGGCTTGCTTTCGTGGGGACCGTGATGAGCCTCGTGTCGAGCGATGCTCGAGATGAGCTACGGATTTTATTAAACTATAAATCACGCTTCTGAGACCCGTCCCGCGATCGCTTTGAATATCGATAAGATCCCTCGCAGGGGTGCGATCATGGCTCGATCACGCGGCCGGTAAGTCCCTCACGGATTTTCTGTCGAATAATTTTTGGTCCTTATTCTGCTAAGTGATAACAAATTTTCGATGCTGTCGATAGGTACAGCACTTCCTTTCCTCCGATGCCGATCAGCCGAATTCCCTCAGTAGTTATAGGGCCCATACTGGGAGCCGTGATAATATGGCCCCGGATACGCTGCCGGTGCCGGATATCCGGCATATGCGTACTGTTGCTTCTGCGGGTACACTGAAAAAACAAGAACGACGATTAAATTCGATCTGCCTGATTTCTTATCGTTTCTCTGTTGGAAAATCATTAATGTGACACCAGGTTTCCGTAAAGGAGGCTCAAGACGAAGATTTGTTTCAACTTCGATTTTTAAACTTATCTCTTAAATGAGAATACGATCTTATTTTACAATTTCGTGGGAAGTGTCCTTCCCGAGTGTTCAAAAAATTAGTTTAGTTCAATGCGAGAGGTGCATTTATATCCCGTGGATTTCTAAGCAAAACACGTTCGCTGCTCGTCCTCTGTGTATCTCGAATTCTGACATCGATCGATCAGCATACGGAGCTGAATGCGCAAACAAGGAAATTCTTTTGTCTACAGCTATGTGGGATGGAAAATTAGGCAAGTGTGTCGCTTTCGAGCGATTCAACTCGAGATGCCACTGCTTTTCATTATTTTCCCCGAAGAAGGAAAAACTACGAGACCTGTACAGTCAAAGATTATAAATTAAAATATTTCAGGTTGGTTTGATTGATAAAAAATTATTATTTTAGATTCTAAATGTTGTCGTTTAAAGTATACTATAATAAAACTTTCAACTGCGGAAGTAGATAGCGCGTGATTTAAACGAAAAAATTGGATATTTTTTCCTACTTATTGCTGGAGAAAAGAATTATGATTTTGGGAGTGAAATTAACTCACAGAAATTACAAAAATGATATTCATGTTGCATGTAGGAAACACTAGGAAGAAATTGTAGAAAAAGAGAAGAATCATATTTCCGATTAAATTTCTTGCTTTGTCTATTTATTCTTCAATCAAATCGAAATTTCCAAAAAGATTCGCAAAACCGCAAAATTTGTGAAATAATCTGATAGTCTGAAGGTAATCAGAATATTGTTTCATTATCACATCAACATTTATTACATCTTATTATCTTGTACGAAATAATCTTTTCAAAATAGCAAAAAAGAATGAAAAATATAAAAGATATAGCGTCAATCTAGTTTTTTTACCATATAGATTATAGAAATTATGATATGGAAAATATGGATAAAAATACAGTTCGCGTAATTTGATATAACTCCCTTTAGGGTAGTTCCCTTCGAAGTCTCGAAGTGCATTCGCAGAAATGACACGCGCTAAATGTGAAAATGCATTCCGCAAACTGATCGATCATCCGGAGGAGAACTAGAAAGTTTCCTTCAGGATTAGAGCGTGACAAAAGTGCTCTAATCCGTGGCGGAAACAGAGCGTGAGACGAGTTAGTAAAAGTTTCGCGAAAATGAGTATTGCCCGTTATCTTCCGACGCGATTATCACTGAGATTCGGTAATCGATTTAACTAATTCGTTAATCAGAGTCTCAGTTGCTTGACAAAAAGTACAATTTGAAACAAAAAATAAACATAAATACATATAAATACCGAAAATTAATAAAATGATGAAAACTGATAAAAAATGAATGTACAATGAATCTACCTACATATGAATGTATGTATAAATTTATCTCTTATTTTGAGATTTTAAATTGTCTACATTAAATATAATAACATAATGATGATATTTATAGTTATTAATAGTTTAATTACACTATTTTGCGCATTCATTAATTTATCATAGTTTTTCATATTAATCCTTCAAAATTCGTGCGTTTCTAGGCACTAAATATTTATTATTAATAATTTTGAGCAAAAGTGCGGTCTTGGCAATACGAGCGTACAAGTAACGGAACTAGCAAAAACCATTTTAAATATTCGATCAACAAACAATGGTTTTCCATTTCACGTGGCTTCACTCTTGCGATCGAATGGGCTTGAAAAATATTTGCACAAACACTGATTCTAGAACCGCGGTATGCAATCCGCCGCAATTTTGAATTAATATGTATCGAAAATTAGTTTCTCGCGTTCGCAGTCAGCAGCGTTTCTCGAGGTGGAAACCAAATTTTCATCGACAGGGTTAACATTATGAAGAGGTATTTCACATTACGCGAACAGTATTACGTCAGGCTCGTCTTCTTTATGTACAAGGCGTTATTGGGATCGAGTCCCTCGGTTACGGTTAAACAAGCGATCAGATCGGTCTCGTCTTGCCATTCAATTAGTTCACGATAGTCCCGTGTATCTTGAAATTTTGAACATATGTTACAACCGCTTGCTGACCATTTGGCAATTTACGCAAGTTGGAACCCTCGAACAATGGTTATCACGAATACCAATTTCGAATAACAATATTTATATAAATAATCGACTTGATGCGCGAGAATCGTGCCGACAATCATCCTCGTACACGTCGACACGGAAGCACACGAGAGGTAAAACGTGTAACGCATTATACGGTGCGCGCAATACCGTACGTTATTAAATATTTATGGAGATAACTGAGAAACGCTCACACAACAGATTAGAGAAACCCGTTTAATGGAGAATATCGTTGCTTCCGTGTTGACGCTCCTGCTTCGAGTGAATCCAGTTAGTATAATGACGAGATGATCATTATCCTTATATCAAGGAACGTGTTCCTTGCGATCAAGCCCTCGATGATCATACAGACTAAAGTTAGTGGAACACTCGAGCACGCGGAATCCGACGGACGCATAGTGTCCCGGGATTTCATCTCGACAAGAAATTCGTTGCATAATTACAGCCGGGAAAACTCTGACGTCCGATTCTAGGATCATGCATTCTAATTTCGTCACATTGATGCATCAGTTGCGATTATTTAAAATGTCGATATTTTTGGTACTAATAATTACGCGGCAATAGGTAATTAAATGTGTAAATAGGTAAGAAAACTAACATTGTAACGAAAAGAAAAGTATTTAGAATTAGAGTATCTCTTGGATTGTAACATATATTCACCTCGGTTTTTAGTGTTTTTAAGAATATATGTTACCCTCCATATTATTTTAAAGCACTTAAAAACGGGACGAGTATATGTTACAATCCAATAGATTCAGTAGTAGACATGCTTGCACATCTCATCATCTCTATTCTGACTAATTTGGGGAAGCAACTATTCAGTAGAAAATAAGCATCGCAAACAAATCTATTTTATTTATTATATATAGTATCTATATCACAAAGAATTGAATCATAAGAAATGAAAACGTGCCTTATGTCTTCATTAATATTCGAAAATCTTACATAATTTTCTCTTATATTTAGTATGTTCATATCGTCCCTTATATAAAAAATGAGAGATTCAAAGGAAGCTAATACGTTCCGATTAAAATCCTGATTAATTCGCGCATCAAGTTTTCCTCCGTCGAGCATTATCAATGTTCTCGGACGTCAGACTCCTCGGGTGTCGTTCTGAGGCCGTATAAATCGCGACGCGGCCAGAAACTGGATTGCCCGTTGGACACTAGGCCAGTTGGGTATCACGTGCACGTAGACGGGATAAGCAATAGGTGTTAAATATCTACCAGGCATGAGGTACTGCATGTTCATCGCCTCCTCGCGCATTCTCTCGCCCCTCAAGCAAATCGCCGCGGCGCTAAACAAGATCGCGCTGACCAACGACCAACCGACGCCGACCCAAGCGACCACGTACGACCAGTCGTACGAGATTAGTGAGTTGTCCTTCAGGACCTAGGATTTTTCCCCGCGTGCCGTGCCGTGCCGCGCCGCACCGGGCGTACATGACAAACAAAAAAAAAGAGATACGGGGCGAGTTAGTTTGGCCGTTTCATGGATATCGTGTCACCTGGCATGATGTACTGAACGTTCTGGGCCTGCTCGCGGGCGCGCTCCCGTCTCAGGCAGGACGCCGCGATCAGGAATAGCGTCATCGTGCCCAGACACGTAGCCACCCCCAGCCAGGCCAGGTAAAACGACCAGTCGTACCATTGCGCCGCGTTGTCCCTTAAAACCTGTGGGCAAAAGTTACTGTAAACGCTGCGCACTATTTCTCCTGCGACTACCAGGACATAGAACTCCTGAGCTTCCTGGAGAGACGTGCGACGGATGATTGATCAGCTATCTGAAAGAATTTCTTTAGAGCGCAGGATAAGTGGAACTCTTCTCTGTATGCATTATATGTTATCCATCATATAGTTATTAGGAGTGTGATTTAGTTTTGAGGGTTTTGCAACAGATGGCTGTAGTGTCAGTTTGTTCCAATAGCTGTTTCCGATAACTGTTGTTTCTTACAGTCTTGACATTATCCATGACATTTAGTAGCATTATAGATATAGATGCAATAACAGTCGTGTTTATATCATCGTAAAAATGCAACTTCCGAAAGCTCTTTAGCATTTTCGACATGCGTTGCTTTTGTTTTTTGATCAAAAGAAAACTGCGGCTGACGGTTATAGAATTCTTGTGAAAACTTATGGTGACTCTGCCCCATCAATTAAGACGTGTGAATACTGGTTTAGACGCTTTAAAAGTGGTCATACTGATGTGAAGGACAAAGAACGCTCGGGACAACCAAGAAAGCTTGAAAATGCAGATTTGCAAGTATTATTGCACGAAAATCCAACACAATCCACTTCAGAACTTGCCAGAGCATTGAATGTTGATCGTACAACAGTTACCAAACATTTACATGAAATGGGAAAAATTCAGAAAGAAGGGAAATGGGTTCGACATGAATTATCGGAAAGTGCCATTGCGAACCGGTTGAACATTTGCATTTCGTTGATCGCCAGGCAAAAAAAGAAGAGTCTTTTGTCTCGGATTGTTACTGGGGATGAAAAGTGGATCTATTTTGATAATCCCAAACGCAGAAAATCATGGGTGGATCCAGGCGAACCATCAACATCCACTCCGAGACGCAATATTCACGGTTCAAAAGTAATGCTCTGTATTTGGTGGGATAGTGTACTATGAACTGTTAAATCCGCATGAGACTGTCACGGCTGATCGTTATCGACACCAATTGTACAAGTTGAAGCAAGCATTGGACCAAAAACGACCACCAATTGCGAGTAACGACGGAAAGTGATTCTTCTTCGTGACAACGCTCGACCTCACGTTGCGTTATCAGTGAAACAAACACTATTAGAGCTCGAATGGGAAGTCTTACCGCACCCCGCGTATTCTCCGGACATTGCTCCATGCGATTATTATTTGTTCCGGTCGATGCAACACGCTTTAGAGGATACACACTTTGATAATTTCGAAGAAGTGCGAAAATTCGTCGACGAATGGATCAACTGAAAAGAAGAGTGATTTTATCGTGGTGGAATCCATCTCTTGCCAGAAAGATGGGAAAAAGTTATAGAAAACGAAGGAAAATATTTTGATTAAGGTATTCATTCATTATCATATTTAAATACATGCGTTTTTAAGCAAAAAAAACCCTCAAACCTAAATCACACCCCTAATATTATTCTATGAAATTAAGTAAGATAATTATATTTTATTATTACAGAATATTTTTAAATCTGTATTGGAAAATATTTTTGAAAATATATAGTTTGATATACAGAATTGAATTCGTTATTGGAAGTAGATGGATATTTAATTTATGTACTTGAATCGTTTAATAACCTGGCTTTTATATTTCTTTAGTTCCTCTATATCCTTTTCGCTTATTTTGCTCAACATTAACATGAACGTTCAAACGTTGATCAACTGTGATTAACTTTTAAGTGATCGAATATATAAACAACTTAAATAATTTATCAAGGTAAAGTAAAACTAAGCTGGAGTAATGTAAATAAATATCATTCTATCAATGTAGTATATGTATAGCTCTTAAATCTTTTTTGTAAGCGATTAATATAAGTCAATAACAGAAGTCAACAGTAAACTTGTTGAAGAATTATTGAATACTTGAATTTTATCAATAATAGAATATCGAGAAAAGTAAAATTAGGAATATTACTTACGTTGCTCCATTGTTGGTAATATTCTTCTCCAACGATTTTCTCTTTCTCGTAATACTCGACACCATGCCACAAGCCCATACCGCCAGCACTCAATAGGCCTATGTACCATTTAGAGATATATTGTAGTTATATCATCGTACATAGCGTAAAATATTTTCGAGAATTTCACAAACATTCGCGAATTTATGGCTCAATCTTCTCAGAAGGTGAATGTCTATAAACTTTCAGATTTCTATTTGAAGTACAACTTCTGTTTATAATACCTTGACTGTTCTTCAAGATACTAACTTTTACTTAGTCAACAATGATCATTCGGTAGATATAAGTATAAATATTTAATATCGATTAACGAGAAGCTCAAGCCCTGTAAAATTGTTCACATGTCATTTGCGAAAAAGAAAGAAAGGAAAACGAAACATCTTACGAAAATATTTTCTATCCGAAAATATTTCGAAATATATACTGACAGGCGAATAGCATCAGAATCGCTGTGGCAGTAATGTTTCCTGGTGATCTTCTCCAGCAGCCCACTACTCCAGTCCAGAACGCCGAGAATATTGCGAGAAAGCCGACCATGAACAGCGCTATCACGGATCTACCCATATCTGCGACAATGATCAAGGGATACGAATACATTACGTTACTTGCATATGTGTGCGCATTTGTTTTCAATATCTCTGATAGTTTGGAAACTATTCTAAGTCGCTATACACGTTCACCATCGCGTTGGACATTGGCGATCGAACTTTCCATTCGCGCCACATCGGTTACCGCGTAGCAACGTGATTGAATTTTCAATTATCTACAGTATCATTTATATCTACAAGACTACGACTGTGACTGATTCCTTTAGTGTCACTTTTTGTCATGATAAAAATGTGAAAAATTGTATTTAATAGATTTAATCATTTTATTAGATATTTTATTAAACGGCAATTCAATATGCATTAAATTCTTTCTGCGTCAAAATAAATTCAGTAATTGTTAAAAAGGGTAACGTTTTATGTATTGTTTTTTCTTATTCTAAGAAGAGCGAAATTTGTTAAGTCGCATCATACTTACGTAATCGTGCCATCGCATCGTCAGAGAAGCCTCTTGTTTGGTTTTCTTCATCGGGGATGAAATAATCGATATTCATGCAGTGCGTCTCTACGGGGCTCAAATAAGTCTCAACTGCAATCATATATATAGAAATATAAAATCTCAAGATATGACTATAAAAATATGATCGCGTTACATAAATATAAACGGATAGAAAGCTTATCATTTTTATTAGACCATTAACTAAGTAATCCGGGTCGCGTCTAGTTAGCGATACAACTCAATACAGTGATGTTTGTTTGTAGCGAGAATTTTGTTTTTCATTTTTTAAAAGTTATCTATCCTGCTATAAAATTAATATACGACTATGTTGTGCTATCATAAATATGTGTTTAGTTTGATTCATCGTTATCTAGACGCGACCCGGATTACTTAGTTAATGACCTAATATATAGTGCTGACTAAAAGACGCGAAAATATCAAGTTGCAGTTGTTTTTTTTTCTTGTAGAACGAGTTTACTAAAAATTTATTTGAGAAAATATTATAATATGTTATTGTCTTGTGTGTCTTGTAAGTCTTGTATGAGACAGCTCGGAGTCTCATATCATCCGTGTCCTTTGGCTATCCTTGGCGTTATATTTCGTTATGTGGGATCTATTAATGCGGTTTATCAGTACTTCCAGACCTGCTCAACGAGCACGCGTCTCGAAAAGCATGCGACCCAGAATGCAACGAGCGCGATCACCGGGCGCGCAAAGTGTGCAGTATGCTTTTACCTGTACATACCTGCAGGCTCGCGCACTCGTTCTCGCGTTTCTCGCAACGGTACTCTTTTAGCGAATCCTAATCCACGAAACGCCACTTTCGAAAGGCGTACAGCGCGCGCAGGAAAAAGTTGTCGTAAAGTATTCGTGTGCTTTCACGAGCCGGAACAAGCGCGGCGGTATTGTCCGCTGCCTCTAAAAGGCCTTTGCTAGGCGTTAATCAGTCGTGGAGGATCGTTAACGCTAATGAAACTCGGACATCACTCGTCTTCCAGTGAAATCAAATTTTCGTAGTTTCACTTGGCTCAGAATAAAAGTGGGGCAAGCTCCGGGAGCGACAACGATTTTGAAACAAATGATAGTTTCTCCACGTGACACGTATCTTTTGCATTTAAGTTTTTTATCACGATTTTAACAAAGTTTCTTTCTTCCATCGTATAATGACATGAAATTATTTTACGACGATCATAAAAGTCTATTAATTAATAATGTTTTATTATTTATTTCTATCTCTAAAGATCTCTAGAATTTTACTTATATAGGACCAGTTATTTTCAAAGACTTAGTGCGCTGGAATTACCGATATCCCTCGATGTTCTCATCAAGAAAAATTTCTAAGTTTCAAAATGGATAACACTCTGCATATTCCTCTTTTCCTACCGATTCTGGGATTCTTTGTACACTTACATATCAGCTAAGACAATTACGATAACGATCCCTAGTACTACATTCTGTTATCGCAAAGGAGCGAACGACGGTTTTCCCGGAGGAAGAGCTGGGGATTTTCACATCCGGTCGAACGGGGGATCTACATGGTGAAACGTACCGTTGGAAATATTTGGGATTCAAGCGACGGACGGCCATTTCTTCGACCCTCTTCGAATCTGGTTTCGCCTAAACGAGGCGCCGTGCCAAGATCGTTGACTCGCGCCTAACTGTACACGCGTTATACGCTCCTTGCCATTCCGGAAGAGGAGTCATCAGCGTCGGCGTTCCCCTCGTACTTTTCATCGCGCGTCGCGCTAGATGCACAGATACCAACGATACTAGGAGGCAGAGATAAAAGCAGCCGAACCGGTCGTTGACTAGTTTCTTCAAATTTTTCATGCACTCGCGATGGTCCCGTGTCGACCGTAATCGCGTGACCTCGATTTTTGGCGCTGACCGGCAGGACATGTCGTTCGCGATGCGCGAGAACGCGATAAAATCATCTGCAAAATTCCGTGTGGTCAAACGTCGTTCTAATCGTAAGGATATCTGGTACTTGACCATGTAGCTGCGAGAATTGTTGAATGTCCAAGATTGATCCGCATATTGTTGGGAAATGAATTTCGGATATGATCCGCTCGTTAGACATTAATAGGAGATTACTGAAACTCTTCAGCAATGGTAATCAATCGCGCGATACGAGAAGAATTTTCTCAAGCAGTCATTAGAATTCCTCAAAGAGTGTTTAATGTCTCTTCAGGACGAGATTTCACATCGTTTTACCACAATGTAAGGAATAGGAACACTTTTTCCGACCTAAATCTCGGCCTAAAAATCTCCTGCCAATAGAAGTTTCTTAATATGACAAAACCTTGCGGAGTTTGTTTGTTCAAATATCTGAGATTTAATATTTGTTTGCGTGAGGTCGACCAAGATGTTTTGTTTGGATTTTCTCCTGGCGAGGGTGGGAGTCAGGCTCGATCACGTGCGCCCAATAAATCGAAGCCACCGGAAGCGGGTCGCCGGAAGAAAACGGCATCGCCGAAACCGATAAGGAGTCGGTCCCCTCGTCGGTGTCAGCAAACGGTACTAGGCGTACGAACGGTGCATCGATCATTTCAATTGTTTTCCGGATGAGGAAACAAACGTTGAAGATCTCTTGCACGCGCACGCTCCCTCTCTCTCTTCCTCCATCTTTCACCCGGAAATTTCTTCGCTTGGGGATCGCGCGCGAAGCCGCCGACCGATAGAATCGATTCCCACCGATCCGGCCTCGATACGCTCGCCTTTCCTCGCCGTTTCTTCTGGTGATCCCACGATCTTGCCGAACAAGAACGCGTATTTCTGTAGACATACGCGTGTTTTCATTTACGATCTCCGACAAGGGAAAGAGCTATTGTTTCTATACTTTCAGTGCTTGCTGTTCAATCGTCTATAGTCTATATTACTTGAACCAGTTTGTGTATTATTGCCCGGTAATCCGTGATATCGTTACGTTAATTCGGGATTCAATTTAGCTCCCGCGAGAACAAGTGCCGGTATTATGTGGGATAATAAGAGTCATTACTTCTGGTTGAGTGCAGCCCCCTAAGGCTAAATCTGTCTAATAAATGATTCGCACGTTTTTATAATCGAACATCTGTCTTTATATTAAAATGGAACTGCCGTGCGACACGCACACATCAGCACACTTCCCTCGTGTTTATCTCTGAAATTTTCTGAACATTATATGCGTTCCTTCCTTACTGCGATAGTTCACCATTGTGCGGATAACAATGGATTTTGTGTACGGGCCCTAACGCCTACCTAACGTATGCAAGGTCCGCATCCATCGCACTCAGCGGTACCATGGGCACGTTTTCACTTTGTAGCACGGCGCGTTTTCCCTTCCCGTTCGAGGAATGCGTAACCTGAAACTTCCTGGAGAACTGGAATCACCTGTGCCATCGTACCGGATTTACACGAAAAATACTCTCACGTATATCTCATTTTTTTCATTAATCTTCAATCGTCATGAATCTGGTGAAACTATGGGTGGAACTATTTGCGCGATATTATAAAACCTGAAAGTTTTGTTTAATGAATCTATATATATATATATATATATATATATATATATATATATATTAGATATATATTATATATATTAGAATATATATATATATATATTAGATATATATATAAAAGCCAAATACCACTCACTCACTCACTCACTCAGTGACTCATCAACGTGCAGCCCGAACCACTGCACCTATCGACTTGAAATTTTAAGAGTATATTCCTACTATCACGTAGGTGCTCACTAAAAGAGGGTTTTCCGAAATTCCACCCCTAACGGGTGAGAAGGGGTAAAATGTGTTTTTATTTAATTCTACACATAAATATCGCGGGCGAAGCCGGGACGGGGGATGCTAGTAACTTATATATCTACTAGGATAGTTCTCGAGAGTAAGAAAATATAGGTAAACGAAATTAAAAGAACGAAAGAAAAAGAAAGAATTAATCCAGAGCACGTGATTTTACATGAAAATTGTATACATAACTCACGTAATATTTATACAATATTGAAAACAAGATTTGTGCAAAATTTAATCTTTGTTAAATACGCAGTTCTATATTCTCTCAGGTATAATCTAAAACTGCATCTTGTTAGTTCTTCTACGCCACTCTTGCTTCGCGTAATACACGCGTATAGATTTATATTTTTAGGGATTACGTGTTTAGATCACATTAGATTGCGCATTTATATTTCTATTTATGTTAGCAAAATTATTCTGCCACTCGATCGTACGCAACGCACGTTTTCGCAACGCTGACGCCCGCGTGATAATTTCCGATTACTACGAGCGCGTTATGAGCATTACGGAATCATCAAGGCACGCAAAAGTTTCACGTTTCACGAAATGTGTGACGTAAGAAATGACCGTACATCATACGTGTTGACATTGTTACGAGTTTAGCATTGTTACGATTTTTATTTTCACACATTTTCGTATATATACTTGAACAGGCGATATAATAAAACATACAAGGCCTCGCTTATCGAGATCGTGCGAATTTCGAAACTTTCAAATCGATCCTTCGACATTCTCCACTCAGGGCCAGAATCTGGAGGAAAAAGGAGAAATAATTAAACCGCAATTAATTTTAATACACGGATATTGAGGAAATCAATTTAATTGACTTTGGCCTACATTCGCGACCAGAATCCAGCTTAATCGACATGTATCTTCCGATGGAGATTATTAATCGAAGGCACGCAAAATTACGTCTATAATCGGGTTAATTGCTTCTAATTAAGGAATTATAAATTAATTATGTGCCACTGCATTCGATGACGATATGATTACGTTGATTACGTATCACTGGATTTGTTACCATTTGAGATTACATGTTGTCTCTAAATTGATTTAGCCGATCTCGGAGACCCGTTGGCGATTACCTTCGCCATTATTGGCGATAAAAATACTTGCTACGTTATTAATGTTCACGTTTCGCGAACATTAGTAGACAACGTGCACCATGCGTCATTACCGTAGAAAGTCTGTGGCAATAGGAAAGGCGTTCCGAGCCATAGAGCATTATGCACAGTGCGAAATCACGCACTGGCTACTAGGATTTTATCACATCCTTGCGCGCGTGTAATGGAGACCTACCTGTCTGCATGTGGTTTTATATATACCGGATCTAAACTTCGGGTTTGAACATGTATTGATACAATGCAACTATTGTTTCAACTACTTTGGTTATAACCCAATACATTCGTTCTACTAATGTTGTTTATTTTAATTTCGCGATATTTGTAGATTACATTTGTTAAAATATGTTAATCCATTTATATCATTATTTGGCCAGCTTTTGAAGAGAAATCCTTTTTTTGCTCATTGCCAGACTGTAAGGTATTAGCACGTAAATGATCGACCAATCGATCGGCACGTCGATCATTTCACAACGACCATGATTGCAACGGTCCACTTACGAGGTGCGTTTTGAGAAAAAAAGAAAAAGTTGCATCCAGTCCTCGAACCATGGATGTCTTGTTGCCTATTAAGTAATTTAAAACAGGGTCTTTGCGGTTGATACCGATGCAAAAACTTCACACAAATCGGTCCTGCTCGAAGATAGAACCCGCACGTTACTTTGCTTAACGCTTCGCTCGGAATGATGCCTGGAGAACTGCGCGGTCGTTCACACGACACCTCTTTTCTTCGTTTAATTTTTATTATAAACAACTAGCGGATGTATACGAAACGCATCACTCGAAATTGATTTTTCAATATATTCTTTCCGTTTGACAAATATCATTCGAAATTAAATGATCAATTAATTTAAATGTAAAGCGAATACTTTCTAATGATTCTATTATATCTATTAGATGTATGCAAAAGTTTTAGTCATTTCTTGCATATTTTTGCTTCTTAAATATTGCATAATATATGCAATATAATTCAGTCATCAAAATATTTGCCCTTGTTTTTTTACGATTTTCTATCATTTTTCATGTAAATTTCAAATTCAAATACAGTTTTCTCGTTTCTCAGCCACATCTCGAAAATACTATCCAGTAAAAAAGTACTGCATTGATTGAAACAAGTGCAATAAGCCAAGTTGCGTGAATACGCATGCGGAAAAATTTTTCAGCCTAAATCCAAAATGGTTTGCTGAAAGCATAGCTTTTCATTGCTCATCGCATTCACTATTATTTCTTGAAGTTATGTTATGTTTATTTCTTTAAGTTATGATATATGACATTACAAACTTTGATGCCGACTCTTTGAAAAGAAGCGAGAATTTATTTAAAGTTTAAATAATAATATCAGAGTGCTGAAAAAAGGACTAAAACTTTTGTCTACACCTAGTACATTTCGTTTGATGCATAAATAAATATGAAAAGAAGCACTAGCGACGGCTTATTCATACAAGCCAGAATACGTTAATATTCTTCATACGAAAGCGTAATATAAAATTATGCACGGTAACGAATCCTGAGATGAGAAAGCGCTGCACCGTGATGCATCAAGCTGGCACTATCGGATGAAAATGCACCTTTCTCCAAAGATCGTGTGCGCGTTTGTGCTGTCGATTATAAACCGCTAACCTATTACGTGGGATCGGATAACCCACGACATTACGAGATCGTAACGTAGAAAGTCTCCTAAAGGCCGCGTAAGGGGTTGTCACTGAACGAGGAACCTGGCAGACCTATCAACTTAACTTTTAGCATAATTGGGAACCAATCGATCAAAGGCGAACAAGACGTCTTCATCTTGTTCATCTACTTTATTATTATACGCATAAAAATGTGTATTATAAAATTGGCAATGTAAATAATTGTATAGAAATATCTTGAAATTATTCCATTTTTTAATGGTGCACTCGTGAAGGATGTTCAGTGAAAGTGTATAGTCAGTTGACTGTACATCTATATTAAAATAACAAACTATGAATCGTTTAAATCGCCCTATTTCAGAGAAAGTGACTATATAAATTTTCTACTAGATTTTATACGATATTAAATTCTCTACAACTTTTATTATTCAAACAAATCTCGCAATATAACGAGAGTTTTAAAAATAACAGTGCTTTTCGTTTAGTCGTAATAATTCATACATACAACCGATTGAATCCGAGACGTAAATGTTTACTAAATGTTGACTAAATGTCGATTAAATATTAGATTTTGCTCGATGATTTTTACATTACCTGTCGGTGGTCTTTCCTTGGGATAGCATATCCTGAACAAGCCTTGAGTCCTCGTGTAGTAATAGTATTTTGTATTCATCTGCTCCACCAAGTGGCTCTGCTCGCCATGCTTGCTCGCATATTGCTGCAACAGAGAAAAAATTCAGTTTGAGAAATCAAACACGCGCCAGGTGAATATCGGAAACGTTGATTTTAACGTTTCGACGAAAGTAGCAACGCAACTTGGCCGTTATTAGCGTTATGATAAAGTGAAAGGACAAGAGCAAAGTCGCGGTATAAAGGAATAATTCGCTTTGATGGAGAGAGCTACTGGACATGCGTTTTCGAATGCAGATGAAGCGCTCGCGCACTCTTCCTTTCGCGAAAAATGCTATTATCGTTAGAAAGTAAGAATTCCACGTTTTCAACACGATAGAGAGCATCTGTCAGAATCTCTCTTCTCCTTCGTGTTTTTTAGTAAAAGAGACGTTTACTTTTAAACCCGCGCGTCACGTTCAACTTTGAAAACAGTTGAGCGAGCACTTTGTGTTTTCTTAATAATTGCACACGATTCGTATCTGTACTTGGATTTGCACTTGGATTTTCGACTTTCAAGTGTGTCAATTTATCTCAATTGATACCTTTCCCATTACATGATCGAGAATCGATCAGAACATCGCTAATCGCGTTGATAGAAACCTGCGTAATGCGTTATCGAACGCAATGCGGCGTTCGCGTAATGTGACGACCACATTGAGAAGAATTATCGGCCATCACGGGATACCGAACGAAAATCGCGAGCGGAGAAAACACATAATGCGTCTTATTTCACGTTGCGAAGCGTCGGTATATTTTCCGCGAGGAGAGGCCGCCCATGAAGAGCCATGGAGAGCCATAAGAACCATAGAGAGCCGGCGTTTACTCATGCGTGTCGGTACAAGTTCCGGACTTTCTTGCACTCAAGGATGTACCTCGCATACCGCCCTCGAAATTTAATGCAATTTCACGGCGGGCGTGCAGCAAACTCCCCCTTCACCTGCTCGTGCGAGAGGTCCCTCACCCCCGACGATCTTGGGCGACCTCGCGTCGTCCTCGCCGGGCGGCGAACAAATGCCGGCTCTCCCTCCTCGCGGTCGTCGCAAACCGTTTTCTAGAAAGTCTGTCTTCGATTTGCCGATTCAACCGAGTCTGCTAGAAAGTATAATGATACGCCGTACGCGGGAAATCTTAACGCATGAATCGCGTTCGTCTCAACGACAGAAAGAAAGACGTTTCCGCGCGCTCGTTTCCTCTTTTTGCATACGTATGCGTATTCCGTCAATTCCGACCGAAGATTCCGCCCGGACCGTTTCGTCGATCGTCACTGATATATTGTACGCAAAAGTTTTAGTCTTTTTTTCAGCACATTAGTATTATTATTTAAACTTTAAATAAACTCTCACTTCTTTTCGAAGAGTTAGCATCAAAGTTTATATAACGTCGTGTGTCATAACGTAACGATAAACATAACTTCGAGAAATAACAGTGAACGTGATGAGCAGTGATTTGCATACGATGTGTCTATTCGATAGAACAGCGATGATTTAACCGATACATCTGACCATTTCTACGTGTGCTTTGTCTAAGAAGGAGAAACGTGTTCTTGTCAACGATGTGGCGATCGTAGCGTCTGAGAGATTCCACGGCCCACGTTCTTCCTCGATTACCTACTAATAATCGCACGAGCATGACGTAGGCCGCTGATGCAAGCCTCAGCCAACCTTGGCGGACACCCATGCGTTCCAGGCACTTCTCTTGAAAGAACGCGCAAGGTGAACGATGCATAGTCTCGGGAACAGTTCCATTTTATACTTCGAACAGCGTAAATTCAATAATCTTGTATCATTGACGTCATAAACGAATAGTGCATCAACACTTGCAATTTTAGTGGCATTTTGGCGAAACTTTAAAGAGGCATTTAACATTTATCACAAAATCGGTCTTTATTCAGGTGTAAATTTTCCACGCAACAGATGTTGTCTGACAATTCGTTGTACGTTGATACGCGAATTCCCTCGCATATCGATTATTATCGTTAATCGCTCGCGAGAAAAGGGAAAAAGGGGAACCAGCACCGACTCCTATACAGCCTCTCGTCTCAATCAACTACGCTGGTCTGCTTTCACATTATTATTTCGCCATTGCTCACCCGAAGCGCGGGAACATCGTCGAGCATGGCTGATTTCTTTGACATAGAAAGGAAAAACCGCCGGTTGGCTCAATCGGAACAGGATTGTCGAATGACAGAATAAGGAAATCGATCGGATTTTTCTCTCATCGATCGCAAAGGATCGGAGGAAACCTGCGATCGAAAAAAACCGCCACTTACGTTGCGTCAACGCTCGATATGTCTGCACGGTTCGTGATTTCGTACGCGGAACAAAGTGATAATTATAGCAACCGGACGATTACGCAAAATATTTATTTTGCTCTCGCGGAAATATAATAGATAACGACGAATAACTTTCACCGAAACCCGTACATATATCTCGCGTTCCTTCTCTTTCCTTCTCTCTCTTCCGTACCGGAAAAATTATTATCAATACTGTGGCAATAGTACCGTTTTATTGATTGGTGCAATTCATCGGTGTTATCGGAGTTCGGTTACGAATCCACGTTGGAAGAACTACGTAGGCCCCTTCACCGCGGTTTCGCGGGAGCAACGTGGTTTTCAGTCAACGAGCCGCCTTCTATTGCGTATGGCAACTTTCATTTGAATTTTTCATCGCTCTCGACTGGCTCATTGGCCGACGAGACGCGATCATTTTTCCGACTTCCACGCGATTACACAAGAGTCCCCTCTCTCTCTTCCCCGCGCATTAATCATTTTAAGGACCGGGACCGGATAGTGAATAACGCAAGTTCGTGCGCTCCGCTTTGGATTTGAATGACAATCACCGTAATTTGGCTCGTTTCTCGAGACACTCGGGAGGCTCGTTGAGACAATTTCCGCGATCCGCCACACCGAATGACGAAAAGATGCGACCGGATTGCTCGATTGCGAGGTTCAACTTCGCTGACACTCGCCATCGTCCTCGCGCGTCGTCGTCAGCAATCCTTGCTGATCGAGCGTTTAAGTCTCTCGTTTGTGAACGATTTCAGGCCGATGAACGAATTTCAATTCTGCATAGCTCAGTTGTGTCGTGTAAATTCGATCGCTCAGCAGCGTTGCACAACGCAGTTATTCCTGCTGAATGCAATCGATTCATTGCTTCCTATATTTATCTTCTTACATAAAACTGGCGGTGCCTACTTTACTTTCTACGCGTCGCGATAAGAACCCGATGATGTTTCCATTAACGGAAAATTTTCCCGGAGTAGTGAGCCTACATTGTCATAAATAAATTGCGTCCCACGTTGAATCAGGATATCCCCTCCCATTATCCGGCTTGCAAAGTCGCAGACGTTGCGTATCCGCGCAATGTCGATGGAGAGAAGACGTGTCGAGGTTCACCGACGATCCCCGTGACAGTCAACGCATCGGGCAGAACAGGAAGAATACCCGTGCAGAGTAACTCGAGTTTCTCCGGAGCGTTTCGCGCACGAAGCCGCGTTACGCCATTCAACGCCTTTAAAAAGCGCCGCGGATCACGAGCGGCCTTGGAGAGTTCTCCGACTCGATGATTCCCTTTAGCTCATTAATACGTTACAAGCGCGTCTCGAGTCGTAAGAATCGTTGGGAAACAAGCGACTCTTATTGTACAATATGTTTGCACCTGACCACCGAAAACCGACATGACTGCGAGGAAATTAATGAACAACCTTTCCGATACACAATATTAGGCTGACCAAAAAGTCCGTGCGGATTTAATTTAATTTAATTGAAAATTAATACAAAATTTTGCGTTTAAATTTTTGCTAAAACAATCCACGGACTTTATAGTCAAACGTGTAAGAAATACGATTGTAAGTACGTCATGTTGACACACGCACACGACAATAGGCAGCACTTGCTGGATACCTTTGTCCAAGTAGCCGAAATACTTTACGCGAGGGCGCGTTGTCAGCGAGCGCTTGAGACGAGCTAGTCGCGGAAGTCGGAGCGAGCAGTCTGAGATCGATAATCAAATGAATAGGTAGTGCGAGAATCCATAACGAGCGAATCATCCTTTGTCTGTATCAAGTTCGGTATTAAATATAAGATATTGTTGGTGTTGCTAAATTACGAGTATTCTGACTGTTCTCCATTCAAGCTCCCGATCCAAATCTACTCCAATAAGAAGAGATCATTTATAAGCATAATAACGGCTTATAGAGATAAAAAGAGAAAAAAAAAGAATATTACAAACGTAACATAACGTGAT
Source organism: Ooceraea biroi (assembly GCF_003672135.1). Classification (NCBI taxonomy): domain Eukaryota; kingdom Metazoa; phylum Arthropoda; class Insecta; order Hymenoptera; family Formicidae; genus Ooceraea; species Ooceraea biroi. Next base: position 13,007,555 of record NC_039514.1, on the reverse strand, counting down.
CTACTTTTATCATGAAACAAAATAAAATTTCTTTCTATTTCTTTTCTGGTTCTTTCGATCAAACGAGCCACATCCATAAATATGCTGCTTCTGAGACCTGTTAACATTTCTGTGCTGGACAAGATAGCACCGAGGCAGATATTTAGCTGGTCGCATTCCTTCCTTCGCGCACCCAGCTCGCCACGTCACCGGCGCTCTCGAATGAAAGTCCAGAGTTACTGTACACTTGATGAATATAATATTGCGCCGTATAACGCTTGCTACTGTGCGCGCACGGATGCGCGCGGATAAATGCTAAACGGGCGCTTTTACGCCGGCGAATAAACAAGGATACGCGCGCGGTGCAATCAGCACATCGTGCGTGTGCAGACGCAACCGCTGGCTGCCATCCTGCCGTTAAAATTACATACGCATCTCGCGAGCGTGTGCACGCTGACTGCCGTTTATTATGAGTAATTTATTATCGAAGCGGGAGCGGCAAGGCGAAAATGATTGTATGATTGTGACAGCAAGACACGGGAAGCCAAGCAAACCGTAATATTTCACACAGGTGCAGTATTGAAAACCAGAAATATCTCCCGACCTTTTGCTTTCTTCTCAACTGAAAGCTTCATGACGCTAATAAAAATTTCATTCTCATTTATAGTTCTTTCAAGAAAAATTTTCCAATTAAAGAATGAATACCTCTCCTATTAAGGGGGGAGCCTGCTTTAGAACGCTGAAAATAAGGTATATTTACGAATTGTTTTTGGAGAAACTATACAGAGGATCATTATAAAACTTTGATGCATTTATTAGTACATGTTAAAGATAAAAAAAATTATTTTTTGACTTGAATATATCGCTTGTAGAGGTCGTCCTGGAGAAATCTTAGTGCAGCCGCGTCGCCGGCATTGCAAATTGGTGAGCATTCTCCTGCCTCCAAATTTCGTCTAAACTGAAAAATTGAAATATGTTCTCGTTGTTTATGAATTCCCATCGTCGATGAACCAAAGAGAGAAGAAAAAAGTTGAAAAGTGCCAAAATGGTGGGGCTTAGAACACAAAAGTACGATTTTTAGGCAAAGTTGTTGAACTTTTTCATGCAAAAGTAATTGTTTAACTTAATGTTTTTATTAATATTAAAGGTTCATCGACGATGGGAATTCATAAATAACGAGAAAATATTTCAATTTTTCAGTTTGGATGAAATTTGGAGGCAGGAAAATGCTCACGAATTTACAATGCCGGCTGCACTAAGATGCCTCCAGGACGACCTCTACAGGCGATATATTCAAATCAAAAAATAATTTTTTTTATCTTTAAACATGTACTAATAAATGCATCAAAGTTTTATAATGATCCGCTGTATAGTTTCTCCAAAAAAATTCGTAAAATTATACCTTATTTTCAACGTTCTAAAGCAGGCTCCCCCCTTAATCGATTATCTTTTTCCGTCTCCCGTTTTCTCTACTTCCGTTTTTATCTATAAATACGAGAAAATAATACAGCACATTTCCGGTATAAATTTGAAGTGATTTGTCGTCGCACAGGATGCAAGCGAAAATATTGAATTGCGCTAACAAGTCGTTACTGTTTTACGTCGTGGAGTCGTCTTTCGAAATCGCGCTTGCCTAAAATCTGCTCAGCTTATTGGAATTACGTTCGGCTGTCTTCGCTCGTCCCGTCTCCATTGACGGGATTCGTTAATGTCAGGAATTTACGCGCGGTCTTCCCGTTAATCGCCGGCTATTTGCATGTTCGCCGAGGTCGCGTCGTCGCAGCGCAGAATTATCGTCTCGTCCTACTCGCGAGCGCGCGTTCGCCTGCGCCTGCTTGCTCGCCCGATGCGGTGTGCTGGCGAAATAACTGTACGTCCCCCGACGCCTTCTTGCTACCTGAACGACGAGGAGGTAAGACAGGTAGAACTGATGCTCCTGCACGACGGAATCGCGAGAATATCGCGGAGGGTAAAAGCGCGGGCAGAACCGCGAAAATCACAAAGCGTAATATACGTGATGCGGCGGTGCGCGTCGCCGGATCCGTCGAAGTGGATTAGTGGGTCTCTCTGCGCGTCGAGCTTCTAAGTCGTCCGAAATGGTTGATCTGCGCGAAAGGGCAAAGAGAATCCCCACGTACCTTACGAACTTTAACTCAAGAAATTATTCAACTGTCCAAAAAATCCAAGAAATCTGGAAAAACCGTGATCTGAAAAGTGAGTCCGCATCGAATTTCAGAAACGCCGAAGAGACAACGATTGAATTGCAGAAACGTTAAAGGAGAAAAAATATAAAAAAATTGTCGGTATTCCATTGCGTGTGACTGTTTGAAGGATTATAAAATGTTGATACTTTGCAAGGATAACGCGTGGGCGAATCCTTATCGCGGAAAGTGGGAAAGGAAGGAGTCCGCGTGGGACAATCCCGCAACCAAATGATCAGCCAGAGTCCATCGTCGATTCGCACAAAAGGGCATACGCATCGGCCGCAATCCTGACTGCACTGAACACTAAACGCGATACTCGTTGAGTCAACGTGCTGGGAATGGGCGCGGCCCGGAATGTCGATCGCACCGAACGCTCCGGACGCGAGATGACGAGAGATCGGAACAGAAGCGAGAGGAGACGAGAGCAGCAGCCCCAATGGATGCGAGAAAGAGAAAAGCGCGAGAAGAGGAACGGGATACCGAAATGAAATTCCGCTAACGACGGGATAATCCGATTTAATCGCCGGCAGGTTCAGCTGCTCGGAGTAATGACTTTTTCTTCTTCAAACGAGAAGCATCAACGATGAAGTCTCCTTGCGCTAAATAAAATATCGATGCACGTTCCATTTCCTCGATGAACCGGAATGATGAATTTCGCCGATCTTTCTTGGAGAGGAAAACAAAGAGCGTCATTCGATTCGGCAGCGCAGTCTCTTAAATGAAGAACTGTGAAGAGACGAGATCGGTACCGTTGTTGATAAAACTCAGGCGAGCGACTGAAAGATGAATTTACTGCCGAGTCGGGGAAGCAATTCCTAGTTCCTTTCTGACATATCCTCACATCCTGGAAGGATCAACGGAGGAAGTGGAAGAAATTAGATTTACGAGCGCGCCAGAGTTGATGACAGCTTCGACCTGCAGGAATAACGAGATCCGGATACGATCCAACTTCGAACAGGAAGATATCCATTTTCATAAATGATCGAGGCTTCCATCTCCAAGTCCAGGGATGCTGTGCGACGGCAGTTGAATCAAAATTTGAATAAGGATTACGCCGGAAGCGCGTTTACAACCGAGCCGAATTAGCAGTAACAACGTCTCTGAGGATGCTGCTCCGCGACAAGGCACGTGGAACGCCATCGTAATATTCCATCATCGCCCCACGCTTTCACAATCGACTTCGATTTTTGCAGCCAGATTGCGTACGTTAACGCAATGCGCATAAATTCTTGCCATGATGAAGGAATATCTATTGTAATGTTACGTTCAATTAAAAATTCGTCAGCTTGCTTTTATGTACAGGATGCTTCACAACTCTCTCTGTCTCTCTCTTTCTCACACTTCATCTGTGTCGAACCTTTCCTGACATGTATCGCAACAAATGGTGACAAGTAGTTGTGTTGTACAAAACCAGAAACATTCTGTGCGACATTTGGAACGCAACTTTATATTCACTGTTTTTTATTGAAATCACGCGATCGGAATTTGTGTGCCGAGAGTACTGTATGATATATTGAAATGACTCAAATGCAAAGTTTTACTGAAACAAGTTTCCCGAAGAACTCAATTCCAATCGGGTGAAATGATGAGAAGGCGTCTCTTTCTGCGCTTTGGAATTTTTCGCGTTCGGGGATTATTGGAGAACCACATCGAAATCCACATTCGACTCGGTAGATTCAAAGATGTCAGGTAGTCTCACATTCCTAACGGTAACTACTGTATGCGTGGAGTTGTAGATTATACATATTGATTAGATCAATATACTTATAATATTCTGACATAAGTATTACGCACGACAAATAATGAACATTACTTTTATTCTCTTGTTATGCCCTACGCTAATATTAATCGTCGTTCAATCGATTCTGTATCTTTTTCCATTAGACCAAATCAGAAAAATTTGCAGTACACGAGTAAACTATTAGGCCTTAACTAATATTTAAGGACGTCTCGCGTAGAGACAAACACTTGAACCCCGAGCACGACATCTCTCGAAGTATTTCTTTTGTAAATAATCAAAACACGAAGAATATTTACTTGACATTTATATCATACATGTAATATTATACATGTAAATCACCGTACTTCTCGATCTTCGACTTCCGTATTGCATTGTACCCTCATTCGCGACACCAGTTACACATGATCTAAATTTGATCACGCCATCCATGTATACCGACGTAACACACCGAAATCGAAAGAATGCGAGATTCTTCGTAAATTCCTTGAAAAAACCTTAGTTACCCTGATCACGAGTCCTCGCTTTGGAGTCTCGCTCAATCGAGAATCGGAACATTGGAATCAGAGAAATGCAGATGGTACCACGGGATGATATCCCAATCAGACGCACGTACGAACCTGGATTTGAGCACGCTTGACTTCCGTGTAGAGCCAGTTGTCCGTGGAGAAGGCGATCGCCAGGAGGGCAGTGGCGATGATACCAGTTATGGTCGCGAGGGACAGCGTCACTGCGGAACACGGCATCTCGAGCACTTGGTGCGTAGAGTCTTCTCTTCTTTGCGGATGGTCGTCAAGCCGTTCGCAGCGTCCGCCTCGTCTTCCGTTAGCTTCACCTCGCACTATATCACCGCCGACTACGTGGGCATCCGCGCACGAGGAGGGAAGGAAAATGCTGCGAAGCGTGCCGCGGTTTCGAGAAAGAAGAAGAAGAGAGAGAACCGGACCGTGTGCTGCGGACTTGGACTTGGACGGGTGGCTTTTGTAACAAGAACTCTTGCGGCGTTTTCGATCCCGCGGAACCAAGACCGGGAATGACCAGGGTCAAGAGGGACGAATGGGCGATCCCTCGGGGTAGTATGGACGACGGTGTGGCCCGCGTGTGTGTGCCTCGACGTCCTTCAGGATGCGTGCTCTGCCGCGATACACGTTACACCAACATTCTCCCGCAACGGCGACGACACTAACGGCCCGTCGAGTCCCGGCTCGCCTCGAAGGAAAGCCAGGCCGAGAGCCGGCCGAGAGAGCAAGGAGAGAGAACCGGACCCCAGGTGGGGACGGGCTTGTAGCCTCGGGCAGGTATATTACCTGTGTTTTATCCGCAGCGGTGCTCAAACGCGATGACTTGTTGTCGCTGCTGCACCTGGCAGCAGCGAAAGGGAGGATGCAGCTCACCGAGACCGGTGGTCTCCGATTCGGCAGGTCCAAGCTACCTCGCCGCAGGAATTTCTGTAGCTTTCGGGGATCGCTATACCGTTGGCGAGACTATCATGATGATGCCACATTACGTTGCATGATATTCCGTATCCTGCTATCCTGTATATTGTCTTAAGAATACAATACATTGTATTTATTATTTGCTTAAGTACAAGAGCAGGCTCCTGAAATGTGAATCAAACTTCAAATGCCTAACGATGATCTTCCTGTTTATCTCTGAGAATTGGCGACGGTTTTTGGAAAAACGTAATGATTAATATAATAATGCAAAAGTTTACTCGCTCAGCGTCCAAAGCTGAATTCTTCCTACAAAGTTATATTATTTAATTTATTTCACTATTGTTATATTTTGCTCGTGATTCAGGATTCAATCGACTTGCAAAAAACGTTAACTTTATTTGCATACATGCACAATTTCATCAGAATATTTATATAATGAAATGCCTGCAACAAGTAATGGCAATTTCAAATATGCCTTTTGGCTTAATAATAATTATTATTTTACATCCGTGTATATTAATACATCCATGTATTTACAGGAGCAGCATGAATCTCATCTTAATATGGAAACATATGTTTACACTCCAACACTTGTCGCAACTCTACTCTTGAAAACCCGTTTGGACACGTTCGACCATTGTAAAAGCTTAGGAAAGTCATAAACGTTCTATACGAAATGAGAACAGTTTCTTCGAGGCTGTGTACCTGCCTCCATAAACCGCTCATGCCTCGTCTCTGTAGCGAACGATCCCACCACCATACCATCACCACTACCACCACTATCATCACCATCGTGAGATAAAGTCAACGTCGAGGAAAAGCATAGGATTCCTCGCATTCTGTGAACTCACGGATCGCTCGTGATTTCGCAGTGTCGCCGCCGACCCAGAAGCGTTATCATTCTTTGCTCTTTTGTAAACACAATTTAATTTTTGAAGAAAATGCCGTTCACGACTATTTACATGGAAAAATGTAATTATAAATTTAAAATATCAAGACAATATACGTGCTATGCGTTAATGTAATAAGTGAATTTTACTTAAACTATTTAATTATCTTTAATTAAATTAGTCCTTTTAACTCGTACTCCTCAAAATGTTATATATATCGCATCTCGATATCATGTTTTATTTTTGATAAAATAAAGTAGCAATTTAATTAGTTTTGTGAAATCACACAATAACATCATTTTGCGACATTATATATATTTATTCAAAATATTAGTATAAATATGAAGAAAGTTTTATAAATATATATCTATGTGTATATATATATGTTAATTGAATTAATTTTATGTAAAATTAATAATCATACGTTGGCTTCCTCAAATATATAAAAATATATAATAAAAAAAATTAAAAAGTTACTATTATAAACAAATTTTATAATATTAAATATGAAATAGAAATTTAACTTTTCACAAAAAGTATTCTATAAATATTATAAAATACAATACGATTTTTACAATGCGGTTTTTAAAATTACCATACATATATAAGAGCGTCACAATATTTATATTTATAAAAAATATATTTACAATTTATTTTTCGATTTTCAATACGTCCGGTACACATAATATAAGATAGCTAAAGAAAAATTAATTAAAACACATTAATTATATTTTAAAATAGAAGGATCATAAGGTGTACCCTGGAAAGGCGATCCTTTTGCATTCCACGCTTGCTTCAAGATAGCTTCCATCTTCTACAATATAACATCATTTATATAACTAAAAAATGTATTTATTGTGTAGTTTAAATTAGATAAAATATAGACAATTACGATTTGTTCGGAGGTCGGTTTGTCCAAGAGCTTCTGCTGCTGATTCCACACCAGTTCCTGTACTTTAATTTGTTCGTCCGGTGCCATATCATCAAAATGTTTCGTACAGTCAATCTTACTTAGATCGATTTTCGGTTCATCCGCTGTTAACGCTTCCCACCACCTTTCGCTAACTTTTTCGAGATGGATCTATAAGCAGAGATGACTAATTAGGTCACAAATCAAACATTAGATTATATACACTTCAGAGAATTGGAATTGGTCCTTTATCTGTAGTAAACTACGCACACTAATGTGTTTTCCAGACACACTCCATATAGATTCGTCTTTTCGGATTTTAAAGCTGAGCTTGCCATTGAAAATGTTCTCCCATTCAAAATCCTTTGTAGAATCAGAAGATTTGACATCAATCTTGATCTCGTCTAAACTTATATTAACTCTCACAGCGTTTTTCTTGCACTTTATGTGTTCCGGTATTTTTACAAGTACATCCAAGTCGCTGAGAGTCTGGGTCCAAACATAATTCTCTCTTATGGCACCGTTGTAACTATCTGACATATAATTTGTCTCAGACAATCGTGTGAAAGATGGATTACTGTTATTAAACTTGTTACATGAATCAATCTCAACTTCGTACGCAACTGGTGGAGTCACCCCACCATTTTTGCTTTCCAAATTTTCTAAATTTGACTGGATTGATTGTGATATATTGTTGCTTTTGTTGATTGTAATATTATTCATATGTGTTGTTGTCTTCTGTAGGGTCGATGCAACATTTTTCCACTCGTGCATACTGTTTAGTACAAGTTCCTCTGCTACTCCAGGTGGGAAGCCTAGTTTTTGCTCCAGATTTGATTCGACATAAAAGTCCGTGCTATTATTGTGAAATTATTAGTTCCAATTAATTATTCTAAATTATTATATAAAAGTTAATTCTGTAATTTTATTGCAAATTATTTAAAGTATTGAGAAATGAAGAATACTGATAACTTCAAAATGGTGTAAACAAAACAGCTTACCATCTATATAAAAATCCAAAGAAGGCATTCAGAAAATTATTTATGTTCTTCTTTTCACGAAGAATATGTAAAAATGCTTGATCCTGATCAGACTCCATGGCTAAACAGAAGAAAATTTTTACGAGATCTTACAAATATGTACATGTATATTATTACATTGTACAAACAACAAGCAGTCAAATATATGAAAAGAAATGAGTAATTAAACTTTCTTAAACAAATATGAATTTGTCGGGAATTACTTCAGATTGTTGAAAATTCTTCTTTCTTTCTTTTATGACTCAAGGGGCGATACACTCATACGTTTTTTTATAAATTGCTCCGGTTGGAACAAGACCGCCTTCAACCCTCCTTTAGATTATTTGGCGTATATCTGCAACAAAACTAAATACACTCATACGCCAGTACTGGAGGTTAAGCCTTAGGTCTGTTCTTTTTAGCTGCACTGCTGAACTAGTGCAATACGTTAAAGTGAGACAAGTATATTTCTTCTCACTCTAACTTATTGCACCAGTTCAGCAGTGCAGCTAAAAAGAACAGACCTCTTGTGTCCATGCGGCATGCTAGAAATCGGTCCGAGATCTCGGTCCGAGAAATATGTAGCCAATCAACTTGCAGCTTGAGATTGGTCGCATCCTAGAGACACTAGAATACAGAGTCTGGACATCTCGTGGACATCTTTCCATTGGTTGACGTTCTCAGGCCCCTCACAATGGCGGAGCCAATCAAAGTGTCCAGTGTCCACTGTAAATGTACGCCATTTTGAGGGGTTTTGGGTGAGATGTCCAGACTCTATTCTAGACGCTCTTTACAAATCCAACAAACCTTTTGAGTCGTAATCATGGATGTAAGAATTACGTCTAATTAATACTTAATGAGGTATTAAATAAATAAGTTATGTACAAGTAATATTGTTTAACAACAAATCATATAAATATTTATTTCTAAATAATATATATTTAACGGCAAAAGTTATAAAAGATTTGTAAGTGCAATTAAACGTGAAACAGTCTGCATGCAGTATGAACGGCGAAGGATTTTTGTCTTAAAATCTGTAAAGTGAGATGAGGAAAATAACCTATTGTACATTGATATATTACACATAATTAATTCAGTCTAACGATAATAAAGATCAGTAGAAGCATAACCTATGTTATGTTCAACGATTCATTATGGCAGTTCCTGAAGTCACGATAGAAACTCTGAAAGGTATCATTAACATTTAATAAGAGTTTTTCTAAACTTATAATGCACTATATCAAGTTGCAAAATAAGCTAATTTTCCTTTTTTTCAGCTGCAATGACAAATATTGTAACAGCACTGAACACGCCGGAAAATGCACAGAAATTGTCAGAGGCGAAGGAAAGATCTGGTAATGACGTGTTGAAAATGATGCAGATTGTATTTCCCATAGTAATGCAGGTTCAAATGGATGTTATAAAAAATTATGGATATCCAGAAGGAAGAGAAGGTACGTAAATTAAGAAGAGCATACATGTATATGTAATAAGATACATAATAAAGAAAATAGAGCAATTAAGTAGTCTTTGCAAAATAGGAATCACATGTTTTGTGCAACAAGTTCGGAAGCTTGAACTAATGAATGCTGAAATAAGGCAATTGAATACTCAAGTACGCTCTTACTTCCTTCCATGGCTCAAAGACAACTCTGCGATGGACTTATCTCCTTAATTAATCATAAATTTTTTATTAAACTTTTATATATATAAATATGTATTATGTATATGTAACATGTATCTCTTAATAAATAAAATAAATTTGAAGTGAAGATAAATAACTTTTTTATTCAAGATTCAATGTGAACGTTGTTGTTCTTTCCCATTTTTTTACACAATGATTTCAGTTGTTTAAGTGTGTATAGACTCACGATTAGTATAATCAGACTTGTATGTACAAGGTTTAGTCTGGAAAGCAGTGTTAAAGGAATTTCAGATGCTTAATGTGAGAAAACTTAAAAATCTTTATATTTATTTGTATAATATTAATAAGTATATCATATATAATCTACTAAAATATATAATATTTATTTATATAAATGTTCTTTGAATTTTTCTGCAATTACATCGGCTCTAAAAGCTAAACAAGAATATTCCATTGTTCGCACAGAGATGAAGCTGTGTATATATCATGATTTCATATTTGTTACTTAAATAAAACAGGTAAAAAAATATAGGTACATAAACGAAATCAAGAAATACAGGGTACATCATCCGATATTTAATTAGCATGATGACTAATGGAATCCATATCTTCAAATCGCTAAGTTATCGTACAATAAAAATCTTTATGCGTCAATGTGCACGTATCACGTACAATTTAACTTCATATCCTGGCGAACATCTGGATAAATAATAGATATTAAATATACAATTTCACTCATATAAGCAAGTATATGTTAAAATTGCATAAAGCCAACAGAAATTATAGATTTAACGATAAATAATACATTGGAATTATTTGCTCGACGTTACGTAGAACAGCTTGAATCGTGCAATTTCTGATTTACTTGAGTAGATAAGCGAATACAGTTCCCCTTTGTCAATGCTTCATAGCTAAGAAGTTTCTTTGTATAAAATTGTAAAATGCATTATTTTGAAGAAAAAGATGATCCATACATGCACGAGATTAACGATTTCGCCTGGAAAAATTGTATCTTTGATCTATATACTACTCATAAACAGATAAATATTAGATCACGTAGTAGCAGATGCATATCATTGATACAGTTAGCATATCTAAGAGAGAAAAAAAAAAAAACAATTTAACAAGTTGTCCTGCAAACACAGAATGACAACGTCCTGTGTGCAAGCTTTCCAGTATCACTAAAACTTGTTTACCAATATATCCATCGTTAAAAATAGTACAAACAATTGACAAATGGGGAACGATATGCTGTAATGTATGTACATTCCTTGTGTAAATTAAGATACGCCTGTAACTTGTCTCATATGTAAAAAAATTTGATTCCTATTTCGGAGTCATGTAAATTTGAAAAATATGATAGCGATTTCGCTTGCCTATTTAGGCAAGAACAATTTTGCGAGACTTACTGCGATCGCTCAAGAAGCGCGACTTTGCTCTTTAAATAGCTTTGGGTGTTTCGATAAACAACTGTCCACAAAAGTAGTCTTAGAAATAATGTACCGGTATTTTAATTTAAATGTCCCTAATCCTCGAATACAATAGACGCAATACTTATCGTTTGTTTTTTTTTTAGTTTGATTCTTCAGCTAAAGATCCACCAAATTTACATAAATATGCTCACGATTGATTGAAACCGCAAATCTAAGTAATAAAAACAATGCGGATTATTGTTCCAGCGTATTTTCAGCGTGAGTGCTACTTTTCGCAGTTGCATTCTCGTGCAGAAGTGCGTTAGGTGTATCATAGATCGCACAATACATCGTTATTCGTGAATGATCAGCCGCACGGCTGTGTAAGAATTTCGCGCTTGCACATTTTGCAACACACAGTAGCTGCCCGTATTATGGATTCTTATCGTTAGAAAGCAAGCCACATTGATATTTTCTTCCTTTTTGTTTTTTACAGATCATAATCGACGTGTGTTTCAAGCGTATGATGCAAACGAAACCCTGTTCGATATAATAATGCTCTTGCAAATCACGATTGTACAGTCTCACGATCTCATTTTTACCGCATAGAAAACGCGTGTACAAATATAAAACGCATAAACTGATTTCAACGCCAGCGTTATTTTACATCCTTATCCCAGCGAAGTGATGTTACTAAGCAATCTTTCCCTGAATTGATTCGTACATAGAAAATAGACTATATAGTGAAAGGAGTATATAAAATCTAGCCGTACTTTGGGAGATGTAGGAGAGAGGAATCGCGTTTAAGCGTTCGAAGTTAGAAAACATGATTCACCTTTCAATCGCCTAACCATTGCTCAGTTACACATATATGCCACACTTCTATCAGTTTTTCAGCTGATGATTCCACAATAAACTTTAAAAAGCGAGTAATACATGCAAGAAAAAAAAGAAGAAAAGAAAAGCTTGTACAGTGACCATAAATGTGTTTCATCATTATCATCACCACTATCATTATCATTATCATTATCATCAACATCATCATCATTGCGAAGTGTTTCATCCTTGAGGTTCCCAATGAGAAATTCATTAATAAAGATGTTCGCTCCGTTTTACAGTAATGTTACTTGCGTCTTTCCCTACCCGCGTAGTTGCTGTTTAATCAAGATCGTATTTTACCGTTAACCGAGTTCTATACCGTACAGGGTTACATGTAAAATTGCAAACGTCTCGTAGACTATGATAACTACGGAGCTTTCGATTCATCGGGCTACGAGAGGAACGGATTAGCCGTAGAACTTGTTGAATTCGCTGTCCATGGATCTTGTCGAATCTGATTGATTGTAGGACGGGGCGGAGGCGTCACAGTTGCAAACGGATTCGCCGAATATGACATAATTGCTGCAAATTCATTCATTAAATAACTTATGTTGCACGAGAGGACAATTCAAACATTTAATTATCTTTTATCATATTAATACTCAAGATTTATCAATATCTTGAATGAAAGCACTATTATCCTGCGACTTGAAAGTAAAATGATGACTATTTCATATCTGTGTATAAAAAGTTCCCTGTTTCTTGGTTTTTTGAATCATTCGATAGCATTAGTCGCTTTTGCTTCAAGATATTGATTCAGATTCCTGAACTTTTGACGATTTCATACAATTTAACACCAAATTCGACATATTATAATAATTCATTCCATATAAAGAAATTGTAAAGTATAAGATAGAGAAGTAGAGAAATATAATCGCGGAAATTAAAAATATATCTATAGAAACAATTATCTCTCTAAAAGAAGGATCTGTATTATCAGGATTTCGCAAGGTATATGTACATAAAGATTTACATCACAGTATTTTTAAATTAAAAAATAGTAATACTTTGAAACAATACTTGAGATACCACATGACAACAAATATAACGATTACACTGCATATAATAATGAAGTCATGCATTCATGCCATTCTCTTTGATCTTATTATCGATACTCACGAACTTATTTCCACTGAAACGCTATTTTGCAGACACAAAACGTGTTATATAGAGAATATACTCTTGCCTTTCGTAGGATATTTGAATGATATTGTCCAATGAATATTACTTTAATGAGATTTCGACTTTGATAAATTGTATACTGAATTTCTCTCTTTCTCAATATCACATATTCTAAATGCGCATGGAACCTTACCTGCAGGCGCAGGAGCCGTAGGCTTAATCGCCGAAGCACTGACAAGGTTATCCAAATTCACGAGCGCAGAGTTCTCCCCTAAGAAGGATTGCGGTGTCTTCTTCACTGCACCAGTGCTAGCGGGAAGGTTTTCCCCCATGCCGCCCAGGTCAAAGGGATCTCCCGATGATACCGTTCCGCCTGTTTTAAAATTATATTTATCTATATTGTATTAATTTCAGTATATATATATATATATATATATTAATACGCCTATTTAATCCATTAAAAGACTTTAAAAGATTCAGTGATTTTTACCGTTGTTCACTGTCTGCGGACTGGCGCCAAACTTCCCCCGGTTGGTAATCACATCGAATTCATCAAGATCGCTAAGTGGGCTCGCGCCGGCATGATCGTTGTTCTGAGTAGGAAAGTTGTTGAAGCCTGGCGCGGTGCCATTGAAACCGTTGCTGGTGTTAAAGGTACCGGCCGAAGTTACCGGTGGCAGATTAAAACCTATATGCCGAGGCGATTGCGCTGCGAAACCGATATTCTGTGTCAACGTCGAATTGTTGAAGGATGGCGACGGGGACGTCATGCCATCTTGAGCCGCCTACAAAAAAATGAGGACACTTTCTAAGTCGATGTACTCTTCGAAATCACAGAGTATAGAATTACCAAGAACAAGACTGTATTACCTGTAACTTGCTCGTTTCTGATTCTGTAGTAGTGGATGGAACTGGTGACCAAGGATCATTCGTACGCGGCGGGGACGCGACTGTGGCGGGAGACGGGGCAGGTGCACGCCATGGATCGATAGCGGCTGCTGTAAATCAACCAATTATTTGAGTCCAGCCCACTTACCCGGACAATCGTTAATCAGATATCGCGGAGAACGCTATAAGCGCGACAATAAATGGTAAGCAAATGATATTCTCGATGAGGATCCAAATATCGTTTTAGCAAACCATGGAAGATAACGGAAGAAAATTTCAGTCGTTTATACCTGAGGATCCTGAGAGTCATCCGAAATAATAAAAGACGCAAGGACATGCAAAAAGAACACAAATATCGGAGTTAGGTGACGAAACATAACATAACATAATGTTGAAGGTACATTAGTCATCATTATAAAACTCACTCGGTCGTTGTGGAGGAACGGGCGTCCATGGGTCTACCGCAGGCGATGTGGTACTCGTTGTTGGAACGCTCCACGGATCATTTTGCGGCTGTGGGACAAGAATTTTATTACGATCACTCCATAACAACATTACTTCCCTCTCGCATCTGTACATCCTTTCGAGCGCGCTTAATATTCTTTGATACTTATCGGACCTCAACGTACCTTGTATGTTTCATCACATTCGGATAAATCCAAAGACTGTGACGCATCATGCAAAAACGATACGATTCCGTGTTATCATGCAAAATGAAATATAATTCGGCATCGCCAAGTTGACGAAATAATCGATAAATACCTGCGGTCTGGGCGGCGGCGCAGTTATCGGGATACCCCAAGGGTCAGTCTGTACAGAGGATCCACTCGCTTCTCCCAAATTTACATCTAGTAAATCCAGCATGTGGCTCTGCTTTTCAGGTGTTCTGGAATAATACAGACACGTTATCAATAATGCAAGCTCCGACATTTCCTGAGATCGAGTTATCAGACGTCGCGCTGATTACTCACTTAAAATCTTGCTGACTCTGACTGAGCGCCAATTGCAATCTAACGTCGTCGCTGCGTCTTCTTTGTTCTTCCTGTTCTGCCTCTTCTCTGGACATAGCCAGAGCCAGTTGCAGTTGTAATTCTTCTTCGCCTACCGTTTGCGGTCTTGCGGCTTCCAATTCCGCTGGAAAAACCGTCGTTTCGTTGTATCGATTTTGTTACACAAAGTAAATAATCTCGCGTTTGACGCTTGTACGCAAGATGTGATAAGGATATATAGGTCAAATATTTGCGCGTAAACTTATCTCGCTGCGTCGGAATAATTTGAATGCAATGCATTTTGGCGAGAAGCTAATCTTTACGTAATAAGAAAAATATACTCACTTGCACGTCTAGCCGTTGGTTCGGATAAGTGACAGGGCTCCCAATCCTGAAACTAAAATAGTAATGTACAAGTTGTAACTTGCGATTTTGATGAATATATTGATAACAACGCCACTTACATCACTACTGACAGGTGACATGGTATCCAAACCGTCGCTTCCAAAACCGCTGACCGACTGTGCAAATCTCTCTTTCGCCTTCAACGCCCTAGCTCGCTCATTTCTCAATCTCTCGTCGTCTTTTAATAAGGCCACTAATTGTTTCGCTTTTTCCCGCACGTTAATTCCTTGATCTTTATGTCCATCCATGTATTGAAAATCTACGCAAAGAGTCAAGTGTGTTAGAGAAATTTAGAACATCTTTAGAGTGGACGATTAACGAATACAGAGCAATATATCATTATTTTTTGCACTGTATCCAATTTGCATACTTGTAATCATTAAAAAATAATAGTTGGTCACCTTTTAGAGTTTGGATGGCGAAAATATTTTCCTTGCATTGTTGCGCTACTTTTTCACTTCCCGTCTTGATGAGATACTCTAAGAGAACTAAGGCTTTGTATACGTGTCGCCAGTTTTTCCCGTGATCGTTTAATCTTTTCCATAGCATTTGCATAATTTCCGTGAATGCTACAACGTTATATGTTAAGTCGGCAATTTCTGCCATAAGTGTACTACTTGGACCCCAAGGATCATTGCTGGTAGCTTTTCGTACAGCTTTCTAAAGAAATAATGAAATTATTAATCATTTTATACTGACACACACACACACACACACACAAAATTTTATCCATTTTTTTGTATTTAAATAATAATATCACAGTTTGAAGTAAATAATGTACTATTTTTTATTAGAATTAGGTTGTTAATGAAATAATAGATAGTAGCATGGATATGCTGTTATTATTACCTGAGCATTGCTGTAATTATGGGCAAGATTCATAATATCTCGCCTGATACCTGCTAAGTTCACCTGCATAACGTCTTGACCTTGTCTTCTCATCTAAAATATTATTGCTGTACGTTACTCAGTTGTAGTATTATGTATCTTGATCTTGAAAACCCATATTTATTATCACATCCATATTTCCAATGGTGTAAAGTTATATATTGCAAGAAAGTTTAAGCAATAAAGGTTAAGTATAAGCTTCTCTTTCATAGGATTTTTAATATATAAAGAATCAGAGATTTTTGAAGATCTATGAATTGCTTGTAAGTTTCTTAATAGACTTGTATAGAAAAGAAATTTTAATGTAATTGTATGTAATGAATTTTTAATGTATGTAATTGCTGATTATGACAATAACACATATAAATCAATTATGACAAGTCTGATAATAAATATGGGTATTTTGTTTATATGAAAGCCATGCAACCATGTATGCACTATTTTAAACACTACAAAACTATAAGATTAACACCAAACATCACTAATATTATATATAATATCATAATATTATATATCTATTAATCAATAGCAGAATCTTGGAGTTAGAGTCAAGGCATGCACATTAGTCAAAAGATTTCTAAAAAAGAAACAAACAATAAAAAGAAATATAACTTGTCGAAAACTTATAATTATGCAATGATGTATAAAGAAAAATTAATACGATAGCATATATATTTACAGTATCTCTGTACGTAATCATTTATTATATATATTATCATTTATTACTCAAAAATGTTTTCTTATCACAAATATAATTTAAATACTTTTTTAATATATATATTATATATAAGTCAATGAATAAATCAAGGGCTAATCTTACATATTAGTAATTACTCTAACAAATAACGTTATTTTACTAGCACAAAAGTATTATGTACTAAATTAGATATTACAGAAGAGAAAGATATTTAAATTGTTTCATACCACCAAGCAAAACAAAAAAAAAGCATCCCTAATTATATCTTGTAACTTTATTTTAGAATCTGCATTTTTCTCTTTAACACAGTTTACCTCATTAATTTTCCGATATATATCTAAAAATATTTTATATATATATATATTTTAATATAAAAATATATTTGTATACTTGATTCACACAAATACTTTATAAGTAGTCACAAATAAATTCGTAATATCTTTTTGAATATTTCATGCGGAGAAATTGATTCTCTTGAGATGTGCCTATATGAATTTATAATTCACATTATTGTTACGTGTCCTTGAGATCGATATTATTTTATTTAGAGCACAGTGACAAAATTTAAAACGATTCGAGCCTAAACAATTACATAACAATACTTGATGCAATACTGACTTGCATAATGCACATTTGTCATTATCAGGTTTACTGTATTTATCATTATTATATTATTTTGCTGGTAAATGTTGCAAATCGATAAAGGTGCGTCGAAATGAAAATTGGAAAATAAAAGGAATTTTTAGACATAGATCATACAACAGAACAATAATCTTTTGTCAAAATATAAATTGTTTTTACAGAAACTGACAGATATTACTAAACACAGAAAGATCTAATAGTATACTTTAACATCAATGGTCATGTTATTGAGTAAATTTGTTAATTCAACAATTGTGAACCTTATTGAAATTTACCTTCTGCATTGCCATTCTGGACTAGCGAAATATCGTTGGCGTTGTCGACGACGCTCTAGATCTTGCCAGAAATACAGAAAACTTTCAAATACTCCAAATCACAATAAAACCCTAGACTATCAGACGATATGATAAATAAGTATGGAAGATTTGATGTACATTTACCATATCTTAATGCATAATGTATAGTTTCTGCGTGTGAATGATAATGACACATTTAATTTATTAAATATTAGTATTATGCAAATGAATATTACATGAAACTTCGTAGGTCAACCAATCTTTTAAATAAATCCCGTTAAACTGTGCATGTGCGTAAACAGAACATAATGGCGATGCGTTTAATATCTAATATTTGAGAATTACTAACATGTTTATTTCATAAACAAGTGGTTACGTTTGTAGCAACTATTGCTATCAAACAAAAAAAAGGAAAAATCCTAAAGGAAATTGCATTCTATTTGTGATAGGCACAGCTCATAAATTTTTCAAATATTTTTCTTTTGTGTTCTATATGTATATTGTTAATATAGTTCAAATACACCGCAAGAATAATCGCTACATGTAAAACAGTAGTATATCATTTTAGTATTTTATAACAGCTCACAATATCTCTGAGAAAAAAAGTAAAACATAAATTTAAATGCATAAAACTATCTATCGGTTTACATTGCAAATGTAATTACATTAAAATTTTTATTTTTATAGCGTTATAAAATGTTAACTGTACAATTTCACGAGTAAATCAAGAATATTCCGCAAACAATTATCTTTACAGCAATTTAATATTATTTTTATTTATATGATTTAGTATTATTAAAACGCAATAATTTTTTCACAGACAAACGCTGCGTTATGTAACTTTTTATTACGTCTATTGCTTTATCAATTGTGATCATTAGAAACAAGATTGATGTATAATCTTGTTAGGCTGCGTGTGGAGACAACTCGTGACATCGCATTCGAAGGCATGAAATCTAACAAAATTCATATTTGCCATACGATCATGTCCCCTAAGTATCTTTGACAAGCAAAAGTAAACTTGAAATTAGCCCTTAAAAAATTGTCAACCCAAAGGGAGAGAAATTATAATCAAGCTACCTTATTTACAAATGACGGAGTGCATGCAGGACTCGTGAAGGTAATCACTTACATTGATGGTGATGAAGATGCGTTTCCTTTAAAAATAAGTGTATTGCTGTTCTGAAAAAAGAAATAAGACAACTTATTATCTATACCACGATACCATTGTGTTCATTCCTTATCTTATCGCGGAGATGTACCCAAAGTATGATTTTATTCTTTACCACAGTAAGGTTATCAATGTGATAATTAACATTCAAAAACTGATAAGGTTCTCATGGTGTCTTAGTCAAGTTACTTATTTGAATAGCCTGATATTCTATTCTCTTTTTAAGCTTTATTTATGCTCACTTACTCTAAGATATTATTTTCAGATTTCTCAAGTGTATTTTGTCATGCTTTAGATAAATGTAAAACTTTTAGTAAAAATAATCACCATGTTTATTGGCATTTGATATAAATATTATTAAATGTTTTATTAAAAATAAGCTTACAACACTGTAGCAAGATATACATCTGCTTATTCTCGTATCTTTTTTTTCTGTTGAGCATGACTATGCAGATATCGCTACTTTGCGTCATTTCCAGAAAGTAAAAAGCGTAAATTGCCAACGATAGCAAGAATATCATCTTACATTATAATCTGTTTCAGGCAACTTTATAAGATTTCCTTATATCGTGTTGTAATAGTATTGTAATAGTATTATACATACAATTGACCATGAAAGTATTGATCATCATTCTATTTCACTATCGCTTGACCACTTTGTCATTTGCTGAGAAATATTTAATACACTATCGCTCGCGTATTTACATATAACAACTACGTCAGAAACGATTCAACACTGAGCACTAAGTAAACTGTAATGTCCAAACACTGGCGATCGATTAAATTCTCAATAATATAAATATAAGCTACACACAGCTGTGGAACTGCTGTCTCGAGATATACTCGAGAGGTAAGACGAAGTAGCAATATCCCTGCGGTATCGGAACCCAAAAAGGCAAGCAGGAAACTTGCATCCGACTGACACTCGCACTCGGGAGGCGATCATGAACGCACTAGGATCGCGCGTACAGTGGGATGCACCGTGGTGCACGAGGCGCGACGAAGACGGCAGCGTTAAAAGCGACGGAGGAAACGGGCAGGAAATTATTGCTCCATTGTACAATTACTAAATTTAGAGGTCGATTCTCGGCGGCGCTGCGCGTGTCCTTTTCACCGTACGCACGTATGTCGCGGTCTCGAGGAGCGATCGCAACGTACAAGCAACCACGGTCGTCACCCCACAGCCACCGCCCCCCCCCTCCTCTTCCTCCTGCGCGACGTGCGTCCACGCGCGACAGCAGGCTCGCTGGTGAACGTCGGCGGACGACGCGAGGCGGAACGCGGACGGCGACGGATTCGCGATCCCGTTTTGAGGAGTCGTGCCTCGTTACGTCGCGCAGCACGCACTGCTCGTCCGCGTCGCGGAGCGCGTACGACGCACGTACATGTGTACGTGCGTACGGTGTCACGCGCGCACATACACACCTACCATCGATCTCCGAGGGGATCGCGCCGCGAGCACAGATTATAACGTGACACGTCGATTTCGCGGCGCGTCGCGTATCCGTCTTCCTCTCCGCGCGTCGTCGACGCGGTCGAGTTCGGGGAACGCCGCGAGCAGCGAGACGATGATGAAGCAACGAAGTCTATGGCGACGACGATGACGATGACAATGACGGCGATGATAACGATGATGATGATTATAATGATAATGATGATGTTGACAGCGTCACGACAACGGCGACGACGACGACGATGATGATAATGACGATGATGAGGTTGAGGACGACGGGCGCGGTCACGCGTCGCAACGCGAAACCGCCATCGTCGTCGTCGTGGACGCGAACCTACGATATGAGAAAGTTCTCTGGTTTCCCTTCCTACCCGTTCTTGTCTTGAGCGCTCACTGTCTTCCCCGCGGGAAATAAATAACGTTCATGGTCGCGCACGGAAGAACGGACACCGAGCACTAAGCGAGTTTCCTTGCGGACCTCGCTGCGTTCACTCGTGTTCCTCGCGTTCGCGCGACGATGACGACGACGATGATGACGGTAACAGGAGCAACAATAACGAAAGACGGAGCGATCTACTCACCTTGCGTGCGCGGGTGTTACTCTGGGATTTTCAAACACGAATTTTCCGAACCGATCAGCGCACGAGAAAGAGGCAAAATAGTATAAGATACTTATGACAAGTCCATTCTCTCTCTCTCTCTCCCTCCCTCTTTCTCTTTCTAACGAGCACTGGCGAGTCGTGCGCTTGCGAGGCAAGATGGCGCTCGGGCAGCACTTCCGCTGCATCTGCGCTCCGCGATTAAGCGCGCGAACAAATTGTATCGCTCGCGTATTCATATTACTCATAAATGTCCTTGTCAGACGCACAGGAAAAAATCGACAGTTTCGTGAGAACAATGATGTACTTTGTCGCGAGTATATTTTGTTGGAAACATTATTTAACACGTAGTAATTTTATCATATATGTATATTGACATATATTTTAACATTTTATTTTTCTAAATTGCCCTAGTCATGCTGTAATAATGTTATAATTAGAAGATGTTAAATGTATAATTTTTTAACAATATGAATTTCTTTCCTGGCCTAAGAACGATTACCATAAATAAAACATTCAACTGTTGAATTTGACCATTTATTTTCATTCGCTATTACATTCATAGTCGACTAGATTGGATTCGCAAATCTCTTATTTTACTACCATTTAACTTTAAAAAAACAGCTTGGTTTCTTATGTCATTATAAAATAATAAACAGTAGTGCAACTATGGTACACTTAACCTTCTTAGCTACATGTTATATTAATATACAATATGTATATATTTGTTTATTAAGGCACAATAAAGCAAAATTGCATTCAGAATATTGAAAGACGATTCTGAGAGCAATGCTGTTTCTATAGAAAAATCCAAATTACTGAACAATTAATGTAGGAACAATATGTACAATGGCTCACGAAAGTATTCAACATTAATTAGATCTTAAGAAATGCATAATTTCTTGAATGTTTTCGTGAACCATTATTACATGATATTATATTATTAATGCTACACTAAAATCTTACATCGTTTGATTAATAATTAATTTTGATAATATTTTAATCATCTTAATAATATATATAATATATAATTATTTGTTCCATGAAAGAAAGGATATCTCTGATTACTGAAAATTATTGAGAATGTAAACATCTGTTATTTCTAATGCAAATAATTTGTTGAAAGATAACAGACTATTATAATTTTGCATAATAAATATCGATTTTTAAATAATAATAAATAATAAAATAATACAGATTTGTTTATAGAATGCAAGTTCAGTGGAATTTCTATTTGTGCACCTTGAAAAAAACAAGTTTTTAAATATTTTAATGTGCTATGCTATTAAACTTTTCTTACAGCAATGCATTTCAAAATCAAATAAATTAAATTCTTTTAAAGAATTTCATAATTATTATATTACGTGAAATTAATTATTAACTCTATTAACAAGAATATGTTTAATATAAATCTAATTTACTAATATTTTATATCTTTATATTTTTAATTTAAAATAAAACATTTTAAACCGTTTATATAAAAACAATATAAGATACGTGCATTAATAAACGCTTCAAAGTGTATTTTTAATGCAAAATTGTACCTTATGAAAAATTCTCTTTCATTAGAAATGGAAAGAGACTTATACATATTTTGGTTTCACCACTGTATAATCATCTGTATAATAATAACATTTTACGTTTACGTATCTTTTGCAATAGGATAGTCATAACTTAATCAGATGTTAATAATGATTATAGTCAGTTAATTAATAATTAACGATTTAAATGTCTTTAATTAAATTTGTTGCACGTGAATTTGTAATATAATTTATCGGTTATGAATATCCTATTTAAGAATACATCGTGTAACAATACTGAAACTTAATTGAGTTTAACTAAATTTTTCAGCCATAACCATCTTTTTAAATAAATAAAAAATGCTTTGTTTATTACTTCACCGTATTCGCATGTTTCGTTTACCGAAAATCAATGTTGTTAGATGGAAAGATTTATTCGTTCTACAAGAACGTATGTATGATAGCCGATAATGATCCATATTGATAAAATCATGCTCATTTTCGAGTAGAAGAATCATCCTAATGATATTCTGTAGTCGGTGTCACATTGATCATATCGGTGGTGCTACAAAAAGAAGAAACATATGTATGTGATAATTGTAAATGAACATTTGCATGGACGTTCGACTTTCTAATAAAAAATGTCCCAACGATTAAATGAAAAGCAAATCAAAATGAACGTAACAAAAATCTGTAAATCAGGAATACATTAGCGAGTTCAATTAAGAAAATTTCTTCAGAACATGCTACATGCATTTGCCAGATTTATTTATTTACTCTCTCGAGAAATATGATTTGTGTCATAATTTTGTGCAAGACGTGTCAAGACAAGAGTGTGTCATTTATTCTTTGATTTGATTTCTCGAAATATACACCCGAATATATATGTGAGAAACACAAGACATAAAACAAAGTGCTAAGATTACTTCGACAAACAATTTATATTACCTTGCATTTATTAATTTCAGGCGCATTACTTTGTATTCTTAAATAACTGTATTGTATGTAATGAACTTTTATCCCTTTAGTTTGCAGCTAATATATACAGCAACAATTTAAACAGATATTCCAATTTCTCTGGCATTCACAGCAGGAGGATACATACGTATCCTAATGAAGCATACAATGCACTAAATATGACTAATCGAGCTAATCATTCATGACTCTTCTTTATATTATTACGTATCTCTTACTATTCAGCAGGAAATAAAACATCGCATTACCCGATTGGTCATACTTCTTCTTACAAAGGCAATACACATTCATTATATAGACGTAGACGTAACACAATATCACAAACACTTACAAGAACATACATGATGCCCTAAGAATACTTTCTTGTAGTCGTCTTTACATTAGTTTGCTGTATAACATATATATCGCATTATATTATCAACTTATGTTATATTAGAAAAGAATGAGAATAGATATGAAACGTGTGTCTCTCTCCACCTAACTTAAGAGATTGTTATGTAAATCACAAGTGAGCGTATTGCCTAGGACCGTTACATATTTGACAGTGCATTCTCAGAGTTACACAAAGTTTAGCATGTTTTGTGAGAAAACGTTCAAAACACTAACACATATTTTGCTTTTGTAACATAGAACCCTATATATGTATATGTATATACATATATGTACTTAGTAACTATAGTAGTTGTTCTTTCAACACGTCGAAATTGTTATTAAGCAAGATACTTTTATGTGTCTGTCGTTTAAACAAACACATGGGATATACATAATATACATATGAATATTATGGTTGTTACCTCTTAGAACATTTAATATGTGTAATGAGTAGTGCTATACCCAGCACTAAGCATAGGCTCCCCACAACAATGTAAGTGATACCAAGGAAAGGATTCTTCCCTCCCAAAAGTGAAGTAGTACTTAAAATCATGTACTTGTTTCCATGGAAGGAGGATACTGAAAATGCTGAAAAAATTCAAATGTTTCAATTCAAGTATACAACTTTTGTCACATTTTATATAAATTATATTTACAAAACAAGAGAGAAAAATATGCGCGAAGAACATCAAACATCAACTCTTATTTCATCGATTTATCGTTATCATATAATAATCAATATCATTAATTAGCAATTAGCTTTTTAATTTATCTCAATTATTGCATTACTTTCAGTGTTATTCTTCATTGTATTTTTGGAATTGTGCAGATTACTTACAATACTTGATCCTGAGAGTATAATTTCCAGTAACTAAACCGTCTTGGAAGCCATCTGCACTGTGATCAACTCTACGGTAGAGTTTTCTGAAAGAGGGCAATGCGGCAGTCCTCATCCACACGATCAAATCCTCATTTTGGAACCCGTTATTGCTTGGATCCCTAAGATCCAACTCGTAAATGTTCTTAGTCCAGTTTTTAGGCTTGGCATAGTCTTTAAATGCTTCCTTAAGATCGCCTGTAGGATTCTTGAATTTAATCTTCTTATCGGATGGCCAAGCTATGCCGGTCCTTAATAAAGGTACGGGTTTATTGTGTTTTGCAGAATACAACGTCAGTTCGTCACTGAATAGTGAATTTGCAATAGCTCCGCATGGCGCAATGGGCTTCTTATAAGTATTGTTCACTTCCTCATAGGCAAACGGCTCACAATCGGTTGAAACAAGTTCATTCAGTTTTCCCAGCAGCTGATTGTCATCTCGTGACTTCACATATCTACGATGATTCTGATAAAAGTTTGTCAGGCCGTAATACATGTAAACCTTGCCACCAAAGCCTGTTTCTAATGTAAAATTCATTTCGCACCAACATTCATCTAGTGGATCTTCTGCGATCACGTCCGCACATGTGACAATGTGTTTGTCTGTACTATTGGTAGAATTACAATAGGTGTAATCTAACTTGAATTCCTTGACCTCGTCAGAGAAATAGAGCAATCCTATACCAACTGGTATAAATGCAACTCCTATGACGAAAAATGTCGGCAGTACCGTGCCAGCCGTAAGTATCGGTTGCCAGGCTGGTAACCGTTGCTGCTTGAATGCGCTATCTGTGTAGAATGAAATTAATTTAAGTGCATGTATTTATTAGAACATATTCATAAAATATATCATAACGCAAGCCGGACATTAAACATGACTTTTAATAACTCGTAAGACATCCCAAATTGATTTGTCAGAAAAATAAATCTATAACTTATTGTATATATTACTTATTATTATATATTATTATAATTATTATATATTAATAAATCTAAGATTAATTTTTGCATTTGTAATATCATCATTAAGTTAACGCTACAATTTAACGTATGACATCGTGCAAGCTGCAAAATCAAGCGAATTATAGTGTTGCAATTTATTGCTGGTCCTCGATAATTATCCGACTGGAATTGTTTCGACTCCACACTCATCAGGGGACAATCGAAGTTGAGGTACTCACCCGATGGTTTTTTCGTTTTAGGCACCGTTTCAATTTCGCTGATGGACGTCATGATTCAAATAATTATACAGCTAATATCTGATAAGACTCAGTAATGCGTTATCGTGTCTAATTCGTTCCAACCAGCTCCGACTTCTAATCGCGAAACGTTCGCGAAATGAACAGTTGATAGACACACGTCAATGAGTTGTGGAATCCATCCACTACGACTGTTTTCATTGGGTCATTGGAGACATCAAGCTGAATTTACATTACTTCAATCGTCCGAAGTGCTCGTGGTCCAGTTGATGCTTCAAATGTTTCAAAATACTTTCCGTCAATTTAGTTAAGGGGATGCTGGAGTTGCTAGTGAACTATTTTTTCACTATAGCGATGGTAATTGCAGTTTCGAAAATTCTCTTTGTTGCTTGTGCAGAATAAAAAATCCTTTTCCACAAATGAAGCATAGATAGAAAGAAAGTCCGCTCTGCAGGACTTTATATTCAAAATGGAAGAAAGTTAGAAAAGACAAATGCAAGTTTTTAACTTTTTTCCATTTTGAATATAAAGTCCTGCAGAGCGGGCTTTCTTTCTATCTATACTTCATTCGTGGAAAAGGATTTTTTATTCTGCACAAGCAATAAAGAGAATTTTCGAAACTGCAATTACCATCGCTATAGTGAAAAAATAGTTCACTAGCAACTCCAGCTTCCCCTTAAAAGGAGAAAAAAGATTGAAAGTGTACAAGCATTTGTATTGCTAAGCAGACCGCACTTATATACAGTTGCTAATCAAGATTTTCGTTTTCTAGACATTTTAATAAATGCAAATATCACTTTATACAATTGATGGCGCGGTCCCATGGAACGCACGAGAGGTTTGAATTTGAAGGTCGCGGTATCGTTCGGTGCGCCTATCAAAGAGAGAGAGTCGCCGTCCTGCCTGTGGAGGTACGCCGTTGCTCGTCGTTCGCGACAGGACTAGTTATAATCCGTCGACGTAAACCTGACATGAACGATCCACGAAGATATTTCAACGAGTCGCGCGATCGTTCTCGTTCGCCGTGCGAACCTGCGAATATCACGTCGGCATTTCCTTCCAGAACGATGACATTTCCGAGCGCTTCCCAGGTACGTTCCCTTCTGCGAATCACTATGAGATAAGGCCCTAAGTAGATTAAGCGATTAACGCGTATCCTTGGACTGACAGCACACCGCGCCGAACACGTCGCCAGTGTTACTGGATTCTCCAATCTTGCGGCGAGGATCGAGGCTGCGGGAGCCAGCAACGATGCCCAAGGAAGCGAAATTGGGGTATACCTGTGTAAATGATCTCGCGAAGCAGGCGAGGGTCAATTATGCGGGGAAGGAGACGCGCAGCGTGTACCAGAGGCTTCCCACTATGCGCCAGAAGTCCGAGATGGCAAAGAAGGACGACAACGACGAGCCTGCGTATATCCCCTTGAAGAGAAGGCAGAACACGGTCGAGTGGCTGAAGAAAACTCAGGATTACAAGGACGGCAAGTCCATCTATTCCACCAGCACGGCAAAGGTCTACACACCGAATAGCGATATTAGCTTGAAATTACCAGAGACACCGACTGACGATCCTCTGTACGGCGACAGCGACAACTTTATATCGTGCAATCAATTGTATTCTTTATTGCAAAACAATAACAGCAGGTATTTGATCATCGACATCAGGCAGAAGGCTCATTATGACGGTTCCAAAATGACGTTCGACAAGTGCATCAACATTCCACAATCGGAAATTGAACCAGGGTAAATACATCTCGCATATTTTTTCGCTTATAACTTTCTAATTTTATAAAATACCCTTTTTTTCAATTCATCGGCGCGCTTGGAACATTCATCATGGTGTGTTCGCTTTCAGAAAGCTGGGCTACAAGTTCGCGAACTGCTTTCATAAGGACAAGCAGTCACTCGATTTATTTAAGCATCGGTCGGCGCCGTACGTGGACGTAATAATCCTGGTGGACTGGAACACTACGCAGGAAACTTTGACGACCAGCAATTATCTGAACATACTGAAGACCATTTTCGAGAAACGGGGTCCCGGCACAAGGTATAACAAGATCAAGATTCTCAACGGAGGCTACCAAGAGTGGCTAATGACGTATCCGACGTTTACAACGAATTCCAATGTGGCTGTGCCCGAGTTCAACTACGTCACGGACGATACTTTAGATTTCGTTCCGATTGAATATCTGGATTGGTCACATTGGGATGAGGAGAACGAGGGCTCGACGAAAGCGCAAAACAAGCCGAACAACGCGGCGACTGCCGTCGAGGACATGGAGATGGATGCCGCAAACGCGCACCAGTTTGAGAACCCGGACGCGCCAGCTCCTCGGCACAAGGCACCGTCGCAGAACGAGATCAACGCGAATCCCGTGATCGATCGGAGCAGCACACCGGCCGCGCTGAAGACGTACGATCCGCGATGCAAGGAGGTGCCGAGATTCGTAAAAGAGCTGAACGAGCTGGCGAAATCCACGTCCAAGTTGGCCGAGGAGCTGTCCAACCAGGCGTACGCGCTCTACTCGCAGCGCGACGAGTACAGCGCCAGGGACGAGCAGTACATACGCACGGATCTCAAATCTCTGAAAGGCAAATTGGACGAGATGGTGCTTACGCTTACTCACTTTCAATTCGATCGTTCGATCATTCATTGGCTCTTGCACGCAAAATGTGGCAACAACCACCGTAGGTGGATACTGCTTTGGATTTCTACCGCAAAATACGTGCAAGAGCCATAATCAATCTCGGGACGATCGTAATAAATTATCGATCGTCGACGATCGGCTTTTTTTTATCGATCTATTTCTGTTGCAGCACGAGATGTACCTGACAGTCGAGAATGAGTTTAACGTGTACTGCAAGGAGGCGGACGCGACCAAATTCGACCCCGATGACAACGAGAAGACAAACCTCGAGTTCAATCACTTTCTGATGAAAAAGGAAATTAAAGACGAAATCGAGGACGAGGAAATCGAGAACGATTGGAAGAAGTTGCAGGAGTGAGTACACGTCCGGTTAATTAATATTGCAGGGGAATTCTATTACATTTTAACGGCAAAAGGAATCAATACGAGCCACGAGCGACGTGGTAGCCGCGTTTTCCTCTATTATTCACGCTCTTCCGTATCCATGTCGCGAGGGTTTTATTTTCCCGCGCGGTGCGAGGGCAACGAAAAGCGATTGGCTGGGAACACCTACCATTTTCAAATTAAAAAGCTTAGCTTCTTTCCACGCTGGAGGATATCGATAAAGCGATCGGATAAGTATCACCGTTCGTCACTGTTTACATTGTCCTATGTCCTATGCCCAGGAAAATGGTAAATAGTGAGCAGTCAGTCGAGTGATTTGACACGCATGAAGACGCTCACAGATTCGTGATACACAATAGACCGGTATGGATCAAGTGACTCGATATATTAAAAATTCGGACTCGCATCTTGATGCTAGTATCGTTTCGTATTACTTTAAGTTGATTTTGTTCGTTCTGTACAGGGTGGGGAAAAATGATTGGTCAAGCTTTCGCCAGTCGATTCTACTCGTCGAGATCGCCAACATTGCATCATAAACATGGTGCCGCAAAATTAACTTTCAAGGTCATTTTCAATGTCAAATTTTTTTATTGGCTTAGTCGATTCTACTCGTCGAGCTGAACAAAAGTCTCAAAGGGACCATATGCCGGAAATCAATATTTCATAGAGAAATCTTCGTTTGAAGTTTTTAGAAGCCAAAAAATTTCGTAAAATTAATCTACTCTTAACGCTACCCAGGAACAACGAAGTGGGCGTGGTAGATTTTTGTTCCCTTCGGGGTATCTTGGTACCCAGTAACATTTCAACGGCTGTTGGTTCCTTAAAGCAATGGTCATTTGCCTCGGAGAAGAATAATATATCGCTCCATAAGACATTCGTTACTTGTGCTTAAGAAGCTTTCCATCCATATCCAGACCTTTTTCGTGATTATTAGAAGACCGCCGCTGATCTTGAATCAATTTTCAGTGTAAAATTAAAAAAAAATTGTTTTAATTTTTTACCAAATTTTTTCTAAGAATAACGAATTTTTCAGGGTCATTTTTGGGGGGTGATTTTCGCTAATCATGATCAGGATATTCAGAACATGATTTTAAGAACTTTATAAGCATCAGATTTATTTTCTGACTTCATAAAAATCGAGTTTTTTGAAATTTCAGACAAAAAACTTCAAACGAAGATTTCTCTATGAAATATTGATTTCCGGCATATGGTCCCTTTGAGACTTTTGTTCAGCTCGACGAGTAGAATCGACTAAGCCAATAAAAAAATTTGACATTGAAAATGACCTTGAAAGTTAATTTTGCGGCACCATGTTTATGATGCAATGTTGGCGATCTCGACGAGTAGAATCGACTGGCGAAAGCTTGACCAATCATTTTTCCCCACCCTGTACATTCTATGGCTCGTATGATTCTTATTGTGTTAGCTTACAAGGAGATACCGCGAACTGCTAACTCAACTTTCGAATGAGCCATAGTGC
Organism: Ooceraea biroi; assembly: GCF_003672135.1. NCBI lineage: Eukaryota > Metazoa > Arthropoda > Insecta > Hymenoptera > Formicidae > Ooceraea > Ooceraea biroi. The sequence goes on along the minus strand of NC_039514.1, from coordinate 12,976,839 downwards.
ATTCGAAATGAGAGGTCGAGGATATACGTTATATGTGTTAGAGCTTTTTTTAGGCCTCGGATCTGGAGCACCGTCACGATCCCGGGACCATCCCGGGCCGCACCAGCACCAAGGCCAGTACCAGTCCACCCGCCACCGATCCGCTGCCAACTCCCTACAGGGGAGCAAGTCGCCGTGCCGTATTTCACGGCGGTTAAAAGCCGCAAATTCCGCGCCCGGACCGCGAACGGCCTGTGGGTCCTGCGGTTCGACAGAACCGGCAAGATGACTTTCTGCCGACACAGAGCGATCAAATAATGAAAAAAAAAATAATAAACGTCTTCATTTTCTCTTTTCGATGTGTATAACAGCGCAAAGTTGTGTTATCTGTTTATTGTTGAAATATATTGTTTGGTTATTTTTGCATACAATTTTTAAATTATTTTCAATTCTAATATTTTGGAGCATTTTTGCATTCAACGAACATAGAGGAGTTAATACGTAGACGTGCTAAATACTAAAAAAGATTTTCACAAATCTAGTTCGTTTGGATCACATTGAGCAGCGTAAAGTTGAAAACGAAAATAGAGGAATTAAAGCGAGAAGCTGCCGAGAGGTGGAACTTGCCAAAGGATTCGCTGGGTAAAATGACTGCAATATTTGGGTATTCTGTTTTTGTCATAGTCTTTGTTATCTGAACTTAACCTTAACAATAAATCTCTCTGTTTTGTTACATCTAAACTAAATTAATCTAAATATATCTAAATAATTAATCTAAATCTAAAATATATTAAGAGGTATAGAATGTTAAAAAATTCTAGAAAATTCAAATTATTTTGTATTATTATACGTTAGTGCAAAAATAATCGCTATTTTCAACCCTCAACAATTCCTCCATAAATACGTCGTATTGCAACACTTGAAGCAACGTCTACCGCGTTGTGTCCATTCGCATTCTGCACCGCTGGATCAGCGCCACGACTGAGGAGAGTTCGCACGATGTCCGCTTGATTGGTCTGAACACGAGCAGTTTTGTTGGAAAACAATACAGCGAGCATTACAAATACGTAGTACACCGCAAATTTGCATAGTACGTAAATGTAAATGTACCTTCGAGGCGTGCGATAAGAAAGTCCCTTCCTCCAAGACCGGTTGGTTCGGTATCCTATCTCCCGTAATGCCGTCTGCCGCATTACTATTGTCACCCATGACGGATATTAGGAGAGTCGACGACATAAAAACGAGGGAAACAAGCGGGCAACGGTGCGGTCAGCGACACCGACAAACGATATTCACGCGATATTCGTCAAAGCTTGTCCGAGGTCGGAAGAAAAAAGGGGGAGAAGAAAATACGAAGCGTAACTACTATTCGCGATCACGTAACGACGACGCGTTTGTTCGCAATACGTACACGCGTCCAACAGCGATCTGATAACGTCGGTACGTCCGTGTTCGATCGCCGTGCGAATGTTCTCGCAAGTGCCTTGCATCTCTGCTCGAATACGGGCCTGCAGCTCGCGCGATGGTCAGGGCTAGAGAATCTAGCCCTCTAGTCAGGGCTGCGTTCATACATCTTGCTCGAGTTAACTCTAGTTAACTCCAGTCTACAGTTTATGTCACGTACACTATAGACTGGAGTTAACCAGAGTTAACTCGAGTAAGGTATGAAAATGTTCAAAAATCATGCTCGATGATCTTGCAGCACTCGAAGAGCCTTATAATGCGACCAGACTTGGGTGCTGGTGACGTGGATTGGATGCGAGGGAAGGTTCTGCTAAAACCAGATGATCAATTGCAACTAACGGAAGCAGTATGTTTGATTCTCTGCTTCTCTCCTTAAAAGCTTCTCTCAAGCAGCTCTGTATCTAATTTTATTATCATAGGAGTTACAAGAGGAATTTGCCAAAGTGTTAACTACACATAACACCAGGGTACCCGATTCCCTGGTCGAATGGTCATGGAAATTACGTGAATTTGTGAGATTGCCACCTCCGCCGGATTTAGTAACTCTTCTGAATGTGACTGGTACTATACTACACAAGGACTCTGAAGAAGCTAAAATGCAATTGACAGGTGTTACCAGTAGGGCTTTTGCATCTTTCATTGTAATAATACACTAATATAATTAATATTCTGTAATAAGATCGATGTAGTATTATATCTCAAAATTCTGTTATGTAAAATTTGTTACATATGCAGCTGACGAACATGAGGAGGCAGTGGATGAAAAATTGAAACGTGATGAAGCCGAAGAAGGTAAATGTGGAAGACTGGTAATTACTGGTGCAAAGATTTTACAAATTACGTTAATCCTCTGCGTCTGTTTCTTAAACAAGAATGTAAATTGCATATTTTATAAGAACAGCAGATGAAATAGACAAAACAGTGGAGGCGCTAGCCAAAGCTGAACAGGAACAGGAATTAGAACCTGAGCCAGAACCAGAGCCAGAACCCGAGGATGTTTCAGAGAAGAAGAAACCCAAGAAAGCACCTAATCAATTTAATTTCTGCGAAAGAGCGGCGTTGACGTACGACAATCCTATGAGAGTACGTGTATTAAATTTTCATATAAAATAACATCGAACGAAAGATGTTACAAAATCTGATTTAATTTTAAAAAATAAAGATGTTTTAAAAGCAATATATTTAGAAAATAAAATCAAATATTTTGTAGGATATGAGCACGCAAACTATACCTCCGCCTACTGCGACTTTTAACGTCGAATGTTTTCCAATGGACCATTTTTGACGAGTATCAGGTACGTAAAATTCTCTTCTGATTTATTCAGATAGAAAAGATAATAAATTCTTTTATTTTATATTGTTCTATATTATTTGGCACATAATATGATTCTATACACAACTTCATTAATATCATTTCCAAGAGATTTTCATGATTTGTTTCATTGATAGGAGGACTATGATCAGCAGCAGCGCGAGAAAGAGAAGGAGAAGAGAGTGCCGTTGACGCTGCCGAAGAAGGAAGATGTGAAGAAGAAAGCTCAACTGGAGTCTGCGGCAATGACGCAGAGAATGCTACAAGCTGCGAAAACGTTGGAACGAATGGTCAATCAAAATATCTTCGACGATATATCACAAGGTAGGCATCGTCGATCTTTTCTAAAACTCAGATCTCGAATATACATTTCCTCAATTGCCGTTAGATTATAGATACTGGAACGATCCTAGCGATGAGTTCAAGGACGAAGAAGGATCCTTATTACCTCTGTGGAAGTTCTCTTACGAGAAAACTAAGAAGCATGACATCACGGACATGTGCTTCAACACCACGTGTTACGATCTTTTCGCGGTCGCCTTTGGAACATGTCGGTAGCGAGCACGCGTATTCCTATTTCCTCACAATGCTCAGGCTTTACAAGCAGATTCTTACATTGTCATTACAGTGTCATTTAATAGTGCGATAACGAACGGTACAGTATGCTTATTCAGCTTGAAGAATCCGTCGTATCCGGAATGGATTTGTCCGACAGAGTCTCCCGTGATGTGCCTGGACTTCAACGCCCAGCATCCTCACCTTCTGGTCATCGGTAAAAAAAATAATATGTCGGCACATAATATTTAGAGATACAAACGATTCATTGCGCTAATAATTTTAGGTACCATGGACGGGTCAGTAGCGGTTTATAACGTAATGTTACCGCCCTCCGCGCCGCAATACAAGAGCAGCGACGTCGTGCAGAAGCACGGGGGATTGGTATGGGAGGTCTGTTGAAACTTTTTTTAACTTTGGTGTATTCTGCACCAACCGAGATCTCCCCGAGAGCCTCAACGAGAAGAACGTTAAAAGAATCGTACTGACCACAGATTTGTTGGCCGCCTGACACGGAAGAGGGAAATCTGGCGTTCTTCAGCGTCAGTATCGACGGCAAGATAAATCACTGGGTGTTAAATCAAAACGATCTCGGTCTCACCACCGTTATGACGTTATTTCTGGATCGACCGCCTATCCCGGGACCAGACGGCACGATGATCACGCTCAAAGGTAATCCCAGACAAATGATGAACGGTGTTTACCGCGTCTCCTCCAGGTGTTACGTGATTACGTGAATTCCGTTTGAATTCAGGGTAAGGGATGTGCATGGCATTTCATCCTGCCGATCAGAACGTCTTCCTGGTAGGCACGGAAGAGGGTACCATATACAAGTGCAATACGGCGTACAGCAGCATCTACATGAGGACGTATCACGAGGCGCACACCATGCCAGTGTACCGGATAGTCTTCAACAAGTTCAACTCCAGCATCTTCGCCAGCTGCTCCGGCGATTGGCGAATCAAAATCTGGGAAGACGAGAGACCGTGAGTTGCACATCCCCGACACAGATTTCAGATTTCATTGCGATACACCATTACGTTGCAGGGAGCCGTTGTTCATGTTCGATCTGGGCGTTCCGATCGGTGACGTTCAATGGGTACCGTACAGCTCGACAGTGCTGGCCTGCGTATCGAACGACGGCAAAGTTACGGTGTTTGATCTAAATGTTAACAAGTACAGGCCTATATGCAGTCAGCAGATTGTCAGCAAACGGAAGAGCAAATTGACGCGATTAGCTTTCAATTACGCGCTACCGTTTATAATAGTCGGCGATGATAAGTAAGTAACATCTTCTCAAATTGTATTAGGGGTGTGATTTAGTTTTGAGGGTTTTTTTGCTCAAAAACGCATGTATTTAAATATGATAATGAATGAATACCTTAATCAAAATATTTTCCTTCGTTTTCTATAACTTTTTCCCATCTTTCTGGCAAAAGATGGATTCCACCACGATAAAATCACTCTTCTTTTCAGTTGATCCATTCGTCGACGAATTTTCGCACTTCTTCGAAATTATCAAAGTGTGTATCCTCTAAAGCGTGTTGCATCGACCGGAACAAATAATAATCGCATGGAGCAATGTCCGGAGAATACGCGGGGTGCGGTAAGACTTCCCATTCGAGCTCTAATAGTGTTTCTTTCACTGATAACGCAACGTGAGGTCGAGCGTTGTCACGAAGAAGAATCACTTTCCGTCGTTTAGTCGCAATTGGTGGTCGTTTTTGGTCCAATGCTTGCTTCAACTTGTACAATTGGTGTCGATAACGATCAGCCGTGACAGTCTCATGCGGATTTAACAGCTCATAGTACACTATCCCACCAAATACAGAGCATTACTTTTCAACCGTGAATATTGCGTCTCGGAGTGGATGTTGATGGTTGCTGGATCCACCCATGATTTTCTGCGTTTGGGATTATCAAAATAGATCCACTTTTCATCCCCAGTAACAATCCGAGACAAGACTCTTCTCTTTTGCCTGGCGATCAACGAAATGCAAATGTTCAACCGGTTCGCAATGGCACTTTCCGATAATTCATGTCGAACCCATTTCCCTTCTTTCTGAATTTTTCCCATTTCATGTAAATGTTTGGTAACTGTTGTACGATCAACACATAATGCTCTGGCAAGTTCTGAAGTGGATTGTGCTGGATTTTCGTGCAATAATGCTTGCAAATCTGCATTTTCAAGCTTTCTTGGTTGTCCCGAGCGTTCTTTGTCCTTCACATCAGTATGACCACTTTTAAAGCGTCTAAACCAGTATTCACACGTCTTAATTGATGGGGCAGAGTCACCATAAGTTTCCACAAGAATTCTATAACCGTCAGCCGCAGTTTTCTTTTGATCAAAAAACAAAAGCAACGCATGTCGAAAATGCTAAAGAGCTTTCGGAAGTTGCATTTTTACGATGATATAAACACGACTGTTATTGCATCTATTGCTATAATGCTACTAAATGTCATGGATAATGTCAACACTAAGAAACAACAGTTATCGGAAACAGCTATTGGAACAAACTGACACTACAGCCATCTGTTGCAAAACCCTCAAAACTAAATCACACTCCTAATACTTGCCATATACGTCGTAATTTACATGCAATAAGACTTACCACGCGAAAAAGATCCATAATTCGGACAGCGAATACACGTTCCGTGCGCCAAGCTTCGAGCCGGAGAAACCATACCGATTCAATTCAAATGCGCAGTACTACGTGAGTCGTACGAAAGTCAAACTGCACGAGTCAAGTGAGTGTCCCAGCGCTACGCGAGTCGTTGCCCCGTCCGTTTCGCCAATATAGCGGCCGCTGGGGAACCTAACCTGGGTTCGTGTGTATGTAACTCGCGTCTGGTAGATGTGCGAAAGTTAAGAAAAAAAGAGAAAAATGCCGAATACTCAATAGAGATTCGTAAGAATATTATGAAAAACTATTTAAATGTTAAACAACAAATATAATTTTATGAATTTTGGCAAGTACATGTATGCATGTAAGCGTGATTCCGATCCGCGTAAATTATCTGAATTATGTTTCTATTGTTCCATGCAGCGAAAAACGTGGAAGCGTAATCTGTGCGTACCAATAATATACGTTGTTCCGATAGAGACAACAGAAGAATCTAACAGAATCTACGGAAAGGATCTTGTGATTGGCGAGTGCCAATTCCGCTTCCGCGAGTTCTGCTCCATCGGACAATGGAAAATATACTTCAGCGGAGTCGAATCGGCGGAATGTCGGTTACACGTATATTATTTACATGTACATTTGACACGGGAATATATCAGAGAATATTCGCGAGATTGTTGGCAAAATTCCATAGATGCTCTTTAGATGCATAATATGTGCAATACACAATTCAGTAAATAAAATATCTGCCCTTATTTTTTATGATTTTCTGCCATTTCTCGGGTAAATTTCGAATTTCTGTGCGAAAAAGTTTTTTCTTATCTCAGCCACATCTCAAAACTAGTAGCAATATTCATGTAATACTAATTAATTATATCTTTCATGTCTACAAAATTTTCATAATGTCTATTTGCGTGCCATGCTTTTTTAAGAGAAGTAATTGCGAAATTATCAGCGTGTACAGAATTTCTGACATACTAAATTGAAAAAAATAATGCAAAAAGAGATGTAATGATTGTCATACGCAAACGTCTATAAATATGTTATCGTTTTATGTGATGTTTGCGAAGTTTTAATGATACATTGAAGATGCAAGAATATATACAATCTTGCTGCGAGAGGCAAATTGTGATAGCGATAATCACGTTACGCTTACATGTGTGTATAATCACCTGCAACGGTTCGTTAAGGTTTATCACAGCTATCGTCTTAAAGAAGGCACAAATATAGATAATTTGATGTTATTTGTAATTCTTAATACGCACTTATTAAAAATCTAATTACATTTACAAGTATTAAGATAGTATTTTATATAATTCATGAACTGTTATTGCATTTTAAGTTTTTATATATAGAATGTTGTTATATATATATATATATATATATATATATATGTACATGCATATACATATATAAAGCATAGTTTATAGCATTCTATAAATATCTTTTACATGTATTAGAAATAGATTTTTATATATTTTAGAAATGGATTAAATATAAAACAGATTAATTCAACTTGTAATCTACTTGTGAAATTTTTATAGGCAAACAGATAAAATTGATATTTATGTAACTGCTATTTTTAATAGCAATAATTACCATACAACAATATAATTATGTTCTTATTTAATCTTATGTAATTTTATATATTATAGCAATTATTTGAAATGTATAAGTGTGTTTAAGTTAAATCAATCAATTAATTAATTAATCAAACAATGTGTGTGTGTGTGTGTGTACATGTTAATAAATAGATAAAGATAAAATATATGAATCGTACTTGTATTAATATTTATATAATTTTGTCACAACTACATGAATAAATAACAATTTATACGATGTTTTTCGTTCTCTTTCATTTATTAAAACGTATTGAGCGTAACAGAAAACTTTGATTAAAAAAAATATATATATATACATATTTTTGAAAAAATTACAATGTTTAGATGTAACAAGTTACTTACGAATTACATAAGACTATGTGTACAGATACTATCCGATTATCAAATCTTAACATATGGAAAGTTTCAAGCACGAGTGAGTAAAGTACATGACAAACTTATTTATTGTAGAGTTTGATTAAAACTAATTAATGTTGGCTCGTATAATTAATAAAGATAAGAAATGATATTTTAAGTTTTATTCTCTCATATTTTCAAAGGAAGTTGTGTGAAATCTGGTATGGTATTTGTACTTTGTAACTGCGTTATCTACATGATGTCTTGTAGCGGCATTTATTATTTATACAATGATATTCAATGATACATTACTTCCCAGCTAAAAATAAATCAATAGAACAATTTGATTGATCACTTAAAAGAGAGAGAGAAATTAATCTTGCAAATTTGTTTCATAATTATCTAATACACTAAAATATATATTAATAAAGACGCTTTACCGAAAAATCCGATTCCAAAATAAATCAAATTATTTTGTTTATTTTTAGTCGTTATTATTTTGTTATCTTTAATTTAACATTGTTTATTACTTAGTTGTTAACTTAAGGATACTAAGAGATTGAGAAACAAATAAGTCCCTTATTTAGAATCTTACATGGAAATGAGAAGGATTAGACTGAAAGCGAACAATCCAATGGAAATTACACATTTGTGCATGAACGATATTGCTAACACTATTAAAATTAAAGAGAAAATTGATCAGAGTAAAAGTATGAGCCCCTAATTCGGTAATTGATGATGCAAGTTAGTTGTAGCCGGAGGTATCATTATCGTCGGTTAACCTTCGATTAGCTTTAACGGATCCATTATCCAAAATAGCGGGGGGTATCACGCGTAGACAGCGAAATCTTGCACGGCGATGGGTCAACAGGTCGCCGATAATGGTTTTATTCGATAGGATTTTGGTATAAAAGACTGTACCAGCCGACAGACAGCATGCGGCAGACGGCATTGAGCATCAACATGAAGTGCACGATCGTTCTACTGGCTCTGGCAGCTTTTGGGGCGGCTCTCCCCCAACAGCAGCAGCAAAGACAACATGCTGGTAAGTAATCGCTACGCTACTTTGACTGCTCTCTCTCTCTCTCTGTTTGATTTTTTTCAATCAAACGCCTATAGTTTTTCAGAAAATACTGTTGCTTTTGTTGCTTTACTCCTATTGTCTCGATTTGTATCTTTCGAGTATTACAAATATTCATCTAACGGACAAATCTTGCAATATCGGATATTGATGTTCACATAAAATATGACTGAAGGAACGTGACTGAATGACTGACATTCCTTTGTCTTTCTTCAGCTGATCAGGATCTTCTGAAGAGGCAGCAGGACTGCATCCTGCTGTTGCAACAGATCACCCAACAAATCCCGGACCAACAGCTGCAGATCCTTGGTACCACCTATGACATCGAGAGCAATGTTCATCAATATGAGAACCCGATTCTCGTCAAGTACTACGTAGGCGCCGTACAGGCTGGCTTAGTTCAGCCCCGTGGCACCGTGTACTCGAACTCTATCGGCCAGCTCCGCAAGGAAGTTGCTCTCTTGCACAGAATCTTGTTAGGCACCAAGAACTACCAGACTTTCTTGGCGACCGCCGCATGGGCCCGTGTCCACGTTAACGAAGGACAATTCGTCAAGGCTTTCATCGGAGCTGTCCTTCAGCACCCGGAGACACAGGGTATCATTCTGCCGCCTCTTTACGAAATCGTTCCCCAGTACTACTTCGATGCTAGGATTATCCAAGAAGCCCAAAACATCGCTGCGCAAGGAGTGCAAGGAGGACAAACCCCTGTTGCCATTCCTGTTAACTACACTGCTCAATTGCCCTACACTGAGCAGCAGCTGACGTACTTCACCCAGGATGTCGGTCTTGCTAACTACTACGGCTTCGTGAACCTTGCTGGATATTTGCAGGTAACAGCATTTCATCAATATTGCATCTATATATAAATAATTATTTTTGTTAAAACTTGTGCCGAGGGAGTCTACATTCATCGCATTGATATCTTTTTATTGTAATCTTTCAGCATGGAGAACAGCAAACCCCTGTACAATACCAACAGCAAGGCATTCAGAACCAAGAAGGAGGTCAGATTGGCGATGGATCTATCTACTACTATCTGCATCAGCAACTCTTGGCTCACTACGAACTGAACCGTCTCGCTAACGGACTCGGCCCCATTCACAACACTGACTTCGTCCACGTACAAGCGCCGTACCAGCCGCACCTCCGCTACACGAACGGTCTCGAGTTCCCCGGACGTCCTCAGCAACTTCATCTTAGCCCCGTCAAGAACAACCTTATCCAGACTGTGAAGAAAGTGGAGCAAAGACTGATTGAAGCTATTGACGCTGGCCACGTTATCACCCCGCAAGGTGCCTTCCTGTCTCTCTACCAACCGCAGGGTCTGAACATTTTGGGAGATATCATCCAAGGAACTGGCAAGAGTGTCAACCCAAGGTACTACGGCAGCCTGCAAGCCGCCGCCCGCCAGCTTCTCGGCAACGCTCCTGAAGCACAGAACATCTATGACTACACGCCCTCCGTTCTTGAATTGGGACAAGTCGCTGTCCAAGACCCCGCTTTCTACCAGCTGTACAAGAAAGTCATCCAGCTGTTCCAGCATTACCAGAACTCCTTGCCCGCGTACCAGTTCAACGACATCCTGTTGCCCGGTGTTAGCATCCAAAACGTTCAGATCAGCCCACTCGTGACCCTCTTCAACGACTACTTCGTTGATCTTAACGGAGCTACTGTTCAACAACAAACCGGCACGCAGCAGCAACAAGTCCAGCATCAGCAACAACAGCAACAACAGATCCAAGCTCATCTGAAGAGATTGGACCACAAACCATACGAGTACGAAATCACCGTCCAGAGCGAGCAGAACGTCCCCGGTGCCGTCGTCCGTGTCTACTTGGGACCGAAATATGACTACCAGGGCAAGCCTATCAGCATCTCTCAGCACAGACAGCAATTCGTCGAACTGGATCAATTCATAACCGATCGTACGTATCCAATTATAAGACTTACCGATTCGTTTTCTAAATCAGCAGGTTATAATCTCTTTTTTGTTTTACAGTTCAACAAGGACAAAACGTTATTGTCAGACAATCCCAGCAAGCACCAGGCCAGAGCTTTGACTATCCGTCCGTGCAGGAAATCCAACACGGCGTCAACAATGCTGCCCACGCTCAAGAACCGTTCTACATCACTGAAGTAAATATATCCCAATCCTATCTAAACAGTTCACAACAATTACTTCGACAAGCATAATAAACGTTGATGTCATTTTAGCCGCACCAGATCTTCGGTTTCCCGGCTAGGCTGGCTCTTCCCAAGGGTCAACAACAAGGATTCCCAGTTCAATTGTTGGTCATCATCTCCCAGCCAGGACAACAGAATGTGCCATACGGACCAGTGATCCCGCAACAATTCCAGACTTACCAACAGAACGAATACCAAGTTGTCGGTACTGAGGAATACTCTCAACAGATCCAGCACCAGAGCGGCAAAGTAACTGGCGTGAAGCAGACTGTCGAAGTTGTGCCTGAGAACCTGCCGATCTATCAACAAGGAAACCAAGGTACAATATCGAGGATATCGAGCAAGGCCGTTCACTATTGAGAACACCAAAAATATAATCCATTTCTTCTTTCCAGCTGTGAGGAACCATTATGCCAACATTTACACCCAGCAACACGGACAGTACCCGTACACGCACGGTCAATACCAAGTCGGCCAAGGCCAAGGCCAAGGCCACGGATATAGCGGCTACGGCGTGCAAGGTCAGTACTACGGAAACCAAGTATATGGACAAGGATACGGATATGGATATGGATACGGACAACAAGGACAACACGGATATGGACAACAAGGACAACAAGGACAACACGGATATGGACAACAAGGACAACATGGCCAACAAGGACAAGGACATCAAGGACAACACGGATATGGACAACAAGGACAACAAGGCCAACAAGGACAAGGACAAGGACAGCAATGGGCCCAATGGACCCAAGGTATCCAAGGGCAACAAGGACAACAAGGACAACAAGGACAAGGACAAGGACAACACGGACACCAAGGACAATACCAAGGACAGTACCACGGCCAACAAGGAGTCGTAGGAGTCCAAGGTGGAGTGCCAACTGGCGTACAAGGCGTCCAAGGAGTGCAAGGCGTGCAAGGAGGAGTTACCGGAGCTGGAGTACAAGGAACTGGTGTCTACGGTGGCATTCAATACGGAATCCAAGGCAAATACCACGTTACCTATCAAGGACAGAGCCAACAACAACAAGGATCTGGTACTGGATACAACGGTAGCGGACAGTACCACGCTGGCGGCTTCCAGAACATCTTGACTCAAGGACAAAGGACCCAAGACGGATATGTCAGCAAGTACTACCAGAGCAAGCCCATCTCCCAGATCATCGGTGGTGCCATCTCCCTTGACGGCAAACCCCTGGGCTACCCATTGGACAGACCCTTGACCACCGGCGCTCTCTCCGTGTCCAACGTTCATGTCCAAACGGTCTTCGTTTACCATGAAGGTCAACCCACTAACGAAGTTTCCCAGCAATAATATGTTCCTACGAACCAGATGTAGCGATGCTCATTTGAGAGCTATTTTTTCATTTAATGTCAAGAAAAAGATTTATCAATATTGTAGCAAATGCAATTAATAAATTGCCCTAAAACGCAAATCTTTAGAATCTTTATTGTTCCTTTTCCTTTCATTCGTTCCTTTATGCATTTCTTAAAAATTACATTAACGCGCACGAAGTTATAGTTAATAATAGTTATAGTTAATTAATAATACAATAGAATAGAATACAACACGCGATCTTTTTTATACAAATATCTCACTTTATTAAGAAAATTTCTTGCTTCCTTAGCGATCAAGCAACGCGAATCCGTCACCGCTCTCGCTCTCGCGTACGATTATTCCCCAGTCATCATCTCCATAAATTCTGCAAACAAATTCAAGCGTTCATTAACACGAATAATGACTGCTCAGCAATACTTTTTATATATCTTTTCACGCACACTGCAATAATTTCTCATAGTCTGTTAACACTTTCTGTCGTGCAAAATGTATTTATAACGTACCATCGAAGTCTACCGTTCCGGAGCCGTCCGTATCAATTTCCGCGATTATTCCATCAAGATCAGAACTAGTGAGTTTGTCATCGAGCGCCGCTAAAATTTCTTTCAATGTAGCCGTGGTGATGTATCCGTTGCCTTCACGATCGTACAATCGAAACGCTTCTTTCAATTCCTCTTGCATCGCCTCGGCGTCTTCCTCTTCGAGGAATCGGCCGGCAATCTTGCAGAAACCATCGAAATTTACTTTGCCAGCACCCTCGGGATCGTGTTCCTCAATCAGGGTATTCAATTCGCCGTCGTCAAATAGCTGTCCCATCGTGTTCAGTATCGTTGAGATTTTCATAGTCTCGATGAAACCGCTTTTGGTCGTGTCAAACATTTGGAACGCTTTACGCATCACAGCCACTTTTTGATCATCCTCCTCCTGCATTAGCACATCCAAACATTTGCACGTCGAGTTATCAATGTACACATATATTATTTGTAATCTTTTGCAATAGCAACTCTTACTCGTATAATTACAGGAAAAAAAAGAAATGATAAAGTTGTAAGTGCCAAGAATTAAAGCATCAAGAATCGAGATCCGGAATCAAAGTGATAAGATTTACTAGCGCTGGAGAACGTTGTACAAATAACACCTCAAAAGCAATATTTTACGCGTTGCTTAAATGTGCGCAAATTAAATGGCTGTATAATTTTATCAATCAAGTTTTCCAAGTTCTTCCTTTGATGAACAAACTCTTATGAGTTTATCTCTTTGCTCTTACCATGACGATAACAGGGAAGCTTTTGCACCGTAGATGTAACACGAGCGGCGCACGACGGACGGCAGACGGTGAACTTGAAGAGAATCGGTTCTTCCGTCCGGTATAAAGACTTCTTCTCCATGTCTGCTAAACCAGCTAGAAAGTCGGCGAACGCAAAAATAGAGCGCGACGCCGACGAAAAATGAAATATGTTATAAGTGAGTATCACGGCTCCACCACGCTGTCGTTTGAACGAAGGTCGATGTTGCATCAATTCGTACGACATAGTCTAATATTGTTCACGAACTTTGACGCAATTGACAGAATTTTTTACTAAAAAGAAAATGGAAGCCATTGAAAGTTACGACGTACGACTGTAAAGACGTTTGTTTATCGATCTCTCTTACATAATACAATTCCCGTTGAATCTACATTAAATATGCTGTTATTAATATAAAACAAATGTGCGAATGATTGTCAGACCGTTACGCAAAGATTACTCAATAGCGTCACGTATCGACGCGTGGCTGATATTTCGGACTTTATTCTTAGGACGCTGGATTACGGTCAGACGAAAGATATGTGTAGAAGTGTATAAAATTAGCCGGTGTTCACAGAACTTATGAATGAATTTATACTACACATACGAGGCAAGACAAAGAGACCGAAACAAAGATAAAAGCGCGAAGAGATTAACGTTTATGCGGTAAATGTTAATCTTTTTTCAAGTTTTAATTAATGCACTGTTTAACATTTTTAATTAATAAAAATAAATGGATACAGTGCAATTCTGAATCGCATACTCGTGCCATCGACAAAACTAAAAATTCCTTTACACGTGCCGTCTATTTCGCTGGGATCGTTTATTGGCTGATGCGTTCCAAGTTTGAAACAGGGCGTATTGCCGTTCTTAGACGGCCGCTGTCTACACGTTCCGTGGCTGCAAACCATTACAACAAGGCTTCCGATCTAGCATGCACAGCTAGAACGATGTAAAAATATATCAGGCCGCGCCTCTCCCCCTCACGTGCTTCGTATAATGAATTCATCATGATCCGCGTGTTTCCCAATTGAAGTAAAAAAACTAAGTCTGGATATATCCTTTGCCGTTGTTCATCTATCGGAATTATTTCTAATTATAATAAAATACGGAACGTTCACGTTTTATGCATAGAAAAATGAGACTTCTTGTCCTTCTGTCGATACTGCTACGTGTGCCAACTACCACAACTATGATGTACGCTAATAGCCATATTGAAAATATTTTCGGTATGCCTACACATCGGCAACCGAGGTAAATCCGACGACTACATCAGCATGCCAGATTTCGTTGGATGCAGTCTCGCTCGTGCCAAATTAACTTTGGAATTTTCTTGTCTTCAATATATTACGCGGGCGAACATTCTGGGAATTGAGATAGTCCCCTCTGGCAAAAAATGTCAGGTGTCGGAACTCTGAAATGAACAAAAGCACGTTACATACGATTATACCGATAGAAGCGTACACGTGGTACGGGATAGGAAGGACAAATACCGAGCATACGAATAACTTCGAAGCGTGAGAATACTAGAAACAGATGCTAAGAATAAATAAGCACATGACAGAGTCGCTTCTAAAATCATCCCGGCTATATTCCACTCTATTTCGCAAATGCAGCTCACGCAAGATTGTAAAGTCTTTTTACCATACTTTCAGAAATAATATTCAAATCGATTTAGTACTGCAACATTTGTCCATATATTTATTTAATATATTCAATGTTATTATATGCCAAAGAAATTTCAGATCACAATGGTAGAAATAGATGAGCAAAACAACACAAAAGTTTATAAGAAAAAATTTATATTTCAAAAGGTGATACATCTCAGATAAATCTGTAGCAAAATTTCATGGAAAATGATTAGCATAAATTACATATCAAAATATTATTGATAAAGTGTTAAATGTTAATATAGATAAAATATTCTGATAAATACCGCAGATAAAAAAAATACGCAAATCTTAGAATCGCAGCGTTTTCCCTTTCAAAAACTTATGTTTCGATGATACAATTGTTCGCATAAGTTGATTTGGATAAGTTTTTCTTAAAAATTGTATAATAATATTATTAGATACAAACGCTTCTTTCTCTCTATATGTATTATTCCTAAGCGACCAATCAGTCCAGTCTAAATCAATCTAAACTAAATAAGAAACGTTTGTACATGGAATTACAAAAGTAAAGCAAATCGCTATCAACCGCTTACTTACGAAAAATAGTATTTTACAACCAATTATATATACATATGTATATATACCTGCGGCACTTTAATAGGCCGATAATTAAATATTCTTTTTCATATATAAGTAACAAGTTGTATGTATACTAGAATTACTAGATAAAAACATTAATTAACAAGTTAGGCAAATATAATATATCGTAGTTTCGATTATCGTTTTTCGTTTGTCAGTGATATTTTCTTTAAATGCAAAAAATATAGTAATTGCATCAGGGAGTCTCATATTGTTCCTCTGCTGGCACATGTAATTAAGAAATTTACGTTACATTATACAGAACATGCTAAACATTTACCAAAAACTTGGTAATTACTTTCTTAAAAAAATAAAAAACTGAGAAGTGAGATCTTTGTATATAACAATATAATTTAGACCGTATATTTAAAAACTAGGAGATATTTTCTGACGCATATAATATATGAATATACGGCATGAATACTTGCTCCATCATTACATGAATTAAGTTGATAGCAAAATAACGCTATCTACATATTGTGCCATTTATTATCGAACATGTTGCGTGGTTGCATGATTATTTTACAACTATAGTTAACTCTATGACGTTTTAAAAATTGACACTTTTTTCCGTAAGTAATAATTAAACAACATGTTGAACTTTAGATGAGAATCATATAGGTGATAAATAAGTTCAACACAATAATTGCACAACAGTAAATCTAAAGTTATGGAACTTTAGATTTACTGTTGTGCAATTATTGTGTTGAACTTATTTATCACAATTATGGAATTGTTACAATTCTTTCAACGTTGACACTGTGAAAACCTCGACGAAACATATGCAATATTGCATCAGATCAGTATACGGTATACTGTATCGATAACAAAATTCCTCGACGAAGAAACGTTCGAAGGTATAGGAAGCAACTAAACTAATAACGTTATAATTGCCGTTTTGCAGACCCAATATCGTTATCGCCAGAATCTGCAGTACGACGGCGATATTAGTCAGAAAACGAAATTTCCTTATTTGACTTTCCTTCTGCTTTATCGCAAGCGGAAAGAACACCGGTACCGTACCAAGAAACAATAACAGCATGCGAATAGTTTCATCTATATGATATGCGCTCAATATACCAGATGTCAGCAATGCTAACGGTACAATTTCAATGACATTGGAGAACCAGTCGTAAAAACTTCGAAAGAACTTCGCTGTAGGTGTCGATGATGAAGTAAACGAAAAACCTAAAAACGTTACATAGAAGTTACACCTGAGAAAATACGAATATAAAATATGTACAGTACATTCAAAAATCGTACAAATGATTGAAAGGGTACAAGATTCAATGTTATAACTGTGCTATAATCTGTAAAAAGAAAACAGTGTAGGCAACAATCACATGACCACACTATAATTTCTAGATTGTCATCAATCTTTCAGTTGGAACATATAAGAAAAATATCGTATAAATAAATAATAAATAAAATAATCTTACCAAATCTTGCATTGAGATCAAATGTAAAATATTTAACAACTGCTGTGTATGTGCACACGCGCGAAAACATTCTACAAATGTGCATGTAAAAACTCTTTCAAATTACTAATGCTTGTGCAGAATAGCATCACATCAGAGTTATTTGATTTTTAGTCATAAAAAGATCACATATATTAGAAACAACAAAAATATTGTACAGGAACACAATTCTATGAAATAATAAAATCACACGAAATCTAAGACAATTAAAAAATTCACTTGTTCCAACAATATCGCGCATTTCGTATAAATTACCATGAATCCTTAATGTCGGCGAATGAAAAAACATCTTCTTTTATTCCTGATTCAAAGACAAAAATTAAATAGCATGAGCTTGGCCATGCATTATTTTATATCAATTTTTTCATTGTACACCTTTCTTCCCTATCTATAAGTTATGACATGGAATCTTAGGTGGTCCATAACTATAAGTTATTATACTTTGAACAAGAAAATTGAAAAAACAGATTGCTAAGAAAAGATACAAATACATTACTGTTTATTCAAAGAGAAGGAAGGAGAGAGAGAGACAAACTTAAAAAAATGTTAAAATAATAATTACGTCATTATAAATAAATAGATCAGTATAAATCGATGAAACAAGTCGAGAACAAAATGATAAGAAAAAAAAACTTAACATATTCGCAGGCGCTGAAATGTTATTAAATGAGACAAGAGCTTACCGAATCTAAAAATTCCTAAGATCGAATGCATCAAGAGAATTAGAAAGGCACGCAGAGACCACGCAGTTGAGGAGGCCTTCGCCCGGCAAGGCTCGGCGAGGTGGCTTATGCATATCGTGGTCACCAGTAATTTTACAAAATGCGCCAAGAGACTGCCCGTATTCACCATGTTGATATCACCGTGTTGTCACTCGAGATAACCTGTAACCGCCTATTCGGGGACAGCTGAGAGAATTTTCCATTCGTATCACTGTTGCCGATCGCCTCGGCTGTACTTCACGTTGCCATTTTCCGATTTTAACTTCATTCGCGACTCCTAACCTAACCGGTCAGGAGCAAAGACGCGCAGCAGTGGTCGTGCAGTGTCACCGTAAAAAGGCGCATTAATTTTGAAACATCACAAAGTGTCGCATCGATCTGCGCGACTTGTAGAGAAGTATGAGCAGATGTGATGAATGGAAAAATCGCCCACGCAACTTCACCGAAGTTCATATAAACGCTCGTGCACACCTACCGATAGAGTAGTCATTGTGATTTCGTTATCAACCGAGATCGATAAAGGCAATTCTATGATATCAGAGGATCCTGGAATCGTCTGTTTTATCAACTAGTGCATCCAATCGAATTCGCCATAAGACTATAGAGTTTTTGGGGAATTTGCTCACTTTGTAATTTACTCTATATTCTAGTAAGTGAGATATTTTCGAGACGAACGCAACATAGAAGTTTAAAAGTCTATGGTTGTACGTAAAAGTAAATATTACGATTAACAAAATGATCAATACACGTTTATTTATTGTGTCGGCTAGAAATTTCTTAAATAATCAATGGTTAACAAGGTAACGTATCCATGAAATATTTAGAAGAAATCAATCTCCTTCTGTTGATCCTTTGATCCTTATTACATTTTTCACCAGAGTTGCATCTGTTATATACATCTATCTGTAAAACATGCACAAAAATATGTTTCAGGGGCAACTTTTTGAATCTGAGAAGGGAATATAGTGTTTTTCCAACTCATTATATTAAACCGATATTTAGGAAAGATGACCAAGATACGCTGTTTCAAAGCGAAGAGGCAAAGAAAGTCTCTCATGAACAAATAAAACCAGCATTTATGGATGAAACAAGCTCTGAGTTTTATGATGCCAGAGTGATGTGAGAAACTATTCCAATTTCTCTACTTTGCTTTGTCTTTTATATATTTCCGAACCTTTCTCATGTCTTATCTGCTATTAACACATAGAAAATTTATCAATACTCTTATGAAAAATGGAGCTAGAGATTTGACAACACAATTGGTGACGAAAACATTCGAAAATGTCAAGAGGATGCAAATAGAGCAATATCACAAAGCAAAAACAGACGAGGAGAAAGCTAGTATCGAGCTGAATCCATTTACAATCTTTCATCAAGCTGTCGACAATTGTACGCCTGTTCTGTATTTGATACCATGTAAAAAGGGTGGAATTACTTATCAGGTAATAAATACATGGTATATTACAAAGTACGATAAGTATGAATATAGATAAGGTGTGTACAAGTAATAATTCAGATAAAAATTAAAACATTGTTAGGTTCCTGTGCCAATTACACCTATGAGAGCACAGCATACAGCAATGAAATGGTTGATTGAGGCTGCCAAAGAAAAAGACCGCAAAATAAGATTTCATGTCACACTAGCCAAAGAACTAATAGCAGCCTCTCGAAATCAGGTTTGTACAGTTTAATGTTTCGGTATAACCCTTAACAGTTTTCTGACTCTTGTCATAATAGTCATCTGAAAGGAGTATGGAAAATTGTAAAAATTTTGTGGTACAAAACCAATCGTTATGAAACTTGACACAAACTTAGTATGAGGTAAAATATGAAGAAATCTAACTAAAATCGACCAGCTAAATGAGTGGATCCTGGTCAAAAAGCAGAAAATGTGTCCAATGAATCGTGTGGCGGCAGTGCCATTTACCACTTATATAATCTAATTTTGGCAATAAAATAACATTGTTCGTGAATGGCTCCTCACAAATACTGCAGCTTTGTCGACTACATGAATGAGGAGTGTGTACTTCATAGAATTTTATAAAATGTCATTGGACACATTTTCTGCTTTTTGACCAGGATCCACTCATTTAGCCGGTCGATTTTAGTTAGATTTCTTCATTTTTACTTCATACTAAGTTTGTGTCAAGTTTCATAACGATTGGTTTTGTACCACAAAATTTTTACAATTTTCCATACTCTTTTCATAATTGGTAACTTTATTCTTGAAAGTTTATTATTTTGTAATCGAGTTAAATGATGAAATGGTTTTAATAATCGTTTAATTATTATTTATATATACAACATGTTGTACAGTACAATGTGTATCGTTATATACAATGGTAGGTATCGTTACAGGGTCGTGCAGTTGGACAGAAGAAAGAACTACATAAAAAATGCCAAGCCAATCGGGCCTATGCACATTTTAGATGGATGTAGGCAAACAAATATAAGTTCTTATAACAAATGTTCATAAATAAAATAATTGCTTGTTAAACGCAAATGTCGACTTTCTGTCAGTAGAGTATATACATGTGTGAGAATTGCTTAATGCGTTCCTAAAATATATTTAAAATTGTCATGAGTTATTAGTCCAAACTTCATGTTTAACTTTAGGGTTTCTTTTCTTGATAAAAACGTTATTTTCTTGAAAAGAAAATCAGTGATTCTGCGTGGATTGTCTGACATAGGGATGACGTCATTGACAGGACTCTCCAAGTCTGTTCTCTTTCCCCAGTAGTTTACATAAGACAGTATAATTCTTGAGTTATCCTGCTTCAAATATATGTATCCTACAAGATTATTGCAAAAAATGCCGAAACTGTGTAGCCATAGGGTGAACAGAATTCCTGTACAGAAAACAAGAGAAAATTTATTTTTCCATTTTTATATTTTCATTAATTCTGCTTGGATATTAAAGAAAGCAATTGTGCTTTATTATTTCATATTGAAAAGTGCGAAAGATAAAATGATTTAATAATGGATAATTATTTTGATATTTACAATAGAAATCGAATACGTAAGCATTAAATCTACCGTGATTGATACACTTTGCATATTTATTTTTATGATTGACACTCAAACAGTTAAGAAAAATATGAATTTATAAAATCTTATTATTTGGTACAAAAATAACAATGTATAAAAGTTTACCATTTATTATAATTCCAGCACCCATATTAAATGACACTATATTGGTCAATTGAAGACAAATGGTCGCAGGTATAGCTGCTCCGATCAAAATAGTGAATCGCTTCTTTATAACATTTATATTACCGGCATATTTAATATATGGAAAAATATAGATTACTTTATAATCAGGATATTTCGTTGAAATAAGAGGTTCCACCTTTTGTTGCTCTTCATTTTTACGTGGAATATGATTTGATCTGATAAACTGAAATCTAATGCCACTCGAAGCGCGATACAAAGACCGCTCGCACAGATTCAAGCAGAGCCGATAAAACATTGGAGGTTATATTACGGTAAATTACAGGAGCTATAAACATCGGCAAAATTATTAAAGAAGCTATTGAATATAGCTTAGGATAAGCTATAGAAGAAACTGTCATGTACACTGACCGGCAATGAATCGTTTCGCAAATGGCGGAGCATGTCCACGTTGCCCGGCACTCTAGCGTATAACGCAGCGGCGGTAAATGGCGGCCGATCGCCGAATTTATCGACGATGGTAACTGATCGCCTCGTATGATCATGAGCAGCGAAAGAAATATCATTCCGTCGATAACGACATGTGTGTATCAGAAGGCGGAAAAAAATATAAATTGAATCATTTCCAATGATATATTGGTTTTAAATACTTGATGGGTCTGAGAAGGACCGTTTGTAATCAACTAGATTACCTCAATAGTCCGTCCAGTATCCATTTCGTGCAACAACTTGTTGCAAACGGGTATTAATGGAATCGTGAAGATTTTGGAAAAATTGCGGTTTACGTCGAAGATTCTCCCATGCGTCCTTCGCGTGTGCAATCAGAGCTGCTTTAGTTCTCTCATGAGCAGGATTCCACGAATTTACAATTTCTGCCCATACATTTTCTATTAAATTAAGGTCCGGGGATTTCGGTGGCCACTCGAGAACTTCAATCTGCGGATGTTGTGCGAACCACTCCTGCATTATCCTAGAAGTATGGACAGCACTGTTATCCTGAACAAGTCGAAATGTCGGCACATCCTCTTCTGGGTAGATAGAGCGAACGCTCGGGAGCAACACGTTTTCCAGAATATCTACATATTCCAGAGCATTCATACGCGGCGACACTTCGACTAGTTCACCTGGACCGTGTGCACTGATCCAGCCCCACATACCACAAGTGATACGCCCACTCCGATCGCGAGGAACAACATATTTTGGATCTAGACGATTAGAGTCAACGGATCTCCACACATGTAAACGTCGATCAACTGTCGAACAAAATACTTTTTCGTCTGTCCAAATAGTACGCTCCCAATCCTCCGGTAAAGCTGTATTTATTTGCTGCAATGCAAACGCAATACGGTTGTCGCGATGCACATCAGTTAAACAAAACTTTCGGGCAGGCCTATAGCAATGCACATTTGCTTCTCGTAATCGGCGTCGCGCAGTCCGTTCCGAACATGGTAAATTTAACCGAGTTACAGTTTCTGATACCGAAAGAAAAGGGTTGCTATCTACCTGGTAGAGCAATAAAAGATCTTGTTCAGCATTTGACACTCGTCCTCTTCTATTATTTTTCCGTTTATCCATAACACCCTTCTTCCCTCGTTCTTGCTAACGTTTAATCCATTTGCGCACCGTTTGCACGGAACAAGGAATACGACGTGCGATCTCTTTTTTTGCTGCACCACAGCTAATTACAAACGGTCCTTTTCGGGACCACCAATATATTTGACGAAAGAACACTTTCATTCGCATAACTTTGATCAATAAAAGTATTTAAAACCAATATATCATTGGAAATGATTCAATTCATATTTTTTTCCGCCTTCTGATACACACATGTCGTTATCGACGGAATGATATTTCTTTCGCTGCTCATGATCATACGAGGCGATCAGTTACCATCGTCGATAAATTCGGCGATCGGCCGCCATTTACCGCCGCTGCGTTATACGCTAGAGTACCGGGCAACGTAGGACATGCTCCGCCATTTGCGAAACGATTCATTGCCGGTCAGTGTACACGTAACTTTTTCGACTTGGTTATAAAATGAGTGCGCATGCGCAATAAGAACAGTATTCATAGGCCGGTATTCGTTTCATTGGCTATGGAGTATCTAAAGATAAGTTCAGATTTTATGTATTTTCGAACGATCTCTCGCCAAGAATAGAATGCAAAGTCGATCTGATATTTAATCTTCGAAAACAGTTCAAACAGTTGCAGTTGCACTGTAAGCTGGCTGCAATATTCTTAAAAGAACGCTAGCGAGTGCTTCTTTAGGTCACACCACTCTTCAAATATAGCTCTTTACAGTACTTTGTCGGTATAAAATGTTATCATTAACGCAATGTATCTTGCTAAAATCCGAAGGCACATCTATGACTAGATTAACAAAGTTTCGCATTTTAAGAAGTGCAACTCGCTTTCAATCGTTCGATCTACTTTGCTTCCTCTTTCCCTTTCTGTGCAACTTCGAATCATGCGCGCGCCGCAGGTAAACGAATCGCGCCCGCGCGGTGATTCTCGCCGTCGGATTGGCATCACTGGCTGGCCCGTCGCTCGTCCGTTAGCCATGTTTTACGGTGGGGTGCCGTAGCGAGCTTGCGTCGTGCGAAAATGAGTCTCGCGGGCGTGAGAGCCGACCTGTCGTGTAATCGGTCGCGACGACGATAAACGGCATCGCGTGAACGCACGGCGGGCGCGAGTGGCATGTGTCCGCTTCTCCGGCGAGGGATCGCGCGCGTGTGCAACGGCGGTGGTCGTGCTCGGAGGCGGTGGTGATCTCGGGTGAAGCCTTTCTCGGGCAGCACGCGCGTCGGAGTCTGTGTGACAGACCTGCTCCGACCCAATGGAGCCGCGTCCTCTCGCCGTCCTGCTGGCTTTGTTGTTGACAGCGCTCGCGCGAGGTAAGCTCACGGTCAGCGGCACGTTCTCACGGCGACGGCGTGTCGCGAGGATCGTCGCAAATAGTGATGTACGTATAAAATAACCGCGCTCTCTGGGAACAATATAATTATAAAACAATGTATAAGAAGATCCAATATTGAACGAGTAAGGGGGGAGCCTGCTTTAGAACGTTGAAAATAAGGTATAATTTTACGAATTTTTTTGGAGAAACTATACAGCGGATCATTATAAAACTTTGATGCATTTATTAGTACATGTTTAAAGATAAAAAAATTATTTTTTTATTTGAATATATCGCCTGTAGAGGTCGTCCTGGAGGCATCTTAGTGCAGCCGGCATTGTAAATTCGTGAGCATTCTCCTGCCTCCAAATTTCATCCAAACTGAAAAATTGAAATATTTTCTCGTTATTTATGAATTCCCATCGTCGATGAACCTTTAATATTAATAAAAACATTAAGTTAAACAATTACTTTTGCATGAAAAAGTTCAACAACTTTGCCTAAAAATCGTACTTTTGTGTTCTAAGCTCCACCATTTTGGCACTTTTCAACTTTTTTCTTCTCTCTTTGGTTCATCGACGATGGGAATTCATAAATAACGAGAAGATATTTCAATTTTTCAGTTTAGACGAAATTTGGAGGCAGGAGAATGCTCAGCAATTTGCAATGCCGGCGACGCGGCTGCACTAAGATTTCTCCAGGACGACCTCTACAAGCGATATATTCAAATAAAAAAATAATTTTTTTCATCTTTAAACATGTACTAATAAATGCATCAAAGTTTTATAATGATCCGCTGTATAGTTTCTCCAAAAACAATTCGTAAAATATACCTTATTTTCAGCGTTCTAAAGCAGGCTCCCCCCTTAAGGCGTTATAAAGGACGAGGATAATAAGAAAGGGCCACCGTCACTCGCGTGAGATCGCCGGCGTGAAATCGCGATGAAATCGCGAAATATTATTTGTTCGATCGAAAACGCGCGCGTCTGTTCTTTTGTTTGCCCGCTGTTACGATGAAATTTCCGAGATTTGAATCGCAGCCTCACTATAGGTAGATTTCCGCACGAATACGCCGCGCAATAAATCCGCATCGCGCTGTGCAATGCAACGTATCGCCGTGAGCGCCGCGTCAACGAGCGCGCGACCGACGCTAACAATTCTCGCGATGTAAGCACGCTCGAAGCGTCACAGCAGATTGGAAACGGAATAGGAAACAGAATCGATAGCTATTTTCTGTGGAACCGGCGACGCATGAATCTTTATTTCAGTCGTCGCATTTTGTACGCGCAAATTGAAAGCTACAACACGCCCGGGGTTTCGGGGACGGAAATGGAGATAATGGAGAAATAAGTAAAACATATGACAACTAACGACGAGAGAGTCCGACTGAAACGTCATTCCCAAAATACACGATGGCTTCTGTCCATTTTATCCGCGAAATACGTGAATATCTTCTCGCCAAGCATAGTTTAATCATATTTCGTCACGCAACGGTGGTGAAGTAATCGCGGCGTAAGGGTAATTGTCACCTCGATCGTGTATCATCACCAAATTACACCTCACGAAACGTTTTCGGAATCGACCTCGGGTCTTATTAGGGAAGCGAGTTACGTCGCCTCTGTCCGTCAGCTGCGTAAATTTGCATAATTTGGCCATTTATTCGTGCGCCAATACGCCTCGTCGAAGAAAATCTAGTTGAGAAACACTGCGCATCGGGTGACTATTATTGATGCAGGGAGAAAAAGAGAGAAAGGTAGAAAGAAGGGAGAAATGGCAAGAGAGAAGATTATGCCGAGAGCGCGAGGGATGGTTCAGCTCGGGGTGAATTCCCGAGTTGCGGCGCGAATCCTGCGGTAACCGATCCGCGGAATCAATTCTTATACTTGCTTGCTTTTACACCTTCGCGATGCCGAATAAACTTTGACTTTGTCATTCACCGTCTTTCCGAATGTAATTTCTAATCTAAATTAGTCCTAGGAAATTATCCCTATTATGCAATTACGATTCAATTAAATCGCTGCAAGCGGCATGATGCGTTCGGGCAGCTTTCAGTCATACTTTAATATTACATATACTACGCAAATATCTAGAATAAATCGATGTATGTATCATGTGTACAAATTAATTTGGTGCTTTTAATGAAGACATCGAGTTTTTGTTATCAAAAAAGAATAAACATGTCAATCCTCGAAATATTCGCCATTATTTTCTAATACTTTTCTCCATCTATCAAGTATCTTCTCTTCGAGAGAAAAAGGAAAATAGATAAAGGCTCAATTTCTTCAGAAAAAAAAACATCGAATTAATTTGTATACTTAATATTATATTATTATACATCAAGCGCGATGCCAGATGCCAGCAGCATCATCGAGGAGAGCAGTTACGAAGGCAGTGGCCTCCGCTAAACGCGTCGGCGATATAAATTGATGTCGCGGGGGGGGGGGGGGAGATGGGACCCTTATTGTTGTTGAATCGCGCCCGGACATCGTAACGTCTCTCGTATTAAGGATTCATTGAGGAGGTTTTACGCTGGCGGCTGTGACGGCTAGGAGCGTAGCGTAAAATATTCCGTAGCCCCACGTATGTAGCTACGTGCGGTTTATCGTTCTTGCAAATCGCGCGCAGTAAACATCCAAACTCTCACCGAGCGATGCCTATCTGCCTATCTCGAGAACACGGTTCCTCGTAGCAGAGGTGGGTATCGAACACGATACCCACCGCGAATCCGGGATTCTGGGGTTTCCTCCGCGTGTTGCTAGCTTTGTTTTATTGGGTTGGCCAAAAAGTAATTGCGTTTTTTTTTATATAAATAAAAGGCGAATTTTTCATGGGAAACAAAAACTTTATTAAACAATATATTGTCCATTTTGTTTGATTATCTTTTGCCATTTTTCAGGCAACTTCATGATTCCGCGCTCAAAAAAGTTCTTATCTTTTTCAGCAAAAAACAATTCCAACAACGATTTGATATCCTCATCAGCAGTAAAGGTTTTACCATTCAAGGCGTTTTGCAAAGAACGAAACAAATGGTAATCTGATGGTGCCAGGTCTGGCGAATATGGTGGATGTGGTAACATCATGGTAACACATCCCATCCAAGCTGCAACAATTTTTCACGAGTGACCAAACTTGTACGTGGTCTAGCGTTATCATGGTGAAACACAACACCTTTGCGATTCACCAATTCTCGACGTTTCTGTTTGATGGCATCATTTAATTTATCCAGTTGACGACAGTATACGTCTAAATTAATGGTTCGATTCCTTGCAAGCAGCTCAAAATACACAATACCTTTAAAGTCCCACCAGACTGACAGCATAATCTTTCTTTGGTGAATATCTGCTTTTCAAGTGCTTTCAGCAGGTTCATCACGCTTGTTCCACGATCTTTTTCGTTTGACGTTGTTGTAGACGATCCATTTTTCGTCGCCTGTTATCATACGTTTCAAAAATCGATCATTTTCCTCACGTTTCAAAAGAGAATCGCAGATGTCAATACGCTTAGTGAGATGAATTTCTTTGAGCTCATGTGCTACCCAAATATCGAGCTTACTAATGTATCCAAGTCGTTTTAAATGGTTTTCAACACTCGATTTCGATATGTTAAGATTCTCAGCAATCTCTCGTGTCGTTAAACGCCGATTCGAATCGATCAGTGCCTTTATTTCGTCATCATCAATTTCTATTGGCCTTCCTGAGCGTGGTGCATCTTTCACATTAAAATCTCCAGATCGAAATTTAGTAAACGAATTTTGACACTGCCGCAATTTTAAAGCATCTTCGCCATATACATAACATAACTTTTTATGAGCTTGCACAGCGTTTTTCCCTTTTCGGAAGTAATAAAAGAAAATATGAGGAAAATGTTCTTTTTGATTTTCCATTTTGAAATCGACGGCAAACAAACAATTGTTAACGAAATCGTGTACTTTCTTTTTCTAAAACAAGCTTGAACCGTGAGTTGTTAACCTACATAATGAATTTGCGGTTTAGAATGAAGTTAGTTACATTTCAAGACATGTATGTCCATCTGTTGGAAAAAAACGCAATTACTTTTTGGCCAACCCAATAGCTCTGTTGGCTTATAAAGTCTACACATACGTAACACATAACGTCATCGTCACGTCATCGTCAGTGTTGATGTAACGTCAGATAATAAGTTCGTTCGTGTGATGTTGCATGAACTTTTTACACTTTGCACTATGCGCGTGCACTATCTCAGGCGTTAGAGAGGAAAAGAGAAAGAAGTTAGTGGAAGATAGAATGAAAAAACGATAAAAGTCTATGCGAACAAATCTATATCAGGTAGAGAGATGATCGGGAAACTAGAACACTCTGCCATTGTCATTTCGTGATGCTTTGTATTGTAATCGTGCTATAGAAATTTAAGAACGGACCTCGCTACGTGCGTTGAGGATGATGCTAAGGATTATTTTCAAACTGAAATTTATAACAACAAAGCATCGATCGAGAGACGTATCGGGCACACTTCGAAATTTCATGAAGAGCAATTCGGCGGAAACGAGACGATCCTTAGATTTCCTTTGCCGACTGGCCGACTCGCTTTGTTCGCTTTTATGCGCGCTCGTATTTGTGGCCGTTTCACTGCGCGCATTCGTTTGTAGGATCGGTGAAAGCTGTGGTGTTTCGCGAATATTCCACACGGGATTGCACGTGCGCGCGTTTCTGATTGCTGTGTTAAATATTGAATTACGTGATGCTCGTAACATGTTGCTGTTCTTCATCATGTTGTGACAACTTCTCACTCGTTAAAACTCCTTTCTTTCTATCTGATAAAGTTACATTTCGTACGACATTTTAAACTTCCATTCCATCCAATATTCCATTTCTACAAATTTCTATAATAGCAGATTCCAGTTTCATCAATTTTAATCAAGGCAAATATTATAAATGATACAAAAATTTATTTAAAAAATTAATATAAATCCTAGAAATTTATTTTACACACACGTATATACAATATTCTGCGCGTTCGAGAACGCAACAGAGAAGAGAGAGAGAGAGAAAGAGAGCGTTCTGTTTTACTAATATCCATATTCAATAGACTCGCGTAAAGACCCGTTTCCGGTTGATTGGGGTGGTGAAATTTCCAACAATGCGAGAGGGTCCTCGCGGCGGACTGCTCATTGTTCAAATAAACCTGTTATTCTCGCCGCGCGAGAACTCGTCCCTTCGACATGCAGCATACTGCAGAATAATTATGAGCTTTACAAAATAGAACATCATGAACTAAACGATACACAATGGTGCTAACGTCTGCCTGACGCGGTCCGCCCTTTCTGCCGGATCTACACAAAGATCCCGTGCGATTCCGCTTACAATTCTACCTGCGCACAGCAAGCGCGAGCCCGTTTTCTTACCGTCCGCCTTTGCAATAAAATATCTCGCACGATTCTTCGTTGCTGCGACAAACAAGCTTCATCGAGTCGAACATTTTGCTGCTCCTCATATTTCTGCACTTGATTTAACTTGCCGTGTATTGGACGTGTGTACACGCATTACTAGATCTAGTGACAAAACCTTACATCATGGTGCACGCACGATGTTGTAACAACACCTCATAGTGCAGATCGGTGCACGCTTCGGAACGCCCACGCAATCTGCACGCCGGAATCCCGCACGTGTGCGAACACGCGGAATCGCTCGTTTTACCCCTAATGGCCCATTTTCAAAGAAATATGCATGCACAGTCTATTTTGTAAGTTCGAGATTTCGTGAAATTTAGTTTGCTTCTGCATTTTTCGCGTTTTCACTTTATCATTATCAATAACAGTTTATTATTTTTTAATGATTTCCGGTATCGAGACATGGGATATAAAATAAAAAATAACCAAGGGGCTGGTCACTGAGGTAATCTTTGTACAAGGTCTAGGTAATTCTTAGGGTAGTCTCGGATAATCTGAGGTAATCCAAGGTAATCGTGATACCACTGCCCTATAACTATCTCACTTGCACTCTCTCCATTCGAGTGGGACAGCTATTGGACACCAGCAGCGGTACCACGTCTTGTAATGTTTTCTCTCTCTCAGTCGTTCGACTTGTGCTAACAATAAGGATGCAAGATCGGACTGCGATTGTTTCGCGCGTATGCGCGATATATATTCATTCTGAACAATCATCGAGGAAACTACCGGCTGAAATCAATACGGAAAATACGGCATCGATGAATTTTGACAATAAATTGAAACTTTTGCCAAGTTATTTGATCGAACTGTTGTAGTATTAGGTAATCTTAAGGAATCTCAGGTAATTTAAAGGTAATCCGTATCAAGGGTAATTTTTGTACACTGTAACCGCTAGTGACCAACCCCTCGAAAATAACAGTTTATTATTATTAACAATAATAGCATGTATCTGCATGCATACACATACGCAAACACAGCGAGTTCTTATTTATATACACTTTGCACTTGCCAACAAAATATTTACGTACAAATCATCTACGTCTACAAATGTAAAGCTCAGGAAAAATATCTGTAAATCTGATTTCGCGCTATATCGAACGTCTCCCAGAAACCTGGGGCTGTAAACTTTATCTGGATATTTCTTCGAAGAGAAAACGTGAGTTGGGTATAAAACATTCGCGAAGTACATCTTCGTGTTATCGTGAACCGTTTATGGGGGCCTCCGTGAAAGCTCCCTTAGGGGTATATAAAGGAAAACACTCTGAAAGCCGGAAGCGACAAACAGAAAAAGATTGATTCTCGCCGAATTCCTATTTATCGTAAAAGACGTGATAGGAGGGGAGGAAGTGTTGTCCATCTTCTTTCGAGGGTGGCGGAGAATCGGGTACATCAGTGTCGTTCGGTTAACGATTAATTGATCCTCGTCGGAGGGAACGTTACGACACCCCTCGTGTTTCATCGATATTTATGAGACACCCCATAGACGACGCCTGGCTTACGCGCGTCGCGTACCTCGCCTTCCTTCACGGTCTGTTCGTCACATGTCGAGTACTTTTACCGCACTTTTTCAACATTCTTTCCCCTTACCGGGCTGGCCGGGGCAGGGGCACGCGGCGTCCGGAGCCCCTGTCAGTGTTTCACGTGCGTATTAATCCTCGTCGCGAAACAATCTCCGAGATTTATTGTTCCGTAAAAATTCGCGCACGGACGACGCACTCGCAAGTGCGTGAGCGAGGGTGTTTAAGTGCGCCCCAAACACAAAGTGTGTTCGCATTCCTTCCTTTTCTCGTTGTAAATTATTGGGTTATTGTAACATATACAGGGTGAGGCACCTAAAACAGGCCACCTGAATATCTCGGCTGTTATTGGTGATAGAAAAAAAATGTGTCAGACCAAACCTGCATGGTTTCGAGGGACACATAATTTGTTCTAAATAGTTTTTTATTAGGTGGACGCGTAGAGGTCACATGAAGGTCAACTTCGTTTTTTTAAATGGTATGATATGGTTTTTTACGTACCATCTAAAAGAGTGTTTGAAGATGCGCACATTGATCTACGGGTCAAAATCATTCAAGGTCACTGAAGGCCAACTGCAAGGGAAAATAATTTACTTCATATTCCCTAGAGTTCTCTGCTATTAAAAATACTGTAAACTCAGAAATGAAAAAGTTCTAGCCGTTAGAAATTTTTTTCTTTTCCGAGAAGTTCTGAGTTAATGATACCATTATTTTTTATATTGCCTAGAGTTCTCTGCTATTAAAAATACCGTAAATTCAGAAATGAAAAAGTTCTCGAGTTTAAAATTTTTTTCTTCTCAGAGGAGTTCTGAGTTGATGATACCATTATTTTTTATATTGCCTAGAGTTCTCTGCTATTAAAAATACCGTAAATTCAGAAATGAAAAAGTTCTCGAGTTTAAAATTTTTTTCTTCTCAGAGGAGTTCTGAGTTGATGATACCATTATTTTTTATATTGCCTAGAGTTCTCTGCTATTGAAAATACCGTAAACTCAGAAATGAAAAAGTTCTCGAGTTAAAAATGTTTTTCTTCTCAGAGGAGTTCTGAGTTGATGATACCATTATTTTTTATATTGCCTAGAGTTCTCTGCTATTGAAAATACCGTAAACTCAGAAATGAAAAAGTTCTAGCACTTAGAAATTTTAGCCTTCAATGACCTTGAATGATTTTGACCCGTAGATTAATGTGCGCATCTTCAAACGCTCTACTAGATGGTACGTAAAAAAACATATCATACCATTTAAAAAACGAAGTTGACCTTCACATGACCTCTACGCGTCCACCTAATAAAAAACTATTTAGAACAAATTATGTGTCCCTCGGAACCATGCAAGTTTGGTCTGACACATTTTTTTCTATCACCAATAACAGCCGAGATATTCAGGTGGCCTGTTTTAGGTGCCTCACCCTGTATTTTTCCCGCTTTTTAAGTTTTTTTTATAACGAATATATGTTACAATCTAATATTTCAGTTTATTCTTTTAATTTTTAATTTTAATTTAGGTTTTCCTTTTAATGGCATCTTTTATTACGACTAGCACCACAGGCGCGCGCTATTTTATTTTTCAATATTAATGTTTTATTTATCAATATTTTATCAATATAACCGCACTGACAGCCACTATGACATTCTGACATTCGCAACACGAAGTTCAAGCCACACGAAGTTCGAGCCAAGCGAGAGAACCAATCAGCATCGCGGAAAAGAGGCAACAATGATTTCGATTTAATATTTAACACGGCTTTTTTAAGAGTGGATTTTCGTAACATTGTCAGATGTGTGTTTGTATTTTTTTTTATAGACACAGAGATACACACACAGTATGTAGCTTTTATATCATTTCTAATAATATGCTTGAAACAACACAACACTAGAAGCTGTGCTATCACGCCGCGGCGTGAGCTTATACGTATTGGATGGTCTCGCACAGAGAAGATTCGTTATCAACTCTAAATATTTATTTCCGCTCGATGCTCGCAAAAATCATCTCGGTAAGCGTAGTTGACACGACTGTTGGCAGCAAGATATCAGCAAGATAGAACATAATTTTTCGTTACGCCTTAGTAAATTTTCCAAGTAGACGAGTAACATATATTTTTTTTGCAATTGCGAGATATAGGCTATCTGTTTATTACGTAACAAATAAATGTTATCAGAGAAATATAAACACCATACTTCTTGAACTTTATCATTAGTTGCTCAGATTAATATTTTTATTATATATATTTCTATAATTTAACTCATCATATTTTAAGCTCTAAATTTGTAATTCATATACATTTAAATGTATAATTAGATTTATGGCACGTATAGTCAGTATTTACATGGAACACCCGGTGCATCGGTTGCAAGGTGCAATAGACGTGCGCGCGCGCGCCGCGATGGATTTGCTCCGTATATACAATAAACACACTGTAATAGTTCTCTCGGTCTATTTCGGTATTACGGTGCGGTAGGTTGTCGCTTGTACTCGTAAATCAAACGGTGCAGCGCCGAATAGTTTATTTTCCTTTCAAGCATGGACTGCAGGCGTCGCGACGTTACTCGCCGCCGAATCGTACGCGCATCTTTTTCCTTCGTTTCTCTTCCCTCTTCCTTCTTCTCTTTTCTTTTTCCTTTTTTTTTCTTGAGAAGAGCTGTCAGTATTTTGGCTGGCACAGTGCGGATCACAGGAATGGTATAGACAGTCCCTTGAACTTGGAAAGTGCACGGAGGTCGTGAGAGAGTGGTGTGGAATAGAATACAATAGAGGATGGAATATAATATGAAGGAATGCAATGGAATAGAATAGATATATTTTATTTTATTTTCTGGTCTTGCTATAAACTATTACACAAGTTCACAATTTAACATTGCAGATATAATATCGAAAGGAAAAAAAGTAAACTTTATTAGAAATGAGATAGAGACAGCCTCAACTGAGAATAGATAATTAGGATAGCTGATAGAATAATAAATAATAGAACAGTGAAATTCAGAGAGAAGGGAAAAAGAAGGAAAAAGCGCCTGCAGAGAGCGATTTACCATCGGGGAACTGTCAAATTTATTAACGTAGATTACACTGTCACACTCGGCTTGCTGTAACAATCACCTCTAGCGACCCTACGCCGACTGATGATAAATGACGAGAGTTGATTAATATTAACAATGCAATTTCTAATTTCGCTTTTCGAGGCACTTTACTGGCCTATGCACGTAATGAAGGTTTATGAGAGAGAAAATAGGTTGCTTTTAAAATAAATGAAGTAAAATACACGCACATGTATTTTTGTACGTGACTCTTGATCGTTTATAAATTTCTTAGTAATGCTATTTTTTCCCCATCGCAATTAAGTTCTTATCTATGATCGGTGACGGAGGAATGACGTGATGATCAAACAATTTGGTATTTTTCCGCAACGTTGCAACGAAGATCGCGTTTGATGATGGCCGCAAAACGGCGAATCCGTGTCTGTCGATTCATGGGGAGCATCCAGGGCTCTCTCCGATTTGCTCTTGCACGCTCGAAGGTGACAGACCACCGTGAGCGTGAAACTGTAACCCAATAACCGCTATCAGTGGTTCTCAATCGCGGGTACTGGATTGAGAGGACAGTGGAATAGCTCTCCCTTCTCGAGGGAGAGTGTTCGTCGATTGAAAATGTGATCCGATAAATCACTTTAAATCAAGGATTAAAAGTAGCCGAGTCTCACTAGAACTTTTAGTTTCTTATTCTGCAATTATAATTACAAATAATAAAATTGTTACTCGCTTATTATTTCTTTTTCTTTTAAGAACTTTTAAGAATTAAGCAAATTAACGTAACGTGTGAGTTATCATTCTGCAGGATTAGCCAGAAGCATAGATTTAATCAGTCGTATCGGTTTTGCTCCTGAAATGTTAACCCCACGTTTTCCTTAAAAATACTCTCTCTTCCTTTCGCGGATGTTAGATGGGAATAACGGTTCCGATATCCCGTCAGCGATATTCGATTAATCGGCCACGAGTATCGCTTTCTCGATAACGAACGGCACGGCGCGTCATGGCGTTTAATCGATATATTTGCCGAACGGAATGGAATCTCTCACGATCTCCTCTATCCGCCTTCCCCTCACCGCCACCCGCGAGACGGCAGCAGCGAAAAAGAATTCTAATGCTGCCTCAAACGGTTAACCCCGACCTTGAGTACACTGAATTACGGATAAAAATTACGATGCATATGCATTCCGTTTCCCGATGACGTCGGCTCTTTTGCGACGCTGACTCCGCTCGTACCTCGAGATATTCTCGGTGCGCGGAGCATTTCACGGACGGATACTGTCTTATGCATTCTATCTTAAACACTGACGCTGACATGCGAGATAATGTACGCGCGAGATCGTAAAACCTGAGGAATTGCTGTAACACGGAAAGAAAAGAAGAAAAAGAAAAAAACAGCGATTAGAAGCTTCCTCTCGCAGAAGCCAAGACCTGAATACTTGGGCGTTTTTGCGAAGACGGTGGACCAAAGGTTGCAAATACCTACCTTTCAACGTTCCGCGATTAATGCAGAATGTCGGAATAATGTCGCGCGCGGCGCGTATTGCGTACGCGTTGTTGAAAAAAATCCGTATGATAGATGGTTGCCGATAGAATTCCAGTTTGTCACGCCGCCGAGTTCGAGGTGGTTTAGAGGCGCGATATAATAAATAAGACCTTAATAGTTCCGCCTCAGCTCCCTCCTGGGCAGCGTGATAAAAGGAAAATCGCACTCCGTTCCATTTATACAAATGTTTTCAGAGCGAGAGAATGTCTAAAGTTAACACCTTTAATTCTTGCTTCTGATCATTCTGATGAGCATTAATTAACTATCGTGATATTTTTATTGCGTGCGCCACTTCACTGTAAAAATAAAATATATTATATATATTTTTATACAATTAATAATAAAATATATTATTAAAAGATTTGTTGTAACTTAGACGCTAAACTGCTTTTCTTTCGAACCGCCGTCGGTATCATATTGCAAGCTGAAAAAAATCGAGAATACGCGTCGCGGTACCTCAGAAGAAGAGGAATTGTCTTCGAGCGATCTCTCGCCTCGCCAGCCATAAAAATGTCTCGCGAGCGAGGGCCTTCTTCGTTCCTCTTCTTTTTTCTTCCTCTCCCTCTCACGGTCGATTCGCTTACGCGACGTTAAATCGTCTCGTATCGCGATAGCGCGATCGCGTACTGAAGGGGGCACGGCCATACGGAGAGAGACAGAAACGAGGAGAGAGAATTCAGGCATTCGGGCGTCTCGCCAGGCAAGCCTGGCTGGCAGCGAGAGGCGCCCCCGCCGCGTATAGGGTGGACGACCCTTTGTTCGGATCGTTCCCCTTGCTCTTCCTCCGCAGCCGGTCTTCCCTTCGAAGTGACCCACCCGATACGCCGGCTCTTTCTCCTTTTCTCTTTCTCCTCTCCCTTCTGCTTCTACACCCTCTACCACACGTGTACGAATAGGTCACGATGGCGGGGGCCGAAATTTGATAGCATAATAGCGCACTGCGTCTAACGGGTGTATGGGGTGTGATCGTTAAACATCCCCCTTCGCATAAACAAAGCGAAAAGAACCCCTCGTATCGTCGCGAAATTCTTGTCCGGAATGGCGCGCTATATCGTTCTATTTGGCAAATTGAATTCGGATTATAGCGGCGGTAACGGGGAGATACACATCAATGCGGGATTCTTACTGATATCGTGAGAGAATATCGTTCCTTTCGCTGTTAATCTCTCTTCTTTCTTTTTCCCAGCCGACGCGGGAGGCTTGGACTTCACCATCGAGCCGCAGGATGTGGTGGTGGAACAGGGCGGCCCTGCGAGATTGGACTGCGCGGCGACGAGCGTCTTCGGGACACCGAGCATACATTGGCGTACGGACGACGGTCAGCCGATCACATTTATCGGGGACAGCTATCGGTAATACGCCTAGTAATGCACCTCGATATACGAGGGAGATCCTCCCATTGCCTTCCCTCTTGTGCTGCAATCCTTGTTCAGATCTAAAGGAATGTTCCGATTTTGTTTTTGTAGATCGCAGCTAGCGAACGGATCCTTGTACATAAATAGCGTATACGCCGGTAGCGCGGAATTAACCGGGAGTTATCAGTGCTTAGCCTCCATAGATAATGTCGGAGCGATTGTCTCTCGGACAGCCACGATCAAACTAGCAAGTTAGTATCTACATAGATCCAGATCTTAGCGCTTCATGCACGCTCCAAGACGCCTCGAAGGTACACGACGCTTCGAGGAAGATCGTGTCGTCGATTAGTCGCATAGGATAATGATCTGAGAATTTTTTTAAATATTTCTGCGTGATATAACGCGCTTGTGCATGATATAACGCTGACCGTTTTTTGAAGGTCTGCCTGGTTTCGAAAGGGAACCTCAGGACACCATGGTCTATGCGGGACAGACGGCGTATTTAAGTTGCGCCCTACCCGCCTCGTCGAGTTTGTTAAAGATACAGTGGTTGAAGGACGAGCACCCGTTAGTGCTCGATAAAAATCGAATGACAATCCTACCGTCAGGTACGACGGATGCTTAGATGTCTTTTTCTAATTAAAATCTGCTAGTAACAAATTAATCTCTTAATCATTGATGTACAATTCATGTTGTTGGTCCCACAGGCGCGTTGGAAATTGACAATGTTCAGTATAACGATGTTGGATCGTACAGGTGTAATGCCAGTGGATACGGGCAAAATAGACTGAGCAACAAAGCACAATTAGGATTATTATCTAGTGACATCGGTAAATCTCGTAACTAACGATAAGTAACGAGATACTTTTAGATTTTTTACGAGTATTTTATTTGCTCACGCAGATGAGGGATCTAGCGCTCCAGTATTTATCGCACAACCTTTACAACAAGTAGTTGCTGTAGTAGGATCCGACGTAACTCTTGAATGTGCTGCCAATGGTTATCCGAAACCGACGATCCTTTGGCTTAAAGACGGTGTTGCTCTCGATTTGACGTCATTTGATTCCAGGTACTAAATACTTTGGATGAATTACATCAGAAAGCCATCACAGCTTTTCTATTCATCTATTAATTAAAAAAATTCACAATTAATTCGCGCACACAAATAAATGATACGATAAGTGATATATAAATGACAATATAAATACTGAATGCGTCTCATCGTATTTATGATACGTTTTATTTAAGGTATCGTGAAGTTGCAGCCTCTAGTCTCGTAATCATGAACGTCAGAGAATCGGATCACGGTTCGTATCAGTGTCGTGCAGAGAACGAAGTGGAATCTCTCGACGCGGTTGCTGAGTTAATCGTTCAAGGTAATATTTGCAGTACTCGCGATCGTTCGAGTGCTATCTTGTCACGATAACGAAGTGTGAAATTTCACTTGTTTACTCTCCTCCCAGTTCCACCGAAGTTTATAAAAAAGCCGGAGGACAAAGTGGCGAGCGAAAATCAGGATTTGGAGTTCGAGTGCGAGATCTATGGAAAACCCGAACCGAAAATTACTTGGTTGAAGAACGGCGAGCGGATCACGTTGAGTGCATACTGGCAGATTGTCAATGGGTATGTACTCGGAAAAATATTTTATTTCAACGAACAAAATTCTGT
Organism: Ooceraea biroi; assembly: GCF_003672135.1. Classification (NCBI taxonomy): domain Eukaryota; kingdom Metazoa; phylum Arthropoda; class Insecta; order Hymenoptera; family Formicidae; genus Ooceraea; species Ooceraea biroi. Next base: position 12,937,998 of record NC_039514.1, on the reverse strand, counting down.
GAAATCACGTTTAACGCTCATTTTTCCGTTTTCAGATACAATTTGAGGATCAACGGGTTGTTACCTATAGACGCAGGAATTTTCCAGTGCATAGGAGTGAATCCGGCCGGTAGTGTTCAAGCCTCGGCACGTCTCACGATCAATCAACCCAGTGAGTTTTATACGATGAAATATAATCCAAGAGACAGCACATATTCTCATTTTATTAAATTTATTATTCTCATTTATCGATCGGTAGATATGAGTTTTATTCTTATATTTTCTGTTTTTCCTTTACATATGTTTGCTCTATTTTTGATACATTTATATATTTTGTTAAATTTTTTTATATCATGTCACGTTAATTTCAATTTTGATTTAATTTTATTTTTATTTATTTCTCTTCTTTTCCCTCTCTTGTGTGCTCCTTACTTTAACTGTTCCGCATGCTAACGTCGCGCGTGCAGAGAGAACGAACCCTCGCAGAATAACAACTCCCAAGACAGTTCCTAAGAAAAAGTTGTTACTTCATCGGCAGTTGTACAACAATACATGGCAACACCCGAGCACTCTCTTAGGACACACGTTGTCATCGCTCACGCCAAATCCTCCGCTTTCTATAAGCCCCTCCGACGATCCCGCGGATCTCCTTCCGGGTTCGGTCAAATATCCCAATTCCCTTTACGATCCAGCTTCCCGTTTTGTAGATGATACAGATATCCTGGAGGCATTCGACGGCGGTGGAGTTCCCTCTCCGCCACGGAACTTGAGCGTGGTCATCCTCACCGCGAGATTTGTTACGCTACGCTGGCAGGAGCCTGAAAATATGAACAGTGACACCCTCAATTATTTCATACATTATAAACAGGAGGGGGCTATGAGGTAATTATTCCGCGTAGAAACAAAAGCGGAAGAGCGGTTATTTACATAAAATTTACATAAAATTATTTACATAAAATGATAATTTTGATAATCTCTTACATAGAGAGAGAGTCGTCAACACGCAGAAACTAGAGGCTATGATACGCAGTCTGCAACCTAATATGAAGTATCAATTCCATGTGGTCGCGCAAAACTCGCGAGGAACTAGTACTCCTAGTGAAGTATTACATGTCACGACGCTAATAGAGGTCGGTACCCGATAAATTCTTACTTTTTACCATTTCATTATTTCCGTTTATAATTTATTATTTTATTTATAATCTTAAGGCCAATGTTCCTGGACCTCCGATGAATCTAGAAGGTCATGCGACGAGTAGCATGAGTATTACCTTGTCGTGGGATGAGCCGCAAGTTATTAACGGTCGAATATCTAAATATATTATTACATTTATGGAGGTATGTATAACTTTATTACGAATAACTGAAGTTGGATCACGGTTCTACTGAGATTAGCGCTTGGCGACATTAATATTTATTTTTACCACGTATTCAGGGTGATGGTGAAGAAGTAACGCGTGAAACTACTAGTACAACGTATGAATTGGTAGATCTCGTGCCTTATACGGAATACAGTATTAGAGTTCAAGCGGTTAACGAGAATGGCCCAGGCGCGTTTAGTAAGGATATCGCGATTCGAACTCACAGCGCACAACCCACGCAACCACCACATAATGTTACGTTAGAAGCAGCTAGTTCAACGGTACACCGAACATTCGAATATACATTACAAATCGGTTAAAGGAAAGCATTGAAAGAGTCCTGCCTCTAACTTGTACATATGTTTCCAGAGTATTATCATAAGGTGGGAACCTCCGCTCGAGGGACAGAATGGAATTATCACGGGTTACAGGATCCGTTACCGTAGATATCCGCACGATCCTCGTTCCGGCGATCGACGGTCACCAATCACGGTAACGACTGAAGGAAATCAACGTTTGTACGTGCTCAATGGACTCGAGAAGCACGTTGTGTACCAAGTCCGCATATGTGCCTTCAACGTCAATGGAACTGGGCCTTGGACGGAATGGACAAAAATAGAGACGTACGAGAACGATTTGGACGAAACGAAAGTACCCAACCCGCCCAGTAATTTGAGAGGTATAAAATTTGTGTGTGAATACAAAAAAATTGCTATCATCTCAATTATGAATTTGTCAAATTGTAAGTGCGAAATATTTCCGTTGCAGCGAATGCTATGGCGGATTCTATCCTTGTTACGTGGCATCCTCCGAAAGATCAAAGTATAAAAGTGAGGAAATACAAGTTAGGCTGGGGTAAGGGTTACCCTGACGTCGAGATCCAGGTCCTCGATGGAAAGCAACGATCTTACTCTATCAAGCATATAGGTAAGTTTATGATAAATAATTTATTCCATCTTTTATACCATATATATAAAACGATTAAAATATCCTTTATCTGATTTTAATCTTCGTTGTTTCTCTGTCTTAGAACCAACAACAGAGTACGTAATATCCCTAAGAGCAACGAATAATATTGGTGACGGTCCACCAACGTACGCAAACGTAAGAACTCCTGAACGTTTTGTATCCGAATCCGCAGTGCCTTTAATACCACCGGTCGGCCTTAAAGCTATCGTGCTCTCGGCTACTACCGTTGTGTTATATTGGACTGACACGACTTTATCGAAAAGCCAGGTAGGTTTATTAAAATATAAAATATAACATGCTAATGTTATATTATGAGACTTTATAAGAAGTTACAACTATAATAAAGAAAAGGTCAAACGGAAATAGCTATAACGAGGACATTTATTTTCAGTACGTCACCGATAATCGATACTACATGGTACGTTATACATCCTACCATCACAGCAGTAATCCAAGATACAAATATTACAACGCCACTGATCTCAACTGTATGATTCACGACTTGAAACCCAACACGCAATACGAGTTCACGGTTAAACTGGTCAAGGTATGTGCACGAATTAAGTGATTTCCTACGCAAAGAATTAACGTGGAGAGAGATGGATGCTTTGTATAATCGAATTTGCATATATAGGGTAAACGAAGCTCACCGTGGAGCATGGTCGTCCTGAATCAAACTCAGGAAGCTGCGCCTAGCACGCCACCTCGAGATTTAAGTGTTCAGACCATCGAAGATCGTCCCACTTCTGTTCTATTGCGATGGCAACCTCCCAAGCAAGTCAACGGGCAAATCACAGGTTGATAGCTGCCTCGAAATTAAAACAGAGAATACGTCCCTTACATTTTTCATGTTCTAACGGATATTGCGACTTCTCTCATAATCACACTAATTTTCAGGATATCTAATATTTTATTCCACCGACAACACAAAACGGGACCGCGACTGGCTACTTGAGGGTGTCATTGGTGACAAAGTGGATACCATTGTGAAAAATTTACATCCCAGCACGACGTATTATTTCAAGATCCAAGCACGCAATTCTAAAGGATATGGCCCATTCTCCACGACGGTCTCGTTTAAAACTCCACAAAGTAAATATTTTTCTATCTTTATTTGTCGATATATTGATCATGCTAAATTTCATTGTTTACGTTTGCGTAGTGCAATATGTACGTGTATAAGCTAATATATATCGTTAATCGGACTGCATATAAATGTTTAATATTTTATCTGCATATAATTTTTTGTGTTTCCTGGCTTGTACTTTATTATTCATTTATGAATCGGTGTATTAATTATTATATTTATTTTTTTTATTTCTATATTAGGCAATGGCATGGATGTCTATGATGAATTGCATGGTCGAGGTAAGATCAATATCTTGTGTTCTGTTTTTTTCGTTCTATGCATGTTTCTTAAGAGCTGTTTAACTTAAGAGATGTTTTACTGCATGAAAATGTGCAACGTAATTCTTTCCACTAGAAAAAGTATATAACATAATAATACATATTTTTGTGACACGGAAGATGACACGAAACTTCAAATATAACATTATTTTTCAAGCAAATAGAAATTATATAAATTTTCTTTGCTTTTTCAGATGGACGAGGTCTTTCGAATCTACTGATTTACATCATAGTGGGTTTCGCAATCGTCATTCTGACTGGTATATCAGTAGTGGTTGTAGTATGCTGTAAACGTAATCCAAATTCGCCCGACCGAAAGAAAGGGTGTGTATGTGCTTAATAACTAAACCACTGGATACATTATTGCTTTTAGCTGTAAAACTAACTGCTAATAAACATCAATAACATGTATTTTTATATTTTTCAGATACATGAATGACTCGAATCAGAAAACAAATATTAAACCACCGGATTTATGGATTCATCACGACCAAATGGAGCTGAAAGCGCTCGAGAAGTCGTCGTTAAACGGCGAAGCTTCCACCAGTGGCGTCACCAGCAACACATTACCCAGATCGGGTAATACCGAGTATAATCAGGATAACGTACACGGAAATTCCAGTTCGCTGGATAAACGTACTTACGTGCCAAGTTACATGGGTAAGTCACGGACTCACGGACAATACCTTGCTGTATTGTGAATCCAACACTACCAGAAACATATCAACCACATCATTCACAAAACTAACAATAACTGTTGATTGCTTTACGTAAATAACATGAATTTCTCCTTCTTCATACGTTGCAACGTTATTTTACTTTATATATAATTTTTACTCCAATTTGATAATTTCGTTAGTCCAATGCACCTAAGAAAAAGAGTTTGTACATTTAATTTGTAGTTTTTCCGATTTCGTTATTTGGTTGTTTCTCATTAATTTGCTGTTAGGTAACACTGATGAGAAGTGCTCGACCCTGAGTAGACAGCACAGTCGTGGCAGCCACAAACCTAAACTAATTACACTCCCCGTTGACAGTGCACCTTTGCATCAGCGTAAGTAGTAGTGAGGTTGTCAGTAAAGTAACCACCTTGAGTGAACAACAAATTTAAAGAAATTGCTCATCTGTGTAGTAAAACCTAATTTTTCATACAATTCTCTTTCGAGATTACCTCTCCATTACTTACTTTTACTTAATCATAAATAACTGTATTTACTATATTTACTTAATGAACAAAAAAACGCACAATGCCTATTAACGATTACCGTTCAATGTAGGTATCAAAGTTTTTGACTTATTGCAGCTATAGCTACGGCTACTCCGATTGTCAATACCAGCATGTCGCAGCCGACCATCCACACGTCATGTAGCGACACGTCGGTGAGGCAAAACTATCCGCGTACAGTCGCGCAGTACAGCTTAAATCGGGCCCACGTTACGTTGGAACCCACGCCGGAATCCAGCCCGGATTCTTGTAACATGCCTAGTTCATACGAGCCATTACAAAGTCAAGTACGATCTCAAATATCTGCAACAAATCGTTTAACGCAAGAATAATAAATATTACTCATTGTTATCTTATGTGTGTTCAGTTATCGTACGGCACAAGCAGCGGGCAGTCGTACAGTGGAAACACTCAGTACGCCTCCAGTCATTATGGTAACAGTAATCAACCGATGAGCAACACCGTTGGGCTGGAGAGCAACAATAGCAAGCGGTTACAAGGGCACCCTCTCAAGAGCTTCAGCGTGCCAGCGCCGCCACCGCAGAGTGCCCCTTCAACACCAGCGCAACAGAAGCATGGTGGTTAGTATCGTTGAATAATTTATCTTACGATTATTATTAGTTAGATATTTAATTATTGCTGTTTTCTGTAACCGCAGTATCACAAGTGACAGTAAGACCGACGATGTCTGGGAGTCCGTATAAAAAACCACAGAGCTCGTCGTCGCAATTGGCGAAGAATCGCTTAGCCTCCGTGTCTAATCCAACACACACGTCGGAGGAAGTTGAACGGTTAAAGGTAAGACTCTTGAACTCTTTTTACACTATTAATATATTTTATCTGTAATCATTTACAGGTTTTATGTATAATTATTATTATAAAAGACACTTACACTGTTGTAACACGAAATTTGATTATTGTTACAGCCTTCGTACAGCACCGAAGAATTGAATCAAGAAATGGCCAACTTAGAGGGTCTTATGAAAGATCTGAATGCCATAACAGCATCGGAATTCGAATGCTAAAATAGGTTCCTAAGCCTTGTGCCATCTTAAACTGATGGATAGACTGCAACATCACATTCTCAATGTTAGTACCTGAGAGGTAAATTTATTACTTTTTAATGTTTATATTAAATTTGTATTTTCTTTAATCAGCATTTGTACAATTACTATTATCGGAATCAGAATCGGGTGATGATGATCATGTATTAGTTAATTAGCGTCGATGAACGGCGCAATTAACACTCGCCTGGAATGCTTCTATGATTAAACGTAATTCGTACGTGGTGATCGACGATCTGCCGAATCATTCCATTTGATTGACGTTTCCTCTCTCCGGTACTAGCGTTGCTTACTTCGAATGTGAAACTTAAAGTTGTACTTGCCAATATATTCTGACAGTGTCACATGCTTGCGGTGTATTTTTGATAACGCGAGCACCGTGCCGCGACTGACCGCGGGAAGGCTCGGCAAACACGATTCGTGTTGAAAACATTTACGATTTACGTAATTGAGTGTGAATGTGTTGAGCGCGATACCGATCCGGACACGTAGATTATATGACATGACCGATCCCGGTGCGTTTCTATGATGTGCGAAAGTCAATGTACAATTGATGTCAAATCATGCGTGTAAGAAACGTTTGTGACGTTTCGCTTCATACGCGTGAAAGTCCAGGGTGGTTTAGTAAGGTGACGCTCTACAATTGTGCGTTGATCAGAGCGGTCTTTTGCCTAAAAAAGAAAAAAAAAGTATCATACTACGCTTTTGTAGTTCCAGTGAAAAGCTCACGCATTGCTCGTCGTTATTCTGTATTCGTACAATTCGTATTCGTATAATTGCATTCTTGGTCAATGCTAATTGTCATATTTATAGATAAAAATGCATGGGAAGTGTGTAAGCTATTTGGAGCGACTTATGGTTCAAAATGTGAGAGGATCAAAATGGGAATATTCGTTCTATTTTTATACCTATTAAAATCGGTTGCAATTTGCGATGAGCTCTATTGGATATTCTTTCATTTGGAAGCTCCTGGCGAAGCTTTTTACATTCTTATTTTTGTGAAACTGAGTTTAGGAGGGAATGCATATGAGGATATATATATATTTATATACATCTGCGCGTGAAATTGACAACTTGCTGGATGCAAACGATACTCTATTTTATGCTTTAAGAATCATTTAATGTTTTCGTAATTTGTTTCGGACGACATTAATAAGATGTTTATGTTAGGTATGTCGCTCTGTACTCAGCATTCTTGGCAGCTCGCATTTAAAGATTTCGCGCGCGCATCCTTTGTTGAAGTAACCACCTAGTATTACGATCTCATTGGGAAATATTGATTTAGAGTTAACGCGAATAAATGGGTATTATATGATAGGCCACAATTTAGCATTACGAAGTCAAGGATCGGTTTTCCTTGTAGATTGGTCACGAAGGATGCATGAAATCCTTCACACATGAACGTTTCGTAGGATTTAATATGATGCTTTTGAGCCAATCTATCGCTGTTTCTACAATAGATCCGTTCTACTTTATCTTAAGCAGTAAAAATTGCAATTATCGTCGAATACGGTCCATTTAAATAATAAAGCAAGTACTATTCTTTCCACGAGTCGCTCTTGCGAGTTAAAGTATTATTGGTAAAAGTTGTATACAAATATTTTTAGTGGGATATACAGATACATTGCATGGATTTGTACTTTACTTACTTGAATACACGACCACGAGGAGTAAACTTCCTACGGGAGGAAATTTTTATAAACTTAATCTAGTGCTCAATTTTTATCGGTATCGGGAATCGTCGAGATATACATATATTCACATATTTCTATTCAAACCATTTTATATAAGTCATTTTACTGCCAATTAATGCATATCCGTCAAAGTACATACATACATACATACATACTTACCTTTTCTTCCAACACTAGAGATTTTCAATAAACATTAATGAAACGTGGGAGTGTTCGAACACTCCAGTTCGGATATTTGTTAATTATTAACAAATATGAAGACACACATTGCTGGAGGCTACTAATGCTTGTGTAGAATTTCGAATAATATTCAACCATTTTTGGAACATTTTTGTGTACTTTTACAGTACGCAAAGTATTGTACAAAATGTCTTGTATATTAAGAACGCGTTGTACGACATGTGAGATAGCTAGAATTTGAGTAATATAAGCTTAAAGTTTTTTATATGTCTCTTTGAAGATAAAATGGTACATTGGAAGCAGATATATGTGCGTGCTAAATTGCGAAAGTATTGCATAGTGTTTAAGTAACACATCTCCAGGATCCTAGGGGCTATGATCAATATTAATTTTTTTAACAATTTTCGCATGTAGTATTTAAGTTTTGAACGACTCGCATAGCACAAATCGCAAATTTCGAAAATACTGTTGCAAAGTAACAATAATGTTAAAAAACAGTGATACTCTTTTAGCGTAAGTGCTACTAAATTTTTAATGTCAGTTTTTCGGTCCGACCAAAATCGGGAATCGGGGAGGAAAACAATTTTGTATGGTAATTCAGATTTATTATGTATTACTCGGTGATAGTACATAGAAATAATACCGCCCAATATACGATACAGAGTTTCTATACAGAGAGTAAATACATTTTTTCGATGTCGGCTTAGCTCGAAGAGAATTGTAAGAATTATTAATATTCGATTGTACGCTTTGTCAAGTGGCGCTATATATTTATTTTTTATAAGTTAATTATAAAGAGAATATGTGTATGTATGTTATTTATAAATGCGCAATATATAATATTTCTCTCAAATACACCGACGTGTTTTATACTACGTTATTGTTTTTACGTTAATAATTTAAAGATTCGAGCAGATTTTTACGATCATAAAAAGAACGTAGAGCTATACCGATAAAGAGAAACAGCTTGTATATGAAGTATGCATATATACATATATACACACATACAATTTTCAAGTATGTATGTATATAGATATATATGAAAGTTGTAGCTATTACGCTGTTAAAAAAGCAACAGGTACTTTTAATTGAAAAACAGGCCTATGCGAGGGCCTGTAAAAATATTTTACCACAAAAGTATAATTACTGTAGTTATTACAGCGTATATATATATTTATCTATATAAAATTGTACTATTTATTAATTTTTACATGTACGCTCTGAGTTTATCGAATAGAAATGAAATGAGGAACGTTAGAGGCTGGTTTGCATCCGACTATCATCGCGTTGGCACATTTCTTATTCCCATTATTCATCAACGAATCGATCATCCGCGCACTAACGTTTATAAATTAGTAGATAAATAAATTTTCTAGTATTAGCATTTATAAATTCGACGGTAATAGCAACTAAAACCGACCGGCTTATTGATGTACATAAATATTTAAAAAAAAACAAGGAACGAATATCACCACCTTATAAGATAATGATCGAGTATTTATATATATATATATATATATTATATATACATAGCCATTATTGAATATAATTCTTATATTTGTACGATATATGATATAGCGAAGCCCGCCCCGAGACGAAGCATTCATAACAAGTGTGTGATAATATTTGTAAAACTTGATATTCAATAAACAATTTTATGTTCTTTATAAAATGTGCATCTCGTTCGGTATACATTATACAGACAAAATCCGTATCCTTTATTTAATATTAATAAAAATTAATATAATTTTTTATTATTAATAAATCAATGCGTTATCACTTGTATCTCCTTGATTTTTTGCATCAAAGCTCGACTATTTTCTTAACGCCCAACATCAAATGAGATATCTACAGTGCTCTTTCGCAAACAAGTAATACTATCTTTTTTATTTTTTTATATTTTATAGTTTTTCTATTGTTTAGGTGTATTTTAGCTGCACGTTTTATAATCGCATTTTACTTTCATTTTTTATGCTACAAGTATCGTTCTAATGTTACTACATTTTTTTAATTGCTGGATTTCATCAGTTGCATCTAATAAAATACATATGCGGAAACTGAATTAAGGGGAAGCTGGAGTTGCTAGTGAACTATTTTTTCACTATAGCGATGGTAATTGCAGTTTCGAAAATTCTCTTTGTTGCTTGTGCAGAATAAAAAATCCTTTTCCACAAATAAAGTATAGATAGAAAGAAAGTCCGCTCTGCAGGACTTTATATTCAAAATGGAAGAAAGTTAGAAAAGACAAATGCAAGTTTTTAACTTTTTTCCATTTTGAATATAAAGTCCTGTAGAGCGGACTTTCTTTCTATCTATACTTCATTCGTGGAAAAGGATTTTTTATTCTGCACAAGCAATAAAGAGAATCTTCGAAACTGCAATTACCATCGCTATAGTGAGAAAATAGTTCATTAGCAGCTCCAGCATCCCCTTAACGACAGTTTCGGGCATCCCAGCTAGCAGATGCTAGTTATCATGCTTTTTACGATCGTTTGTGATGATTGTTCGTTCAGTCGCCGAGAGGGAGCGCGAGCGGTTAGTGAGCGGTTCAAAAAAGCACGGGACAACAATACGCGCGTCGAGTGCGACGAGAATTGTCGGGATGGTGAAGTTGCGGTGCGGATATACTCGGAATTAGGTGAGTACGTTGTCGAGCACTCTTCACGTCGCGATATCGTTATCGAGGGAGCATGAGAACGGGACGATCACTCGCTTCCCCCTTGCGTATTTTGAGCTCGCATCTCCTTTTCCTACGATCGTCCCCGGGAAACACTCTGCTGCTGGTTGCAAGAACCGTTCTGCATGAACCACCAGGTGTCTCTTCGGCAATTTTCACCTGCTGATCTCGCACGGATCTTGAACGAGATCAAACCGTCGAGAAATGATCGTCCTCCCCCGACGATCGACATTCGTCGCGTCGCGTCCCGATATCGGCAGGTCATCATAACCTCTCTATCGCGTACGAAACGTGTATGATCTTTCCGTGATACATGCACGTACATACACGTGCGTATGCAACACTGTTTCGTTGTCGTCTTTCTTCGTCGTCCTCGCTGTCCTCGTGCCGTCGACACCACAGGTATATACGTAAGTATATGTAAATTCACGCATGCACACACGCGCGCGCGCGCGCGCGCGCGACACACGTGAGAAAGGAACGAGCAATCGCTTCGCTTGATTGTTGTTTTCGGTGCCGAGCGATCCGTTGAAATTTTGCACTTGTTCTCGTTCTCGAAACATTCGAGCATTAATCTTTCTTGGCCGCGTTTTCTTACACTTTGCTTAATATTTTAAATAAAAGTATGACGTTAGGTCTCGCTAATAGAAGGAGGAAAACGAAAAAGCTACAAAGTGATGCAAAATTGTGATTTGAAGACGGCTTTCTACGATTGTGATTGGCTTCACTGATTTTAAAGTGATTAAAGATAGTTTTATTGTTTTGTCGCCGAAAGAATTATCGGAGTTTTATACTTAATTTTATAAATCTAGCAGTGCAAAACGAGCGTTATAAGAAACATAAACATACCATTGAGAAAATTTATTGTGAGCATTTAAAGAAATACAAAGAAGCTTTTTATATTTATATTTTCAATATATCCGAGAATATATCGTTTTCTTTTTACAATTTTAAAGCCCTCTTTTTACAATTGTACATGATTTTCGTTCGCAAGTTTTTGCTATCCTTTGCATAATTTAAAGATTCTTTTCTCTGGAAAGTTTCTTCAATTTTTGCGAGATTTTTCTTCTTTCTGTGTGACATACAATCTTCAAAATTTTTCAATGTATCTCGTGTTTGATATTGTTATATTTATGAGCCAGCGCTGCGCTTGTACGGTTAATAATGCGCCAGCTTTTTCTCTTCTAATAGCGAAACGTGTCGTTTCTGTGCTCACGTACGATATTTTCTAATAATTATTAGAAAAATTAATAAAATGCCGAATTTAACATACATTAATGTATGTTAAATTCGGCATTGTTGCATACTGTTCCACGATATCCCCAATTTTGGATCTGGCATTTGATAATTGTTCCACCTACACGCTCTAACATTTGATAATTGTTCCATCTACACAAAGGCTCTCGATCAGAGATGTTGCTATTAAATCTTTAGTCGCCATTGGCGAATGTTGCATATTGAACGGTGTGTTATCGCACCGCGCGAACTTAAAATTGCACGCAACGTCACGAACGCCGATAAAGTAGGATTGTTGATCGTATTAATTACTAAAAACCCCTTACACAATTTTCTGTAAAACAGAAGCTGCATGGGTTTTTACGACAATTTCTATGCAAAATTTAATGAATCCGATCGAGAGAAAGATTTCTCCCTCCTGTTAGCCTCCCTCCTACCCTGCCTCACCGTCTACGCGCGTCACCGAATTTACACTCTGGTTTTATCCCTTCTCTCGTCCCCTCTCCTCTCCACCAGCTACCCTACCATGATCCAACCTCTATTGATTGCTCTACCGCACTACTGCCCTACTTTTATGGTTTTACCCCTCCAACGTCCATCCCAGCCGCTACCCTCCCTCTGCGACGTCACATATCACGGCCATAGACACGTAAGGGGTGTAGAACGCGTTCTCTCCCTCGAGAAAGTACTGCTCTTGCAGGTGCACAGGAGGTACAGGAAGTGCAATATCGGTTGGCTTCCGGAGGAGGGGGAGCCACCCAAATCTCGGGGGTGCGGTCTCTCAGCGGATTAGATCGCCGTATTTTCCACACGCGTTTAGTATCGAATACGGCTATTCGATCTCTGTGTTGATGTTAAAAAGAGAGAAAGAGAAAGTTAGAGAGAGAGATCACGAAACCAATTCGAGAGAGTAAGCTTAAAATCACAAGCGGATTAAAGCCCCGAAACCAGTAGATTTAGAATTGTTCTTAAATGAGCGCGAAAGTGTGCTCAAAAAGTGTGATTTGACCGCATCTATTTTTCTATATTTTTTTTAAAGTCGCTGCAACAAAGTCATGAGAACTATTTTACTTCAAGAATATTATTTATAATCTCCGTTAAACTATATTTCGCGTTGGAACTCGCTTATTTTTAATCGTCCGTGCTCCAAATTACTCCGAAATCATTTTCGTCCAAGAAAGGTTGATTCTAACAAACATTCGCAATGAAAGCGACAATTCGACAATGGTAGTAATAATAATGGAGACACGCGTATTACATTTCCGCGAATTTCGATCCGTTTACGCGTACACGAAAACACGTCAGACGGAAATGCACAATCCGTAAATCCTCTTGAGATCCGTAAATCGTCCCGCAACATTATACCACCCTCGGCCTCGGGGATGTGTTGCATGGCGTCGCGTGCGCGAGGATCAAGGCTACGTGCGAGGCACGGGTTTATTTTTGAGGGCCCCGTAGCCCTCGCGGTATCTTCGCAGGAGGACAAGGCTTTTTTCCCCGTCGTATCGCGTGCAGAACCCCGCGCGGGCGTACGTATTTATACGATCTTCCGCCCCGTCCCCCGCTCGCTCCGCGTTAAAACGGAAATGCGTCACGTTAATGCACCACGTAGGCATTCGCCAATGACCGTTCCCGCGGGTCGCGATCGTGCGGCACGGCTGATAACAACCGCGGTCGCGCGGTTTTTTCGGCATAGGCTTCTCGAGAAAGGAAACGACGTTCTTGCCGATTTGTTGATCGGCGCGGGATAACCACTATAATCCGCCTCATCACCCATCAGACGAATTATCGCCACATGGCGTGACCGGCGGCGGCGGCGGTTGCGGTAGTGTGACGGCGAGATTTCTTTTTTTAGCGTATCAGCAATCGATAGTTTTAGCCGCTCGCGAAACCACCGGCCCACCATTCGCGCCGCCCGTTCTCCTCGGAGCCCCGACGCCGCTCGCCTTCTGGCGGGTTAAATGCGACCATTTGCGATAGCACGAGAGCCTCGCGGAGGAGCATCGCGTTCCCGGCATTTCGCGGACGCTCGGTGTGCGGATGATCGCTGCGGCGAAGTGGCATAACTCAGCGTGAGGTCAGGCGGCCGCGATGCGCTGCTATTGGTGCACACGTTGATCTTGCTTGAGTGGTAAACGCGCGAGCCTGATCAGACGCCGCGTCACGCATCCCCGCGTGATTGCGCGAGGCAAGTGACCGGCGAGATTCCTCTCCAGGGTATTTTCGAGCGAAAGACTCTTCTCGGAGAAAGAAGAGCGATGAGGGAGAAGTTGTAGAAGTTATTTTATTCTGATGAACTCAATTTACCCATTTATCTACTCTGTGGCAGGTTGTTGCAATACTTACCGCACGGTCTCTCGTTGCAATTCCTTGAAGTGACGTATTTTGGGAAACTCTTGTGCACGAATGCTGTTTCCGTTCGGCGCTATGCCGCGCGATGTTACGCGATATATGTGCATTCTTTCCGTTTACTATTTCTTTACAATATCTATGACACACAGTCAAAATAGCTTCGTCTCAATGAACGCGATTTGTTTGCCGTTTCCGACGAGAAGTAAATGTAGGTGGCAAAAACAAAAATCGTAGTCAGGATTCAGTAACACAATATCATTGTAATAGGAGACTATGTAGGACAGAGAAGGGAAATATGAATCAGGTGTGCAATTACAAACTTGACGTTATCAAAAGCTGTTGAACACGTTTTGGAGCACATCTGGTTGTACATCGCGATTTTTATTTTTAATATTTTAATTCTTTGAAGCATAGTGGTATGAAAAATGTCCCACTTTTTTAGTGCTTGAACGTGCATGGTGGTGGTTATTCATACCACCTTTAAATTGTGAAATTACTAGAAGCATAAAGGTTTACATTTTGTTCCACTTATTTAATATAATTAGAGACTATAGTCAGAGACTCTCAACAGATAACAGACATCAATTATTTTTGTTTTTATTATTTTGTTTAATTTTGTATTCCAAATAATTAAAATAAACCTATTTTGTCACATTTTATACAAATACAATTCCTGTGCAGTAGGAATTTTTTTATTATAAAATCCTGTGCTTCAAAGAGTTAAGGCACATTGTTACGCGTAATTTATTACAGCACCATAGCTCGATCGTAGGAAACTCATTTTTTCTCTCTGCGACTGCACGTGATTTCTAATCAAGCAATCAGTGGGCAAATTTCGGCGAATTCCCGTCAATCGTTCTCGCCGTCCTTCATCCGGATTACATCGATAATCCGCGCGTGGCCGATGTCTTTTATTCCAACAAGGTCATCTTGGTGGAACGAGCAAGATGACTCACACGACACGGGATTCGCCGAATCGCAGTCGGATCGATCGTCGGGTGCGCGCGGCCTGCGTCAGAAACGAATTACGGATTTCGGCAGTCGGGAAAGCGCCGATTTTTCGGGGAAGCGCACGCGATTCCACCCTTGCTCTCACATCCTTGCACCGCTTCTCCTTCTCGTCTTCATCTTCCTCCTTCCTCTCATCCTCCACTACAAGTTGGTGTGGCGCGTCACGCCACACACGTGTAACACGTGAGGAAATACAGCGTCACGCGTCTCGCCGTAAGCAGCAAGCGCCCCGATAACCTTCCTTCAAGGGAATTCCCGCCCTACGTATTCGATCGAAGGTACTCGGCCGGGGTGAAGGTCAAGTTCGCCAGCCGCCGGTCGGACGATATCTGATGATTTGCTCGCCATTAAGGTATCTCACGGGATATCTCGCCCTACCGTGGAAGGCAATTTAGATCATTGCGCCCCCCGACCTCCACCCCGCCCCCGCCCCCTCGCGGGGATTTCGTCGCGTGGCGGATGCAATTTATCAGTCACCGCGTATAGATAAATACGCGAAATCACAATCAGGGAGGGTGGCGGGTTATCTTTTTCTGCATGGTCTCCGTGTACTTCTGAGAAAAATTTATCGGAGTATATATAAATATGATGATATTGTATCTCCGTTGGCAACAAACGATGTATAATCGTTTGTGTATGTAATGCAATGTAAGTTGCGCCGCTAGTATGTACAATGCCTCGATAAGATCGACTAACTTTTTACATGTTTTGCCAGCAGCATAGTTATTATTTAAGCCGACGCGCGTGCGGTGGGTCCTTGGAACGTGTATCGGTCAACTTTGAGTTTCCTCGATATGAACTCTGAGTCACATTCGCCGAGGGTCGAATTACACCATTAGTTTTATTAATTTTTTTATTGAACGGGAGTGCAACCCTTTGGTATCAGTAAAAACATAGAGGAAAGTCCCCGATTATGAGATACCATATCGATTTTGCCGAATGTAAGGAAATCTATAGGCAGAATTTTAAAATGTAATACGTTATCTTGAAAAGAATTTAATAAGCTTTAGGTTGGTCAAATGAAAAATCTAATTTAAATATTATTTTTTCTGAAAATTAAAAAAATTTGAAAAAAGAGCTTTACGCAGGATCGAGAAAGTGTGCTCCTAATATAAGATACCTCGAGAAATCGGTGTTAAAAGTGCAAAATACATCAGTATTGCAATTAAAAAACTTTATTAGATAGTTTTATAAAAATACTGCTGCTACAGCCTTCGCCAAATCTTCACGATTCCACTGTCGACGCTTCCTCGTTCCTCTAACCTCCATAGTCAGATTCTATAAAAATTAAATACACAAAAATTCGTAATATAAATTCGTATTAACTTTTCTTTAACCTTAAGTAGTATTTTCTTTCTTTTTATTACACTACATACTCTTCATATTCGAGCAATAATTATCTCATATTAAGAGTACCCCGAATATCTCATTATACGAGCCACACGCCTAGCGGTTCCGCGATCATGAAATCTAACTTCTGCAATTAAGCAATTCAACAAATCGCGTATTTTCCTGTTACTACGATTCTACTCTATCATTGCATACTGAATTTATTGCCAACCATTTCTTTATTATATAATAAACAAGGTTTAAAGACTTACCTCAAGTTCCTTTAACATGTTCACACTTTCACAAACTTTTCTTGCAAAAGCTAAACGCAAAAACGAACAATGAATTTTTCACTAAATACATTTTACACCAAGAGTAATAAGTTTATGGTGGAATTAACAGATGGTGCTCACTAGTTTAGCAGAAACCCCATTATCTCATATTAGGAACATATCTCATAATAGGGGATTCTCCTCTATAAGTTAGACATTAGTTGTTAAAAAGCGAGATTGTGCAAGTAATACAATAAGTATAAAACCATATAGCAATGGTAAGCTATCCGATATAATTAACAAAAGAAATTCAATATTTGATTATAAACTCATTATTAACTAATTCCAAAAAAACGAGGCAGAATATTTTTTATCTTGCTAAGGGATACAACGAATAAATCAATATGAACACAGTTCGTCATCGCACATGTACGGTTTAACGGTTTGTATTTAGTTTTTTAGTGTGGGGACAGAAGTGGCGGACTGACATTTCGAACGGCCTATGACCTATATCATTTTTGACACGTCATTTTGTCGAGTGCTTGCCTCGCAATTTGCAGTTTTAGTACTTTGGAAATTTACATTCGACCTTTTTTCACTGTTGTGTCGATTTCGAGAAATCGAAAGTATTTCGATTTGTGCCTTCCAATTAAATGTAAAAAGAAAATTAACAAATACGTATTATTTCTCCTCGTCTTGTTTCGTTCCGCGATTTGTGCGCAATAGTTTTTATAAATATGGAATACAATATATTATTATATTATTATGATTAAATCGTCACCTCTTCATTATATTGACGATGCAGATAAAAGAACTAGTTCGATAGATCGCCGGATGTCACCCGTGAAATGTCACTTGCCTGGGGAGTTGAGAGTGGAAAGAGCAACGGCGCGATATTTTATACGTACCCTTTTCCTCATGTGAGCTTCACCATTTTTCGGAACTTTTTTGTCAGATCTCGCGTCAGATCTTTCTTTATAACATCTCGTCACCGTGCGGGATATCGTGGAGATCGATTCGCGATTTCGCGTTAACTGTATCGCGTGCACGTGCTTTTGCATTTATCATCGCGTGCATGCTCACGGAAGGCAAACTTTCGATCAGCTATGAGTTGTGGGAAATACGTGATCGTATCAATAGACTTGCAAATTCAACGACGTCGTCGTGACATTGCGAACGTGCGGTTCCGATGAACGAATCGCGTGGACTCTTGAAGTTATGTACATTTTAGCAATCCAAAATTAATGCGTTCCTATTAGCACCGATGTACGAATACGATGCGGTGTACGAATTTTTTGTTATGATTTTTTGTGGACACTTAATCGCTGTCCATCTACCCTGACTTTGAAGAACATTTTATCTGTTTCATTTGTCGCGTATTCTCCTGGTCACATAGGCTCATTTCTCACGGTGCTACACTTAAGGTAAAGAACACGCTAGGTCACTCACCTGCGAGAACTTGCGAGAGCTTTTCCGCATTCGTGAAATAACGGGTTCTACCTCGACCTCGGTGTCTTTGCTCTTGGAACATAAGATGCAACGGCCGGTAGCAGTTCTCGCGTATTTCCGTTTAAATATTTTAGGAGGCAATCGGCATACCTCCAAGATAATTGCGCGGGAAGACGATACTCTAGCGCAATGTACTGCCACCCGCTCGCATCACTTTGTTCCTTCGAGCCGCCTGCATTTTCCATGCTTAAGGAATTTCTCACAATTGCTATACCGTGTGTCGTTCCGTCGTTCGATTTCTCGACGAAATTTATATTGCGTAAATGCTTTTATACTTCGTCACGTTTTTTTATAACTGATGGCCAAACTTTAGCATTTGGCAGAAGTGTTTGTCGTGAGGAAAGTCTTGAATAATTCTTAGATTCTTGCGATTGTGAAGTGATCTTTACGATTCAATTCGCGTGATGCACGTGTTCGGCTCCTCTCTATACCCTATTCGCATGTTGTTCCGCACAGTTCCGGTCAATATGAAAAACGGTCTAACGTCTGAATAATGTAAAGAAATAAGACTAGGGAAACTTACAAGCTACTTGGATTCCACCTGATTGCAAGTATGGCTAACGGTTAAACTTTTGTGGGGGAACATTGAAACCAATGACAATTCTCTCATTAAAAATTACGGAGCTTTGCTGGTGAAAACGTTTATCTGATGTCCAACAATGCGTACAAACGTCGCGTGAAGTTTAACGTAAGAAACAAAGAAATTAGTTTTAAAGATAAATTAAAGGTGTTAAAGAACATGAGATTTTTTTGTGGAGAGGAAACTTACAGAGAATGTCTTCCTTTAAATGTTTGTTAATGTCCTGTTAGATATTACAGAAATTATTTTGATCGCATATAATCGCGCGTTTGGATCTTCAGAATCAAGATTATGCCGATTATGGTATGCCGAGGATTGTTTTGCGCGCGCTGCCAAGAAATTGCGAAAGTCACTTTGACGTTAACTCGCGGCGCTGATATTTTAGGTCGACAGGCCTACAGAGAGATATAACTTCTCGACTGTTGGAGATTTACTCTTTTCCCCTCCGTGTAGAGTCCTCTTCTTTCATTGATGCTGGCGTCAGAGACCGTCTTGACGTAGACCTGAACGTGGGCCAAGAGTGACTATCCACCTCATCTGAGATGCAAGCCAACGTTTTTCAATCTTCCTTGAGCAATCTTCAACAACAATAAAATTCACAAGAGATTGCGTTTGTCAATCAATGCACGTAGAAGATATTCGAGATTCTTCGATAAATTTTCAATTGGTCGTTAAATTTTCTTTGCAGAAACACGGTTCAATTATGTAAGCGTCGACAGTTGTTTGTTATGACTTAATTAATTAACGTGATTCAAGAGACAAGAACGTTGAAGGAAAGAATTATTATCTTGATATCTGAGATATGAATACTCATTCACATTAAATTTTATTACATTTTATTTCTGAAAGATCTCGAAAGGAATTTCTTCTCGAGACATTCTGATTTGTTAAACACTCTGTGGAACGTCATGTTATAGATACATCTTGCGTCAAACTTTAAATCGTACCTTCTTCGACCGGCGTTTAATCTCTGTCAAAAATTTCAGCGTCGATTGACACAATAATTCTATAAAAAGTGCGGATATTTCTGTTGCATCGTTAATTTGCAGTTTTTTAACTGTCGGTTTTTAATTGCTAGCTTAATCTGAAATCACGTGGATTAAACGATTCCTTATATTTATTTAACGTTGAGATTACTGATGAGCTTCGCAATAATGTTATTGTAGGTGAGATTCGATTTTATATAAAATATTTATACGGTAGGCGGTTTGCGCAAGAACATGAGTAACGGTTCTGGATATATTCCTGTTAACGTTCAGATCACGTGATGACAGGGAATGCAACTTGTGTCAGTCGGAGAATGAAGCGACGTGCGACCGCGTATTGATCCGCGCATGCTGTGGTCCAGCAAAACCGCGCGCCTTTTTGCCATCAATTTCGGCACATTCTTCGCGAGCGATCGTCCGCGAAGTTATATGTTTCACGAGGGCTGACGCTCCATCGCGTCTCTTATCGTTTTTCCCTCGGTGGCCAGATCGCCAGGTCGAATTCGAATCCCTCGTGTAAGCGAGAAATCGAACTTCCGCCCAGGCGATAAAAATATAACGCGTCGACATCTGACGATCGTGCACGCATCGTACCATTTATTTTTATGACGAGCGCAAACACCTGCCTGGTGATCGAGAGCCAGCAGAAAAATTTCGGTTACGGAAAATCCGACGAAAAACGATTTCGTCGCAAGGCTCGATGAGAAGAGATTGCGTTAATAATTCTACTCTGCTTAACAGTCCTGTGAAAGGGCAGAGAAAGGCAAGTGGAATAGAGGGGTGGTAAAGACGTCAGAAGGTTGTGTGCCTATCAGCGAAGGTATATTCACGTACTCTCCTCCTCGTTTATTTCTGCGATAACCGATATAATTTTCGCAAGGCACTGCTAACGTCGACGCGGTATAACGACTGAGATCTTACTTACAAAGCTAACACGCTCGCATAACAAAATTCGCAGAACGAGCAGTGGTGTGTGATCCATTGAAACTCTCCAGCGTTACAGAACTCGGTATAATTCCGCTTTAATGTCACTTGAAGCGACGCCGCGTATCCACGAGTTATGAGAGAGGCTGTCGTTAGCTCGGATGATAAGCTAGGGGTGGGAAAAAAAGACGTCACGCGAGATCGACGTGCTTGTGGGCGCGCTAAAAGCGTGACGAGACGTATATCTGTCGGCGGACATGTGGGCAGTAGTCGGTGGTGGACGGGCGGCGGTGGTCGCGAAAATATTTTCATTATAAATAGCGGTCGACCGGTGTGCTGGGAGTCCATTGCAGAAGGCGCGAGCAAGAGCTGCTCGCTGATTTTACGCCCCTGAATGCTCGAGAGCGTTAAACCGTCGACGGAATACGGTTCAATTCCAGAATTGATAGAAACGTCAGGATCATCACGCTTAACGCATTTTACGAGGATTCACTCGATTATTTACGACTGGCTGGGAAAACGAGGTCCTCCATAAAACCGGAAGCGCGTTCCCATAAAAGCGGCTCTGCACGCGCGAGGGATGAACCCTGCTCCCCTCCGTTCGTCTTCGTCATTTATTCTCTGACCTATTTGCCGATATATAGGTCACGGAGTTCAGCAACCTAGGTCGGTACTCAGGTCAACTGTTATAACGGGTGATCCGGGCGAAACTAGCTATCTAAATCGCCGACTCTCGCCTCGGGGTCGTCTTGCTTTATTTCGGCTGTCTCGTTTGCGGGGAACGTTTCGCGCGAGTGTCGCGCGTGAATCATCCACCCTTCGGCTTCGCGATCACGTAGACGAGACAATTTGGACATGTTCCGGATTTTCGCGCGCGCTATCGAACAAGCGCGAGTATTATATATCGCAAAGGGGGAACGTGCCACGAGAGCGCTTGGCAGTGCGTGGCACTCTAATTGGACAACCGTGAATCAAAGCACGTTACACCGACCATCGTGATCTCTCGTACAGTACGTACAGACTCGTACTGCGTAATGCTTCGTTCACATCTCTTCTCTCTCCGTCGCGCGAGACGCGTTTCAGTAAGCGAGCGAGCGAGCGAGTAAATTGGAACCGAAGCAGAGACCGTTCATCTCATCTCGCGCTGACCGTCCGTGACGACATCCGCGACGCGCGTATGTACACGCGATCCTTGGGCAGACAATGCTGAGACACAGCTGTCGTCGCTTTGAACGATTCTCGCACGGAGTAAACAGCCGCATCAATTTTAAACCAGAGCACAATGTATCATGATGATTGGAATAATATATATATTCCGTGACTTAATCCGCATGGTCACGCGTGTTTACTCAAATCTCGAGAATCACAGAGACGACAGAACGTCGCGCAACCATGAGGAAGCGCATAGGGTAAAGGTGACAGTCGTTGGCACATTTACATTAAGGGGGGAGCCTGCTTTAGAACGTTGAAAATAAGGTATAATTTTACGAATTTTTTTGGAGAAACTATACAGCGGATCATTATAAAACTTTGATGCATTTATTAGTACATGTTTAAAGATAAAAAAATTATTTTTTTATTTGAATATATCGCCTGTAGAGGTCGTCCTGGAGGCATCTTAGTGCAGCCGGCATTGTAAATTCGTGAGCATTCTCCTGCCTCCAAATTTCATCCAAACTGAAAAATTGAAATATTTTCTCGTTATTTATGAATTCCCATCGTCGATGAACCTTTAATATTAATAAAAACATTAAGTTAAACAATTACTTTTGCATGAAAAAGTTCAACAACTTTGCCTAAAAATCGTACTTTTGTGTTCTAAGCTCCACCATTTTGGCACTTTTCAACTTTTTTCTTCTTTCTTTGGTTCATCGACGATGGGAATTCATAAATAACGAGAAGATATTTCAATTTTTCAGTTTAGACGAAATTTGGAGGCAGGAGAATGCTCAGCAATTTGCAATGCCGGCGACGCGGCTGCACTAAGATTTCTCCAGGACGACCTCTACAAGCGATATATTCAAATCAAAAAATAATTTTTTTCATCTTTAAACATGTACTAATAAATGCATCAAAGTTTTATAATGATCCGCTGTATAGTTTCTCCAAAAACAATTCGTAAAATATACCTTATTTTCAGCGTTCTAAAGCAGGCTCCCCCCTTAATGCGTGTCAACTGCCACGAACTGCACAAAAATGATAGACATCTGACTATAGTCTATAACTATATTAAATAAGTGAGACAGAATGTAAACCTTTATGCTTCTATAATAGTAATTTCACGATTTAAAGGTGGGATGAATAACGTCCCACCATGTACGTTCAAGCATTACAAAAGTAGGCCAATTTTCATACCACTATGCTTCAAAGAGTTAAGTAACATCGATTATAAAATATGTCTTACGTGATACCTTTTCACTTTCTGTTATATCAAAATCATATTACTAATTAGACAAGACTGTTATCATTAAAAAGATAAGCCAAACAGTTTAATTTAACTAAGTTAAATTTCCAAGGACTGAAACTTTAACAATAAACAGTTTCTTATCGTTATTAGAATAGTATGCCAATAACTATAGTACTGCCAACGACTGTCGCCCTTACCCTACAGAGTAGACAAGCAACTTTTGATCGCAAGTTCGTTAAGTCATCGTTACAGTTGAGCATCTCTTTGTCGGATATCGACAATCTATCTGCAAATGTCCGCGGTCGTTAAACGCGAGGGTTGATTCAGATATCCGTCATAGGTCAGTCGCCGCTGCGAGGGATGGGAGCGGCGGAAGTTCAAAGAGCGTCCGCGAGCGGATATCCTTATTCGAATGTTTAACTCTCTCGCGCGAGGGTGCCCGTCCGATGCGCGTCCGTCCAGGGAGAGTAGGTCGTTTCCATAGCGACAAGGGGTGCATCGGACTGGCACTGGTATCGCTAAAACTGAACGGAGCATCCCCCCGGGTGGGTGGGCGGCTTCTAACCCCTCGCACTCTCCGTATCCCGTTCCGCGGATACACATCCCGGCCTCCTGGCATATCCTGCTCCGTGTACCTGCACGTACCGCGCTCTCGTTCCGTGCCTGCGTTTGCCCTGCACCTAGGTCATCCCTCCCGTGTGGAAATTGGGTTAGACCTCCGGAATTAGGCGCCGCCGACCGAATGGCGGATCCGCCATCGGTGCGGTGTTCAAGTCGGGGAATGCGGGGTGGTCGATGCGTGATGTGTTCCATTACCGCGATTGTCGAGACAATTTGTCACCGCGACGATAAATATGATAAAAGTAAGACATGAACTGAGGAATCGTAATTCCTTCGTCTTCGACTTACGTGTAGGTTTTGTCATACGTGAGATAATCTATCTCGTTATCAGTCGCCGTTGTCGGTTAATAATTGTGACGGCAGAATTATTCATTTATTAAATCTAATTAATTACAGATTTTGCGTTACATGATGGATGGACGGGAAGCCACATCGATCTCTCTCTTTCTTTGTTTCTGATTCTATCTCTGTCTCTGTCTCCCTCCCTCTCTTTTTCTTTCCTCTCGTCGCGGTCGGCCTGCGATCGATTTATATCACGCGGGAGTCTTTAGGGTTGCGAGAAAAATATTTGCACGGGAGAACCAGGACAATGTTGGTAAACTGAGCCTCTTCCTACTCGGATCCTGATAAAATCAACCTTCTGAGACAATATGTGTCGCTTATATCTGATTCGATATATCTCCTTCCGTCGTCGATGGTGGCCGATATGTAGCAATTTGGATTTCACTCGTGGTGGAAACTTGTAATCGACTCTACTGGGTGGTCGATTCATCTTATAACTGGTTATAATCTGATATGATCCATAACCTGATTACGCTGTTAGTGTAATTTTCATATTTTGACAAACATTGTTAATGTTTTTATATTGATTTACAGTTAATGTAATATTTTATCATCAAGTTTATTCACGATGTGCGCACCTGTTCCCGATGATTCTCGACGTGAGTAAGCGGAAAGTTGTACGTCGGATGAACGATAGGATTCTGTGCGTTGTACTATGCCCGAATCGATATCTGATATCGTTTTCTTCTTTTCTTTTTTTTCGAACGGGACACCCCATATTATTCCAGGGAATACAGGGGTGCACGACCTAGTTACGCTTGGGCGTGTTATATGGGTCATAGACACCATTCGCACTCGGTTACACGTGTGTGCGCGCGCCCACACGCTCACGCGTGCCCGATTGCACTGCTTCACGAGAGCAGCAACTCACAAATGTGGGACATAAAAGTTTTATCACCTTGCTTTCGCTCTTACGCGACTTACGATTAAATTGCAGCTCCGAGATATTTCTGCGAACGCCGCTTCTCTCGGGAAGGAGAGAAATAGATTTCGGGAATGAAGAGGAAATTAAAGGAGCATTCTGCAGTATCTTGCGTCTCGGTCGCGTGTAAGCTCACAATTTCAAATGGCGCCGAAGGGGGATGCTTATCTTACCTTGAAATATTCGCTTGTCTCTTTGTTCCTCCTCTTTATGCAGAAAATGCACAATACATCTAGAAAATAAAGAGATTGATACTAATACAATCATTGATTGTAGATGTGTGAAAATTGTGGATTTTATTCAAAGAATGATTCTTGGGCATCGATACAACATTGAACATGATCAACCAATGCGTGAATGAATTTTTGGGGATTTCCTTTCGGAATTGCCTCGAGGTCTTTTGTTGCAGCTCTTAGATGGACAGAATATCATCGTAGCAAAATCTTTCCCCTTCATTGAAATCTTAAGTTTCGGGAATAGAAAGGTAGTCGCAGATAGATGGTTCACTCCTGGTTTGGCTCCCTGTGATTACTTTCCGTTTCCAAGATACATAGGGCAGACATTTCTATTTCGCCGAAATAACTGTCAGGATCAGAGCTCATCCGAGCCCCCAATGTGGATTTACCACATCTAGGCTGGTGGGTTTTCGGTGTACACAGGGTACGCACGGGGACACGCGCACGCGTGCACTCGACCGAGGTACACGTCCCTCCGCGTCTTGCCTTCTCTCCTTTCCTTATCTCTGTCATCGTTATCATCTATCTCCGTCAACTGTGACTGTTCCGCGCGTTTCCATCCCCTTCTAATCATCCCGATCGTCTAATCGTCCCGCTCTTTCCCCGCTTGTCTCTGCATCTTCCTCCATGGCGCCTGTTCGGCGATGGCGATGTCTCTATCTTCATCCCCTTCGCCCTGTCATCGGATCCTTCTGTCTCTATCGCTCTCATTGCCATTTTGCTTACGTCGAGAGGAAGAGGAAGAGAGAATATATACGTCCCTCTCTTCTTC
The DNA here is from genome assembly GCF_003672135.1 of Ooceraea biroi. Taxonomy (NCBI): domain Eukaryota; kingdom Metazoa; phylum Arthropoda; class Insecta; order Hymenoptera; family Formicidae; genus Ooceraea; species Ooceraea biroi. The sequence continues at coordinate 12,911,943 of NC_039514.1, read as the reverse complement.
TCACTCTCACTACCGGCTCGTTGCGACGCCGTTTCTCTCTCGCTCTCGCTCTCCCCCTCTCTTGCTCTTTCTCTCCCTGGCTGGCTTTGCGCTCTCGTTCCGTCCGACATACGAGCTACCCCCTCGCCGCTCTTTCTCGACCCGGGTTAGCCGCGCGCCGCGCCGCGCGCCTCTCTCAGTCTCTCGCGCAAAGCGGTCCCGCGGTGACGTGACGTTACACTCGATAGATTGTGGCTGGTCCAGGTTCTCTTGCGTTCCTCGCGCGTCCATTGAACAGTGGACCGTTCGTCCGCATCCATCGTGATTGTGCCGTTTCTCTCCCTTCACGTTCCTCACGTTTTTTCTTCAGGAACATCACACTTTTCTCCCCAACGTGTGTGAAGCACACGGTAGAAGGCAGACGCGCTGGTACCAGATCCCGCGCGCGCGAAGTAACGCGCTCGGAAGGAAAGAGAAAGAGCGAAGGGAGGATTGGAAGGGAGAAGAGAGGGAAAGAGAGAGAGGGAAATAGAGGCGTTCTGCTATTTTCGAGACGCCGCGGAGCTTTGCCAAAGCGTGCCACCTCGACTAGCGGAAAACGAGAGCTGAGACATCATAGCGGCCGGAAGGTCGCGCGGCGATCCGCATTTCCGCTCGATCGATCGCCGAGATTGTCGATCGACCGGCGGACCAGGCGAACACCTCGTCTCTAGGATCTTTCGACGCGCGTCGTCGCGAAAGGATTCAGCGATTTAACAGCGAGAAAAGAGCCCTTGTTGCGTCTTCTCCATCAGTAATCAGCGAGTAATGAATTTTCCGCGACAGTGCGATCGGCGATGACGAGGAGATCGGAATGTCGCGGTAATCGCGGAGTCGCAAACGCCACGCCGGAATAATTCTTCTGGTGTCTGGCGTGTTTCGGATTGTCCCGATTAACACACAATTCCCAGTTCTATCTGCTTAATTAATCTTCCGTTCCCGGGATGAAGCTGTCACGCGCAGTGCCATAAGTGAGAGACGACGGATCACCACGCGAGATTGAACGCTCGGGGTCCCTTCGCCGAGAGCGTAATCTCAAAACGGCTGCCACGTTGACCATTTTTGTCCCCGCTGTAATCGAAGTCGTCGCATTGACGTAAACCTTCTTCCTCGTGAGATTTTTCGTCATATCCCCCGCTCGTGCCGAAGTTCATACGATGGCGCGAGTTAGCAAGCGCTTTTACGAGCGAGAGACGTGACTCTCGAGAGATTCCCAAGACTCAAGAGACTATTAACGGACAACCGACGAAGAAACAAGAAGAGAGAAAGAGATCTGTTCTCGCAAATCGCCGTGCTTCTGCGATCGAGTCGCTTTTACTTAGAGACCAACTGTATTTATCAGTCGTAAAACGCACGCGACCAGCCGATACCGCTCCGCGAAATCACTTTACGCGTTCGAGATAAGAAGCGAGTGTCGACAGCAGGGAACAAGGAAGTTGATGAGCAGAGTATGAACTGATCGCGTTTAATAATAAGCGGATTTTCGCGTTGATTATTCCAATCGACTCGTGGTGAACGCGAGACGTTATCTCGCCGAGAAAATTGGTATCGGCAGGAAGAATCAGAGACGCGATCGAGTCGATCGAGGCGTAATTCGATCATCGATCGTGGTGGACGAGCAAAAAGTCCGACTGAATGAGTATGAACCACGATGGGGAGGAGGAAGCAAGAATATAGATGAACGATATGCGTGGTGATCGATAGCCATTGAGTACGCACAGAACATCATTTCGTCGAGCACAAGGACGTCAGAAGGAATAAAAATAAAAGCGGGTCTATCGAGAGAGGCACTAAGAGAGGGAGAGAGAGCGAGCGAGCACGAAGACCGGCAAAAAGGAAGGAAATGCGATCTGCGGCTGATCGACGGCGATCGAGAGCGGCTCGCGATAAACGCGTCGCGACCGAGAATGGAGGATAAATTTATCCGCGTCGCGGCAGGAATGCGGCAGAAACGTGGAGGAAGAGTGCACACGAGTGTATACGTGACGCGTACACGGAACGCCGTAGTCGCATTTCCGGTGTAAATTTAACGCGATGAACCGCACGCTTTCCCAATTAGCTGTCATGGAGACCACTGAGCCCGATCAGAGGTTCGTTGGACACCGAGAGAGAGAGAATTGCCTTTCATTCAGATGATTGTTTTGCGAATCGAATCGAAGCTTTAAGGATATTGTTTCCCGCCTTTTCACCGTAATCAGCATGTGTGTTAATAACGTGTTCAGTTGCGGGCATGCCGCGAACGTTATTAACTCTTATCAATATATGCATCATTCATATTATACACGCTTGCTTCGCGTTTATACGGAATATTTATTAGGCATTTATTGCACAGAACAATTTATTAATACATTGGCAAGCGAGTCGATTTCTCGAATATTGAAACATTTCGCCCAGCCAATTGATTAAGTCGACAGCAAAGAGTATATCGCACATTAATATGATAAAAAAATCAAATAGTTTATTTCAGTCTTTTTAGTCAAGAAAGGATTTGATTTATAATTTTCCTTACATTTTTCAGTTTTTCACTTTCACATTGCGCGTTAATAAGAATCAATCATGCCCGATGCGAAATTTATTTGCGCGATACTGGAGCGTTTGCGTATCCCGATTAGTGATAATGTCGCTCGTAATCGGTTTCGTTGTGTACGCGCGTGATAATAACAACGTGTCAATGAGGATATCGAATCTTTTCGGATCCATCGCATTGTCGTGCCCGCGCACGTGAAGCAATCCTATGATTTAATAATCCAACAGCATCGCGCAGGCAAATGACTCACGACATAACGCTGACCTATAGAAGCTCCGTGATTCATAGCTCGCCGTTTACGCTACGTATAACAATTATCGGATACTTCACTCAAAGACACGATAACGCGCGATATAGCCTCTCCTTTCATTTAGTAAGAAATGACTCCTTCGCAGAAAAGGAATCTTCTTATGCAACAATTTTTTCGTCATTCCCCTCTTTCATTACGTAAGATGATTGTTGCGCTGACAATTGTAATGCAAAACCGTTTAAGAATAGGATGCTTACTTTCGAGAGATTATACGGAGCATCGCATCCATTCATACCCACGCGATCAATTAAATCCGACAATCAAATTTTACGAATCATCCAGTCCGGATTAAGAGCATGGTTAAACTCGCGTTATCAGTCAATTATTAGATTGTAACATATATTCGTCTCGTTCTTTTAGTATTTTTAATAATATGGATTGTAACATATATTTGTTATTAAAAACAAGCGAGAGGAATATATGTTACGACTCGATATATTACATTAGATATATCAAAAATGCGTAACAGTAATATTTATTTAATTGACAAATTCTTAAATTGCGCAAGACCGGCAGAGTGTCAGATGGTCGGACAATATTTTTGTGCATTAGATGCAATGATTATTTAGGAATCTATTTTTCAACCACGCGCCAACAATTTCGTCAGACTTAAAAACGCAGCCATTTCCATATTCCATATAAACCTAGTAATAAGTAGGAATCATTAAATAATAATGTTACGTTGCGAAAAAATACCACCCCACGCCAGGAATCGAACCTGGAACCTCTCTCAGGTCTTGCGCAATTTAAGAATTTGTCAATTAAATGAAGTTGCTGGCGATTCAAAGAGATATGTATTAGTAATATTTATTATTGCTCTCTTTCTTGTAGCTCTTCTTGTGACTCTTCTTGAGCTTTTACCTATTTCATTAATCGAACCCGCAATCGCGAAGCGAATTTATTATACATACGTTGAAGGAGGACTAGGATAGAGTGGGAGGGCCACGCGCGTAAGTTTCACAAGCGCGCTTTTTACGCACGAGAGCGTCACGAGCGTATCTGTGTCTGCTTACAGAGTGTACGATGTCGGAAGGTGGACGTGCAGTGAGTGTCCTAGCGCTCCTAGTATCAACCCCGCGTGCTGCACGCCACCCGAAAGATTCACGTACTAATCTAGTCGCACCTGCGCTCGTACCCGCCGCTCGCAGTTGCAGGCTACTGCACCGTAACCCCATGACGCATTTAACACATGGCCCGCCTGGAGAGTAAGTTGTGCCCCTTTCACACTCGCGTTTGCGTGTCTCCCGTATTGTTTTCTCTTCGAGTATATACCACCCCGCCCCTCCGCCGTCGCCGTGATTTATCGCCCGTGCACTGGACACACGTGACATGCACATGCGACACATGCAACACGCATACACACGCGCACGCCTGAAAAAACGTGTCCAAGTTTCACCCACGTTCGAGACACAATAGCCGGAATGACGGATGTGCGTAAGCGTGAGCGTACCATCAGAAACACAGGCTCCTTCCGAGTTTACTGATGGTGCCGATGGCGAGGAGGATCGTTTTGTCGACGTAAGACGATATATCGACGTTCGGATGAGGATCTTTCGCTGTTTGTAATTTAATAACTCTGAAATTCCACCGGACAGTCACGCCAACACACGTAGCGTACAGTAGTCTTCACATTGTTGCACATCAACAAATTATTGATTCGATTGGGATAGTCGCTATCGAAAAACAGTTAAAGAATCATGGAATCCGATATGGAAACGTCTGGTAACACAGCATGTCCCTTTTTCTGCAGATTCTTCGAGTCTCATTCATTAAACATTGGAGCACGCGACTGGTTTGATACTTTAATATTCAACGTGGCTCGACATGTTGCTGACAGAGAGAAAGAGAGAGAGAGTCACTCTCAAATTTACCGCAGAAGCTGGGACAATCTGTATAGATTTCCGTTGGCGTCGAGTAGATGTGTATGTGTAATCGCGGTTCGCGCGTTGTGATGATTCCAGTACCGAGCATAGTGGTGTATAAAGGAAGCAGGTCGCAGGATCGACCTGAGAGTCCCACGGTGGTGGTGCGAGGAGGAATGCCCTCACTGCCATCCTCCAGGCAAGGCCTCGCCGTAAGTGGCTCCGGTGGTGGTGCACCTCACCAGGACGCCTCGGAGTCGGATATGATAGACGGGAATGCCAACCCTAACGCCGGCACCTCCCCCGCACCGAATTCACTCCACCGTCCCGCGCCTTCCTGCCCGCCGCCCGACAAATCGGACACCGAGAGCAAGAACTTTCGCAATCGGGTGTGTGTGTGTGTGCATACAGCATCATTGCTAGATTATTGTGCTTCGTTCTGCGCGTCTTTTCCTTGTAGATTTATTAATGTACATTCTCTAATGTACATTCTACTAAGAAGTCAAAAGGTAGAGTGATTAAATTTCGCAAACGGAGAGAAAAAGAAATATATTAAAAGCATATGATTTGTTCATCTTTTTGTTCTTTTTGTTGATCTTTGTTTTTCTTTGTCTTTCACGAATGTAATGTAGTATATTCGCTTATACGTTACGATTATCATATAATGATCGTGGAATTGTCTGGATGTTGCAGACAAATACGAAACTGAAATTGCTGGTCAGAAGCCATGCCATGAGAGAGTCAACGTCTCCCCCACGGGAGCCACACGGCAACGGTCCACCGTCGCCGCACAGTCCCCAATCGGCAGACAGTGAGAAGAAGATCGTGTGCAGCCTCTCACCTAACTCGACAAAGCTCAATAACAACGAGTCGATGTTCAACAGCAACCTCTGTCCCGCTCAATCTCCCAAGCAAATGCGCAACACAGCGACCTCACCGACCTGCCGGACACCGTCGCGAAATGGTAAGCACATTTTCTAGCTCGTCGCACGCGTAATTAGAAATAAGCGTGTCAATTAAACGTCTTTATCCTGGATTTTTGTACGTAGGTCAATCTAGTCCCTCTCAGATACACTCACCAAAGAACATCACTTCTCCGACTAATGGTAACAAATTCGAGAACCATCGCTCCAAGTTCGCGGGCGCAAATGTCATCCAGAAATGCAATAATTGCGTGAAGAACAATCAGAGCGAGCGGCCGGGTCTGCTACAGACGCCGGTGTCACCTTCCAAGATCGGCCAGGCATTGCAGCACTCGCCAAAGAGCACCAATCTCGCCCTGAGCGCGCAGAATCAGCACAATCAGCACAAGTCCGAGCAACGCAGACCGAACACGCTGAATATCTACAATAATCAATGCTCGGCGCAATGCAACACGCTCTCGGTGAGCAGGCCCGGCTCTAGGCACAAATTGAGACATCAGAATTCGTCCCAGGGCAGCTACGACAGTGCATCACCATGCCTTTCGCGCGGTACATATCGTTTAATCACATGGAACTCTGAATTTTTTCTTATTATTTTATTATCGAGTTCTACATTTGTTCGCAGACAGCAGCACAGAACTGTACACGGACAGCACCGGGATAGATCTGGAGCAGTTCATTGCAGAAACCATAAATCGCAATCACAAGGATCGCACGGTGTTGCTGAGGATCGAAAAAGAGCTGATCGAATTCGCAAAAGACCGACAGAAGGTCTCTCACAAATTTCCGACCATGTCGTCGTACAACAGGATGCTGGTACATCGAGTAGCAGCTTACTTCGGCATGGAACACAACGTCGATCAGTCGGGTCAAAGCGTCATCATCACGCGGACGAAGAACATGCGGATACCGGACATGCGTTTCAAGGAGCACATCAGGGATGACTTGATCTTGTCGGAGGAGCCACGACGAAGTATCCTAAAACGGGATTCCAGTTCGTTCGAGGATAGCTTCAACTTTAAGTCGCCGGACAGATCGAGCGATTACTGCCGGCGTAGCAAAAGTTTCGAAGAGCGGGAGGAGGAGTACGCTCGGGCTAGACGAAGGATATTTAAGGATAGCAGCGGCGAGAGCAGCGAGGTCGCGTCTTGGACATGGTCCTCATTAGAAAGCTCGGACACATCGGCGAGATATCGCTTATTACCCCCCTCGGATCACCTAATAAGGTAATGCTATTGCATTCGAGTTTGTAATAGTGATTTATAAAATTCATTGAACTTAATATGATTATGTATCGCGATCGCGACGAAAAATGATGTATGCATCTTTAGGCAAAATCGACTTCTGAAGGGTGAATCCTTTGATGGGCGAGATTCGTTCCGTGGCGCAGTGTTGCGTCCGTCAGTTTCTAAGTCATTCAGTTTTGGTGGATACACCAAAGGTATGCTGTCGAGGGGAGACAGCGTCACATCTACGCACAGCGCAGGAGCTCGCCTTATGAAGCAAGGTAATAGTTCGTTACATTGTGTGTTACTTGTGTTGTGTTACATTGAAATCCTTGATAAAAATTTCATTGAATTTTTTACTGATACTACCTTGCTGATTAAACACACGAAATATATTTTGATACATATAATTATATAATAATTTAATTATTTTTACATGTATATTATTTTATTACAACTTTACATTAATTACATTGATGAACATATTTATTGTCCTTCTTGGTTCTTCTTTTCTGCGCTTCTCCAATGATATAAAACAATTTATGTTTCTAGAAAATTTGTACATAAAAGTATTGAAAAATATTTTATTATACTTTATTTATACTTTAAAAGTACAATTGCAAGGGAACTAATGTAATTAGTTAATTACTATCAGAAATATTTGCATGATTTGCGTACGAAAGACAACAATGTATGTCAATAAATGTTTATACCGATGAACTTATACCGTTAATCACATGCAGTATTGATGAAAACATGTTTTCATCGATATCTCATAGATATATCAATCAAGTTTATTACTTTCAGCTTCCGCCAAGAAAGGGACTTGGTTTACAACCAATTCCCTAACACACACATTTATTAACACACATATTCCCTACTTTCCTAATCTAACTACTTTACATTATTCGCGATCGGAGCCTTCTTTCCTTAACCACTAAAACCATTAAATGCACTTAATTTATATAATTTATCCAGTTTACATTTTACACTTTATTACTTTATATTATTTTACATTATTTACATTACTTCCTAAGTATTACTACGTTCAATTTTCCTACTCTCTTTCTGATCTTCCAGTCTTCTTGGCGCCATAACTTCAAATTTGTCATCTCGTAATATAATATAGTCCTAATATATTATTACGCATAAATTTGTAGACTCGGGTGCCAGTGTGTGTTCACGCTTAAGCCCGTCGAGTAGCGGCTACAAATCTCAAAGTCAACGCAGCGATGCGACAATCTCGCCGTCTCCTTCGCCCTCCCCAGTGCCGGCTGCTGTAACATGTAGCCACACTCAAGTATCTAGTCAGGACTTAGGTTCGCCGGAGTCGGGTGGTGGCCAGACAGTTATGTGGGCAATTACTAGTCTATCCAGTGTACCGCCCGGCAGTATAATAATAAACCCGCAGACCAATCAACCATGTACGAACGCGGACGGCTCGATTTATCGCTACGATCCGGACAATCCGCCAAAGTTTTTCGCCATCGAGAACGAGAGTGGCAATATACCTGCGGCTAACAAACAACAACAACAGCAACAACAACAGCAGCAGCAGCAGCCACATGCGGAGCTACCCTCCGAGCCGTCCAGAGTGACAAGTGGTAACTTTAAGAACGAAGGTAAAAAGCAGCGATCGTCGCAGTCGAAGATTAACACCAGTGTAACATCTGGAGCTCAAGTGACGAACACAGCGACGTCGCCAAGTCTGCCGTTCACGCCGCCACCACCACCGCCGCCACCTCCTCCTCCATCTATTCCACAGAATCCACCCATTCCGCAGCAACAAGTGCAGCAGCAACAGCAGCAACAACAAATGCAACAACAAATGCAACAGCAGCAGCAACCGATACCGCAACAAAGTCTAGTCAAGTCGTCGGCGACGATTCAGACGTGTAGTCATACTAACCAAACGGCTCAACAACCGTACGCGACCTACGTACCTACCTCAGAACCGTACAACCAGGGTGTCTATCCGCCCCCTGTGGGGCAACCGACTGTGATGATGGCGCCTCATCCGACTCAGGGTCAAGCAAACAGTCAGGCGGATGTTGTCTTCAATCAGAATCAGCTCTATGCCAATTATGCGATGTCTGTGCACCAAGGACCAATACCGCAGTCAACGGTAAGTGCACTTGCCAGCTTCAAGTTCTTCCTTAGGAAGTTCTTCGTAATAACGTTTTCTTCGAAGAAATCACCAGTAATGCTGCGTAACTTTTAGGATGTGGCTGATTTGTCCGGATATTTCTTGGGGATGAATATATACGATCAGCGTGGTAATGGAGACAGTCATCCGACACCACCGCATTCGACGTATCCTCAACCGCCGCCGTCTGCGAATCAGACCGTACAGAACGTGCAAACTGTACCACCGAACTATTGGCAACCACCGCCGAATCAAATACCGGTATGTGAGAAACTAAAGACCAGTCACGCGTGCTCGTCCTCTCATTCTCTCGTCTGTTTTACAACGAAGAATAATTCTTTCCAGCCCCAGCAGACCATGTACTTCGTACCTCCGCCTGGAACAGCGATTTCCGTCGGTCAGAATCCGGGCGACAGGCAGCAGCTACAACAGCAGAGGTTCCCGACGAATTACTCCTTCAATGCGCAAACGATGACTCCTCCGAGCCAAGCAAATTGTACGTTGTCACACTGATCACAAACGCTACAATGTAATTACTCTCCTCGTTTCTGTCATCCACATAACATCGACGCTGCTTGCATTTCAGCTAATTACGTGGGCAGTTACCCAGTAGCGTACAATTCGGTACCGGCAGTAACCACGACACCGGGCGACTATACGTATCAACCTCCGGTCCACATGGTTCCTACGTACTATCCGCCAGCGCAACCAGCGATGCAGCCGCCCATGGTGTACCGAGTACCCACGCCACCAAACACGCCAACGTCGAATCAGGTAATTATCTAATGCTCAATATCGATCCAGCGTAACATTGCAAGCCGCTCTCTGCAAATACTCACGCTAACAAAACATTGGATTATTTATCAGATACCCAGTATGCCGCTGATGTACGTCAACTCGAGCAATTACGCGCCTCCGGCGATGATGTCCAGTGGAACGTTTGGTCAGGTCGCGCACAACGCCGCGTCCTCCGCGCCAACCGGCGCGTATATGGCACCCACGCTCGTTCCCAATTTCGTTTTCAGGCAAAACGTTTCTGTAAGTATCCTGTAGAGCGATGTGCAGAAAACCTGCATAGCGCTTTTTCCTGAGGAGAATGGTGTTTCTGTGGGCAAACAGGTCGTTCCCGGTGTTCGAGCGACAACGCCAGCCAACTCTCAAAGAGCCAGTCGATCCCCAACTCCGGCGCACGAGCTCTTCGGAGGCGGGAGCGGGGACCGAAGCGCACAATCTCAACCACGTTACCCACTGCCAATGTACCAGGGTGTCCATATCGTGCAAGGTAACATCTTCGAAAACCTAACGAATAGTTTCACTGGATTGTTTTACAATTATCGCTACGTCAAACTTTTATTAAATGTCATAGGGGATATGAGATTGATGCATCCTGGCATACCAACCAATCCACGGTTGCAATACGCACCGGTATCATCACCGCCTGTTGTTCAAGGTTGCCCGCGATCGTACAGGCCACCGTCTTATTCATCTAATACCTCGGGCGCCGGCACACCAACTTCCTTTGACGGCAAGAATCAGAAGATTCGCAAACAGAGGTAACTGTTTCGACTTTCTCACATGTATATATCTTTATTGTAAGCGTTATCGCTTGATTCCTGATGAATTTGTGCATCTATACAATTTATTCAGGTCCAAAGTAACGTCTTTGCCACCGAATGGCACGCGGCCAAATCTGTACCAGACGCCTTCCATACCGTCGCTCTCGACAAACGTACCCAAAGACATCAGAGAAGGTATGAAAAATTGATGGACATAAAAACATAAAACGATTCGATGTTCGCTCAGTACGTCGCTTAAGATTTAGTTACTTTCTTTCATTTCGCTTATAAAGAATAAGGAGTAACACGATTTTGACACGATTCTTGTCTCTCCTTGAAAGCGAAACCTGTGGAAGACAGTATGATATAAGGTACAGAACTTAAATATAAAATACTACACAGAACACAGTGTCTTCTTCGTATGATAGGGGCTTCTTCACGTGCGTTGGTTCATTATTTCTTCTGTAATACTCGTAGTTTTTCGGTTTGTACAATAGCGTGCTGGAAAGTAATTCCTACTTCTGCATAAGAATTAATATAAGAATTATTACACTGAACCAATTACGATTTCCTCAAATTATTATCACAAAAATGATGACAAGAAATGACAGATTTGTCTCGAGATTGTATAATTTTACGGAAAAAAGTAGGAAAAATACCTTTTCACTGCACATATACTTCATTGTTACACTGTACGCTTAAGCAACAACGCGCGCACAGGATAACTTTCCTTTTACTTGATAAGAAAACGTGCAGAATTGTTTCTGCCCAATTTTCAAATAACGATAAGTCCATTTTCTTGTAAAAGGTGTACTCTTGTCGACGTAACCACTTCAGAATCTGGGCAGTAACAACTCTGTATCGTTTCTTTGTGAATACATTTTGTTACAGTGACACTGAATGTGGTGTTCGCACACTTTTTTTCTTTTTATTTCACGAACATGTACGGTACATTTTTCATGCTTACTCTCGCACACGAATTAACGAGATATGAATAATGTCGTTTAATCGATTTCGTCCAATCGACGTCGGATTTTTTTATTTTCACTCTTTTTTTATTTGTCGACTGTTACCACCTGCGGTTGCAATTCGCTGCATTATTCTTTCTTATGAGACATGGTTTTCTTTCATATATATAAGGCTTCTCTTAATGAGTTACGCGTATATACAGGGTGAGACACCTAAAACAGGCCACCTGAATATCTCGACTGTTATTGGTGATAGAAAAAAATGTGTCAGACCACACTTGTATGGTTTCGAGGGACACATAATTTGTTCTAAATAGTTTTTTATTAGGTGGACGCGTAGAGGTCGTATGAAGGTCAACTTCGTTTTTTTAAATGGTATGATATGGTTTTTTACGTACTATCTAGTAGAGCGTTTGAAGATGCGCACATCATTCAAGGTCACTGAAGGCCAACTGCAAGGGAAAATAATTTACTTTATATTGCCTAGAGTTCTCTGCTATTGAAAATACCGTAAATTCAGAAATGAAAAAGTTCTAGCACTTAGAAATTTTAGCCTTCAGTGACCTTCAATGATTTTGACCCGTAGATCAATGCGCATCTTCAAACGCTCTACTAGATGGTACGTAAAAAAACATATACCATTTAAAAAAACGAAGTTGACCTTCATATGACCTCTACGCGTCCACCTAATAAAACATTATTTAGAACAAATTATGTGTCCCTCGAAAGCATGCAAGTTTGGTCTGACACATTTTTTTCTATTACCAATAACAGCCGAGATATTCAGGTGGCCTGTTTTAGGTGCCCCTCACCCTGTATATATATAGATAATTTTTTATTTTAACGACGTTTGTTTATTTGCATCAGATTTATTCATATTACATATCGAGGAAAGCAGCAATTTCTATTCAGCTTTCAGTGATTATACTTTATTTTCCAGGAACGGTGAAGGTGACAATCAATCGTCGGAATCAACTGGTATAATATTGAGCGAAAAGGGTGGCCGAGATAACATCATAAGGATAACGCGAATCGCGATATCTTGATCATCCAACAATTCGACATTGGCAACCTATTTTATCCGACACGATGTATTCTTAATGTTACATTAATTCTTATCGAAATTATTAGGAAAGTCAAACGGTGCACGTATATTGAGATATATGTGTGCACATTGAGAAAGAATAGTATACCGTAAAGCGAGCTTTTTTCTCTTTTTCTTTTCGGTGCAAAGATGCAATCTAACTCTTATCGAAAGTAGTATCGCGATCGCGCTGAACAAATTCTGAATTTACCATGACACCCATGCAAAAGCACGAAACGAGGGAGGAGAGGAACGGGATGTGATCACATGCGTATTACCCGGTGTAAAAAAATGAACGAAGAATTTGTGGTGCAGCTAGAAGACAGAGTTTCTGGACAAGAGAATTTTAATTACTACAATATTATACATGTATGTATATATATGTACATATATATTATATACATATACAGTATATATATACAATATATATTATATGTGTGTGTATATATACATATATATGGCATATATATTATACTTGAAGATATTTTAACTGCGATTTTACAGATACTATATGAATGTGAGATTTACTTTTAAGCATTATCGTTAAGGTTCAAACAAATACACGAATTTCCCGAGGCGGTCGTCACGATTCTCGATCGCCAAGAGAATGGATGCTAATGTACGGCAAAAGAGGAGAAAAAAAAAGTACATTTTACTGAGTACGTTTACAACGCACGCGAGTCCCCCGACTCGGTTGTTAGTCGCGATTCAACAAAAATGAATATTCTATTACATACTATCTATTACCCGATAATTTTTTGATACGCGCTGCCATTGTGCATCGGTCAACGAATGTTGCGTTACATCGCTGCCCATTCCGAGTACGTTTTTCGAACGAGTTATTTGCTACCTCAGCGTGATATTTACGAAAAAAATTCTAAAAGTTGTCGCGCGTTGACGATGCCAGTCCTCTTACGCTTCTCTCTTAGATTACATGCGACTCGTATCTATGCGCTCTATGAACAATGAAACGTACACAGAAAAAGACTTTGCAGAAGTGACGTTTATATATAATTTCATATGAACTTATACCCGAGAACTTGCTATTATGTTTTGCGAAATGTCATAATGAACTTTATGAGAAAAGCGAAAACGAAAATAATAATTATCTGAATAAATGCGAATATGTAATACTTTACACTTATCCTATAATATGCGTAATCAGGAGCATCCCGATCGATCATTGTAATTCACGATTATATCAACGAACGTCACTAACTTAAGTAAATATGTAAACGTATTCAGTACACGGTCTCTATGTCTAGTTTCGAGCAGTAGTTAAGTAGCGTGAAGCCATCACAGCCTGATTCCACAAGAAATCAACTGCACTTCTTCCTTCCAAGAAAAACCAAATCGAATTCTTTCCAATTTCCTTTTTACTCGTGATAATTTGTCGCGTTATCATTGGCACGTAACAACAGACTTATTTCGGTGATTTCCACACGTTTCCTTCACGATTGTCGTTATCGTAAAAATTCGCGATACGATAAACCGACGTTTCTCACATCTATAATTCGTCTTCCAATATGTGCAAGCACTCTTCATGAAGATTTCACGGAATCTCCTCTCTTTTTCTCTGTTACCTCAGTCACTCGCAACAGACATATTTCTCGCACACTCGTTCCAACGAAATAGAGGCATATGTGTTATATGATGTATCGTACACCAGTAGCGGTGATGGTGACACGCGGTCGTGGTAATTAATAACGTCTCCGTCTGTGAAAACTAGGCAGACCAGCGCGGGCAGATCTTGCGTTATATAGCACATTACTAGCACATAATGATATCCTGTACGTGTTACTTTATGAAACTTGCGCCGGTCAAAATAGATCTTCGCGAGTAGCCAGATTAGCCGCGAGAAAATGGACAAATTGAGTCGTTAGTCGAGTTATTACTTCGTAGGGTAGATCGCGGTGATCGCGCGAGGGTTGTCCGCGCTGCTCCGCGACACAAAACCAAGTGGAATCCATCCAGAAGCTTCGCTTACGGTGATTGTACTTCAGAAACGTAGGTGAAGGTGTGCCTATCTTTTTATGAGAATCTGAGTAAACAAGAAGGAGAACGCGCGCGAAACCTATTTATCTTTGACCGAAAACGCAAAAGTATAGGAACTATCTTTTCTTTTTTTTTCGTGAGAAAGCGCGACAAAGACTTTAATCTCGTTACATATAGGCTTAAAGAAGGAAAAAAAAATACGAAAGAGACCTGAGCAGATGTTAAGCCAAAAAAAAAATAGATACCGGAAAACAATTCGATAATAAAGAGATGGGCGCACAACCATAGTATTTAACTGTACCTAACGTGGTCGTAGCGATTAAAGAAAAATAAGAAAAAAATGAATAATCGTACCTAATAAAAAGCAGTTCACGCATCTCTTTAAGATAATAACGAGTAAAAAGTACGGCAGAGGGAAGAGCGGAAAGAAAAGAAATTTATCGGCTACGGAACCGCCACCAAGTATCGTTCGACACCTGATATTTTGCAGCCGATCGATTCACGCGAAGGAAGAGAGAAAAATTGTAATGCAGGATACGACATGCGGGCGTATAAAGTGCGGACGTTACTTGTTAGGCGGTTGCGTCTTTTCATCGGAACGGAAAGGGACGAGCAAAAAGCCAAAAGTGAATGAGCGAACGATCATATTTACTTATCTCTTCGTTTCGTTATTATGCTTCACTGCGTACAGTGCATTTGACACACCTGTTCAGCACATCACATGATTTAAATTATATTTGCATTAAGTCTCACGTTTCTCTTTTTTACGCTTGTATTTATTTTATTCGCGTTAAACGCGTGAATGGAGTTTCTGCGTTTCGATTATTGTTTCAAATCTCTCGCGTCGAATAGCTCGATAGCGAGCAAAACTCGACACGCGCTATTTTTTACGATTCTATTGTTCACTTCGTTACTCAAAGAGGTGAGACGTCGAAAGATCAAGCGCGTTATTGTTACCATCTTGTTTTCTCGGCTAATTTTGTAATTTTTCCTTTCCACGTATTCTCTAAAGATCGTGCAAAATGAATGGAAGAAACCGTGCCGATCACGGGTAACTCGCCCTCGAGAAAATCTTAAAGAGTACGAACGATAGAAGAGAGAACGGGTAATATATAAGTGTCGTAAGCTTGCAGGACCTCACACGTACCACGTATACATACAACACACACACACACACACACACACACACACACACATATTCGTTTCCTACTATTTTTGTAATGCGATGTAAAGTGATTGATAGTGGCGAGCAATAAATCGGCGGAAGATGGAACAAGAAGGAAGCAAAGAAAAGTGACGCTATCTAAGTTACAAGGAAACGAGATTTGTACGCGAACTGTAACATCGATTTCTCTTATACGCGGATTGTCATTTATCTCTTCTCCGTCTCTCTCTTTCTCTCTTTCTTTTCCTCTCTCTAATCATTTAGAACTATTCTCCTTCCGTTGATTTGAGCGACCCTTTAACGATTTGTAGTCTCAGTAGCTGAATTGTACATTATTCTGTGTGTAATGATCTACGAAACAAGATTGTTTCCTCATTCGTTGCATGAATTGACTCGCGCGAGAAGCGAGAAGATACACTGCGTCTCTCTGCTTCTCGTTAAAAGTGTAAGACGCGCATGTTGGTAATGAAGTTGCGAAGACAGAGTTATCTCGGTGTTACAGGAAGCGAAGTATCTTACCATTCAGCATATCTTTGCTACTGCTTATGTTTAGAGCGCAGAGCGAGCGAGCGAGCGAGTCCGAGAATCAAATGGATATGCTTGATGCTTTAAGGGCTGCTGACGAGTCGATCAACAGCAGTATTGGTGAAAGAATTAGTAAACACGTTCGATCTTCTTCATTGTTATACGTGAAATTATAACGCGAATCGATAATCGTCTGTTCGCGCGGATTCACGAATTCCAAAAACACTTTTGCTTTCTCATTTTAATGAAATTTATTTTTCCAAATTGGTATATGAAAAGAATAAATTTTGGTGCAAGAACTATGTGAAATTACCTGACATTGTCTCACCGCTGCAGTTGCGAGAATTTAACTTAAATCATCAAACAAAATTGTAGTTTCCTGTCTGTTTCTACGCGTCAGCTGCACTTGCACAGTACAAATAAGAAGAGAATTTATCATTAATTAAGATTACTCTTAAGCGATGCCGACGAGGCCCATTTTGAAAATCCAGAGCCAGTTTAACAACACGGACAAGTGCGCTGCAAATATGTCGATGTATATATACATATCTTTCTTTTTTTTGCGTATACTAAGATGACGTATCAATTACGCTGTAAGAATGGACAGTGGCTGTGCACTCCACGCTTAATGACATATTTTATCGCGATTGCGTTCTTTTTTATTTTGTTGGTATCTTATGCAACAAAGAAAGAGAGATTTATTCCTACTCGCCACTTGTCCGGATTGTCGATCGTCGGACACGTGCAACGCGCGATGACGTATGCAAGTACACACATATGAAAAAAAGCGATGTCTTTATTAAAATAAGATCTCCCGAAATAGGCGTTTGACATTTCAAGCATATTCATCGATTCTCCGGAGCACCGCATTAAACGGTATAATCTTAGTTAAGAGAAAGAATGTAAAGGAGAATATGGAAGAGGAGAGCGGGGTGATAAAGGAGGGCGAGGATTAATGAAGCGGAGGAGAACCGACCTGAATTATCTGTGTATAAATATAATTGCGGGGATGATGAGATGAGAAAGCGAAGCAATCGACAATTCGGTGGGCGTAAAGTAAAGAGCTATATTATTCTCATCCGAAATGCACAACATCGTAGGCAGAGCCGGAAAAAATGAAATTTGATATAGAAGTCATGTCAGTCTAATTATATTTCTTGTTATATTATATACATATATATATTATATATATTATATCATATTTTCCAAAAACGAATTATATATATAATTCAATAAAAAAGAAGACACTCTCGTTTGATAATTTGTCAGCTGGTATCAATTAATTGTGTCTTGCGAGACATATACTTCTCTGTTCCTTTCACCTTTTTTCTTTAATTACATGAAGATATAAAAAGAGCAACTCGATAACGAGGATGTAGCAACTTATCTCAATCTGAGGATTTAGAATACTAAAGGAGAAGAGAATATTTCAAATTGCGGTATTTTTTAACTAGTTTTATTAAGTTTTCATTATTTACACAGATTCGTTGTAGATTCTTTTGACAAGGGTCCAGAGGAACATTGCGGGAACATCGAGACTCGCGTTACCTTAACGAGGAAAAAGAAGACTATACAGACATTTTCGTCCCCAATGATCACTATGAACCAATGCCACAGCACAGCAAGGGATCTCGTGCGATCCACTCGCCGGGCGAGTTCCGATTCTCGACAGAGGCTCCGCGGATTCCCGGGACATCTCGAAGTTATTGCACTTTTCGAGGAATAGCACTAAGAGGACCGAACGCCATCAGTTCGCCATATAGCGAGATGCCGCTAAAAATCTCAGCAGAATAAAGACAGGAAACATATTTGCATTCGTTAAAATCCAGAAGACAGATACTTTTCAAATTATCATTACATTTTGAAATCATCTATTTTAAATTCTGAAAGAACGCAACATTCGCGCATATATAAAACAGCTTTTCTGTGACGATTAGTTAATAAAGATTTTGCATCTGCCTTTGAGACCAGCGCGATGGCGTTCATAAGCGTCAGCGTTTGCGTTATCATTCGACACGCCAGGATCCATTCGGAGCAACTGTCGCACACATTATCATCTTTAAAGAATTACTACATCGCGACACCCCGCTTCTGCACACGGCGCGGTTTAACGTTCCAGTGCACGACGAGTTAGCGAGTTAACGTTTTTTAACGCGGGTTGATTTTTCCCTAAGTGTAAAATTTTACGTTCATGTACCCACCACCACGTTGAACCCAGTTACGCGACTGCGTTGGCAGTAGTGTTTCCTTGTCTCTGTCAGAGTTAAGATCTAAACGCTCCAAGGTGATACGATGTCGATATCCTAAGTGTTTTCAATTTCACGCTAATTAAGTCCGATCTGAATCAGAATCGTCGAAAATGTACGGCTATTACTAGAAACTGTTCCTCGTATCATCATTCTCGAATGCTTCAGAATATCGACATTGGAGCAGCACCTCATTTCGATTAAACTAATTAATATTAACGTTTAAGCGTTATAAAGGATTACAATCTGATCATACACTCCGAACTAAGCGCTCGCATTGCATTCATTCGAGTATCGCGTCGTTGTAGATGTCGGAATAAATTTATAATTTTATGTCAAATTTCAATCAGCCTGCTTCTACCAACTCGCTGTGATAAGATGATAAACTATTCGCATCTCCACGACGGCGATCGTCCATTCACACGTAACTTCACAGAAAACGTACAAACATCAGATATGATGA
Source organism: Ooceraea biroi (assembly GCF_003672135.1). NCBI lineage: Eukaryota > Metazoa > Arthropoda > Insecta > Hymenoptera > Formicidae > Ooceraea > Ooceraea biroi. The sequence goes on along the minus strand of NC_039514.1, from coordinate 12,892,929 downwards.
GCGCCAGAATCCACGATTGCATGCGGAGAAGCTGGAGGGGTAGCGATTCGCTAAATTAATCGCTGCAGTATTTGATTGAGTTATTTCAGAGTTCACGCGCGCCTATGTGACGTGTTGACCTAAACTTAGAGCTAGCTAGAGTGAGAGTTCACGCGGACGCGATTGCATTAAATTATTGAGAAGATCACGAGTATGGGACGGTACTTTCGCATGTGTGTGTCTGCATATGTTTAGTGTGATAGGTATGTATTAGGACAGCGTATACCGGACTAGTGTACAATATAGTATATTACGTAGATTATGTATATTATATTTATATATATATATATATATATTTATTTATATTTATATATTAGAGAGTGACGGAAAATTCTCGACGGAATCAGCCATGTCGATTCGTTAGACGTTCACGATCGGAATTAATCGTAAGAGCTAAAGTATATATAGCTCGTTACGACGTTACGGACGGACGCCGGCGGAACGCATCATTGTATCAAACGTGATTTCTCTTCGTTTCCAGCATGATGTAATTTAAATAGCAATGTTGGCTAATAATTCATTCCAGAAATCGAGAAATTGCATTTTCAAATAGATCTCAATAATTTATTCGTGCGCGACAAGCACCGATGTATACAAAATATATCTTTTTCTTCCTTGCATAAAAATACACGTAAATTTCTAACGTTTATTATAAGACATTCGAATTTTTATTTGGATATTGCACCAAAGTTCAAGCTGAATACGAATGTTTCGTTAAAAATTCCGTTTTATCGAAACTATCGTAAAACTTGGTACCCGGAAATCGAGCATCGTAAGTTCCTCGTAGGTACCTCGACGCACCGCCATTGCTAACTGAGGACATCATGCGAAACAATCGGATTAACAAGTACAACAGGCAGTAGCGTCGGCAGTTGAGCAAGAGATTCGCGTGTCGTTTGTTTCGCCTCGCTGCGTCTCGCGGCGGCTTCGATCGCCGTATTGAATCGACTTCGTGTCAGAAGCAACTAGTCTAATTAATTTCCATGTTGATCGGGGAAGTCCACCCGAGTAGATCCTCATCGAGATCTCGCACGCGCGAGACCTCCGCAAGAAATCGCGGAGTACGGATTTTCAGATCAGATCGGGGGAAGAGTGCACCGATCTCGCGTCGAACGGGACGGAGTTTAGCTGCTGTGGCTGTAGGCGGTGTTTGTGTACGGTCCACTGTAAATGGACGATCCCGTCGTGGAGACGCTCTTGTGCCGTCTCTTGGCGAGCAGCACCAGAATGGCGGCCACTACCGCCAGCATCAGTATCAGGCCGGCGATGGCGATCCCGATGGCGAAGCTCCTTTGCGATATGCAAATGGTATTCGGATCGTCGATGGCCTGAAAAAATAAAACAAATGAATCTTCATCTTCCTTAAAAAGATCTTTATTTCAATACAAGACTAAGAATTACTTAATTACTTAACTTAATATTTGAGCATACATCAGAGTTACTAATAATCGACTTACTCTTTCTCTCAAGACATCATCGGAGAAGTCCGATTTGGGACCGACGTCTGAGGCCTCGTTGACGTAGAGACCGCTGTAGACCTCAATCGTGGCCGGCGTACCGTCCAGGCCTTCGACACCCTTCACCTCCTCATCATTTGCAGCATCTCGACGTCGTCTGGCTATCGAGTTGCACAACGGTGGCTGCAAAAGGAGGATAAGTGATGACTACTTTTGGAGAGCCCCCAAGAAACGATCGTACTCGAACGCTCCTCTTCAGGGCTTTAGATATTTACATAATATCGCGTGCATTCATGTGTAACGTATTTGCTGAGGTCAATTGGATAATCGTGACAGTGAAGTAAACGGTCCGATATTATCGAGCGATAGGTAGCTGTTGTAAAATCGTTAAAGGATGATAAACACATATTTAATGGCCCCCGTAGAGCCATTATTCAAGCTAGCTAACTCTTATATATTATAGCTTATATACATATATATATAGTAATGACGGTACCGTATTGCTACATCCTCCGCCATGCTTGATGCACAGCCTGACGTTGCACTGATAATACACGCTCGCCGTGTACGGAAACTTGTGCGCCTGGAAGTTCACCCTGGCCTCCGTCTTGTCCTCGTTGTACGTGAATTGTCCCATGATCTCGCCGTCAATTGGGCAACTGCGAGAAAACACGTCAAATGATGTACATCAGCAAACTGATTCAATTCGGTTTAGACTCATGCTAACATTCTTTCATCGTGTATTAATTTATACCCATTATTTGCACCATTCTTCGTCAATGAAGACAAAGAATATTTTAATAATTGATTTATAATTTCTATTTTTGGAATAAATATTTCATTTTTGCGTAAAAAGTTGTGCGTCTTCGAAAATGATTTCTAGATAGATTCTTCTTTTGGTACCGCGAACTGACTTACCCCTCGTCATTTATGAGCCGTTGTTCGCCCCAGCCGAGACCGTCGCGCACCAGACAATCGGAGATCTTTAAGCCGAACATCTCCTGCTTGTCAATGCTAATGACCAGGGTCAAGGGATCACCGATCTTCACGTTCTCCGCCACGTGATGCTGCGTTGGATCGCCGCTAAAGATCTTCATCGTGCATCCCGGCATCGGCGCGGTCGCCTGTATGGGGGCAATGCGAATATTAAACGATGATTCATTTACTCTACCGTCCATGTTTGCCTGTCCAGCCAGTACGGATGATATTTACACTAGATAAGCCGTGAATGCCGTGCGCGAGGTCATCGTAACTTCGACGAGGTAAGTTTTATCGAAGCGCGGACGCGGACCGACAGCGCGAGACGCGTTTTAATTGGCATGATAAATAGATTTTTCCAAGGAAGAAAGATGATGCGCCTTATACCGCACGTTTTACTACCTGCAATGGTAGATATGGCAGCATGGACACGTGGGTCTGATCGTTCGTTACGACTTTGTCGCGCGTCTGGTATCTGCATCTCACGTGAAAGCCTCTGCCCTGGTTCGTGACCAGCTTCAGGTGCGGCTGCACTACTATGGTGTTGAAGTATTCGATACCACCGTCCTCCTGCGAAACAAAAGACAACGGAACCATGAGCGCAAGCTCTAAATTCCCCGATACGATCATCTTAAACGATCGGCTTGTTGCATTAATGCTGGTCCAGTGCGCTTGCATTCAACAGCCAAAGGTTCCTCTCTGTAATACTGAGGAACAATATCTCTTCGTTGACAAGATCAATCGTACGTTTCCAACTACTTTGCGTTCATAAAGAACTAAAGAATCGTGAAATATCCTTGTGAATGTAGCCACGCTGGATGCATTAATGCCTATTGAGTGAGGAATTCAAATGAATCGGGGAGGAACAGTATCATATTATTATCATTCTCTTATTTCTAGTCACGTTTATATTCAATTATACAGGGTGTTTCCTAAGTAAGTAGACAAACTTAAGGAGGATATTCCTTGGCTTATTTTAAGAAGAAAAGGTCATATAAACATATGTCCTAAACTGCTTTGTTTTCCAAAAAAAGTACATCACTGTTTTCGTTCACTTTTCGTTTATTATAGAACAGTTTGTGTTATTGCAAATGAAACAAATGAAAAACAATAGTAACCAAAAAGAAAAATTATAACGAAAAAGAAAATAGTAACTAAAAAGAAAAATAATAACATCACAGTAACTGCTGAAAATGTCCACCTGCAGCCATGATACACGCCTCAACTCTCCTTTCCATTGATTGACGTACACGCTCAAAAATACTTGGAGTGTTACGTATTCTTTCACATCCATCTATTATGCGATTTCTGAGATCTTCTTCATTTTGAATAGGTGTAGCGTAAACTAAAGATTTAAGCTGTCCCCATAGAAAAAAATCTACTGGATTTAAGTCTGGGGATCTTGCAGGCCATAAATGGTTTGGTCTTTGAGTACCTCGACCGATCCATCGATTGGCAAACTTCCTGTTCAAAAATTGACCATTCCCACTCCATCCCCACCGCTGTTGACTCGTACTGCAAAAGCACGCTATCCGAAAAGTGAACGAAAACAGTGATGTACTTTTTTTGGAAAACAAAGCAGTTTAGGACATATGTTTGTATGACCTTTTCTTCTTAAAATAAGCCAAGGAATATCCTCCTTAAGTTTGTCTACTTAGGAAACACCCTGTATATTTAATTAGTCGCGCGCGATGTAATTTTCCGGATTATTTGAGATAAAACAAATTTGTGAAATTTTAAGAGAAGTAACAGTCACGACGGAAGTCGGACATGAATCGAGGTAAAGGAACACCAGCCATTGTTCGATCGCGCAGCCGACCGCTGCGTATCCGCGTTTCGGTGCTGCAATTCTCGCGTTGGGCCTACGTTTTATTATCTCGTTTCAGGGAGTACAGTAAAATCGTGGGTATGCGGTCACGCTTCTCTGGTCACTTTCAGTGTTGCAGCAGTAGCAACAGCAGCCGCCGTCGTCGTTTGTCCTTGCACCCCGCCAGCAAAAACCGGACCGCTGGACCGAAGGAGCGCGACTCCCTCTCCTCCCGCAGCATCATTCCGTCTCTCGTTCGTCCGGGATATCCAGAAAGGGAATGTTTACACGTAATTTACATTCCCGCAGCTTCCTCTCTCGTTGAATCGTCCCGCTATTGTACTTCCCTTCTCCAGATGTTCTTAGGGAGATTCAATGTAGAGGTCCTTTCTCTGTATGTTTCTTCGCCATTTGCATACACTGCGTATTTCTGTTGCAGGTATTGAAGCGTTCTCGTGAGAAAATCGCTTCGGATATTCCTGGTGAAATTTCAGTAGTCGCCTGTCAGCAGGCGACGGTCATTAATGCCAACGATGATGGCTAATGAGAGTAGCAATCCGTAATCGAAACGTTTCCTGCCATTTCCGCGGACAATGAATGTAATCAAACGGATAATCATCGTTCTTAAAGGCCGATCGTCCTCGAGGAACGATAAAGAGGTCTCGGGCTTGATTACTCTTGGAAGCGAGCACACCGATCATTTAGTGGTAGGACTATTGTAGTAATTTGATGGTAAGATAAAATTAATTCTCCGCTCGGTATTACTGTAATGCACACCATACCTGTACGCGTATAACGCATAATTCGTAGTTTTTTCATGGAGTGCACGTAAATCGCCAATGTTCGATATTTGCATACATAATTGACTTTCGCGCGTCTATCTCACTTACATCGAATTTCATGATCGCAAAGCACTTCCACGATATTGCGCGATGCAATCAATGAGGTTCATTAAAGCCGCAGAAAAATACCGAGGATTCGAGGAATAAAATTCCCGCCTTATCTATTATTAAGATACTATCCTTAAAACAATAATTTTAATTTTTCAAGCGATGGTCGTTGCTCCTTTGTCGAACCAGGGCTCGACATCTCGCTCAGATCTTCCGCCTTTCGCGGCCAAGCAACCAAGCGAGCCAGACTGATGCTGCGGATTCCTAGACGAGCACCGGGTATATCGAGCAGGCAACGACCTTCAGCGGGGCTCCTCAGCGTTCGACCTCAGCAAGGATACTCGCAATCTGCGGTGCATCGGCCCGCAAGAGCCCCGCCGAGAGACGTCAGATCGCCGACTTTGCGTTTCACACCCACCTAGCAACCAGTGTGCGAGAAGATCATGGCTGCTTTATCACGAGGATATCATGGTGGGAACGCACAAGGGGGTGGGGTCCCTCCGTGTCTCCAGTTACAGTGTCCTGACCGGTCCTTTATCCTGCCGCATACCACCGCTCACCGATAGCGGAACACACCGTCGCGCGATCTGCGCTGCGTGAACGCGCTTCGCAGGCCCGCGGGCGAAAGGACCAAGGACCCAGGACTTCGGCCTGGGACACTTTCAACGTCGCACTCCCCGCTTTGGCGCTCTTCGCCTTCTTACTGTCACTCCCTCGACCGTTCCCCGATGCTCCAAGTTCACGTTTCCACGTTTTTACGTTGGCGCCAGGGACGACGAGACTTGTTCTCGTCGAGTGCCGTCTCTCCGGAGCGACTCTGGTGCGATCGCCTTGTGATTTTACGCGCGCGTAAAGATAATGCCTTTCAGCATGGCTCTCTTAATCTGTAATAATTTTTTCTGTATTTTGTTGATTGAAGATCAGAGAGTGTTTAAGCATTTATTATTCTTCTAGGCGAAACGATTATGATGAAGGCTGGATAAAGATGGGGAGATTCCTTTCGTTGCAGAGAGGAGATTCCGCTGCGCGCTCATCCGGTCGTCGCGTTGTCTACAAATCGCGGTTTTCTTCAGGTATTTCAACACGCCAGCGGGAATCTTCGTTTCATTTATATTCGTGTTCTCTTCCTGGCTCGCACGTATAAAGATATATAAGATTTCTCTCTTGAGACAGCTTCTCTATCCGCCTCTTCCCCCATGTTCAGGAGCGCCAGCGGTATTTTTGACATTGAATTCCCGTCTGGCGCATGCCGGCGGCTACCATCCCCGCGGAGAAGGCGATAAATTGCGTTTCCCCGCGCGATACGTGGCGCCCGTTGCGAGATCGTTACTTTGATAGCTCCGACATTTCTCAGGCGTGCCTCGCGAGTGCGTATCCACTGTCATAAAATTAGTCGTCTTCCCGATCGCCGCTGCCAACGCTGCTTTCAACAACCTAACCGTCACCGAGACTATCATCGATGGTCTCACGGATTTCCGCGAGGAGTCTCACAGCTAATGGCCTTCGAGCGAGTGGATCGTTGCCGCATTTCGTGAATCGAATCACGAGAATCGTCACGAGGGCTAGTCGGTTATGGAATAATTACGCCCACGCTGTGCCTCACTACTAAAGTGCCTATCGCTCGCGGATACGAGAGGTCACCGAGGAGGCAACCTCGTCAATGAATTCGACGCACAATATTACGTAATAGCTGGTTAGCATCGATTCGCGGCGTTTACAGCATCGTCCCTCGCGAAGGCTGTTTCTGTACGCTTACCGTGGCTTCTCGCACGTAAGCACACACGATCCATCCGCTTTACGTCATGCCAGGATCGAGACGCAACCGAACATTCGAAGCGTAGTCCGTACGAGCAACGGTGATGCGCGTTTATACGCAAATATACGCTCCGGGCGCGCAATTTGCGGACGTCCCTTCAAGTCACGTCCATTACGTGATGCGCGTCTCGCGGCGATCGACGATCATCGGCACGCACGTCTCTCGCGTGCGAATCAGCGTGTGATTCACCGAGAGGGTGGACCATGTCGAGAACACCGTTCCGTGCGTCGTCCGCGACCTTCGCTCTCCCACGCGATTCATCTCGCGGCTTTCCTTGGTCACATCCTGGAAGACACCAGGACTTTCCGCATGGTTCTCGTCGGAGAATCCCATTTGCACACGCGCGGAATCGCGTGTCGCACGCACACGAGCACGCGACGTCAGCCAGCGAAACGTCGTGCGCACAAGGAACGAACAAAAAGACGAAGACAGAAAGAAGAGTCGGCTTCTCAAGGGATTCAAGGGGTGGACGTGCGCAAACGTGCGCGCACACACCGCGCAAGGATCGTGTAATGCGCGCGAGGGTACGTTGAAGCGAAGACTACTAATGCTAGCCGCATCTTTTGACGCCTACTTGAGCCTCTTACACCCGTTATTACATCGTGGCAGCGGTCTCTCTTTCTCTTTTCCTGTCGATCGCTTCGAACTTTAGCAATCTGGGAAAAAGTGTGGGACAGCCGCTCTAATGGTACACCGCGGCGCGGAAAAATCACCAATCCCCCGAATGAGTCGTTATCCTGCGCGAGGGGCGTATCATCCTCCCGCTGTCATTAGTATCGCTCGAGCGCTGCCGATAATTACGAGGATTTTTTTACAGGCGGTTCTGGTTATCCTTATCTTTTTCTTTTCATTACGGCTAATCGCCGCTGCCATACGGACCGTGATTAAGCGCGAATCGCGTGACCCCGCGAAGAGGGTTCCCTGCCACCGCCACCGGTCGCCTACAGCTAATCGTCCTCACGGTCTTGCTATTTCGCGCGGAGGGAGAACGAACTTTTCAGTCGACCGTGCCTCGGAATCAGGCACCACGTGGTTACAGAACGATCGTTATTTTCTGTATGCAATCGGGATCATTTGACGTGCGAGAGTGGATCTGCTTAAAGGCACTCCCGAGAGAAGAAGAGAAGGAGACGGTACGCCCATTACGGACGTTCGCTTTTTGCCCCCTGGCATGAATAGGGGTACGGTAGCTAAGAGGCTCCATGCAAATTGGCCCATCAACCGACTCATCAGCACCGCCTTTTCGTCATTATTATTAATGCTCTCGCGAGAGTCTCCTCGCGCGCGCGGTGGCGCCCTAATGCGAGCTGGTTGCTCGCCAGCGGTTGTTGCCGGCGCGTAACTTTGCGGCGTGTTTGATTAAAGGAGCAGCCCCGCGCACGAGAGACTCCGCTCGACATGTTCAGTCTAATTTACTTGACCGTTAGTCCGAGGTGGATCTGCAGTTTTAGAAGCATCTTCTGATATCGGCGCGGAAACGCTCCGACGGAGCGGTTCCGTACGTATATTTCATGCGTATGACGTATGTATCTCGCATCACGGCACTAATATCGATATATCGTGCGCAACACTCGTATCGCGCATCCGGAATATTCCGCGAGCAAAACAGAAGGGCTAACGGCATCCGCGAGAGAAGATGCGCGTTAAAACGTCGAGCTCTCGCCGCATCCGCTGCGAGCTATACGTCCGCGACGTAATTCATCCGACCAGGAAGCTCGCGCGAATATTATAATTATAATTCATGCGCGCCGGAGTACGAAGCCCATCGTCCCGGAGGAACCGAAGTTCCTCGGCGATGCCACGCTGCACGGCTCGCCTCATTTCTCCACGTCGGACACGCTAATGTAACGTTCGTAACAGTGCGATGTGTTTTCCATGAAAATTACATCAGCGGCAGCCAAATTTGCAATCGCGAAGCAGGAAGCTGCGCACGGCGGTTGCCGTTATTACGCGTCCTTTATGATTTACGCGACGACGAATAAAAGGGGATGGGAACGGAAGTTGCGAGTGAAATATTAAAGCGGCCTTACGACGTTTCCCCGTATTACTGTCGTTAATAGCACCGCGCATTAATGCATCGACCGTGCCGTGAAACGCTCGTGAACGGACACTGAAAAATGATTCCACGCTCGTAGATAGAGAAAAAAAATGGGAGAGGAAACAATGCGTGTTTGCTGCGTAAACGCGTCGCGATCGCGACGAAGATCCGAGCGGACGCGCGCGTACTGCGCACGCGCAACGGCGATTTTATACCTCGACGATGTTCAATAAAAATTTATGCACATCGTAACGCTGATTCCACGTAAACCAGGAAGCCGCTAAACTTCTTATTAGACGAGGCAATTTCCTCGCGCTGCGCTACCGAGGAGGAACAAGCAACGACGACGACACGACGACGACGACGATACGTGCGTGCATGCGAACAGCACGTTTCTCGTCTTTCGGTCTGTGATTCACACGACGACGATCGTGCCACATGCTAATGGTGGTTTCCGCAGACCACGAGGAGGAAACCTCCCTCTGCACGAGCGACTAACGGGACCCATGATTGGAAAATCATAGGTTTTTCCGCGTTTGCGGTCGGCCGCCGACGCGGCCGGAATGCCGGATCATCGGCGATCGCTCGTGCACCTCCATCTATCCGCAAGATCGAGATCGACCGCGCGGTCTGCGAGATCGTCCGTGGAGATTCCGCGGAGCGGAATTCATCGTTAAAAAGTCACCGCGCGCCGACGCAGTTACGCACCGCGCACCGGCCGTCAAGGCAAGTCGACGAGTTCCGCGAGGAGGATGTGGATGCAAATGGATCCGCGATGGACCGCCGATGCATCCTCCACGCCGGGGGGAGGGGGACTCGCCCTGCCCGTGGGGCACTCCGTGCACTTATTACGATACATCTCGCGGAGCGGAGCATTTCTCGGGTTCGACGGCCGGTCAGTTCAGGTAGGCAGGCAGGCGGCCGGGCGACCGCGTCGGTCGTCGCCGCGCGCAACGTCGGCGCCGGACGACTGCTACTCGACTGCCTCGTTCCGTCTCTCGTGCCAGCGACGTACGAACAGTCGATAGTAACCCTGGCGATCAAGACCTGGAGGTTTGGAATTTCCGCATGCGATCAACGCGGCGTGTTTGTACGTCATCGAGGAGGCTTTGATGGTATCGCCGACGATTCCAAGGCTTTCCCCATAGTGATAGCAGCTCTATTTCCGCACAAGAAAAGGATGTCAAGGTGCAAGGATTGAGTCATCTTGTATCGACAAGTTTGAAAATTGAAATTGGAAAGAGAAGATTTCTCTAGAGAAAATGATTAAGTTGCTTTACTCAGTGAGATTGAGATTAATAAATAAATTCTTAAGCAAGAAATAGTGTAATCGTTAGAATGTTTCGTATGTTCACCTGAATTGTCGAAGAGATCACATGCGCATCACGGCACAGGTCACGTAGCTGAAATAGCGATGCGTCAGGAGATGAAATCATGCGGCAAGCGCACGCGGATGAGAGTATCGAGCAAAAGAGGCGGAAACGCACGGAACGTGGAAACATCGATACCGATACCGATACCGATGTTTGCACCGCTCGTTACGCATCCCTCGCATAATACCCCGTGCGCATAGGTATCTCTTGCAAGGTACCTCGCGGAATCTCTCGGAATTCTCGACGGCCGCGGGCGACTCGCGATTCCCGTTCGATATATGCGCGCATCGCTAAAAATAGCCGAGCGGATCCCGGAATCGGAATCTGCGCCGAAGGGGTTTTGTTTCCTCCCTCGCCGCGGGAGCCAAGCATGCGTGCGTGCACGCACGCACGGTCGCCCGATGTATCGCGGCACGTAGTGCAGCTGTCGAATTACCTTCCTTGCTGCGTCGTGGCGCCAATTACGCGGCAAAACCGAGCCGATTGGCGGCATACGAGCTAACGGTTGCGTGCGGCCGGTCGGTTATCCCGTATAATTATCGGGTGCGGTCCATGCGGGAGGGAGAGAGAAAAAAATGCACACGGCGGGTCCGTCGAGTGTGAATGATCAACATGAAGAACAAAACTCTTGCCACTTAGGCCGAGCAAGCTTAGGTTCTTATCCGCTTCATTTGCGTCTCTGAATAATTATGATTTCTGCAAGCGAAGAAGTAGACGAGAGGAACATATCACACATTTTTGGTAGTAAGTTGGTGTGACAACTACCGCGTGATTGAATTGATTGAAAACAGATTGATGATTATGTAGTTGCGCTTTATTATTGAGCTTCATCTGATTACAATGTGCAATAGAGAAATGAGTATCTCCGTTGGCGCAATCGGCACGGTGTCGCGCGTCGCGGTTTGCCCAAACCACCGTCCGCCTACCTGCGTTTTGCGTACGCGAAGTATGTCAATGAAATACAAAAGTGGCTCGCAACGCGTAGCAATGAGGTAAGAACGTAATACGTGCAGCCTGCATGTGACATCTGTCGTGATGTAAGAACGCGCTAAGAAAACGACGAGGCTGCTGCTGTCCATCTCTTGTTCCATAACTTCTCTCGTAAACGTGAACTCGGAACGGCACAACTGGCGTTCTCGTTATCACACCTGCTTATTCCTAGTTGAATTTAAAAAACAAGTAATAATAGAGAACATAAATATTCCTACTTGAATTAGAAAAAAGTAATAATAGAGAACACAAATATGCAAGAGAATTAATAGACTTCAATTTCACAACACAATTTCGGACCGTTTAGTCGATTAATGTGGGCGCAGAAGTATCAGGGTTTGTATTTACTTTAGCTTATTTTTATTTTGCATACGTTGCGTTCGTATTTGCATCTGTCTTGCCTTAATGTTGTATTGCGTTCTTGGACTTTTTTACTTGCTATATGCGTTTATTAAGTTTAAGTTACATGCGTTTAATTAATTTTATTAGGCTGTATTTTTATTCTTTGTGTGCAATAGAATTTATTTGTCTTTTTTAACGACTTTAATCAGAATATTTGGTTGGCATAATGCCTTTTTTCTTTATCCTGCTTTCACTCGATTTTGAACTTTTCGGTTCTGGAGTTTGCGATTTGGATTATTGTATTGCTTATTTGATTATTTACGTTCATTGTTATCCTGCTTATGATCTTTTGTGACACTAGAGGGTAATTTCCCGTTCATTGAATAAATTAAAAAATTAAATTAAATTAAAGTAAAGAAGTATATTCGTATTCATCGGCGTGTCGTCAACAGAGACAATTAATGCTAATCGCCAGACGAAAGTTAGACTTCATCCACGTGGGCGAGAAACGCTCCGAAACTAGTATTCGCGTGGGTAGTTTTATCACATAACGACCACGATGACGACGACGACGACTACGACGAGGAGACATTTCGCGACCTCCCTCGCGCGTCCTTGCGAGCACCGCCTCTCTCGAAAGAAATCGAGTCTCGGCCCACATATTCCACCTCGGGCTACACCAAAATTAGCTTTTCCTCGAGCCTATCCCCCCTCAAAAGGCAAGTACGAAATCCCAGCGATGGTAATCCACCCACGTTTCGACACGAGTCGCCTTTTGCCGTCGACAGGAGCTAACAAAGTCGCGCGATTTTGCAACGCACTCGCTTTGCGCTTTCACGCTAAGCAAATGTCGGCGTCATCGACGTTTTCGCATGACCGTTTCTTCAAGCGGCAGCCTTGCCACTGTTGCGGACTTTTGTCGCTTTCACATTCAGTACGCACTTATTTGCCTAGACGCAGTTTTGCGTCTTCACTACTCCGAGACGAATGTTCAAGAGCCACGCCAAGAGCAGAGTCTCGCAACTCTGTAAAATGACCATCGAAGTGCGAACGATCGTATAGCCGATAACACACAAAGTCATTTATACTGCTACTCTATCATTTCTTACGTCTATCGCTTATATCGATAGAGGCTTCCAACAAATTATATTATCTTTTTTTACGTAAAAGTTACGCTTCATATGAGAAACGGGGGAAGGATCTAGGATCTGAAAGATCATTACATGAGCATTGAAAATATACATTTCTCAGAGATTATCTGAGCCAGGGAGTCATTATAGTTGTAATTATCTAATTATACCTTATCTCCGCGGCATCGTACGTGAGTTAGCTATCGAACTACAATTCCGTACTGCTTCCAATGCTCCTTACTTGCAATTGCCTTCGCTACTACAAGGCAAGCAGACAGGCTGCGGCAGTTCGTCATCACGTAAATGTACTGCTACCGTGGTTCGCAACGACCTCCTCCTTATGCCTCTCCTCTTTCCTCTTCCTCCTCCTCCTCTTTCAAAGGAAGATGCACGACGAATGGAATACGGAAGGTGAGTGGAAGCAGAGTTACAGAGAAAAAATGGATTCAAGTTCAGGGCAAGAAACGAGTTAACGACAAAAAGGAACAGCAAAGGAGGGAAAGGGAGAGGGACGCAAGGAGGATGCTGTGCCAGCGAGCAGCGCGACTTAATGACGCGAGAAGCTCGGGGAAATGATTTCAGCGTACTCGTCCTCGCGATTATTATTCTCCCTCTTCGTCGACCGTGTGCTTTCCTCTCCGTTCCTCTCATGCGCTTTTTCCGAGGACGTTTCTCCCGCACGATATCCTCCTCTTCGCTCCCTCCCGACGCTTTAATCCGCCTTCTTTTCGGCTCGACGTGCACGGTCAATTTGCGTCTCATTATTTTTCAATCTTCGTCATTCGGAAACATCGATTCGTGTTTGTCGGTTTCTTAATTCGTTAATGGAGAATTTGCGCGCCTCTCGCCACTTATCTATTTAAAGCCTGGCCTTTTTCATGCGAGACAGGTTCAGCGCATAAATATGTATGAATATGAATGCTGCATGTTTTACCGTTTAGCTGAAAACGCTGGTGATCTCACGACGTTATATTAATGTCTTCGCGTGATGACTCGGGCTTATAGTCCGCGTTACCGTTACTCGGTGTCTAAATAATGATCGCAGAATCCCATCAGCTGCGACTGGCGTTAGATCGGTCAAGGATTTTTATTATCGCCTGATGAGACGTTCTGGTATTTTTCTGCGATGAAAAGTCGCACAACGGGAGATCCGCAATTCTTCGTGTCCGCATTTACGTAACTAGCGTGCCAACAATCAGCCAGCAACACTTTTGCAGGGCATTTCGTACTCGAGCAGCACCTTTACGAGGTCCGCGGCCACCGGCTGCCGCTCTCGTTGTCCAAGAAAACGCGCTTGGGAGATTGAACGACCTTGGTTAGTAGCGCATTTACGGCACTTCGCAACTGTTCCAACAGCAGTGACTAGTTTTCGTTTAGATACGCGAGTTTGTATAATCGCACGAAACGCCCCTTTACGAGCGCCATTACGAGCCCGATAATACGATTTGCCTACGAGGTCTCTCACGCGGAGAACGTGATCTCGCGGGAACAATCCCGTTCGTTCACCAGGCTCCGTTCCAATCGAAATCGCTTTGGAAACGCTGTGGAAATGGCAGCAGATATCCAGCGTGCTCGTGAGACCGCCCGCGTGCAATTTCTTTCCGCTGCTCGCACGGTTCCGGGCAGATTCCTCGAGATAACGAACGTGGAGGGATCAGTCGAACCGAATCCGACTGCGTGCGTATTTCCTCGAGTTCGTGAGGACAAAGAGAGTCATACTGCCGCGTGCATTTGCGAGCTATGCCCGCTTTTCCCCGGCTCACCCTTTTACGAGCTCGCGAACGTTGGTAGCAGCAAGCTTCTTCATCTACGCGGAACATCCCTAACCGAGGATTTGCTTACGAGATTGAATGGCCGTTCCCGCGGTTATTTATGGGATACCCATCGGGAACCATGCGGGAACTCTTCCCTTCTCGCGGGCATCGGTATCGAGTAACCGTGGGAGAGATCCCGCCGAGATTCGAACATCCTCTCTTCTATCTCATCCTCCCGCTCTTTTTCTCTCTCTCTCTCTCTCTCTCTCTTCCTTGGATTGTGCCTGCACTTCCTGCACGCTCAAGATCAGGCATAAATTCCAACTATGAGCGTCACGACGTATAACTTAATCCCTGAACCTCGACCGTGGCTGGCTGGGTCGAGGTTTCTGATCTTTCGGATGGCGTATCTCGCGGATTTATGAGAAACGCCGATCACACCGACAACTATAGATCGTTTCCTAGAGGAAAACAAAATATCCGAGTAACATGAGTGCGCGAATAAAAATCTTTTATCATTTATATAATTTCATGGGTAATAGTACATGACAAAGACAAAGTTAAAGATCCATTCCAATTCTGCTTCATTCATCCTTTATGTTTCATCGTGATGCTGTTGGCTGTTTGTTATCAAGATTTAGTCCACATTTTCCTTCGATAAAAAATGTGTAAATAACAAAACGTTTATTTGCGTTCGATTTTCTTGGATGAGTCAAGCGAGACGAACAAGCGCGTTGCAGCCCGAGCTCCGAGGATCTCTCGACTCCGAAGAAACGTACTCGGCGCACTCGGCCGAGGTGAAGGCTTCAAAAAGAACTAGAAAACACTGGAATGACGTTCGGGGTCTGGTATTCTGGATAATGCGGCACGACGATCGCACACACGCTCGCGGTCCCGGCGCCGGCATTGTCGCCCGACATCGCGGAGCGACAAGGATCGATGGCTGGAGTGCCGCAGATAGAAGAGGGTCGCCGAGCCTCTTCGGCAAAAGAGGAGACCGGTCTCGCCGCGGAGTTACGGGTGAGTATCCTTGCGAGCGGTCGTCCTCAGCAGGCCTGAAAAACCAGCCGACGCGATGGCCGAGGTGGCTGCATTCGCCCCCAGTCAGAGGTCAACGAGGTTGAGGGGACCTACACGTTGATTCCACACACTCTCAAGCGCATCGCGTGACAGACAGTGGCTCTCATGGAAAAAGAATCGTATTGGTCCTGCTCTTTGACTGACAGCAACGAATACGGTTGAAAC
The DNA here is from genome assembly GCF_003672135.1 of Ooceraea biroi. Taxonomy (NCBI): domain Eukaryota; kingdom Metazoa; phylum Arthropoda; class Insecta; order Hymenoptera; family Formicidae; genus Ooceraea; species Ooceraea biroi. The sequence continues at coordinate 12,877,070 of NC_039514.1, read as the reverse complement.
GTAGAAGATTCGTGAGAAGAATGGAATATATTTGGTAATACACGAGTGTAATAAAAACTCTCTAGTCATCTATTGCACATGATGTCATAATCAAAAATATTTGCAAAGAATGATAGAAAAATAAAGATTTTCTTTAGTCATCTACATCATGTCATGGTCAGCAATATCTGCAAAGGATGATAGAAAAATATGAATATATTTCCATTCTCTTATTTGTTTTTTCTTTAATTAGTTTCAGTTTTCATAAACTTGGCAATTCGTTTGATATAACTCAGCATCAAGTGAAGAATAATACAATAATACAATAATGTCAATTTTTTGTTTGTTGTTTCAGATTACTACGGATTATTTGAATCATTTGGTTCAAGAGCGAAAATTTTATCGAATTGATCGATCTCCCTATTTCACAGCGCGATCGAACGTTCACCGAGTTAATGGAAAGTCCACAAGGGCACATTTAAATGCGCGACTTAAACCGCAGAACAATAGGTCGTTTGAAGAAGAGCTCGTGGAGTGGACACACCATCTCGGCTTGATCCACCGTGTGCAGAAAGTTTCTTCTTCGACCCTTACAAGGCTCGCAGTCGTCACATATGCGGCAGTGATTCTCAATTCAACCAGTATGCACACGAAGAATTGATCGGTCACTTACATCTTACGCGTTTATCAATTTTTCTCCAATCTTTCATTACGATGCATGTATCAACGTACATTAATTAATATTAAATCGCAAATTTTCAGTTCAACTCGAGCGTTTGGAGCTACACGAACGTCGCGCGGCGAGATTTAAACAATGACCGTCAACAATGAGGGAGAAAGCTTGATGACGGATTTCGTTTATCGCTTTCATGGTCTTTTCTCATCTGTGGATGGCAAAGTGAATCGATTTTCGCCGGTGGTGAGTGCGCTGAACTCCATACGTCCATCGCATAAACGTAACGGACGGCATAACGGTGTTACTATTAGAGGCGTAATGCACCGTGACAGAAAGTAACGCTCCGTGCATTAAAATGCCGCCTGTGACTTTTTGCGAAGACGTGCAAGGGGGTTGTGATGGCGCACACTTGAGCGTCTGTCAAGTATTATCCGTGGAATCGGACACCTCAATTTTATTCTGCAGACCACGCGAAGGGGAACACGAAAAATGCGAAGCGTCCGTTAACTAAATCCATTTACTTCGACGCGTGCATCGCGCGCAAATTGATTGTCAATCGTTATTCTGTCGCCTCTTTCTGCACACGGCGAAGTACGAAGTATCGAAATGTTTTTCGCGCGACCGTTACATCCGCAACATGTCCATTACATATACTGTCATGCTTAACGAAGTGTATATTGCGATCTAACTGTTAATAGAGGAAAAAATGCATTAGTCTTCGCTATAAGATCATTATAAATTAAAATCATTGAGATCATTAGATGTAAATTATTACAAATCATAACACGTGACTTTACCACTGTGGAGAACATCGTTGTATATTGTTATGCATTGTTACACGTATCGGAAATGTTATTCCGTTTGTTATCACGATCGCTCTAATTAAATTAACCGCTGTACTGTCTGTAATTATATCTTTCCAGACAATTAACAAAATGAAATTCTATAAGAAAAACAGCAAGCGTTAAAAAATTTGCGTCTGCCGTTGATAGCGAAGTTCAATGGGTGGAACGAGAAGTCGCGACTCGTTTCGGGAGAAATGGAAGAGGTGAAAGTCGACCATTAATTCTCATGTTCGAAAGATATACCGGTCCCAGCATGTGGGTAAAGTAATCGTGAGATGACCACGTTGTTGCGCATCAACGGATCCTTTCTCACGACGTTTCCTCACGCCAATGATTATACGGCGCGTATAAGAGAGCAAAATTATAGCCGCCCATGCCTCAAGTGACGTTGATCCTCGAGAAATTTTGTTTGTACATTTTGCCGATATCACGGGTTCTTGTGCCTTCATAATCACTGGTCTGCATTTTGCTGTTCAGAAAAAATCGCGAAAAGAGCTGCTCGAACAACTACGAAACATTTAACCAGGAATATTAACGTATTTTTAATACTCTCGCAGTATGTACATATTATCTCGCATACATATATTTCAAATTAAGATTCTTTAAGAAGATCGAGAAAAGTATCGAGTACCAAGGCCACGCGGCCTCAGAACGATAAATTTCGCAAAAAGGACTGTCGTTAAAAGAGTAGGAACAGCAAGCTGAGTAAGAATGGCGTGTAATTTTCAACTGTAATAATGCAAAGGTAATATCAAGACGGTGAAGATTATAATTATAAAATCAGAAAAATTCTGTAAGAGAGGTGTTACAAAAAAATATGTATCTATTAAAGCATCTATAACACTTTTGGGGATGATGCATAAAATTAATCAAAATTTGTTCTCTACACGTGTCTATCTGTATGTAATATTCTTCTCACTCAACCTCTTGATATATTGTCACAAGTCGCTATAATTCCTAATAATCCCTAATAATTCCTCGCGGGAGTTCTCGAGTTAATTATCGATTGCCGATAGTTCATAAGGTATCAAGGACGTGTGGCTCTCTCGGGATGTTAAGTTCCGCAAAAAGGACTGTCGCTCGAGGAAGAGTTCGAGCAGCGAGCGGGGTAAAAGCGGCGTATAATTTCCAGGCCTCGGGCTAGGATTTTACGATTTAATTGGGCCTCGAGGAGAGGAATGGCGGTTTGCTCGTAACCGGTGGTTACCTCACTACTAGGAAGATATTATCCGGCCTTTCTGTACCCCGCGCGCGAACGGGCAAGGGCACTATTCGCTCGGCTAATGGTGGTGATGCGAGGGACGAGCCGCCTGCTGCGTGAGCGAGTACGACACGGGGATATACCGGCGGATTCCATCGGAAAGGGATGGACGTTCGTCCACGTCGAACAATAACGATGACGCCTCTCGATTTATTGGCCTTTCGTGATAATCCGCACCGTCATTCGTATGGATAATCATGGCGAATATCCGATACTCTCCGCGAACGTTCCGTCCAATTTACGCGGCAGGTCTGCACTTTCTTGCAGAGATACGTGTGTGTGAAGCAAGCTGAGTGCTTTGGATGGTGTGGAGAGTGCGAATTTTATTATTTATCAAGCAAATCTTACTCTGCGTATGTGTATATCGCTTAGGCACTTTTACTCTTATTTATAACTTTCTACAGAGAACATACGCGCATCATTTATTCGTCTCGTTTCAATCTAACGATCGGGCGATTTGTGACTCTGTTGATTTGCATAATGATCTCGATCGAGAGCGAAAAAAGCATCGTGAATCGGCAATGCGTTTGAACAGGATTGGTTGAAAAAACCTACCGACGAAGAATGTTGGGAAGAGGAATGGCGGGAAAATGGAAAGCATTTATCTTGATGTTAGACAACGCGCGCCGGGAAGTTTCTGGGAAACTACGGAGCGACTTTCCGTCGCAACGAAAACGAGATCGCGATCGCGAAAACACTGACGCATGAGAACGAAGGCTGGCGCAGTGAGAACTGTCGCCTCGCTCGCGAAACCGTTGCAACGCCGTCGGCGAAAGTTGAATTAGCGGATTCCAGATGCTGCGAACGAACATACGTACGAAACGCAACTCGAGCATCATCTTCAGAGCGCGCGCGAAGACTTCGCATTCGCGCAGACCTGGAAAAACCTTCGGAAAACCTTCGAAAAGCCATCGTTACGTCGACGATCGTTGATCGCGATCGCGACGATTCGCCATGTTCGGTTAATTGCTCGATTACCGCGCACACGCGCGATGCGTCTACGTGTTGCACGCGCGTGCAGCATCGCGCGGTGCATTCGCGCTCGCAAGGTCGTAGCCAAGGACACGCGAGAACCGAGGCTGCTGGAGCAGGATGCCGGCGACTATATACGCTCGCTACACGCGACGTGATTTAGCGCGCGCCTCGGCTCGGCTCGATTCCTCGCACTGACGTCTCGTAATGTTCCGCCGCGCGCAATGATTCCGTTAATAATTTTTACGAGGCGTTCCAATGCCGGCAATATATCACGTGCCGGTCATAGCGGCGACGGCGGCGATTCACGGCATCGCGGCGCAAGTAATAATTGAATCCCATCGAAACTGGCTCGCTGCTATGATTACACGTGTGTATGTAACGAGCGGTCCGCAGAACGAACGAAGTTATCGCGCCGATTAACCGGCCAATTAACTGGCATCGTAACTATCAATCTTGGCTTTTTATCACTCGCCACGCACCGCGATTGCCCGCTATTGACACCGTTATTAAGATGACGCAATTTGCTTCTCGAAGACGGCCGATCGATGCGATGCCATTGATGAAAAATTTATGCGGCTGTTCAGTTACATTTCCCGCCGACGAACGGGCATCGCGCGCGATGAAGCGGCGTATCGTACTGAATTATATTGGACGTTCGTGTGCCTCTTATTTGCAATTACACTCGTTGGATAATTATACACGGACCGTATGTACAGTGAACGGCTGCGGGAATGAGAAGCGACAGAGCCAAGGGTATTTTCTGTCTTGTGCGCTTGATTTTTGCGTCGGCCACTGCTAAAATAAACGGCTGTCTTTAAGTAATTAATGTTCTTGACGTACGGGTCCGTGGCGTGCATTGGTGCCCGCAGCACAAGCGAAGACATTTCTCGTCCTTAACGACGTGCCTTAAATTAACGTCGTTTGTCAAATTCAAGCCTGTCTGTATGGTCTAAATTAACATCGCCTCGACTCGCGAGATAGACTTTGTAACGGAATGTCAGTATTGTAATATCATAAATTAAATGTGTAAAATCGGGGTAAAATAAACGCGTATGCGGCTACCGCGCGGTTTGCTGCAGGGTAGACGTGCTGCACAAGCGGTGAACGTATTATATATATTTTCGAACTGGTCTGACTACTTCTGGCAAATTCTTTCCCCGTGATTTTGTATTCTTGTAGGCGCACGGGAGAACTGCCGAGTCGATTTTATATGCGTGAAGATCATCGGCAACGATGCGAATCTTATTGAACGGTAGAACAAGAACTGCCAAACGGAATCCAGATGCGCGAAGGGGGAGCGAAGCGATCGGCGGTCGACTAAAAATGGAGAATATTTAATCCGCCGAAGAGAAAGAGGATTGACGGGAGAAGCAGCGAAAGGCAGCTCCAAAAAGATCATGTTATATAATAACGAGTGTATTTACAGGTGGCCCACCTTGTCAAAGATCGAGAGAAAGTTTTGGATTTCGACAGACTGGCCACTTAAATCTCTCGAGAGCCATTTTGGGTGGGCGACGGGTTTGCTCTTGGCGAAATTCGGCACGATTCTTCTCGACTAAAAGGCGACATCTCGCACATGACAAATAACATCGTTTCGCAATTTAATTCAAACTGCAAGCCGATTGATACAGGTTCATACATGAAATTTAAGGCTCCAAAATAATGAAATAGTTTTTTATTTAAACGTAATCTCTTATGTTTTTAAATTTTTATTTCAGATATATGTTATCTATATCACGCAACAATGTGTGGTGTATTGTCACATTCTGCATCTTCTATTAGATATTTCAAAGATGCCCTCGTCCATGGTACTGTAAGAGATATATACATATGAAAATTCGTATGTAAATTTATCGGTATGCACTCAAGGATACAAATAAAACCGATCACGGACTTTTACTTTTGCGGTACCGGCGTGGGCAAAGCTCACGTCACTACGTGGAAGATAGCAACCCACTCGATATTCAACTTAAGGCCTCGTCGCCGCTAGTAAATTTGCAAATGAGAGAAGAAGAAACGAAAGCTCTTGAGAGGCTGTGAAATTTGTAGAATGATGATTTCACGTATCTATTCTCGCGATTTTACTGTCGACTTTTAACGCGGAATTATTTATGAAGAAAGTTTCGAAAGAACGCGAGAGCTGGATGAAATATTAATGCACGAGAGTACACTCGGTTCAAAGAAAACGTCTGTAGTATGCAGAAAGCCTGAAAGATCGACATTTCTGAGGTAAGTGGATTTATCAGACAATTATGATAATCAGATTTTGCCCACGGAGCAATCCGAGAACGCGATTTGCTGATACTTCTGTGCGATGAGTCTTTCATTACATAAGAAGACACCGAATCACGTGCATGCGCGAGAATGTGCACTTGAAGGTAAGATTATGTAAGAGGATCGTACTTGGTACGGCTTCGCTGCATTAGGATGCAGCTTCTCGCGCGCCATTTCATCCGGACTCATCTTACCGTTACCGTGTGATGCAAAAAAAGAAAGCAAAGTAATCGTACTTTTCAACATTCTAATTAGTTGCTTACAAAGATTATACTAACGGTATAAAACTGATGATATCTACTGACGGTCCAGTAAATCTCTATATTTATATCTCTATAATATATTTGATTTTAGAATTATGTATTATATATTACATTGTGCATCGTGTGCATTACGTATGCATAATCCCCTTCCTTAATATCGCATTCGCATTTTTATTCGAAAGGGTCTCGAAGCCGGAAGGGTCAAACGGGCGTAAATTTATGCGGGGACGTCGAAGCTGTTTGACGTCGATTTGGCATGCATGCGCGAGAATCAGCCGGAGGGAGACTGCCCACACACCGCAAATCCGTTCGCGACGCCCACACCAGGAGAGATTCTCCACGAGGATCACCGGGAATCGCCCGTACACGCTGAGGTCAAAGACTGCCCCTCACCTCGTCCGTCCGACCTCATCTTGTACGAGCACGCGGTGCGTAGTACCAGCGCGAATTATTGTTCCCTTTAGCGCGCCAGCCCTTAAATTATGCGCAGCTCCGGCGGTAGGTGTTGTTGCCATTAAATGCCGGGAGGAAACCAGTCTCCTCTCCTCCCCGGAAAGCGCACCGGGAATTCATCGTCGTCGCGTTGTGCACCTTCGCCCTTCGAGGGCAGGCAGGCAACGACGCAGGTGGTACGCACGGGCACCGGTTGCTGAATCAAATTGTCGAGTGCACGACACGGATGCGTTCGTACGATCGGATACATGACGCGCCTCCGCGTTCGTACTCCAGGATATTGCAGGATTCCCGCTGAACTGGCTGTTTCCGTTCTTCGCAGGTATGAAGCGGTAATTGAACCGTATGCAATTACGATCGATTACGTAAACACAAAAATACGCTTCTTAAATATTCATCGTGCAGCGCATAGAGCGAACGGAGCGTACTTTTGCGTCGAATCGTACGGCGGATCGTCGGGCACGATTCGCGTTCTTGAGAGCGCCCGATGACGCCGGCAAATCTCAGCGATCTGCCGAGCGTGCTAATGATATAACCCGCTGCTAATGGAGGTAGCTCGCGTCCGTCGTAATATAAATACTTCGTCGAGATACGGACTCGCGTGAGCTCGCTCACGCGCGGGTACTTTAATCTACTCGCGAGATACGCGAATGATTGATACGTCGAGCCGCCGCTTGATCACGGTCGTTTCGTCGATACTTTAATTGCTTATTTATCTTCGTTATTTCTATTTCTAGGTCCTGGAGTGTTCCCAATTGAATTCACCGTGTCAAAATCACCGTCGTGCGATCATCGCGGTCGCTGAACGCTTCCATCATCGATACGGCGGTGCACTTTGCATCGCCCCGGGATCTACCTCGATGTTATTATCGACCCGTCGAACGAGCGAGCAATCCGTTAAGTCTCGGTCAGCGACTCGCGGCGTGTTTCTGCATTGCAAAGGAAAGAAGCGACAGACGCCGGCTGCACGAACCAGAAAGTCATCCCTTCGTTTCTCCCTTGCCGAAGATCGCGTTAGTCATACACGCCGAATATGACTCGCGTGCACACTCGGTGATTACTGCTATCTTTGTAGGCGGTTCGTAAAAGACTGAACGCGCACCTTGGATTTATGCGAGTGCCGCGGGGGCAGCTGGCGATTAGAAATCTGGCATACGTTTGCATCGGTATATATCTGCCCCGTATCAAAGCGGAGCAACGTGAACGACCCCGAACGAGCAATTCCGAGCGAACCGTAATGCCAAGCTGCTGCTTGAGACGTTCGCTATATCTTGCGAAGATAAATTTATAGCGCGCACACGCGCGCACGAATAAAACCCCGAGATTATTTTATCTTTAATTGCTGATCCTGGAGATATCATTAGGATGCATTCCCTCGTTGCGTTGACCGCGACCGCACGTCGCAAATATTTCAATATCGTCGACTCGGCATCGCGATGCTCGGTTCATTATCGGTAAATGGAAGAAGGAACCGGGCAACGGTCCGTTAAAGACACAAACGCGATTCTGCATACGTACGCGCTAATATAAGGCGTAGCTCGTGTGCATATTACATACAGGATGTCCTATAAAATCACCAGTTATTTCAACCATCGCTTTAACCACGTTCCTTGACCAATACGCAGCCGATTTTTTCTGAACAGTCTCACGGTTCTCGAATAATTAATTCTAGAAGCTAAGGAGCTTCCGGCAAACAAGGGAGAAAATAGCTAATGTAAAGTCATACTGTATCTATTTAATTTCAAATTCACTTGAGAATTCTAATTTAAAGCCTAAAGAAAAACTTGCTTCAAGCTGAAGATGAATAATGATTTTACATAAATATCTACAGTGTGAGTCGAGACGAGGACAAACGACGGCCTGTTCGACGCTATTTTTGCCGAGGAAAAGCCATCTCTTTGCATTACTCGAAAAAATTGGAGGGGCATCCATTAAAATTCTAGAACACCCTGTATATCCCTCTTGTAACGTTCCCCGTAAGTCCGGTCACATAACGGTCCAGTTATGGTATGGCGAGGAAGCGATCTCTCGCCTCGACACACGATTCCCTCGTTACACGAACGAGTCCTCCACCACCATTGTCATCACCACCGTCATCACCATCGCCGTCGTATTTCCGTCTGCTGCTTTGGCTCGTCCTCCGACCGACGCGGCTCGCTTCTTCGAACGTGTACTTGCGCGTATATTCGTGCCTCGATATTTTCCTTCCCTTCCTTTTCTCTTTATCATCGACCAACATACAGACGGTCGCGATCGTTATGGCGACCACGATACGTGTCGAGATATTCGATCGCAAGCAAGCAAGCAAGCACGTTCTTCTTCTTCCCCGTTTGTGCATACACGTACGGCGGTTGATAATGACATAATGACGTAATAAGAATAATGGTAATAACATTAGACATGTTAATCACTCTCATTAACATGATTGCCGCGATGGTATCGCGCTTGTTAGACGGAACTACGCCTATAGAGAGAGAGAGGACTTCCTTCCTGGAATATTTTTAAAACGAATGTTTATGCCTATCCATTCGATCATTCGATTCGAACGTCTATCATTCGATTCTTTATCGCGCAGTGAAATCAACCGTTATGATTTTATCATTATACTTACATTATATATTATATAACTTTCATTATTATTATTCATTATTATTATCCCCATTGTTAGTTTTTATACATTCTGTTCTTTTTCTTGTGTACGTGAGTACAAAGGAAATGATGATTTCATCACTTAAATGAGCCAAATTTTGCTCCTAAACACCGTAAACATAGTGTCACAATAACAACGTGCAATGCGCACGGTTTCAAGTCAGGTGTATTGGAATTACAGCCGGGAAAATGGAGCGAAGTTCTTGCGTCACAGACTGCAGATTACGGACATCGCTTGCACCGCTGGTGGAGCCCCTCCCCTGATTAGGCCTTTCAGATAATTTCGGTCTGTGCCTGCTGTAAAGCAGGAATCGTTAATCAACGGCGGCGGTTATAGGAAAATTACACGGATACGCGACAGACCAAATTAAAACTGTTCACCCTTCACAATGAAGGTGTAACTAGTGACGCAACGTAATAATAGTGGCGGTGATTCCTCGTGGTAATAAGCCACGGACATTCAACTAATAGATAGAACAAGCTAATCGATCGAGGAATTTACATTTCTCGTAAACACGGAATCCTGAACGATAAAAAAGGAAGACATAAATATAGACATAAAGAACAATAATGCGGAAAGGATGGTGCGTTGCACGAAGAGGATGATTATCGACGTATTTTATCTCGAATAATAGAGGCAATATGATTACTTGATATCGCTGATAGGGGCAGTAAGAAAAAACTCACCAGCTCAGTGGGCATAGTGTTGCAGGACCTGAGTGGCAGATTGTAGGTGATCGGAGTGGGCTGACTCCTGTACTCCTGCAGGCAGGAGCTGTTCTTCGACAGCCCACGCGGGTAGACCAGACCGTAGAAGTCCGTGTTGCCCTCCGTGGAGATGCGAACGATGATCGACTCGCTCGCACACTCGATCTGCACGGTGTTCGCTATCGCCGCGGTCGCTGTGAAATACGAAAGAATCGTAATCGGCAAATATATTATACGACACACGATACACGAATTAGAGCTAGCGCGATAGCGAATCTAAGTTACGAAAAATCGCGGTCTGAATCTAAATTACGAATCTCAAGCCGAGTTATCATCTCGGGCTCGGTAAACTTCGATTCAGATCGCGAGCGTTCGATCGGAGACGCGTCTCGGGGTGTCGTGCCGAGATGGCATTCAAGGTGTGAATAGCGTAACGGTGCACCTCACGAGCGATGCGATCAATTGTCTGATATTCGCGCCGTATTCGTCTACGAGAGGCAGATACACCTGAATGACCGGCGACGCTCTTCGACGAATCGGTACGCTCATTGAACGATCGCCATATCCGTGTAGCGCGAACGCGGCCATTGTACTCGCCGTACGGTAATTTATCGTTATTAACGCCCGACACGTCGGGTGAGTCGCACGCTCGATAACCCGGAGTTTAATAACCCAGACCCTCACCTGTTACGAATCGCGTCCGCTCTCGATTTCAAGGTAATCGCTCGGAACGGAAGATCGATCACATTCAAGTCCAAGACGATCTTACCGCGTTTTTACGAGACGCTCAGAACCCGGCGGAATCGGCGCTTTCTTGTTGTAAATGGATTCGTCGTAAATACGTCTGCATCGTGATTGTTATGGGTGTTGCTGCGTTTCGGAGCGTTCACGGTCTATCAGAAAGGGGTCAGAAGACGAAGAAGGGAGTTCCTTCGTCGAGCCAGCAGCAGCAAATCGCAACCATAATTCGTAACGCCGAGATGAAAGCAAACGCTGGGTACAGCATTGATAGCACTTTGTAGACAACCGCGAAATGAGCGAAAAACCCGCGCCGATTGCGCGATTGTTGCGCGATTGAACAGACAAACTTCGTAATAATGCGCAAGCACACAAGCGTACGGAGAGCTACCGCTTTCCGTCTAATCGTTTTCGCAAGTCGGATCCGGCGAAACTTGCAAGGTGCAAGTTATCGATTATCTTCGCGGATCCTCTTAATATCGCAATTCTGAACGTCACTTGCGACATCGGGAGGAACAGAGCACTCTAGGAAATGATCAATTTACATATTTACAAGCCATTACAGTCGTTAATCTACATGGAAATGTGCGTCGTATGTGACACGTGCATTCATGCGACAAGTTATTTAATCTCATTGCATCTGTCGGGAATATTTATAATACTCTCGACGGCGGTTCACGCGCGTCGTCTTCCTCGCTCGTCGATTTCCCGTCCCGCGGAAATTCCACGATGTCAGGAACTCGTTTGTGTCCGTTGGCCTGTGACTAATTATCCGTAACAACGTGCGTTCACGTAGTCGAAACGGCACATCGTTCTCGTATAGCGCGGAATCAAGCATCCCGGCCGCTGCAATTTCGTTCATCGACTTTGCGTAATCGCGTTACGGGCAGCCGACGCGCGATGAGAGAACCTCAATTAAATTTATTACGTGCGCGCGGCAGCGAGCAAGATTGCACAGCCGGAGAGGTAGCGCGCGTATACTTCTAATTGCACGGATGGAAATGAAACACTCCGCCAAGTGAGTGATCGCCGTCCATTAACAACGACATTGGCTCGCGCATCGTTATCGCGTATCGCGCCACGCTTTTCTATATTATATTTCACGTTCGGGAAATATTGTCTTGTTAGCGCGCCGAGCGACGAGAAGAATGTAATCGAGCGAATCTGCCATTAGCGGCGGCCGATTAAAACGGGGCACTCCCGTACGCGTTCATCGCGCCTAATGAGCGCCGCAGATTATCGCTCCGGAAAATTCATTAGAGCTCCCTCGCAGCGACCGGTGAGAGAAACGACGCCCGAGTAAATTGGGATGCTTCGCATGCATGAGCGCGAGTCGTAATGACAATAATCATCGGCGGATTATCATTATCAGCCCGCGAGGAGACAATGATGAGAGAGTCGTGAACTTGACTAGTCGTTGCGGGCGGTCACGTCGAGCATGCCGACGCGAGAAGACTTTCTTCCTGTATGTGTGCTCTCTTGCCTTGGAGAATCTCGTCCGGATCCAGATGTTGCAGCACGTTGCTTGGATTATTATCTGTGAGGCAGCATCGCGATGTAACGACGATTGCGCCTCGCGAGAAGAGATGTTATTGTCCAGAGCAGCTCAGAATGCCCGCTCCAAGAGCGCTGTGCATTGTTACATTTAAACGAAACATTTTGTTCTTTTTTATAATTTATAAGAAGATAGAATGGATAAGAATATAGAATGATATGTTAAATATTGAGATTGAAATATAAATTAATTATCTTTGGGGACAAGTGTTCAAAATCTGCATTGATGTATTCCATCAGCGAAAAGACGCAATCCTCACTATCGGGCAGTGTCATGTGCATGAGGAAAACTTAATAAGAGGTATCTAAGTACAAACATTATGTAGCGATATGAAAGTAGCCAATTGTATCACAAGTGTATGCTATTTATATTCATCTCTAACTTTCCCTTATTTTCTTTAATGCTCTAGTGTCCGTAACAGGGTTGGGTAGATAATTGCGGGAGACCCAATTCTCGAACAAACGATTAAAAGTCACCAGGTTGACGAGCGCTTCCTCAGCGCTCTATTGAGATGTCGTCCATCGTTTAAATTAAATTGAGGAGCGATGCCCGATCATGGTGGGAAGCAATTAACGGCACGCGAAAAGTTAATGGCGCCAGTCCCCATAACGTCAGACCCCGATCGTCGGATCACCGTCGGAAATATCAAGACGGGCCCCGAAAGAGTACCGGAATCCACGGAGGTCAACGACCGGCCACGGGTTCGTACTCTTCCACGCGATTTATTTCGGCTTTTCGGCACTCTCCGCATAGCGGATTCGACGAAGGAGAACCACAAGCGAAAATCTCCCTTCTCTTTCCACATATCTCCGTTCCCTCACAAAAATACCAAAGAACTCTGGCTGTTCCACGTTTCACGATACGGATGAAGAGCCTTGCCATAATGTGAATTCCATTAAAGCATTAAAGAATAGCTTTAACGTATTATTAATCTTACAAATGAATTAGCTAAGAATTATTACGTCAATTACAGTAACGCGCTCGATTATTTCCGCTAGATCTCATAATGCAAGGTATTCCGCACGAAAAAGAATTACGTTAAGGTGCAAGATGTACATTCGTCGCGCTTTATTATCTTTAAGCGAAATCGAGCGTTAACGCGGCGCGCGGTCCAAGTCGCCGGTCGCCGGAAGTCAAAGGTACTTGACCCTTCGGCCAGTCTCTTTGTACCAGGCGACTCGGACGCGTAACATACAACGAGTGAATCTGACGTCGCGTCGGTGGCGATGGCGGCAGTGCGAGACAGGTCCGTAAAAATGCTAATGAGCCCGGCGATCCTTGGCGTCGTCGCTTTTATTCGCTTTTCCTTTCTCCCGCGCTGGCCGTTTCACACATACGCACACGCACAGATACGCACGATGTTCTTTTCTTCTTTTTTCCGCCTCATGATTCACTTTGGTTCCCGAAGGACGAAACAAAGACGCACCGAAGAAGATGTTTCCTTCGTGAGCACAATTTGCAAACGACACGCGAACTCAGCTTGTGTGTGACTTCCGCCGCGCATGGAACGTGCATTAGAGAACTCGCCGACTTTGCGTTTCCCTGCTTGCTGCCATGCCTCCGGCTTTTTTCCTGTTTTCGCTGAAACTCATCTTACGCGCGAACGCTCCCGAGCGAGGATTGTTGCCCCTGCGAGATCGCGCGATCGTGAGAGGCGATTAGAGAGCGGCGCAGTGCTGTGATGTCAGCAAAGCAGCACGGGGTGAGAACTTAATATCACCGGATAGTATTGAGCGTCGAGGATAAGTGCGCGTGCAACGTGCTCTCATTATGAAGTAATTGCCGCGTGACGTTCGTACGTTCTCCCGACATAGCGCGTCTAACGTAAGTGCACTCGGACTGCCTTCCAAGTGCAGCCTAACGAAGCAACGATGATGTAAATTGAAAGTGTTCGATTACGCGCGTGATACACACCGAGTTACGATTTTCTTTCGGAGCCAAGTGCGAAAATCAATTTGCTGAAATGTAGATGTAGCTGTGCGGAAATGTCTCTTGTTTTAATTCATTTATTTTGAAAATTATATTTCCCTTGACAACGTAAGTGCATTATATTTATATTTATATGAAGTAATACAACGCGCGTAGCATTTGCGTTTCGTAACGTTGGTACATGGAACGGCGCGTATGTATATCGCAGCTGGATCTTTTTCTTTCGTTTCTCAGATCTCAGGATAAAGAACACGAGGCACGGACAAAGCACATGATGTACGTATACGTGGATTACTCAATAATATATCGCTTTTGTGCGCATTGTGCTAAGCGGCTCGAAAACCTGCCCGGACTGACCAGGCCTTTATTAAAAACGATACTTTCCTGAATTCTCGCGGAATATCGAGGTTCAATGACCTGCAGTGGTTACGGTATAAACCATCTAAATCTCCGTGCAAACACGCCAGTAATACAGGATGCTAAAATTCAAAGTGAAATTAAGAGCAATCTTCCGTGAATGCCGTGGAAAATTACGTTTCATCCTGTCGATTGCAATCTGCACCACTCGAGCCTTCTCGGGCCATGAGAAACGAATATCCATCGTCAAGATAATGAACCGATTATGGGTAACGATTAATAAATTAAATATGCAAATGAGTAAATAAAATAGAAACGAATCTACGAAGACAAAGACGGTGGACTGATCAATTCAACGTGAAGAAATGAAAATATTAATAAAATTCGAAACAGATGACAGCTCGAGCGAAATCGTCAGGATTATGCAAAGTTCATTTACATTGAAAATAACAGTCGATACTCTGAGGAATTAGCGAAACTCATCGTAAAAACGGTGAAACGATCGGGCCGGTGCATTGTGAGAATTATAGGTGGCTCGACGTAGCCGAGCACGGACACGCACGGTTATGCAAGAACTCAGTGCCTTTCGTGCGTGAGATTTTAATGCACCGTGATGGACACGAGCGGCATAAGGTATCGGGAATGCAACCAAACGTAGCGCGACGTCGAGCTTCCTGCCGTCCCGTCAAACTCGCTTCGCCAACTGCCCGGAAAATGTCACGCGGCAAAATCGCGCACGCGATTCCCCGGAAGAAGCGCAAGTAATTGCGAGGTAAAATCTCGTTCGTGTTTTGTTGCAGCGTATCTATTGCAGCACGTTGTCATTACCATAATTGTGTTATTTTTCGAAAAGGTAAAATCAATTATTAAAATCGCAGAATCGCGAAGATGTTTTTGTCGAGAGAATTTAATCTGAGCTTCGATGAATCGGTCTTCTCTTGGAACGAAGCAGGATGGCGATCTGCGATGTGCAATAAAATTTCGGATGGACGATTAGCGACTTGATTACAGCTGATCGTCCAGTGGAACGAGGTTAATGGTAATTTACGATTCAGCGACGATTAATTTGCATGATCGTCGAATCGCCTCGTACTTTCGTGGATCTTCTTGCGAGAAGCTCAAAATGGCGCAATCGCAAAATTTCAACGCATTTAAAGAGAATATCCAGGGAGAAGGAAAGGAAACGCCCCGTCGAGCGAGCATCTACAACACCGAAGTCGTTACGCTCGTTAAGATTTTTGGCGGAGATCTCCGGATGTATCTTTACGAAATTTCACTGAAACCCCTCTCGACTCGCCGCAGATTTTAACGATATTCGCGCGTTAGTTTCTGCGGTTTCATAATGTATTCATCCAATGACCAGTCGGACTTTCCAGCTCGTTGCATTGTTCTCGCAGGAACTGCATCCTTCCTCCAGCCGTTAAATACACAAGATTCACCGACTGGAGCAGCCACTTAATTTCGACGGTAATTTAATTTGCACTTTGACGTTTCCTGCATTTCCTAACGTGGAAGTGCCTCCGTTAGTTATTCGCGTCTAACTTAAATTTACTGTAAACTCGTTCTCTGGTTAAAATAACACGCGATCAACCGCACGATGGACAGATCGCAGTCGATGCACGTTTACGTTGCACTTGTGCAGCGGTGGCAATTCGGCTTTTGAAGCAAGAAAACGCAGATGCTAACGGTAGCGGCTTTCGGAGGCGACCTGGAATTAGACGAGACGAATTATGCAAACGCGCGGCTCTAACGATCGGTCAGCGCGACGTGAATTCCGTTAGAACAACTGCGAAACGTGTTTTCATTTGACTCGCTCCGCCGCTCGCATTATAACTGTCATATTGCACGCGCCTCGCGTCCGCACGGCGCGCATCGCGGTCCCGCTAGCGACCGGAAGTCGAGCCGGCCCGCTCTTCCCCGGAGCCCTCCCTCGTGTGTATGTGAAACCCACGCATCGTATAATACGTCTATCATCAAGATTTCAAGCGACGGGCACGTCGCTTATCGAAAATCCCTCGGCAAAAATCGTGACTTCTTTCGCCGCGGTCGTTCGCGTCACGCGCCGGAGGAACGCATTCCCGGCACTTCCGCCGCCGACGAACGTTCCGGGTAACGTTTGATGGAGGAGATGCATGTGCGTCGCACACATTTCGCACGTTAGCGTAAGCGTAAATATTTCCAGGAACGCGATGGAGCACGCACCGGGCGGGGCGCAACGTGCACGTAAGTGCGCTCTTCCGGCGTCAGGAACGGTCGTTTCCCGTTAAGTCGGAGCTTAGAAGCGCGACGTTCGGAATTTTTTTCTAGTTGTTTCTCTGGCGTGGGGATAATCGCGGTAATTATGCGTCGCATCGTCGTGTAATATCGAGGATAATGACTGCGACGTGGCGCAATCGGCGAACATGGTCGAAATGACTTTAATAAACCTCTCCGCGATTTTCCACGCAATTAATCATTGAATACTGTGCGGCTCCACTGTGATCATTAATCAAAACTTCTTGATAAGTAACGGAGCTTAATGCCTGAGAAGATGTAAATGTAATGTTGA
Source organism: Ooceraea biroi (assembly GCF_003672135.1). Classification (NCBI taxonomy): domain Eukaryota; kingdom Metazoa; phylum Arthropoda; class Insecta; order Hymenoptera; family Formicidae; genus Ooceraea; species Ooceraea biroi. The sequence goes on along the minus strand of NC_039514.1, from coordinate 12,859,860 downwards.
GTTACGTTACGTTCGTTTACTTGTACCATTCATTATCTAAATCTGATTAAAATCATCGAAACAAATAATCAAGAAATTAAACAATTAGGAGGGACATGTTAAGAACAAAGAAGTCACGCTCGGCAGCGAAAAATATGTATAACATGTAACACGTAATCTCGCGCTTTTCGATCTCGTATTGCCACCGTAATTTAATTCGCGCGTAGCACAAAGTCGGAGACTTCAATGCGAATGACCAGGGATTACCCAGTTGCTGAGCGAATGTGACCAGGCAAGGTGCCTGAATCGGGATCGAGATTACAGTTCCACATGCATAAACCGAACGTGTCTGGCGTACCGAGGAGGAGATCCCGTGGCTGGACACGATTCGAGATCGCGATCTAGAACCTTCACGGACGCTCACGGACACTGGACGGTCGCGAGGGAATCTAGCACGATCTACGTATAAGCTGTCAAGGAAGAGCGTGAAACGAGGAATCATCGAGTGTCGCAAGCGTCTTAATACACGTGCGACTGCAAACGAAAAAAAAGAATCGCTTCAACGGGATAATCGCGGGAAGATGCGCGAGTAATAACGATGGACTGACGCGGATCGCGTTATGCAACAGAGTTACGCATCGCCCCGAGGAGATGCGCAAGGTTACATCCGACTGGGATCCGCAATCGATGGATCACGCGATTTACGTCTCCCTGGAAGCCTCGCGGGAGGCTCGGAAGGGAAGAACCGCTATCACACAAAATCAGAGGACACGTGATCGTGCAGAGCGACGCGAACCACGCGGATTCTCGAGACGGTGATACCGATCGCGATCCTGGAAGCGAGATCGCGCGAGAACGATCACGGAGAGGATTTCTTCCGCGAGGGATTGAACCAGGTTGAAAACGAGACTTTTCGTGTGCCCAGGTTCACCGTCCGGATGATAATATCCGAGCAATCACGCTCGACGATCTGGCCGTCGGGCACAGGATCCGAGAAACGGTACGAGAGCAACCCGGACGGCACTCCGAAGAAACGGTTCGTGCCGAGATGCCCGAGTAATCGTCGACCTTGAAAAAATGCGGGAATTGCGCAAACAGACGGTACCCCGAGTACTCGGAGCCATCCAGAAAAATGTACAAGCATAAATGTACAAGTATTCTAGTGCATCTGATCGTAACATGTTGCGAACGATGTTTTACGATATCTCCAGTCGTCCTGATTCGAGAAGCAGAAGTACGCAAAAAATGTAAGTAATTTAAGCGATTCTTCGCGATTCCAGACTTCCACAAAGCCTCTCATCATGTGTTTACGTTGTACACTTATATTCTGCTAGATTCCGGAAAAAACACAATCGGGTACAGTTAGACAAATTGATAACATCAAAGACGAGTCCGGGATTGAGAAGGTAGAGATCGTGCAGCGGAAATACCAGGATTCGGCTAGCAATTCATAATGGGGATCCAGCAGTGGTCACTAGTCAGGAAGACCAGTCGTCGCAACCGGTGACCGAAAAGATCCAATCCGTTTTAACTTCTTTCTACCGGAATTACTTGTACTGGACGCAAACAAAGGCACCGATTGCCCGTTCGGTTCTCGCGATGCTTATCCGCGCGGGAGTCGACGCGACGCATCGCGCTCCTGGCCTCTCTGGACTTATCTCTCTCAACGGTTTCCGTTTAATCCGCCGTTTAACTCTCGAAGCGCGTAAGGATGTTGCGTATGCGCGCGAAAGAAAGGATTAACAGCCAACTCGACAGAGTAATCTCTCGCGAGCGAAACAAGAAGATAGATGCGTTCTGTCTTCGTCTATCAGCTGATTCACGCGTGGTAGTATTTGCTTATCAAGTTTTGAAGATGTTGAAGATATGACATGCGAATTTTCGTGGCAAACATCCGCCTAGCATATTTTTAATTACGCTCTATGTCTATGTATAGAGCGTTACGCTCAATCGCTTGTTGATTTGTTTAACGTCTGAAGTGTCACCATAAGAAAACGAGACCAGCGAAAGTAATCGTGCAGCAAATAACGATAATCGTCTACGTAACCATTGTGACCCAGTTGAGCATTTTAATACTCGCCAGCGGGTCAATTTCGTCATGAATTTCGTAACAGTGCGATTGTCGTGCACAACACGACTTCGGTCGATGTGCCTCGGAGAATTAAGAAAAGCCTTCTTCCTCCAAGTCAGGTGGTTTCCGCAGCCTTGGCGCGATCGACGCGCTTCGGTGCATCCGTGTACTTGCCGCGGACCCTGAGGTAAAAGACTTCAGCTGTACCTTTATTGCCAGCGAAGGCACCACAGTCGGTTTGCACGACCCATCATTCGTTACGCTGTCGGCTCGCCAGCTTGCTTATTTTGAATAATAGTAAATCGAGCTTCGAGATGAAGCCTCTCTGACATTTCCGGCTGTTCAGCGAAGGTTTTTCGTCGGGTTCGATGACTCCTGCGGTCTCGGCAACCTTGACGTTCGCGTGGTCGCTCGCCTCCGTGCAGAGATGGAGATTCTTGCTCCGGTTGTCGTTCACAATAGCGCATCTCTGGCAGGATACAACACGAAGGCGACTACTGGACTAAAGCGGCGAATCGTCGACATTTCACTGATTAATCACCTCCCGTATGTACACGAGAAACTGTGTCACCGACTGTGATGATTGGGCTGTTTCAATTACCGTCATTATTGCGCACGCTGCGTCCGCACATTAACGCGATACACAACGGCCTTCATCGATGTACAACTCATAACAACGGGTGTTCATTGTTTGGATTGCGTCGCATTTCATTTCCAGAAGGCCGTTTCCCTCCAACGAGTTTAGGACATGGACGTGTTTCAACGCGTAACGCTCAAAATATGCCAGGCGGATATGTTCGCCATGAAAAGTCGCGTGTCATATCTCTGATATCTTCTGTAAGAGGCGAAAAATAACTAGGAGACTGCCTTAGATTTGAACTCGAACTCTCCGGGATCCCTGGTTCACACGCCTAGGTCTTAGGCTGTACGGCCAATACTCCTACTGTTGTGACCAACTTGTTTTCATTCCGATCCTCTATACGACCTGTCAGTCTCGACTATCTTTCCAAATCTTACAGCTCGGCCAGCCTGACATTATATTCGTCCCCGAATGTCTCCAAATCGTCGGTTCACTCCACTTGAGTCCCTCCCAACCTCCATTTTTCGTTCACTCTTCTGAGTCCTTCCCAACATCCATTTTTGGTTCACTCTTCTGAGTCCCTCCCAACCTCCATGTTGGTTCACTCCTCTGAGTCCTTCCCAATCTCCATGTTGGTTCACTCCTCTGAGTCCTTCCCAATCTCCATGTTGATTCACTCCTCTGAGTCCGTCCCGACCTCCATGTTCAGGCTTCACTACCGGCCAGCTGCTTCTCAACTTCCTCCTCTCCGGGGGGTAGCGGATTTTATCCCACTTCTGAATTGTAAGAGGCGAAAAATAACTAGGAGACTGCCTTAGATTTGAACTCGAACTTTCCGGGATCCCTGGTTCACACGCCTAGGTCTTAGGCCGTACGGCCAATACTCCTACTGTTGTGATCGACTTGTTTTCATTCCGATCCTCTATACGACCTGTCAGTCTCGACTATCTTTCCAAATCTTACACTTCAAAACTTAATAAATACTTTATTCACTTATTCATCGACATATATGCGTTCGCAAAAGGCAGGTAGTCGTAACTGAATATGCTTAAAAATGTGATCAGCGATGAGTAACGATGGGCAACCTCGGCAAGTACATTGCGCAATATTTCGATATTAATTGCACACCGAGCAAAGCGCGAGTTACGTGTACGCGCATTCCGCGGCGGAATTATCGCGCGCGCGCGCGCGCGTCACGGCGCAATCGTTTCGATTCAATATCCAAGGCCGACGAAGGTGCAGCGGAGGTTCCCGCGTGCTAGGTGGTATCTCCGACGGCGCCATTCGTCACGAGGGACATCCCGTACCCGCTCACGGCATCGTGTACCCGCTCTTCCCAAGCATTAAACTTTTCGCTTTGGCCCGGCCGGTCGATTTACCGTGTCGACGTAATGCTCGCTCGCGTAATTAATGACCGTGGGGTCGCGTCTATTTCTAGTCGCAGCGAATCGCGAGGAATCGACGAGCCGCTGGATGCAGGGCTGGGACCTCTCAAGGTCCTTCATCCTTCTTTCCCTTCCACCGTTCCAAACGCATGTGTGCTTACAAACTGAAGATTAATATTAATATACCGACAAAAATTCAAGAATACGATGAGAATAATTCACAGCAATCACGATGCACGAAGTAACGTACGAAATTAGCGAGACAACTCATACTTGGAGAGTTTCCGTGAAGTGGAAATTGTCTACTGTAATAGGGGGATGTGCCGACCGATACATCATATTGGGTTGGCCAAAAAGTAATTGCGTTTTTTTCCAATAGATGGACATACATGTCTTGAAATGTAACTAACTTCATTCTAAACCGCAAATTCATTATGTAGGTTAACAACTCACAGTTCAAGCTTGTTTTACAAAAAGAAAGTACACGATTTCGTTAACAATTGTTTCTTTGCCGTCGATTTCAAAATGGAAAATCAAAAAGAACATTTTCCTCATATTTTGTTTTATTACTTCCGAAAAGGCAAAAACGCTGTGCAAGCTCATAAAAAGTTATGTTATGTATATGGCGAAGATGCTTTAAAATTGCGGCAGTGTCAAAATTCGTTTACTAAATTTCGATCTGGAGATTTTAATGTGAAAGATGCACCACGCTCAGGAAGGCCAATAGAAATTGATGGTGACGAAATAAAGGCACTGATCGATTCGAATCGGCGTTTAACGACACGAGAGATTGCTGAGAATCTTAACATATCGAAATCGAGTGTTGAAAACCATTTAAAACGACTTGGATACATTAGTAAGCTCGATATTTGGGTACCACATGAGCTCAAAGAAATTCATCTCACTAAGCGTATTGACATCTGCGATTCTCTTTCGAAACGTGAGGAAAATGATCCATTTTTGAAACGTATGATAACAGACGACGAAAAATGGATCGTCTACAACAACGTCAAACGAAAAAGATCGTGGAACAAGTGTGATGAACCTGCTGAAAGCACTTGAAAAGCAGATATTCACCAAAGAAAGATTATGCTGTCAGTCTGGTGGGACTTTAAAGGTATTGTGTATTTTGAGCTGCTTGCAAGGAATCAAACCATTAATTCAGACGTATACTGTCGTCAACTGGATAAATTAAATGATGCCATCAAACAGAAACGTCGAGAATTGGTGAATCGCAAAGGTGTTGTGTTTCACCATGATAACGCTAGACCACGTACAAGTTTGGTCACTCGTGAAAAATTGTTGCAGCTTGGATGGGATGTGTTACCATGATGTTACCACATCCACCATATTCGCCAGACCTGGCACCATCAGATTACCATTTGTTTCGTTCTTTGCAAAACGCCTTGAATGGTAAAACCTTGACTGCTGATGAGGATATCAAATCGTTCTTGGAATTGTTTTTTGCTGAAAAAGATAAGAACTTTTTTGAGCGCGGAATCATGAAGTTGCCTGAAAAATGGCAAAAGATAATCAAACAAAATGGACAATATATTGTTTAATAAAGTTTTTGTTTCCCATGAAAAATTCGCTTTTTATTTATATAAAAAAAAAACGCAATTACTTTTTGGCCAACCCAATAGTTTCGCGCGGTCTAACGGCTCCGTTCGACCAACTTGATTCTTACGCAAACGTCGTAGCGAATGGCAACGGAGCGAATTTGTCGTGAATTCCACGTGAGGTGTACCGTTATCGGTTCGGGTATTCTGAGGTGAACGGAACGCGCACGGTATATCTGTCGACATCCAGCAGCATCGGCCGATTGTCGGCAACTTTTCTGTGCACGCGTGCATCGAACTCGTTCTTTTCTTGGCGTTCGCATTGTGAGTTGCTTCGATAATCCCGCGTCTATTCTTCGCGAGAACCGCTGAATCCTCGTTGAATGAAGTGCACGATAGCGTCCCTAATTCCGACGTCCGTTTGTCGACACTGCGGAGCTTCCGGGGAGAAACGCGACGAGCCGCGAAGCCGTAAGCGCGGATTAAAGCTGCGCGGATCTTCCTCTTCGCGGCGGAAGGTGCGCGATCAATCTCGGACAATCGATCTCGCGTGTGATCCATTGTCCTCCACCGGATTACCCATGGCCTACCTCGCGATCATATATCTGCGCTTCTTCATACACTTGACGCGGATAAATGATGGTGCGCGGTTGTAACAAAAACAAATTAAAACGAGCTGCATGTACGCGCGGAAATGCAGTATCACCGTTGCGCCATCATCGACGATTAGAATCGAGAGGGGGATGTTCAGCAATATTGTTTCTGTACGACTGTCGACGATCGGAACAGATGCGAAATGATGAGATAACGAACGAAAGATTCGCATCTCAAGGAATCGCCGATCCGCCTCTCGTGAGGCACGAATCGATGGAGGACTCGCCGGTATCTTCCTACATTTTCTTAGCCGTGGAAATATTTTAATCCAACGGTCGTTCGTGTAATCGACTAACGGACTAACGGGCCGGTTAACTGCGGACTATCGTAATTGCACGTGCCAGGTGTTGATTTTCGCGTGTAAACGGATCGTGAAAACCGATCGGAATAAATTCGCGGGTAACGGGACATTGACAGACGCGCGAACGGGAAATCGCGCAGCGTTGTTGACCGTTTAACGATCCTGCAGTCGTCATTAAGCAGGATCATTTATAATCCCGTGTCCCATTCCATTTACGGGCCTCGCGTAACGCTGTCCGCGGGTCATCGGCGATAATTGCAGATTTACAAATCGATGTAAGTACAATAACATATTATCTATCGTGCGCTATGGTTGTTTCAGCACGCATGGTCATCTTGTTGCGGAGCAAACGAGACGTCAAGGCTCATAAAATTAATTAACTAGTTGAGATTTACAACCGCATCCAAATTATCGCGCAGCAAAACTCGAGTTTGATATTGTGCAGTGCAATTACATACCTGAGACAAAATACGTCTCTCCGGTTCACACGCAAAAGAGATGAGCTTTCAAATGTCAATAGCAGAACTCTGCGACATTCCAGTTTCGTAATTTCGCTTTTATAGTAATTTTACAATAATGACTAGTATGTTTCACTAATATTATTAACATTATTAATATTATTAATTTAATTATCTAAAAATAGGTCGAAAAATCCATAATTATTAATAAGTTACAGCGCGATATTAAAGATATACAAGAATCACAAGAAAGAATCGCGAGAAAGAAGATGTACAGAGCGAAGGACAACTGTTGCTTTTTTGATGTAATTACCAATTTGTTATCTCGAGTGTGAGACGCGAACAAAAAATCGAACAGATGATTGTACCTCTAAAAAAAACCAGCAAGTCATTACATCGAGGTTCATCGAGACCTATCGAGACCTATCGAGGCGACGGATTGATCACCTGCCGCGGCATAAGTGCGTCGTAATGATGAAATAGATTAAAAGATAATGACGTCGAGTCAATGGTAAAGCGTAAAGTACCATTAGCCACCTGAAAATCGGATTAATGATACGTTAAGCGAACGTAATTAATTCGATGCAACAGCAAGATCGATCGACGGAGATACGCCGTGATAAATGACGATTTTGATACCGCATGATAAAGCTTCGACTATCCATCAATAATTTTCCACGAAGTTCTTTTATCTTCTTCTGTAAATAAATTTCGACGATACACTAAACAAATTATTACAAATCGTAATTTAAACCGTCATTCTTTAAGACAGCTTTAACCGAGAGATATTGATTATTTATTAGGCACTACATTCGCGTGTGAACGTTCTCCATGAGAAAACGTTTGTACGAAACGAATGTTTGCACGGAAATTTACTTGATTTCCAACCGAAACAACTCTGTCTAGAGATTTTTCTAATTATGTCTCCGCGCAAGACACACGCATAATAACACATATGTAATTATCGCGTGCTAACGAGTGACAACAACGGCATGAAGAATGAATGAAGGCAGTGTGAAAAATTCCACGAGGCAACGTGCAAAATGACGACGTATTCTAATACGCTAAATACGACCGCATTAAACGCGGACAATCCGATTCGCACGACCTGGATTTTTTTTACGATGCACGTCACGTGACCATGTAATCTTTCATTATGTCAACATGTTTCTCTCGAATATCAAGCATTTTCCGAGGAATTGGCGACATTGGAAGACATACTTGCATTACACATCTTCCTCTATAAAATGGTTTCTAGTCCGTGATTTTTTAGAGCACTTTCGCGCGCCAATTAGGATTGAGATTTTTTCTAGCGGGAAATGATGATTTCACCGTGGTGTTTTAATGCGTTTTTAATGCGTGTTGGACGACCGTGTCAGTGAATAATTTACCTTTCAACTTTCGCATGTTTACGGCGACGCTTAATGAAATAAAAGAGAAGAAACGGTTGCGTTTAGGATGTTTAGCGTAATAAACGGCGCGGTCAAGTTGCATACACATACTTATATGGAAATGCAATTACATCGAGTTGTAATTCCAAATGTAACGCGAAGATAACAGTTTGCCGCCTGCGAGCGCGAATGAGCGTGTTCGCATTCGGACGAAGGATAGGAACGAGAAAAAAATACTTTCTTCAAAGGTGCGGTTTCTCTTGGAGAACGTGCAAACAATAGTCCACGAAGCGTTAAACAACGCTCCCACCGTGTCCAACGGCGATCGCTCGCTACAATGTAACATGCAAATCTCGGTTTAATCAACGGAATTCGCACATTACAAGACGATGCATGTATTGATTCTTAAAATATTGCACATCTTACAAAATCTTAAATAAAGCGATGTAAGATTGAAAGTAGAAATGTCGAAAGTGGAATGGAAATGTTGAAAGTGCAACCAGTGAGAACGCAGACATGCAGACGAATCAAACTAAATGTGATGGCACGCGACTGGTTTCTTATCAGGGCAGAACGGAACGATTTCAGCCTCCTCTATCTCGCGATGATGTATTCGGCGGAACGAACGGCGAAAAAGTAAAAGTGCTCACGGGCTTCAACACTTTCGATTCGTCACTGTCGCTAAAGAAAATCGTGTGTTCGTCACGCTCATTAATCGTCACCTAGTTACGTTTGAGTGTCCGTTGCTGGAATCTTGCTTAGAGAAATTACGCTCCGCTCGATCGTGACGCTGTCTTAAAATTGATTCGCGTCCGAAACTGCCAACGTTGACATTGAATAGTTCCAAAAATAAAATGGCGAATCTTCGCCGTAAAAATTAATCATTTTATCTCTCGTATTCTCGAAACTTATTTTCCGGATAACAGCATTAGAGAACAACCAAATGAGAAAAATTATTTGATTAAATAAAGATAAGTCATTTTGAATAAAATATAGATCTACAAGACGTACTTCATACGTTTCTCCGCGTGATCGATTTCAGCGGACGCGACCAGTGCAGCCTTGACTGATCCGCGGAGGAATTTGCGCTGGACCGGAACACGTTCGCGATTTCATCGATCGCGGGTATAACATGCACGCCTTTACATATACACGCGTTGTATATTTCGACGGTGATTCGACGGGTGAAAATCGACGCGGTCTCGACTGCGTGAGGTAAAAGGCTGAAAGTGTCCGCCACCGCCGCCGCCGCCACGTTACAGGGACTTTCGATTTACGTCGATGCCATGGGAGATATCATGCTGTTTGAACGCTCGTTGCTTCGTCCTGGTTATAATCGTCATCTCGTTTCGTGCCGTTTACGTCTCATATCACCATCTTCGTTCTTCCTGCGAGTGTGCAGCTCACTCCTTTCCACATGAGAATGTAGGTCGCACGGCTGCGTTCACCTTCCAGCAAAAGCAATGTCTTCCAAGGAAGGTCGTCGCCTCGTCGGTCTCCCCGTCTAGAAAGACTCTCTTCCGAACGACGACGCTTTTCCCTTTCGTTAAATTATCCGTCCGTGCGGCTCGATTAATTACCCTATCCGATCTCCGCGACATAAGAAAAATTTATGGGGAACGCGAGGCTGCTTCGACGTCGAATAGAGGCGAGTACAAGGCAAAATCTCTCCCTTTTCCAACGGCTATTAATATGCGCTGAATAGCGTGCAATTAATTTTCATCACTCGTTAATTATCGCTCCCGTGCGCAACGGTTTTAGTAATTGAATATCGTTAATTTAGCAGCACAATTTATTAAGTGGCTCTTCAAGAAACGCCAAGTTTCTCAAATGATTGTCGGTAAATTCAAAAATTTCCATACTCCAAGTTCGTATAATTTGATATAATTTCAATATTAATAAGATCCCAGTTTTCTAACTGCGTAATTAAGTACAACAAATGTGGATAAAATCTGTAGATGATCTTCGCGTACACGTGCGCATGTGTTAAAATGAGCAGCTGGTCCAGGCACGTGCATGCAATCAACCTGGATAATCAATTAAGCCTTTCTGTCAGACGATAACTCGGGAGAACACACACACATACGCGGGGCGATTACTTTCTAGTAATCACGTTTACTCTCGAGAATTATATTCTTCGTTACCTCGAGCTTCGAGATTCGAGAAGCTTCCCTTCTCGAATCATTGTCATCATCAGGCGTATTGTGCCGTCATTAGAAAGTGCGCATCATGTGGAAAGCGTCCACTTTTATCTGATTATCCGGCACTTTGACTTCCCGTGGAACAGCGCGTGAATTTTCCTCGAGAGAAAATCTACCAAGCTTGTGCCAAACGTGCTTATGTCGATATGGTATGAAAAAATGAACAAGAAAAATGTATGTCGCAGACGCGTCGCACGAATTTTCCGCGTACACAAGATTTAGCGTTTAATTGATTCGCTCTAATTAGTTATCGCCGACGCTGGCGCTTAGTTAGAAAGTAAAGTCTCGCGCTGTATACTTACATGTTGGCGGATTCTGAGGTATTTGGGCTGCGTGTGTGCCGCTGCTGCTGCTGTGCCTCGTTATTGTGATCTGAAAAGAGGGAAAAGGTGATGGTTTCAGATCTTCTCGCTTAATGAGATACGATTGTTAGAGCTAACTAAGCCGCGCTATCGCCCGTGTTAGCTACGCCGGTAGTGAGCGTTTCGCTGGGATGCAATTAAAACAACACAATGTGCACGATATTGTAACACGTGTGTAATATACCATAGTCCGTACCGTGAATATCTTAAATATTCAATGTTCAAGTGAGAAAAGTCCGTGTCTTAAATACTTAAACTTCGACAGGTTCACACAAGGCCGTTCTTGAAGCCCACTCGCGGCGTAATTCGCTATATGAATATGGAACGACGTGGTTTACAATGGATGGGACGCGGAACAAGAAGTCATGTAAAGGAGTAAACGGGAAAAGGATCGTGGAAAAAGTTACGTAAAATTCTAGATAACCGACGCGTTGGATAAACATCGCGGGAGAAAGAAAGATGAAGCGCGGAAAAAGAGAGTGGTGTGCACTTTTACCAGTTAGATGGCACGTATCCATCGAAGGATTATTCCTGGTGACGGAGCAAGTTGCCACAATTGGCGGTATGATATCATCGACTTGTAGCGAAGTCAGTGACGAAATAGGCGCGACTGATTCTGAGAAAAAAGCTGATCCGACACTCGAGCCATAAGACGCTTCGAGACGGATCTGCGCGATTTGCATAAAGTAATCTCGCTTAAAGTGCGGGTAATTACGATCAATAAGCTTGTCATCCGCGTGGCGTGTCAGTACAAGTGATGACCTATTGCGAATTTATTTTTAATAACTTCGCGGTATCATCCACTTTAACAGTGATGCCTCGCAATGACGCGATCGTTGCGAGGCATTTTTGTGAGATGCATCTGGTTTGCGTTATGTGCAAAGTGATCGAAGAATATATCTTTAAATTTATATATTTTACATTATAACTCTAAAAATGTATAGCGTGGAATATTTAAAAATATTGTTATATCATTAATCACGATGAGAGGGAAAGAAAAAGATTAGGAAGAACTTGCTACTGTAATAATCTCGCTAATTGCAAACTTGCGAATCCATTCATCGCACTGTGCCGATATTATCTGTTTAATAGATCAAACAAATTGGCGATGTGGTTCTCTATAATTTACGGAATTGGCAATGTAATTTAGAATATGTTTCGAATATTTTTGCATCGCGCGATACGTGTGATGGACTTCTTCCAACATCCATTCCATCTTTGCATCCAAGTATTAATTTAACGGCGCGAGATCAATGATTGATCGTCACCTGATCAAAGTGTGCGATATGAAAGTCTCGCGAAAATGTCAAGCTCGACTAGACTCGATCGTCTCTCGACATTCTAGCTGTATCCAGAATGTATGAATCATACTGTTTTTACTTCTCACAATATCAATATCAGAGTTATTCCAGGTGACTAGCATCACTATTTATAAAAATTTCAAGGACAATAATGATTTTTTCAAAATATCAGACATTATCAACGATGATCAGCAATGACGGAATTAATGATTGAAATACAATTCAATACTCTTGCAGCTGGCAACACTCGTAAAGTTCATTCCGGGAGCTCACTTGTAACGCTTAAAATCGGCGGCGCTTCGTCGTTCCAACGCAAGGAAAGAAATGAAACTGATGATTAATTTCTTAAGTGAAACTGTGTAGAAACTGCTCGTTCATACAAGGTTATAAACGAGACAAGGCAAGGAAAGGCTTTTGTACATGAAGTGAGACGCGGTGAGTCGATAATGGAAAAGACGTGCAGAGCATCAACGTATCTGCAGGTAAACTCGCCTCTAATTACGCTATCCGGCGAAACACGTAATATCGCGAGTCTATTTTTAGATCAACAACGATGAGATACATGGGTACTGTAATTGCCTTCCATCTATCCAATTCGAAACTCATTACTGTGCAGCGCTCCTTAGATCGCGGTCAATTTCGCGTAATACGTAATGCGCAACTATAACGTAATTGCAATGACAGACACATCGAATTATTCTGGACGATTTAGTCGGGGGAACGAAGCAAATTGACGTGAGTCCACGTGCCCACCGTAAAGTGCTTTTATTGACATTTAAACGGTTCATGATTGAGCGTTTCGCGAAAACTGATCTACACAAGTCCGTGAAAACATCGATAAAGAGATCCAACTGATGGTGAAAAGACATAAGTGATACAAGGACGCTGATGTCTCGCCACGTAATCTCTCCTCGACATACTTCTGTTTCTCCATCGTTCCCAAGTTGGGCATCGTCGGGTGAATGAACGAAACCGAACAAATCCAAGTGAGATCAATAACTGAAATGTAGAGAAGAACGATTTAGAAACTATCTCCTTCACGTCACCGGAAGAGCCTCGTGATCCTTTCTCGTACGCGATCTCGAGATCTATTGTTGATCAAAAATAACTCTATGCCTTGTGCAAAGACGATCACTCCTCAGATCGGTGGTTGCTTGCACGACGGAAAGTTTCACGACAGAAGTCTCTTGGTGGCGAGTACTGACGTCAGCATGGCAGGCGGCGTGTTCGTCCGTGCAATGAAAGTGGTCTAACGAGTCACTGGCCATTCAAGTGTATACACACGGAACGACGTGGCCCCTTGCACGCTCCTTTCCCCCTTCTCTCCTGCCATGGCAGTATATATTTGTGTTTAATAATCTTGCACCGGAGCAAAGGCAAGAGTAGGAAAACCGCGTCTGGCGGCTGGCCGATTTTGATCGGGCAGCCGCCGTCCCATTAATTTGACGGACCTCCCTGCGGGCCCCTGTGGCGAGACGGATTATCACGGAGATCGGTATCGCTCGAGGCGATTCCCTCGCGCGATATAATTGGATCGAAACGTCGTGGATGTGATTCAAACGCGAAGCGCGGAGGCCAGAGATACCTCGATAAAGCGCAGCGGCACGGCACGGAGTTACCCGCCAGCAGCCAGACCGGACCATATAAGGTCCGCGGCGTTCCATCCGATGGAATCCATCGAGGACTGACCTTCCACAATGCCTCGCTCCGTCCGCAAAACGCATCTCCCTTCTTCTTATAGCGAAACAAAGAGGAGCCAAAGAAACCACTTGGAATCTTCGGCACTAATGGCGTTAATTCATTTTCTTATTATCCACATTATTCAATTACAACATAAGAATTTTCATCTCGTGTATATTATTATTTTTATTATAGACGTACAATATTATTAAGTATGTCGCTAACATCACGTAACAGCTTGTGATTGCTACGCGAACGTCATCGTCGGGAAAGACCCTCGCGCGTCAAGTAGTTCAACGGGTAATTGGAGCGGTGGACAACGGCCGATCGACAGCAGCGATCGCGGATCTAACGTGGGCCGTGGATCTCCTTGGAATCGCCGCCCATTTACTCGCTCCTTTGCTATTGCAGACACAGTTCTGTGCGACTCTTGCTAGTTAGTCACTCACGTACGCGACTCCTGTCGTGGCGCGTGCTCCCGTGACATCGTGATCTAACGCCGCGAGGCGAAGTCGCGCGATCGTGCATACCTATCGTTAGTATGAACGGCGCCGTTCCGGACTTTCCGATAGGGAAAGGGAGACCTTTCAGAACTTCGTCGCGTCGCGTGGGCGCGAGGGGATTGCGCGAGTTCGTTCGCGACGACTTCCGAACTGTAGACACCGCACACACCCACGCTCGGAATCCTCTAGATGCTCTATCGCAACGGCTGATCGCACGTCACGCGATTTCGCCGGTCTCTAATCGACCAAGTGGCTCGATTAAGCGAAACCTAATTTGGATCTGCTGGGTGGATGAATAGATCTGTATACCCGGCGATTCGACGCACACGTTGGGACATCAGAAGTTTGTACAGTATATCTCGGAGAAGGAAATGAAATGTTTGTGCGACGCGATTTTTGACTTTCTCTTCTGTCCGCCAGCACACATTCTATTGATCTTTCCGACCCAGCCGTGTCGCATGAAATGTTTGCTAGGAACATTATCGCCTTTGTGTTTCTACTGCACCGCTGATGGGAAGTGAGAGCATGGTTCACAAAGATCTGAGGGATCCTTTCCTCAACAAGAAGCCGTTGTCTATAACGAAGAATAATATAGTTTTATGAAAGACCGTTTAGAAATACACATAAGCCTTTCCTTTGAACGGAAACTCGTTTCAAAACAATTATGATGTAACATACTGGTCAAAATCGGTTTGCTTGTAAATTAATTACGTATATGTTATAAAGATCTTGTTTTTCCTTGTTTTGTAATAGAGAAATAGAGGAACATGTGGCTTTATAAAGCGCACGTACTGCGTCACACTTCCGGCTATCGGCGATCGTTTATCGACTATCCCTATAGAGTGAAATGTCTATGGAAACATGCCAGCGAGCTCTAGGCTCTCCAAGATCCCGCGCTCTTTAAAAGAACACGAGGTAAAAGTGGGCGCGGCAGTTTCCCCCGAACGGATTGTCTTTCCTTCTTACATGGCTCGGGGTGTTTCGGTAAAACTCACCACCTCGTTTCTTATTTCATTCGTTGCTAAAACATATCTCAGATTCTATGTCATGAAAGACTTTTTTTACAACGAATATCCGTGAACATTATAATTATATCAAGTTACATTTTAATGTTATATATAATATATAATAATTTTAATGTTATATAAAATACATGCATCTATATGTTTAAATTCTGCGGTGTAATTGGAGAACGCGAATAATTCAGACATTTTAATTATGATATATTTAGCTTCATATCCAATATTTTATATATGTATTATAATACTGTCAGCAAATATATACTGACAATAAAAGAAAACATTTTACAATAATGAATGGACGTACTTGGTAATTTTTTACGCCATTCGTTAATGACGTGTATGTCAAAGATCCTTTTGTAGAGATCTAAACCGCGTATAAACGCCAAGTTTAGCGTAATTGCCGATTATTATGTGTTACATAATGACAAGATCACCGCCTCTTGAATGGGTTAATGACATTAAATCCGTCAACCTCTTATCATGAGGACAATCCCACGACTATTGTCAGGATAGTGACATAATATCCTCCGAAACCGTCATGAGCAAGCTAACATCATTATATTTATTATATTAAATATTTGCATTGCTGAAATTTTTATTTACATCTTTTTAATGCTACAATCAAATTCATAATTTGAAGATATGTTTCATATTATAAACTTAATAATAATGGATTAATTAAATAAATTTAAGTTTTTATTTTAAAATGATTTGAGGAAAATAAAATCAAATTACTCGATTAATTTATAAGATATCTAATCAGGAAATCATTTTTTTATTTTTGTCCTCTGCTTTTATATGCCAGATGCTATCTACGTTTCCATATTTGCCGCTTTTTGTACTATAATCAAATAACTTTCAAGAACCGAAGGCGGGTAGGCAAACTCAAATATCGATCGGACACATTTCTACGTTGGTCATAATCAAAAAAGTATGACATGCCACTACGTGATTAGAGAGAAAATCTCACGCGCGCGTATTCCGTCTATGTGCCTGAAAATCGTTCGAAAGTCGTCGAGCTGCTTTCTCATAAAATTGTTCGTCAAATATTCATCGACAAGAACGTCCATTTGAATATTGGGCCCGCAACTGTTTAATACGTCAACGTGGGACAACTGCAGACATTTTTCTGGGATGTGTCTGCTGTGCCAACAAAAGATTACATAATGCGCCACATACCCAACCAACACAAGCATGTGCAACACGGCACGCATGGAGAAAGTGTGCGTACATATTGCAGACACATTAATTCACGTTGTCCGAAACGATAGTGAGAGCGATCACGCATTTATTCCCCATTACAACTTATCCACTTGTCCTTCAATTTCAGGTCGAGTCGAGTCGAACGTAAAGATGATAATTAATAAAATTTTTTATAGAACTATTAATGATTGTACAATCGCGCGAAATAAAAGCACTATTCCCATTATTATTTTATGATATTTCCTTTTTACAATCGTTATTGAAAGAGTCATTTATCTTTTCCATGTGAATTACATATATAGATAAGCGATTGGAACAATTTCGAGCAATTAGATTACGAATATTGTAAGAGAGATGGAAATTTTATAATATTTTTGAATTGGATTAAATAAAATATATGGAATAAGGAGAAAGTATTTAATTATGTAATAGAATTACATAATAAAGAAAAATTATGTATATTTAGTCAAACCAAATGTATTATCCACCATATATATAATATATATGTGTTGTTATTATTAATACAAAGTTGCAAATATGCCAATATGTTTGATTAATTAATATTTCAGAAGAAATAAAAAGATCGGATCAATCGAATAATTATAATATTTCCATCTTATATTTTCAATATAAAAATTTGATGCACAGAACAGCAATAATTTTTTTATATTTACTCACCACCAGAAAAGCCAGCGCGATCCCCCTCCAGTCCATGGCTAAAATAAAAGAGAAAGTCTTATTAATAACTGGGTCGAACTCCCGTGAGAGTACGATCAACCGCGCAAACATCGCCTTCACCGTACGAGAAGCGGCAAATTCAAAAATACGCGGCTTCTTATCATGTTTACACGCTCGTCCAAAAACTATTTCTTATCAGTATTATCAATGATGCAATAGCAACCCGATTACTAACAAATTTACCGAGTTTATTTCATTATTATAAATTTACAATCTTAAATTAAACATTTCAATATCATCAAACCAAACGTTTATACATCCTAATAAAATATTACATACACGTTAATAAATATATTTACTCACAAAGCAATTTATATTATCAAAATTAAAAATTTGGATCTTCTTATTCTAGCCTACAGGAATCGGAATCAAATCTGTTGACGAATAGAAAAAAGAAAATTATAGCATGCTTTTCTCCCCATGACGTCATCCTGGATGAGGGTTAAGGCCGATCTCGGCAGACGGTAGACGTTTTCAAGCGGGTTAGTATAGCGGGGCCCGTTCGCGTTCGGGTGCAGGCTCCGCAGCAGCCTGTCGAGAAAGCGACACGCTCGTTCGCGAAGGCGGCGGCGGTGGCGACGGTGGTGTGTACGATGCAACGTTCACTTTTTAGAACACCACGATAGGCGGCGGCGACGGCGACGGTGGTGGAGCATGGTCGACCTCGACCACCATCGGACCACCATGGTCGGCTGTGGACGCGCGGCCGCCATTTTCACGCGCGCGCCGAGCCCTTTTTCGATGGCTGGCGCCGGATGTATGCCGCAGCATGCTCGGTGATTTACGAGACCGACATCCCGCGAGGCACCGCCGCGGCTTCCTTTCTTACGGTGACTGCGTCGGGTTCTCGATCGCGGCCAGGGACACGCTCCTCGTAGTACTCGCCTCACGGCCTCGAGACAAAAAATTCTTTGCCTTAAGGGACGCGCGATTTGTATTTTAGAAGAACCTAAAGAACCGAGTAATATTGCAGCAGCAAACAAATTTGTTTGCGCTTGTTTTTTAAAGAGAGATATCATTAAGGAAAATTAACTGTTTGCATCTCTTTCACATAATGCCAATATAAACCGTTTTAAAACCGTCTTGTTATAACGGAGTTATCAGTGTCAACCGTATATCAGCAAGGTCGAATGCTCTGTGCAGCAAGCGAGGATATTTCGGTAGCGGAAACAGCTGTCGCGCAGGTGATTTAAGGTTTCGGTTAGTGGGGGAGTCACGACGGATAATAAAAGAATTCAAGGCCGTTATAACGAGCGGTACTTACGTGGGAACAATACTACGCTTGGAAATTTTGCTCTCTCTCTCCATTCAAAAATTAAAAAGAGAATGAAAAAATAGCGGTAATCTACGCGCAATGTTTCTGTAGTTATAACAGAGCCTTGACTGATGCATAAATTATTTTTCATATAAAACTCTAGCATATATACTATATACATTTTATCTTTATCTAGAATCTGTATATATTCTTCATATATTTATATATCAAGAATATAAAATATTAATAAGTACTATCTAAGTAATAATAATCACATAAATATATAATCATTAATTTTTACAAATTTGATAACGCAATTAAAAATTAATAGAAAGGATGATGTAATTAAGTGATGTAATTAAGTGACAAACAAAAGTGAAGTGAGTTTTTATATTGATATTTATACTGAAATACGTCAAGCGTTGAAATCACCGAAGACTTTAACGCCTGCGTGTAAGCGTGCATAAAACGGAACTATTACTAGCGACTTGAATGCTGCGTGTTATGCGCGCTTAACCGCGCAAATTGAAAATTCGCGCGATGTTTTAATAACTGACTTAATCAATTTTTCAGATTTTTACTATATAAAGAGTGCGCAAATTGACCAGAAACATTATAATTAAGACTATCATCTGTGATGATCGTTTAGTCGTACACCGAGAAAAATGGTTTGATTGTACCAACAAGACGTATATGATAGAATGCAGTTTGATGAAATCAAGCAGAATTTCTAGTTATCACGATAGGACTGGATATTCTATAACTAGAACGTTTGATAGACTGTACTATATATATAAGCTGGTAATTCCTAAAGGAATTCGTCCATTTTCCAACAAACAAACTGGTTGAACCTACTAGATTTCTAATTAATGCAACCAGATTTTTTTTCAGTGTATGCATACGCGATAAGTCCGTCCTGAAGTTGCCTTTAATTCGCCCCAGCAATGACTTCGAAATATGCATATAACCTACACGCGCAGCTTTACGAAGAATGAAACCTTGATGCCTGCATATTTGGTTAAGGCTCGCCCACAGCGCGATGCGCCGATGAGCTCGACGAATGGGAGAAGCCTTGTGCTCGTTTTCGTTGCATAACGCCGTTATTAAAGCGGCTGTTAAATTGAAATTATCCGGCCGATTCTCAGTTATCACGTCACGCATCTTTTGTTTAGCCACTTGATTGTCCCGCGGTATTATCAATGATTTCGCAAAGCAATGTTGAAGTACGCGTTGGCAGAAATGCACCCGTTGGATCAAGACCGTTGAAATTTTTGCGGATCGAATCTTTTTAAGAGTAAAAAATGGCGCTATCTTCTTATAATTGAGACCACTTTAATTCTCGTGGCGATATTTAATAAAGATTGAGATTTTTCTTTTCACATTGATTCAAAATGAACTTAATAATTAATAAAGTTAATAAAAAGGCAATACCCATACAGCACCGATTAATACAGAAAGCTTTCAGGAAGGTTTTAAAATCATTTCAAGATTTCACATTTCATATGCAACATTTCTGAAAGGATTCCGCAATATGTCATATGAAATGTTGCAACAGAAATGTTTCTAAAACCTACCACATGCAATAAATTTGAAAAAATGTGAATATTGTAAAAAGTAAAATTATATATATATATACCTAGACCAAGTATTCGATCTTTAGTGAAGCTAACCAGTTGACAAAAAAATGCATTATCTTCACGTATCCTTTTTTTCTTTCAAATATAAGTGTTGGTTGAACAGAGAATTATCTATATAATTCTTTCTTTTTAATCAACTATTTGGAGGAAGAAAAAGGAAAATATATAATATAAGAATGGCTCTTTGTCAATGTGCCAACAATTCACGCTTTTTAAAGGGAAACTTGGTGAATACTTGGTTTAGCTATGTATGTGTATATCTATATATCTTATATATATAGATATATATGCATACTATATACATCTTATATATATTATGTATTTTTTTCATTAAGCATATTTCAGAAATCATATTTATTATATTAATTAGATTGCAAATATTAAATAAAAACGTACAATAAAAATAATAAATACATTTTATATATAATTTTTATTATAACTTTTTAGTATTTGCAATCTTCTGAATACTCGTATAATAAATTTAAATATAATTTCTGAAGTATTTTCAATTTATTTTAATAAGAGCTTTGTAATTTGTGTGCAACATCATAGGAAAGTTTCAAAATTATTTCAATCAACCTTTAGTAATATATCAAAAAGATTTCAGCTATTTTAATAATCTTTCGGCAATATTTCAGAAAGGTTGCAGATTGATCTATACCTTTCAGCAACCTTTCTATAAGGTTTTGAATGCAAGTGTCGCGGACATTTTGCTATTCCGGAGTTGTCTCATAACTGTTGCAGAAACATTTTGCAATATTTATGAGATGCTTTCATCCGTCAGATGAAATACTTCTGAAATATTTCTGAAATGTTTTCGCGCTGTATGGGTAGCAATTAATAATGCTCACCTATTGCTTCTTTTCAAAGTCTCCAAAAATAATTCCCGGTTACTCGGGCTCGGCGTGATGACACCGTGCGGCGAAAATTCTTCTCCTTTCGTTACGCGTTCGCCAACTCGAGGGAACGAATGTGAGCGAAAATGAATTCGTGAAAGTGTCGCGAATCACACCAGAAGCAGAAGTAGGGAAGAAGTTCCTCGATAACGTGATCAATTGGCCCGATTGGTCGATTATTTAATAATCTCAGCTACGGTAGATCGTCGGTGGTTTCGCAAAGTGTCGAAAGCGCGTCCTCGCCGGCCACAAAATCCACCTCGTGCACGTCGACATCACAGACGAATTGCTATATCCTTCCTTCCGTTTCCCTTTCTTTTCTCTTTCTCTCTCTCTCTTGCTCCAGAATTTCGCGATGTCCGCGTCTCCACGCAGGATGGATCAACTTCCCCTGATCGATGATCGTTTCGAAACGCACTCGCGTAACTCTCGACTGATCACCTTTCGTACGAGATCACGCGCGGTTCGAACCGATCGCGAGACGAGGCGAGCATCGAAACGCACCTCTCCCCTCTGCCAATTTAACCGAATTGCCGCGAATGACGCGCACGCATGCGCGCAACTTTTTCAAACGGACACCTTTTTCGCGCGCGATCGACGCCCTCCCTCGATGGCCGTTCGGAGTTTCGGAGTTGTCTCAATCTCGAGCCCGATCTCGATCGCGCGGAAACATCCGTTTCACGCTGTCGCAATGTCGTTTTTTTAACGATATTTAAGTATTCGCGGAGCGATCTGTTTAATAAATAAGTGTGTATGGGAGTATACGGGAGTATCGGAGCGTTCACTATCTCGATCGTGCCGTTGCAGTTCGCGTTGCGAGCGCGTGCTTCTCGTCCATCCTCGGTCGCTTACGTGTCGTTTCTCACTCGGTCCCCTTATTTTGACACTGCACTTTTGCACTTACTGGGTCCTCCGATCTCCATGAGGCCCGGTTAAGCGTGGAGGAAGAGTGCGCCGCGGAGGAGAAGTCCGTTACGACCGACGCGAGGCTCGAGACTGAACGGCCGTTCGGCTCGCGGCGCCGCACTTCGTGCTTCCTCGTGGGACGTCCACGAGTGAGAGAGAGAAAGAGAAACGATCACATTGAACAGAGAAGAGATTCCGCGTGAGAGAGAAAGAGAGAGAGAGTAAAGCCGCCTACGTGACGAGGGAAAGAGAAACAATGATATAAACTGCGGTTTGAGTCCTGGGAGAAAAAGAAACGGCGAGATCGAGGTGATCGAGGGCGGGTGGGCGCGATGTAGATGGTGGTACAAGAAGGAGTTCTGCACGAGAGTCGCTTTTCAAAGGAAGAAAAAGAGAGGAGACGCGAGGCAAAAGGAGATAGCGAAAAGGACAGAAAGAGAGTTGTACTCGCGAGCGATGTGTAAAAGACGAAGATAGAGTCTTGATAAGATAGAGATGGTAGACGTGTGATGAGACGTAAGAAAAAGAGAAAGGAGGAAGGTCGCGTCCCTCTCTTTCTCGTTCGATTAGCGGACGTCACGCGGGTACGATCGCGCGAAAGATGCTGCAGGCACGGGAGGATGTGGGAGAGTAAAGAACGTGCGAAAGGGATGTACATACGAGAAGGAGGAAGACGGAATGAGTTTACGTCATCGTCTGAATTGGTCGTGCTGTCATCGTCGCGCGCGATGGTACCCTTCGGGGTGGAGAAAATATTGTTCCTTTGACACCAGACAAAATGATTCACGATATATCGTATTTTAATTACAATATCTTAATTACGAATCCAGATCAATTTTGCAATATACGATGAGCAACAATAAACTGTTAAAAAATTAATTTTATTATGTTAATAGTTACATAATCGTAATATATTTTAATAAACAAAACCTTAGTTTTTAAAATTCAATTCTTCGTACGCGATATTTTTGCCATCTATACTTCATTTAATTATGTTTAGTACAATATTTGAAAAATAGAGTTGAGGAAATATTATGATTAAAAGGAAAAGATAAAAGTGTGATAAGGATAAGGAGTCACTCGAATCTCTAAAACTAACTTTTTTTATTCGCGCTGCCACTTTATACTCATTCTTATTGTATCCAATGTGATTTAAATTACCTCCATCTCATCAGCCACTCATTTTATCCCTAACTACATATATGTGTGTATATATATATACTACAAACAATCTCACGTACAAAAATAATTATAACAACAATAAGAGATGGTAAACAACAAAGATTCAGTAACATATAATTCACATTCATGAAGAGTAATAATACACTTATTTCTTTACGTACGGATCGCGTGTATGCAAAAGGTGTTTTAAATCTTATGGTCCTGCATTCCGTTGCTTATACATATCAAAAGGGATTCCTACGTTTCGGTACTTTGCTTACGTAAAATGATATTCCCAGTACGTAAAAATTGTTCTGGACGTGCGACACATACGTGTGTGTGTGTGTGTCGTAACAGAAAACAATTATGTAAAACTATCGGCGAAACCCGAAATAGAATGCACAGACACGTATGCTCAGAATGATGATTTTACATATAAAAAGTTTCCTTAAAGTATGTATTACAACCTTAAGTGAATATGATATCGATATAGCAACGATTCTCTATATAATCTTCAATGCGATATTTCTGAAAATTGAACAAAGTTCTTTCCAAAGGGATTATACCTGCGACAATTTAATCAATGAGATATTTTAATCGTGAAACCTGCGACTTCTGCATTAAGCTCCATTATTTCAACTACTATTCTTCGATCTTCTCGATCATAATCGAGAGAAGTTATTGACCTTTTTTTCGATTAATTACCTTCGATTTGCTTTATATAATGTCTTAAAATATTTACTTTCACTTATTTAATTATACAAAATAATCGTTAGCATGCGCACCGTTCGCAAACAAAACAGAACAATAATAATAATAATAATAATAATAATAAAACAATTAACGTGACATTTTCAATAAACGCACCACGATCGTAATCACAATATCATTGTAGCAACTTGTATAATCATCTTTTCATCGTGTTAAGTATCGAAAGTCGTACACGCAATTCGACGTACTTAGCAGCAATGTAGCGATATGAGTTTCGCAACAGTATTCTTTACATCGCGCTTTTATGACATCCAATGCGTCTGTTTTTAATAATGGCGTAACTTCGCGTGCCTCTTTGACTTGGTGAACACCGGTTGCTTAACAGTATCACAACATGGACCTTCAAACACGTAATACAGCGATATTAGGAGAACTCTACTAGAATACATTGGATAAATATATGTGTATATATGTATATATAAGTCATATGGCGCATATCATAGTACTGTACATATTTTCACCATGGAAACATTAAAGGAAGTGTAAGTAAAAAGGCACTATTTCTGGGTATGGGAAAGAATCAGCTTCTTTAGGCCTCCCTGATTTCTATCAAAGTCCCTCATCATCACATCACAGACCTCGCATTGACAGAAGTTACGCCGCTGCGAACGTGTCACCCTCATTTCATTATACCTTGTATACTTGTAAAGTCTTGATCCATTATTCATTCATCATGGAACATACCGATTTTTTTTCTTTTCTTTTTTATCAAAGTAAATCATAAATAGCCAGTTCTTAAATTCAACATGCGCAAGCATATTCAACAGTACGATGGAAGCATAAATGATTGTTACTTATACTTTATAAACTAGAATGGAATTCATTATATGCTACAAAATGATGGAATTTCATCTTATTATCGCATACAGTTGACTAGTCATTGGGAAAATTATTACTTGGCAAGTGGATGTTCAATTGTTCCGCGCACACTTTCAACGTGCCATGGTTTTTTTAGTCACAATGAATATCAGCTTGCCCCGTATAATCGCGTTATGTAAAAACACCGGTGTTGCATTTATATTGACTCCCGAGGATGACATCGATTTACAACAATCATTCCATTAAACGGGTGTTTCGTGATCAGTCTCTTCGATTCTTCCCAATCTCCAAGCATTTGGATCCCCTGCCGCTGTAAATTAACGCAGTAGTATTTTAAATAACTAAGACAATATCTTACTGTAATATAAAAATCAGAGTTTTAAATAAATTGTATCACGATTTACACGTGTGCTCTATTACAGTCGTACCTACTGACTATACACAAGTTATAAAGTTCGCATGACATATATCTTTTAAATCAATATCTTGCACGTAAGTGGAAACGTGTCTCTATAAAAATATTCTACTCAGCCGTGAAATTAAAGGAATTCCAAAGAAAGACATGCAAGAATCTAAATATCTATAAATATAAATGAAACATAAATTTATCTTTGGATTATACACTACTTATGAATTTTCGATATAAAACATGCTGTTCTAAAACTATTATACTCTATACATCCCACTTCTAAATGCTACTTTTCGTATACTTCAATTATGTGCGATAAAAATTTTCGAAACCATACGGAACTCACCTCGATATAATACCCAGAAAAAAACAGTGAACGATTCTGTGACATTTGTGTAATGTATACGCATCCATTGCAGGAACATAACATGTACACCACATACGGATTTTGTGCTAGAGCATTGCACAATCGGCAGGCAAGAATTTTACAGCGAAGTCTGAACGTTGCACGACATAGGGTGTGGGGAAAATGTACAGGATGGTACACGTGGGCGATTCGTATGGTGTAAAGTATTGTTCAGCACTTCTTGATTCGTGTACAGCAGCGGCATTCTCTCTTCTATTTCCGAAACGAAATCGACGTCGATGCAAAATTATAAAAAAAGGGGTGCACATAAATAAATATAAGATTTATAACACATTTTTATCGCTACTTCCTGACGCAATCAAAAAATAAAAATAAAAAAACGACAAAGGTTGTATTACTTTGAAATGGAAAATATCATGATATGTTGTAAAAACATATTATGAATTAATAGTATATTCTGTAAGATATCAGTCACAACTCTTTTAGTTAACTTTCTTGAAATGCAGTGATTCATTTTGATATATTGGTGCAAAACTTTCAATAGCATAACAAAAACTAAAAATACGTATATGTGCATATCATAAATAAAATCATACTTGCAGAGATCGTGTTGAGAATTAAAAGGAATATTACAAGTTAATTAAATTGTAAAAATTAAAAAACCACACGCGGGACATGCACATGCCTGAGTTCGGGAAAAATGTGCATTTTGCTAATTAGAGATTGCTGATAAAAAAAATAATAAAATAATGAAACGTTATACAGAGGGTACAGTTTCTTCTTTTAAGAAAAAAAATATAGTGTGTACTACAATATGTTAAAAGATACTGTGATAAACGTAATTCAAAGTAATACAAGAAGGAAAGAGATAAAATTTTATGATACACATTTTCGGCTAAATTCCTGGATATTAAGTAGAATAGGAATCATAAATGCAGCACAAATACATACCTTGAAGTTGACGACTGATGAGAGCAGTAATGCCTTGACTGTCACCAGTCTTTTTTACAACAAAAAGTTTCGTATCAGCGTCGTTTTCTAAGGCTCCAATTCCACCTAGACCAATTATCTGTCCATTCTGTTGATGATGACTGCTCGCAGCCATCGTTTCGCTCACCTGCAAAAACATGTAGCGAAGCGCATTCAATCAACTTCTTTGCTGGACTTGAGACTTGGACTTTAACTTAACGAGCAATATGTACACAAACATTGTACCTGCATCAATTTTTTAACTACGTCTCTGCCGAGAATGTGATCAAACACTGCCTGCAGGAATTGATCGCTAATTATGCTTAATTTTAGTTTGTCCCTATGCCATAATAATATCCTTGACTCTTCCATAGCTGTTATTGATACCTAAAGAAAAAATATAATTTGAAGTGTGCACGTGTACTTGTTTGTACGTATGTATTGTGAATTCGCTTATTGGAATTACTCTTGATAAGCCTGATAAAAGAATCGCCGATATAAGAAATCGATGATAAAGATATACAACGCATTTGATAAAGATTTTTACCTGGAAGTACTCGTCTGTCGAGACGCCAAACCATTCCGGGGAATCCAGGAACTGATGTGGGAAGACAATATGCAATGCTCTCCCATTTTGTGAGACAACTAGCCTGAAAAGAATAAAAGTACTATGTATAAAATACTAATATATATTTATGCAATCTATATACATAAAACAAATATATAGAACTTTTGTAACGATGAATATATCCCGAAAAAACTTCAATAAGGTGCATTCTTACTTTCCTGACAGCACCAACGATAATGAATCGACTTTGGTCACTTTTTCTTGTGCATAAACTTCTTGATATTTTAACTGACGAATGACCTTCATGCAATTTAATACTCTTCTGAATTGATGACGGGACACCCGCAATGGCTGGAATACTGCAACGTATACCTAAATAAAAGGAGATGGCGATAAAACAAATTTCTTAGCTAGCTACTTTGAATATGAGGATAAATCAATACATCAAGGGCTTTGAACAGAACTTCATCTGCATTGTTGGGCTATATTGTTATACGATATGTATCACTAATTACTTGCTAATATTTAAGGATAGATTTCGCTACGTCCAAGATAGAATAGATAGCAGTTGATCTCAGCCACTAAATCTCATAACACACCACTCGATTTCGATAAAAACCAAATGAATATATCACTGATAAGACATATTTGTAATAATAGTGCAAAAATAAATAAATAAGAAACCTTTGTGTATGATACAAACGCTGCAGCCAAACAAAAAGCAAATTACAAAGAGATCGTCGTATTGCTAACTATACTACACACACTTCTCAAATTTCTAATATATATCCATTCGTAAGGTATACGAGACAGTAATTCTGCGAAATATATAGATAAATAAAAATTTATAAAACAAATTCCATATTTTAAATAAACTAGATTAACGACACACATTTATATCGCATTTCAATGAGATTTGACTTTTTTCTCTATAAAGTTTGTAAATTATATTAATAATTATCGATATATAATATTATCAATAACAATTTATATACTCTATATCTATACAAATAAAAAATAAATAAACATGCAATTTGCAATAGATTACTTTATGAGAACTATAAGTATGTTTCTCTGCTATCGAATTGTTCAATATATATGAAACAAGTAAACTAGATTATTAAGAAAATTATGCATGATTACTTTTGAAGATGTAGGAATAATAGAATCTTGAAAGGATGTTAAGATATTACTCCCTGAAATCATTGTCTTCTACTTGATCTTCGATCTCTTACCTCTTCGATTTCCCTTGTAAACTTGATAGGCCTGAGCTTGTAAAGAAGCGTGCATACATGGACGAAGTTGATGGCAACAAAGAGAGCATTCCAGAGAGCAGCGTCCAGCCAGCAAGCTATTGTCCAGCCCCACAAAGCAAGAAAGGCACAGCCCACGAGTAGAGTGCACCTTAAATAGAGTACACCATGTATGCCGCTCGGTGCAAGGTGTGACAATAGGAAGAAGGCATTTGCGAGTTGAAAGTAGATGTGGTTCACGTAAATTCCTTGATAGGGTTGGCAGGTAAGAGCTCCGTACAGAAAGGTTGGAGGCACTATCGGCGAATGAGGATAACCGGATCCATGGCTGACCACTGACAGTCCAGTACCTACACAGACACGAGAGCAACACATTTCGGGCGATCGAATGGCGTACGGTCGTCACGACTTGAGAAAATCATCATCCTTCGGTTCGCGCGAGTTTTCAAATGCGAGGATTTGTCAAATGTACCCTCTCTATTGTCAGTGGTCACATTCCTGCATTCGTCGTTCTCGTGGTGTGCCGACGCTGGTGTCGGTACCGACGATACCTCCGACGTGACGGTACTATGGGGGACATTGGACGCCGCCGCATTCGCTAGACTGACATCGATGGTGATGGAGCTCCAGTACAGAAGCGCGATGAATGAGACGGAGGTACCCAAGCCTACTCGGCTTCCTATCGGGTCGAAGCAGATCCACATCCCCGCATTACCACCAAGCTGGACCAATTTCGTTTCTTTAATCACATTTAAATCATTTCCTTCAATAATCACACTTTTTTTCCAAAATTGATGTAACTATCATAATCAAATTTACATAGTGAAATAATACTTATTATTTTATCAATATTAATGATGCGGATTAATTAGGTCGCTTCGCGATTTTGCACTATCACAATCTTACGACTTAAATATTGTATTAATGTGTATTAGACTACTCTAGTAATGATTACATTCCATACTTATTCATAAATGATGTAAAAGTGAATGCTCTGTGCCATTTGTGAATAGCAGTCACTGCTCACATTTCTATATTATTCTCAGCTAAAATTGGAACTGGACGACGAGCACCATTTCACAGACTTCAGGTCGAGGAAGGGTATTTGCATTACCAGCAGCTGTGGGAAGACAACGTTAATATCTGCAATGCAAATAAGCAGGCATTTCATTATATTGAATGTAAAACTAACTAAGAGGATTAAACGCGTTGCACGCTCGAGTTATAAAATTATTGCTTCTAATTACCACCGAGCTTCTCTTTCAATTACCTCTTTATCACTATTCAAACAATGAGTGAGAGATAAGACTGTTCCCCCTTAATGAAAAGAATCTTTATGGTTGTTTTCAACAGAAGCGGTCATTAATCAGTAAAGGATAACTAGTGTAACTGATATACTAGACAGCCTAAGGAATACAAATTTATTATCCAGTTTCTTAAACCTTTCCAAAAGCCTTCAATTTGTGACTTACATATCAGAAATTATCAATATCACAGGCGTAGATGAAATTAATGCTGAAACAAGTTCGCAAACAAGACAAAAGACTTATTCATACAATGTATCATACATATATATACACACGTGTACGTACAAGGAGACATTGCAATTTTGCAATATGTGTGACAGCAATTTCGTAATGCTAAAGAGCACGTTAGAGAGATATACAGGCGTGCATTTATACCTGTTCTTATGAATCATCGTGGGAATAATTTAATCCAGTTTCCACGATCCCGTTCCCACGTTTCGAAACATACATGTACGCGATACATGTATGCATAAGTATCTTTTGACCTGCCATTTTACATTCGACTTGTAGACTTCTTGCTCGCCGATATCTCTCGGACGGATCGCGAACAAACGAAATTCGCTTCGCTCGTTCGGCTTCGGGATCGGCGCCGTCTCGGCACGAATTTCCGCGTGCGAACGATGACGCGCGGTGAAACGGCCCGGAAAAAACTCGGCTCGGTCGCAATGCACGTTCGTTGTCGGAAAACAAATAGGAGACGACGGTCCGGATCACTCTTGCCGGATTCTCGCGTCGCGTCGACGCTCGTGATCGATGTCGTGCGACGCGCGTTATCAAGCACCCCTTTTGGAATCAATAAATAACTCACTCATGGAAAATTGGTGACGATGGGGGCGTACGTAAGGCATACAGATGAGAGGGCAAACGGTGGTGCGACGGTCGTCGTACGTGTGGAAAGGGAATCGCCGTGCCTGCTGTGGCCGGCCGTAGTCGCGGGCGCGCGCACTACGTGTTCGATGAGGCAAAAGCCGAAGTCGCCGAAGCCGCTGCTGCAACCGCGCGCCGCACTGTTCTCCCACGCACTCACCCGCTCTCGCTCGTAACGGAAACTGACGGATACGTCAAATTAGCGCGGCCGCCGTTGCGAGCGACGTTTGACCAGGAGTGGGGGGAAAGCGAGCGAAGGAGATGGAGGAAGTGAAGGAAGGACAGGGATGCAGTGAAGTTTCGAGTCGAAATAGGCCGCTCGAAGGGTGGCGCAAAGGCATGGTCGAGAAACTTTTGAGTGATAGAGATTACCGTAAACGTTTGAATATTTGTTATTTAACAAATATTTGTCTAATAATTTCTTATTTAAGAGTCATTAAATATGTAATAAAATTTGAACTTTAGACTTTAGACCGGAGTATGTATACAGCTATTGCTGGGAAAAATTAATGTAAAAATGTGAAAATATAAAAAGATTCTACATTTTTTCAGTGAATTTCAAACACGAGGTTCAAGTGTTTGTACATATTTTATAGTGCATTGCGTAGTGAGAATTACAGAAGCGACTAAACTTACTAAGAAATCCTTATTGGCCACAGCCTAGTGAATTTGGTCATTTTGACATGCGTCATTTCTATAAGAGTCACTAGTGTTTAGGTTGGTTTAGGTTTTCTGCTTGCATCCATTTGCAGACGCACGTGTTTACCGTCGCGCGTGGTTTAGCTTTTCATAAGTGACTGATAAATAGATCCCGATTTATTTAAAACAATAAATTTATTCTCTCTCTCTGAATATCAGATATAACAATGAGCAGAGTTAATCTCAAAGAAGCGTAAATATTATTTTATACTACTATATTATAATCTTATTCGTATTTCAATTTTCGTTGATAGTATAATAGTTATATTCACAATTACATATTTTTATAATTATATTTATTTTATATTTAATAAAATATATGTTACATATTTGCAGTTTCGAAGTAGAAAGCAAACATGGAGCGTTTTATACCGGTGGAGATATACAGGTTAGTTTTTAATCACATCATGTTCACTTGCTTTCCTTGAGCATGTTATACAATATCTTTTCATTACAGTGGAGTGCAGACGGAGAATACTTATTCTGTCAAAGAAATAATACTGTCTCTGTACTATCGCTAAGCAAAGGCTCTGTAATATCATCGTTAGGTGAAGTGGATAGTAACGTAGAAACGGATACAATAAATTGTTTTACTCTTATTGACGATGACAATATAATCTCCCATCACAAAAGTGGATTATTCAAATCATGGGATTGGAAAGGTGATTGTTTGCATTTTTAATCATAAATTTATAATTGATGTATAGTGAATATATTTTTTAGTCTGAATATAACATTTATAATTATTTATATTCTCATCTTTATCTTCTTGTTTATACCTATTGTAGCTAATAAATTGACAAAATTATGGAAATCGATCCATAAAGGACCTGTAGTTCAAATAGTTCATTCAGGAAATTTACTGGCATCTGGTGGCAGTGATGGTTCTATCAGGTTATGGAACTTGCAGCATCACGCTTGCACACATAATCTCAAAGGAGTGCAAGGAGTAATTAGGTAATTATTTATAAGCTAAGACGTTTTATCTCAAGATATTAATTGAAGCTGCCTCTAATATTTTTACTTTTATTTACAGTACATTGAAATTTCATCCAGATACTGAGAAGAAACTTATTTTTGGTGCTGGCGATGACACAAAGATTCATGGTTGGGATACCGTTACTGGCCAAGAAAAAGTTACTCTCTCTGGACACTTTAGTAAAGTTACATCGCTTAACTTTCACGAAAATGGAAATTACTTGATTAGGTGAGATGAAAAACTTTTTTTAAAACCTTTTTTTCTTTTTCATGTAGTATCGTATTTTCAATTCTTCATATATAAATTTTTTGACATATTATTTTGTAATTGAATTATTTTATATATATATAAATCTATTATTAATCTGGAATGTTAAGTAAGATTACAAAGCTAATAATTACGTATATGCAAAGTTCGGGGAGAGACAGAGTACTGATCTTGTGGGACATCCCATCTGGAACATCGGTACGCGTTCTGCCAGTCTACGAAGGAATAGAAGGAGCGTTCATGATATCTGTTAATAATTTACCAGCGTTTGTCAATGTTCGTAAAAAGGATGGTGTATACGTTGCCTCGGCTGGTGAGAAAGGTATGTGGATACAACTGAATCGCGATATCATCGAGATTCCTACGTAGCGTAAGGACGCGTGATTTAACGTACGAATTTTTCAGGTACCGTCAAAATCTGGGAAATGAAGACAGGCAGGCAGATCTACGAGCAAGACAACTCCTTGGTTCCACCGGCTAAAGAAGAGGGAAGTTTATCGATCACATATTTACTCTACAACAGCACCCATAACGCCTTTGCGGTGGTATCCGTCGATCACAACATCATCATTTATTCATTAGAGTTGTTCGAGTGCAGAAAGCAGGTTGGTACATGCAAGAATAATTTCGCATGGATTATGAAATATCGTTACGTAGATGCTAACTGGTATTCGTGGCAGTTGGTGGGTTACAGTGACGAGATTTTGGACGTTGCGTATCTGGGAGCTAACGACAGTCACATCGCACTTGCGACCAACAGTTGCGACATAAAACTTTACGAAATCGCCACTATGAATTGTCAGTTGTTGTGCGGCCATACCGATAGCGTTCTGGCTCTCGCGACGAGCCCAGCGAATGTAAATCTGCTCGTGTCTTCATCCAAGGTACTTATTTATTAATGTAATTATCGTTTGTGTGTGATGTATTAATGTAAATTATTATAAACATAAAGATATATTTATGGGAGATAAAATGATAATTCATACTTTCGTAACACATAATTTTTATTTGTAGGACAACAGTGTTCGCGTATGGCTGCTGGACAAGAAAACATCAGGAATGTCTTGCATCGGACATGCTGTTCGACACACAGCACCTATCAGTTCTGTTGCTATATCTCAAATGTCGACCAAATTCTTTGCCACCGTCGCTCAAGATTCGTGCCTGAAGTTGTGGGAACTGTCGGACGACCTCGAGTCATGCGGTAAGTTCGAAAAGTGTGATTCCTTAAATAAAATAACAATGATATGTGATACTAACAACTCGACGTTTGCAGATCAAAAGTTACCGTTAAACTCGACGCACGTAACAGCGGCCCATGAACAAGAGATAAATTGCGTGACCATTTCACCGCGCGATAACTTTATCGCCACGGCATCACAGGACAAGACTGCTATGGTATCGCATCAAATAAACTTGCTTCTTCATATATAAATAATTGTAAAATTACGTTTTATAACACGATTGATATATCTATAGTTGTGGCGTGCCGATAATTTGCAATTACACGGTACGTTACGCGGTCATCGGAGAGGCGTGTGGTGCGTGCGGTTCTCGCCGGTCGATCAAGTGCTCTTAACGACGTCCGCCGATTGCACGTTGAGACTGTGGTCCGTGACGGAACTCAACTGTCTGAAGGTACGTAAACAGGATAATATCTCTGTTAAAAATTATTTCTTAATAGAGATTTTTTTATTAATCTCCGTTATTGTCGCAGACGTTCGAAGGGCACGAGTCCTCTGTTCTAAGAGGAGAATTTCTGTCTGGTGGCATGCAGCTGATCACGTCGGGCGGAGATGGTCTCCTAAAATTGTGGAACATTAAAACGTCCGAGTGCATGTCCACTTTGGACCAACACGAAAGTCACGTTTGGGCGCTTGCAGGTGAGTCCGTTATCCTTCTAAAACTATCTTGTCATTGAAATCGATGATGTCAAGCATACCAATGAAAACGGTTGTATAACAAATACATACGTATGTTTGTGTAGTTACCAAGGATCAACAACATATCATCAGTGGTGGTAGCGATTCATTGTTAATAATCTGGAAAGACGTAACGGAAGAGAGAAAAGCACGGATCACATTGGAAAAGGAGCAGCTTGCGCTCGAAGAGCAAAAACTGGCCAATTTACTGAAAGCTGATGAGCTTCAGGCCGCGTTACGATTGGCTCTAAAATTGGAGCGGCCGCTACAAGTCCTCAAGATTGTAGAAGGTACGATTGCTCAAGTTGAAAATAACAATATCATCATCAACGCCATAGTATTAATTTTTATTTTTATTCTGACAGCTATACTAAAGAGGGGAAACGATAATTTCGTAGAAATAATAAAGGAATTGAAACCAGTTCGCAAAGAGGCGTTACTAAGGTGTGCTGTTACATGGAACATGAATAGCCGAAATTCACACATCGCTCAGGTATGACTCGAAGTTTAATAATTCATACATGTAATAATTTATAGTAAGCGATTTTATTGATAAAAAGGGCTAATTAATAAAAACTTTGTCAAGAAATTAATTATTTTACAACAGTTAAGAGAAATATAATAGAGCAGTTACAGATTTAACGCGAATTCTGTAATTTGGAATTGGTGTAATAGAATTTACAAATTGATTGATTTAATTGGAATTACACAGCTTCTTTTAGTGGATTTTTTAAAATATTCGTGAAATTCAAAATGTATATAGCTATGTATGTGCAAAGCTTCTTATTCTCAATTGTTTTATTACTTTCAGATAGTTATCAATTCCTTAATAACAGAGATCGGTACACAGGAACTGCAGATGTCAGGTTTATCTTCCACTCTCGAAGCTATGCTACCTTACACCGACAGGCACTTCAAAAGGTTAACGAAACTTTTACAGGATCTCCACTTGTTAACGTATACTATTAATCGCATGAAACCCGACATCGTATCAATTGGTACTAAATGATAATATATACTGTGTATATATTATTGCATATTTTATTATATCATGATACGTAAACATGTGTAAATAAATTGTACAGATGATCTTACATTTAACTTTTATTTTATACAATTTTGTTCACTAAATTTACTAAACCATTACTGCAAGTTTTCTATGAAATTTTACGTATGTCGCTTTCGATCCTTTATAGTTTTCAATGTCAAATAGATTTTAATCTCGTGGTAAGTTGCACAATACGATACAATAGTACTAGACGAAAGTAAAGCTGTGTACTTGTCATGATAAAACTTACAAGTACACGTGGTAAGATAAGAATAATTTCATTACACAGAAACGTGAATCATGGACCAGTATGCCAGTAAGTTTGTAGCATCTTTTCACAACATAAGTAAACAATTACGCGTATTCTGGGAAAGAGCGACGAGCCATACGGCGATATCTCCGATGTTGAAGTCTCACATTTAAATCAGTACGGTGCACTAAACGCGCGGCGATGTACGATGTTATTTATCTATATATGTACGATGACTGCAACATGCATGATGAGTGCAAGAATCTGCAATATTGCCAAAGCCTTAGACACATACCGAGTGTGTGCGTTGATGTCATGCATGTCGCGCATCTTTGCACGATGAGAGTGTACACGTGTATGTACGTTCGAGTCTCGAGAGAGACTCTGGAGGAGCACCATGAAGAGTGGGAGCGAGCTTTGGCTGGGCGTCTGGTTTCCAACAAATTTGCTCGCCCGACTACACTCACGGGCCACTCAAGGAAGGATCAGTCGGAAGCTATTAGTGGTACAGTTAAGTGACAAAGGGGTCTCTTGAAAATGACTCTCGGAGGAAGGGTCTTCGTTCTGGCGCTCTTCGTCCACCTGTCGCGGGTGCCGTCGCCTGCGGACGCAATCAAAATGTAAGTCAACGATTTCGATTGCACGTTCCGATTAATTAAAATTAATAATTTCATTGAAATAAATAAAATATAAATATGAACGATTATGATCGAAAAGTTGCTACTTGTAACGTGTGCGCAAGGCAAAAATATTAAAGGCGCACTCGATATGTAATATAAATAGTATATATTTTAATACACATGCGCATAAATATACGTTATTTAATTCACACATGGATTAGACAATGTCATAGTGCACGCGGTTTTCCTACTAGCTCATTCAAATACTCGTATCGATATTTAATTTCTAACAAAATCTTACTGCACATTTAAGACATTTTGCATTTTGGTTTGTAAAAAATAGTAAGGCGGTTCTCGAAGCGACATTATACTAATGGTGCTTCTTACAAAATATATGTTTCATAAATTTTGCAAAACCGCAAGTTTACCTGCCCGCGACACTTGTCGCCGCCGCCGCCGCCGGCGCCGTCGGGTGTCATTGTTATCTAAAGGGTCTTACACACCGGGAAGTAATGCAAAACGAAACGAAAGAAAAGAAAAGACGAGGATACTAATGTCATTCAATCTTTATCCTCATTTCCCGCGAATAATGTGTCTTTTACGTAAGCCCGACCGAACGGGGCAGTAGATGCATTTGTGCATTAGATTACGAGAAAATAACGGCATAATAAGGAAAATTCGTTTAATTGCTATTTTTAGCCTTGTAAAATTTTATGGTTGCTTTCGAACTTATTAGTGCGTAACGCTCGACCTTCGGGTCCTCATAAATGCGAGCAGTCATCAGGTGTTATTTAACGAATTCAGCAATGCCATAAACCAAAGCGAAAGAGCGCTTTTTACGCGACGTAAAAATTGTTTTCCGTCCGGCAGACGAGAGTGACAGCTTCGACAAAAACCGCTTAATGAAACCGCTCGCTGCGAAACTATCGTTTTCAGTTTTCGTACGTGCGCAAGAAAGTCCGTTTTATTTCGACAGCAAACAAGCACCGAGTCGCGAATCCGCACTTGTACAAACACACCGGCATTCGATTTTAATTTTTGTTATTTTTATTAATCTCTGTCTCCTTCTCGTAACACGCGTCTCTCTTCATCATTTTCGCCCGTTTCGTAACTTTTACCTGTTCCACTATATAAATATTTTAGTTAATACATTAAATTTACTGACTGGCAACATTAACAAGACGGATCTAATAAAAGTCGAGGGAGAACAGTTTGATATATTATCATGGAACGCGAAATATAAAATATTTCATCCAATTTGACCGATTGAAATATCTTCGTTGCTATTAAGAATTTATTTCCATTTATAAAGATATCTCAGAGCGGAATCATCAAAAAAAAGATTAATAACTTTCGAAAGCAATTCCATCTAGAACAAACTCATTATTTCGTATATAAAGAATATACGTTTGCATTTTCAGAAAGAACGTTTTAAATGGTTAACTTGAACAAAGCATCACACACATAATAAATAAATTGTAAAATACACTAAAAATTTAAAATTATAGATCAGGTATTACAAAGATAATTATCATATACATCATATGAAAAATCAGATCTGTCGAAGAATATTTTCTCAAGTACTTTGACGATCTTGTTTATAACTAACTGAAATATTCGCGACAATTATTTATAATTGAGCGCAACCTCTGCAGCAATTGATACAATTTGTTACACGCTATCAGATTAGTTTTAATGCGCTTTAACGTTAATCTCGATCAGTACATACTACTCTGTGAGAACAAAGACGCGTGTAACGCCGGTGTATCTTGTATAAACAGGATACTTGGTGAGGATATATATTTGACGTTATAAATTCAGGCAGCTAACACGGCGCGAGATAAGAACTTAATACAGTCGGCGGTATTCTTTTGTAGGCGCTTTAATTTAAACGAACGAAGCGCGTGCATGCGCCGCAACGCTCTCTGCAAAAAAGCATAATCTCTATCACGCGATGATCAACGTGATCAACGCGAAAGACAAACTTGGCTCTTGACTGTCTCGCGAGATTGTCCGGCTGGCATCTCCGGAATCAGCAGCCCTCCGGAACCCCTAGATTCGTTCATAATTAATTAATTATAATCGTAGTTAGTGCGGCTTATCTGTAGTTCGCGCAGAATCTCGGTTCTCCTCAGATCACATGCACGATCACGCGGCAAGTCTCGCGACGGGCAAATTCGTATATTTAAGTACGCGCTTATCTATACTTCCGTTGTCGTCCGTAAACGCATCATCTACATAGGCACAAAGAGTTAATGAACACACATTGAAAACACTTTGAAAACATACGCGCGTGGAGACGAGGTCTGGAATATTAATTCGAGCGACTTTTCTTCCCGAGCGAGGCGTATGACGCTGTTTGTGTGACGCGTTTTGTTACACACAATTCTCGCTACATTTCTATCTGACAAAACATCTCCGTTTTCTTCGTTGACGTACGAGAAGCACGCTTCTTTACAAAGCGTACTTCTTCTTCATTTTAGTAACTAAGCTGGCTCATTTTCATTTGTTCGTTCATCAGTAACTAAGTTATAGATCTAAAGTCGATTTTTCTAAACGTCTCTTGGACGTTTACTTGCTTTGATATTATGTTTCTTTTTATTTTATCAATGCTTTCTAAAAAAAGATTTTTTTATTTAATTATTGAAGAGTAACTCTGAATTATCGTGCTTGCGCAATAAACTTTCGGCAGAAGAATGCTATATTTCTGGCGTAATTATTAAAACAATTATCTAACGGATCTTGATACAGAATTCAGATTTCGTGTTTCAAGAAAATTTCGTATCTACTACAGATTGGGGAACTGCCCGTCGTTCAGTAGTTCCATGACGCAAACGGAACTACTGCAGGAACTGGCGAACGAATGCCGTTACGACAAAATGGTCAGGCCACCCGGGGTGATCAACGCGACAGATCCGATCCGAATCTACACCAGAGCCTTTATCTACACGATAAAGTCCAACATGGCTAAAACTCTGGTACCACCATAATTTTACTTACATCTCTGCCTTAGCATGTAATGCGTTGTGTAGCTATCGTCGAGGATCGATAATGTCGAGGAAATAAACGATGCATTGCAGCAATTCGACGTGCATCTGATGCTGCAGTTCCGTTATCTAGACAAACGACTGAAATTCGCGGACATAGCTCCCTACATGACCCAGATATATGCTGGTCAATCTGCGCACGGTCTGATCTGGACACCCACCGTGTACGTCGCGAACCAACGTACCTCGGCCGTGATGGGGAACAACGTTAAAGACTTACTTATCTCCATCAGTCCTCATGGCATGGTTATTCTGAACACGAGGTATTATCGATGATGCTGTTTGATTTCAAAAAAAGTCGAAAATCGCTCCGTGGAACCTGATAAATAAAACCAAGTTTCGTGTCTAGCTTTATTTCTTCTATATACAGGGTAAGGCACCTAAAACAGGCCACCTGAATATTTCGGCTGTTATTGGTGATAGAAAAAAATGCGTCGGACCAAACTTGCATGGTTTCGAGGGACACATAATTTGTTCTAAATAGTTTTTTATTAGCTGGACGCGTAGAGGTCATATGAAGGTCAACTTCGTTTTTTTTTAAAATGGTATGATATGTTTTTTTACGTACCATCTAGTAGAGCGTTTGAAGATGCGCACATTGATCTACGGGTCAAAATCATTCAAGATCACTGAAGGCCAACTGCAAGGGAAAATAATTTACTTTATATTGCCTAGAGTTCTCTGCTATTGAAAATACCGTAAATTCAGAAATGAAAAAGTTCTAGCCGTTAGAAATTTTTTCTTTTCCGAGAAGTTCTGAGTTGATGATATCATTATTTTTTATATTGCCTAGAGTTCTCTGCTATTGAAAATACCGTAAACTCAGAAATGAAAAAGTTCTAGCCGTTAGAAATTTTTTCTTTTCCGAGAAGTTCTGAGTTGTTGATATCTATATTTTTTATATTGCCTAGAGTTCTCTGCTATTGAAAATACCGTAAACTCAGAAATGAAAAAGTTCCAGCACTTAGAAATTTTAGCCTTCAGTGACCGTGAATGATTTTGACCCGTAGATCAATGTGCGCATCTTCAAACGCTCTATTAGATGGTACGTAAAAAAACATATCATACCATTTAAAAAAACGAAGTTGACCTTCATATGACCTCTACGCGTCCACCTAATAAAAAACTATTTAGAACAAATTATGTGTCCCTCGAAACCATGCAAGTTTGGTCCGACACATTTTTTTCTATCACCAATAACAGCCGAGATATTCAGGTGGCCTGTTTTAGGTGCCTCACCCTGTATGTATCTTGCTTTCACGTAAATCTTTATTAAATAATTTTATCAAGTTAAATTCTTATCTGGATAATTAATTAACAATGATAAGGAGATCTATTTGAATTTTAGATTGGAGGCCACCCTTAACTGCGGGCTCCGACTGGAGAAGTTCCCGTTCGACGTGCAAGAGTGTCCGCTGATATTCGAAAGCTGTAAGTTGCCATTGTTATAAATGAACATATCCCTTATTGCGTAGAATGAAGAAAATAAATAATTCCTCTTTTCGCCAGGGACTCACAATCTGAACGAAATGGTGTTGGACTGGGACAATGACCCGATCGTCATCGCGAGCAACTTATATCTGACGGAGTACAAGCTCGTGGACACGTGGGTCAACCGCTCCGGGGTATCCTATACCACATCACAGCATCATTATGGACATTTTGGTAAAACTCAATCAAATCTTTGATTTGATGATATAATTGATAATGATGCTTTGATTTGATTTAATAAGGCAAAGGAGACACGCGCGAAATCTCACTAAAATTCTGATGACGGTGATTGCAGCCGGCAATTTCAGTTCGATAAACATTACGTTTAAACTAGCCCGTGAGATGGGATTCTTCATGATGGACTATTATGTGCCGTCGATATTAATCGTGGTGATCTCTTGGGTGTCGTTCTGGTTGCACGTGGACGCGAGTGCACCGCGGATAGTTTTAGGTAGGATATCTGTGCATCATATGTACGTAATGTTAAATGATTATACTTGAGACACGGGGAAGACGTATACTTTCAGGAACGAACACTATCTTGGCATTCATGACGCTCGCGTCGAAAGTAGAGAATTCGTTGCCGAAGGTGTCTTACATAAAGGCGAGCGAGATTTGGTTCTTGGGCTGCACGATATTTTTGTTCTCGGCAATGGTCGAGTTCGCCTTCGTCAACACCATTTACAGGAGGAAGTGCGTAATTTCTTTCGTCGCGACGCTTTTAATTTCATCAGCTACATACACACAAAGCTTTTATTCGTTACTCAATTTAAATATTTAAGGTATAATATTTGATTAATTAATCAATAACGTGTCGCGTTCGTGCAGAAAGAACGTACCGCTGAAAAAGGTCAACAGCAAATACATTCTTAAGTCAACCCTGACGCCGCGCTTGGCGAGGAAGCAATTCCAAAAGAATACAACCGGGCTGGAACGATCGCGATCATGGTCGTCATTAGATAACGCGAATATGAACAGCGAGCAGGACTTCACGAGCCAGAATTACCTCACCGTGCACGTAAGTCATTGATAAAATAATTCTTCCACGATACTATTCGAAAGCGTAAATTATACTCAGGAACAATTTCTCTGATGGAGTAGTTTCGTTATAAATAGGTTTTCCTCATATATAAATATCCTGTACTTTATTCAGAGTTTCCCAAGTACAATCAACATTCCATCAGTAAGAATCGAGGAGGATAAGGACCCGGACTGTTCCGTCGGCAGCATTACGACCATCAACAGCACCCCGCCACCCAAACCCTTCCCACGCAGGGCGACCCTCGCTAAGCTGCACAATTTCACGACGATGACCCCGCAGGAGATCGCTCAGTGGATCGACAAGCGCAGCAGGATAGTGTTCCCCGTGTCATTCATCATATTCAACATCCTTTATTGGTCTTTCATATGGATCTGAAATTGCAATTTGTGATCAATTCGATTTAGTGGACGCGTTCAACGAGGCTTTAGTACGGTGAAACGTGATACAGAAAAACTTATCGTCAAGGAAAATGACTGTACAAAGAATTAGAATTAGGAAAGTAGAAGACGTAACATCCATTTCCATCCATCCGTGATATATTTGCACTAACATCGGTTATCCCGAATTGATATCGTAATTTATATATACACATATACGCGCACAAGGAAGGACCAGAGCGAAGGCGCGACACAAACGTACTTCGCATGCTAGGCGACTCGGCGTTTCCTCTGTACTGCATTGCGACCGCATTTTTACTGGAAACAATGAATCACCAAAATCTCGGATGATGGACTCTTTCCGCTCTTTCCCCTCGAAATCCTCCTTCGATCTTTCTGCGTGCGTGTCGAGTGAAAAGATATGATCGATCTTGAGAAGAGATACGATCACACCGAAGTGTGCGTGCGCGCGCGAGCGCGCGGGGACTTTGCCGCGGTATGAATATGTATTCGGCAGAACAATACGAAAGGCTCCCCAAGGTCATTTCCAATCGCTTAAAGGGCCGAGAACGGCCAATTCACGTGTCCCGCGTAATTTCCTTATGGCTGAAATTCCGCTCGCCCTCCTCACCTTGCACCCTCCCCAGCAAACACAAAGTAACAGTAATATACATGTTAGTTATAATTTCCCACTCAACAATGTAATTGTTACATAACACTTATGTTATGTTGCATTTATATTAATGAGTGGGAAATTATAACTAACATGTATATTACTGTTTGTGTTTGCTGGGTCGTCATGTAATTAAGTAGAAGGTTTTAATTCCACGCGGTCCGAAATAGCAACGCGATATTTTTGTCATCGCATTTGCCTGTGCGTTAAACATGCACGTATCGTTAAATATTGTTAAGCACACTTACGATAAATTATTACTGATCGAAGACCGCATCGATGCATCACTGGTCGCTGGACAGCTCTATTATATTATTAATATGTACGTGCATTGCATCGGGCGGTGCTCATTATTATTTTCCGCCGGATCGACGCTTATCGATAATCTAGAGTACGCCGTTTTATTTGGAGGTCAGAGGTAGCAACCCTTTTTTCTGCCGCTGTATAATGCTCGTTTAATGTTCTTCGTTCCCCTAAATATCGATCGGCGATATCTGACCGGTCTACCAGCGGTGCTGACCTCGATGCTTAACTGTGTCCAGCATTGATTACTTTCGTCGGTGGAAAATGATAGTGGAACGGATAACCACGTTTCGTGCCAAGACAAGCACGAGCACGCGGCATCCCTAATTCTGGACGCAAATAGTTTTTGCCCCCTGACGAGT
The DNA here is from genome assembly GCF_003672135.1 of Ooceraea biroi. Classification (NCBI taxonomy): domain Eukaryota; kingdom Metazoa; phylum Arthropoda; class Insecta; order Hymenoptera; family Formicidae; genus Ooceraea; species Ooceraea biroi. The sequence continues at coordinate 12,816,207 of NC_039514.1, read as the reverse complement.
GCGATGTGCGGAATCACCGTTCGCGATAAAGATAGACGGAGCGGTGTACCAGTGCACGTTACGTCGAAAGATTGACGCAATATCTAAGTATGCTGTTCCTGTTAACGAAATTATTCTCCTCGATCCTAATGTCAATCATATGATCAAGTATCCCCGTAATCAAAAGGCGCAATAATGATTTGTAACTCGGATTAGTATAAGCAAACTGTAAAATTGTACTATAAATAGAATTATACCGGAAATTATTGAAGATGCATTTTTAGATATTTAGATCTTTAAGAAACAATCGGTGTTTCTTTATCGAAACACACAAATATCGTTTAGGGTGTCATCGATATAGTGATGATGCGGTTAAGCGGAACGAATCGAAACAAAATGAATTAATCAGTACCGCATTAAATACGATGCTACATGACGGATGTATATCTGATCGATTGTAATCGCGAAATTGCCGCAAGCTGGTGAATATAACTTCTCAGAATGCTTGCTCATCCTTGACATTCCCACGTTATTAATCGCAGCTTTATTAAGGAAGCGCAACTTGTTGAACGAAACTTCGTTATTGGCGAACGAAATGCCTTAACTACACTTTAACCGAGTTGAGTCGCGGTGGAAGTCGTGCATGTTGCTTCCGCGTATTTAATCGTTAAGCTCTCGGTTATTCCCAGGCGCGTGTGTAAGCACAGCATTATACATGTTTCGCACTCCCTTCATAAATAATTCCTCGAGCTTTTCCTTCGGGGTTGGACGGCAATTAGCTTTCCTCATATGCATTCCGCCGCACGATAAACTACAGAATTAGTTTTTTACCATATCGGCTTGATTTATTCGCCCATTATCGTTAATGGTATTAAGGCATCCACATAAAAATTATTGTTTTATTTCCAGAAAGACGGTTTGCAAGGGTTCTGTGTATAAAGTCGGCGTTACACAGAGTGTGTGAAAAGTCTACAAAATAAAGTTTTTACGTCCTTGCATGTATTAACACGTGTATTTCTCGGTACTTGTGCAATTTTACCTTCGAAAACAAGACTATTGTATAAAACGTTTAGAGGTCTCTTAAAAAATTCATAATTTTACATTCACTATATATTTGTCGTTACCACGTTGTCGATCGATTTTCCATTTCTCGATTTTTTCTAATCGAATTTTAATTTGTATCTCAAGGTGAACAAATAATGTTCCTTTCAGTTCAGAAAAACAATTTTTCATTTCAATATACATTGTTACAAACATCGTCGTGTGGCGATGAATTAAGAAGAGAAATAAGAGATTAATGATATCACAGCAATTTTTTATTCAAACGAGTACATTTTCTCTGACGTATTCGTTTATATTATATAATAATGTAAAACCCACAATAGCTTATGCATTAGCTGCGTCGTTGTTAGTGTAGATTCACCGGTCGAACATCGCAGTACGCGAGGGAGTATACTTCGCGCGTACCCTGCGTAGGCTCGTGGATTCCTTTACCCGTGCAGGTAGACAGGTGCGCTTCAGTCGGTCGCCTGACTGCGTCGTGATAACACATACTGGATCGCGTACAACGAAACGCACATTTAATCATTTGTTTGTAACGCATAAATATCTGTGTGCACGTGTGTTAAACCAGCGTAGCATCTTGCGTATAGAGGACGATTTACATAAAACTCTTTATATAAAATTCGCTTTTCTCTCTTCCGCATTTCTTCTTTCTATTGTGCTTCTTCGTCGTCGGAAGCGATAATAATTATATTAAAACGCTTTTTTCAATTATCCTGTTTTCTTGCCTTTATTTTTATTATTAACTCTTCAAATTACGTAAATCCTTCGCACAAAGTCGCGTCGACGAAGAGGTGCTCGGTTACGAAATGATTACTCGCAAGCGCGTTTATTTAACGAAGAGTGTCACGATGACCGTCGACGTGGAAACTCGGGTCAATCGGAACGATACCAGGGCAGCAATGAGACCCGCGTACACGTGAACTTTACGTAAACGCAACATTTAAGTCGATTTAACGGCTCGTTTAACTTGCCGACCGCACGCGCCAATTGATCTCGATTGCGTCGCGTCGCTTTACGACACGCGAAATAATTTTGCATCGCGAAAATGACACAATACAGCAGCGGCGGCAGCAGCAGCAGCAGCAGCACCGGCCAAAGCGACTTCAAAGATCGTGGGGGTCGACGTGCGTTGGAGGAGAAACTCATGGTACATAACGGTGACTCATGAAATCGATCGAATCGATGGCATCGGTGGAAAGTCTCGTACCTGCACTCCTAATTATATTATTTACATCGTTTCCTGCAATAAACGATACAAGGGGATAAGATGATTGAGCACGCGAATACCGCAATACCGCAATCTTTAACGATCTTTAACTACTCTAAGTATTTTAACTGCTTTCTAATATGTAATAAAATGCGCCTTTGTAAAGAGTAAAACAGACGTGATGAATTGCAATGCCATTTCAGATTTATATCACACCTACGAGCAATAATATTTATCAACAGTATTTGTAAAACTTAAATCAACTCGACAGTCTTTTCAACTTTGAATGTTTTCCTTTAATTTGCGGTTGCGTCGTTATAGCTTAATTTAAAATAAAGCGATGAATATTGAAGCCTTCCAATAGTCGAATGTTTTGCTTATAGTTGGCTTATCCGATAGTTCGGTAAACGACAATCATAAATCAACGACAGACAATAATGACAAAAAGAGTGAAGAATGGAGACTTTCACCGATAGTCACCGACGGCTTGCGTACCTGAGAAAGTAATATTATTATTATCGTACTTTTTTAATTACAGGTTGCTGTTCGTATTCGACCGTTAGCCCCGAATGAAAGTGGCACTAGATCCTTGCATGCAATTAATGACAAGGTAAACTCGTGCGTTTAGATACTTCACTTATTGTTAGTGAACACACAGATTTGACTAATTCGCATGAAAATAAACTCACGTGCTACGTTTGTTCAGTTAAATGTTAATTAAAACTCGCTCGGATGCGATTTTTGAAAGATACATTGATACTTTGCAATTTACAGATGGTGGTGCTGGAAGATCAGGATGGTGACAAACAGAAACGTGCGGTATCGCGACAATATCTGTATGATATAGTTTTCGGAGAGGATTCAACGCAGGCAAGAACCGTTTATCCACCTGAAAAATTAACAACTAATATATTTATCTTAATATCTCTATAAATATATTATCGACATATTATTAATCATAAGATGCGTTATTGTCTCAGGAGGCGGTTTACGAAGGCACGACGAAAAAATTAGCACAGGACGTTCTTAGCGGCTACAACGCTACCGTGTTTGCATACGGTGCAACGGGTTCAGGAAAGACGCACACGATGGTAGGAACGTCAACGAATCCTGGGATCATGGTGCGCGCGTTAAATGACATTTTCTTAGGGGCCAAAAAGTTGCGGAACGACGCGGAATTCACGGTGAGCCTCTCAAAAGAACGGTTTTTTTCGATTTATATCCGTCCCATTAAAATTTTCTTTCATCTCGATAGGTAACTATGTCGTACATGGAGATTTATAACGAGAATATTCGCGATCTTCTCAATCCCAGCTCGGGATATCTGGACTTACGCGATGACACTCGCGGTCGCAACGTTCAGGTCGCAGGACTGACGGAGATCTCCACCAACTCGACCGAGGAAGTACGCCATTCATTTATAATTTTTGCGATGCAAACGTATTCAAAAAATCGGACAATTCTAAGTGATTTGTCATGTTACACTGCAGGTGATGCAATTGTTGCACAGAGGCAACAAAGCGAGGACGATAGAGCCGACCGCCGCGAACAAAACTTCGTCGCGGAGTCACGCGCTTCTCAGCGTCACGGTCAGGCAATCCTTCAATTCCCAGGATAGCGAGCAACGTTTACGCAACAGGGTGAAGCAGGGAAGATTGTTCATGATCGATCTCGCCGGATCCGAACGGGCTAAGCAAACTAAGGTGAATATTCTCCGTGAATGTTAAACTTGAATTTTTCTCTCACTTCGCATATCGCAAAATTATTTCATTCTTCTTAATAATGTCAAGGAAGTAGCTAAACGCCTGCGAGATTCACTCAGCGTAATTTGCGAATTGTTACACTAACAGTTGCGCTAATTCAGTTTGACATTGCAGAACAAAGGCAAAAGGCTGCAGGAAGGCGCGCACATAAACAGATCTCTCTTGGCGCTGGGCAATTGCATCAATGCCCTATCCGGCGGCGCGCGTTACGTGAATTATCGCGATTCCAAACTGACTCGTTTGCTGAAGGAGGCCTTGAGTGGCAACTGTCGAACCGTCATGATCGCCCACGTGTCACCAGCGAGCATGCAACGCGATGAGAGCAAGAACACTCTGATCTACGCTGATCGTGCCAATAAAATCTCCAACAAAGTTGAGCAGAACGTGCTGGACGTGAGTTATCTGCACGTCGCACAGTACCGCGACATAATCAGCGATCTGAAAATTGAGATCTCGCGTCTACGAAACAAGATGCAGGACGATAGGCCGAAGAGATCGGAGCTGGAAAAGGAGGCGACAGATGAGACGCACGACAACGATTTCAGATCGTTGAGAGAAAAGATCGTGTCGGTGTTCAAAGAACAGATGCGTCTGAGGTATGTGGATGGAATGAACAACTATAAATTCTGCTGCTAATAGTCCGGAACATAATGTTTATCTGAATTAATGTAACAGGAGGAAGCTGATGGAACTGGACAGCCATCTTCTGGGCCTGAATATTGCTGCTGAGCAGCAGCATTCCATAATCTCTCACTGGGAATCCAGAAACAATAGGGTTTACGGGAAGACACGGGATTCCAATACGCGTCGTCCCGGTACCGATTATCAAGTGGATGAAGCAGATGACGTGGGTAAGCACAGTTGATATAATACAGATCTACAACTATCATTATCATTATTATTATCAAGTCATATCCAATCGTTTTTTACAATATTCTATTCCTGCATGAATGTTAATCCTGAATATTATACTTCCAAGTAAACGTTGAGTTCGCCAAAGTTTCCATTTCCGAGTAATTCACAATTTTAACATATAATTAGATCTCTTGGAAGATGCAGATTTAGAGGATGACATGGCCGTGCAACAAGCGTGGACAGAGTTAACAGAGATTTCGGGGGAACAGGAAAGGTATGCCGAGATGCGCGCTACCACGGAGAGGGAACTCGAGGCCTGCCGGAAACGCAGTGCTGCTCTCGAAGACGTGAGTTTTTCATATTTTTTATAATCGTCTCATGTTAATTGACAAGCTGGAAATCAAAATTAAATTTATAAAATTTATACAACGGGAACCAGGAATTACCGTCGCGCATCAATTCGGACGAGGAACGAGAATTGCTGGCGCTAATGCTGCGAGTACACGAACTCGAAGCAGACAAAATGATGCTGCAGAGCGAGAGGCTGGTGAAGCAGCATGAGCTTAGACGTCGCGAGCTCTTGTTACTCCGTTATGACCGACAGCGGCAGATCTCCGACGAGATCATCACAAGACAACGCCGAATAATGGAGGGTCAGTAACGCAAATTTAAAGAATCGCGATACGGGAAAAACGAATTTATTGGCATATCATATTTAGCGATATTAATTACTATATAAACAAAAAAACTGTTACAATTATTAAACTCTTTTCCTGTGTAATTACGTAGAGAGGAAGCACAAAAAAATTGGCAATTTTGTATCCTTGATTATTAACCGACAGATCTATCTTTCATTTGATCCCTCTTTGCATAACAACGCCTGAATTTAAACTCTCTTTTTTCCTTTTTAATTCACAAAATTTAAATGACAGATGGTCGTCTGACGCTCCCACCCGATTTACAAAATCTCTACGCCATGTATCAGCAAGAGATCCAAGCCGCGGCTTACATCGACAGCAATCTTGGCGATGTCGCCATATCTCCTACTGCGTTCAGCCGCGGAAAATTACCGCCCATATCCAGCAGGCTCAGTACTTACGACAGTTTTAACAACGACATAAGAATAACTAGCAGGTAGGTACAATTGCACATTGTTAGTCCATGTTTCTCTTTAGCATTCTGTTATCGAACGATTAATCTTTTTTAATCGCTGAAAGAGATTAAAATTATTCGGTCGCAGGCAAATTTGAAGTACACATCGCGCGGATATACCCTGCTCTTGTTATAGCAGGAAAGTTTATACAGTTTTATCTGTGTGCATAAATCGGAATGTGACACAATGAGGGCACGCGACACGAGATCAATTATAATAATTGTGAAACGATTACATTGCACGCATCTTTCGAGTGGGTACACGGTAGTGAGTTTTCACGCAAATTCTCAGAACTATACATTACGCGTCATTTCCTAGACAAGCAAAATAGCGAGCCGTCACCCACGCTTATCATCAGTCACGATCGTTATGCGCGTATCGATTTCTCTCACGCGGCACGTTTCCTCGTTTTATACGTTTATTACGGTCCAGCTACGCGAAACTATCGCGTAATTGCGTTCCTTGCATTCTCGCGCAGAGACTATACTTGCACATGCATTGAGAGAACACTATTGTTGTAAAAACAGTTCCACGGACTCCGATTGGGACTCGCCACTACCACCGATTCAAGAACCGCAGGAGGAAGCAGAGCACGTGATGGGGCCGGTGGTGCAACCGCTAATCTCGCCGGCCGCCCTATTTCCGCCGATATCGGCAGCGAATTTGCGAAACAAGTAAGAAATTCCCGCCACTTACGACGATGATGATCTGATCGTGTGCGAGATCTCGTGTGCCTTATATGTACAAGCGGAAACGCAAACGTAACGTTCGCCTCTCGTTAACTTGGAGAGCCCGATATATCAGCCGTGGCCCAGTTTTTCATATTACTAGTTAGATGTATGCTTACGAGTGTTTCTTAAACATTTCTCCCGCTTCTTTCAAACCAGCGACAAGAAACTTCGTCGAATCGCGAGCGACGACAGCATCGACTCGGCGCGATTCGTGCACAACACTAGCAATCGTTACAACGCTCTTAGAACGAAGATTGATAATTTCGGAGGAGATAGCTGAGGTAAGGATTTCCGTTATAATATCTGCAACAGAATTTATTAAATAATAACATTAGAGAAAGATTATCAAGAATGAGAAAATTTTTTTGTTAAATAAATAAATCGTATTATAATTAATCAAATGCGATTGATTTGAAATCTATTGATTTTGGTAAAATTTTTGGAAAAATGATCACAACTTGTTGACTCATTCAATACTTGCCACAGAAATTATTACAATTATTCTGCACTATCGTATAATTTCGTATATACGTAAAAACGGTAGCGCGGAAATCAGACGGTCGATATTATTCCGCATTTATAAATGGAGCAGTAATGCTTCTACACTCCAATATTGTTTTAATTATTCATGTAGGCCATTTTTCTAATGAGTGCGATATAATGAAATGATTATCCGCGCGTTTTTATCTATTTCTAGCCATCTTTTTCGAAGATGCGTATTTGGGTACATTTTTATTATTCGTATGTTTGTATGTTACACGTTAATCAACAAATTATACCATACTTTAATGTTGCAACGTAATCAATTATTTACGATAAACGCCACTGTGGGAACGTATGAGTGAATCGAATCTATTATCAAAAGTAAATAAGATCTAATATTGAATTTATTTTTTATTCCAGATCGACACTGAAGCGTTCTCGGTGCCTTTTACGAGCGGTGTTGCGCGACTTCACGGTCACTTCGAGTTGTTGCGACATTTCTTCGTTGTCCTCCTCAGGGATAGTCTCATTAAACGTCGAATGATCTTTATTTCGCAAGCATCTACGTAGGATCGCCGCATTGTTTCGTCGTGAAGGGTTTCCGCGTGTGTTTCTAGCGCGACGTCTTTCGCGAGGAGCATCCTTCGCCGAGTTACGCGGAGGACGGACGAGACGATCGCGTTGCGGATCTTCAGGATATCGCTTATCGTTCTGACGGGAATTGTGCCTCTGCGAGACGTCTTTTCGCGTTCCGTCCGACGAATTCTCATCAGCCGTTTTGCTCCGGTTTAATAGCTAGAAAACATTTCTCGTATACTCAATATTTTATTAACATGATCGTTCCAGAGATATTCCAGTGTTTATTAATAATATGTGAGAAGATATCTTGATAGTGATGTTTTTTCCTCTAAATCTAATAATTCTTTCTTTGATAATTTTTAATGGCAACGGGAGTATCTCGGAAGATCAGATAAGAACTTGTATTAGAGAGAATGAAAAAAGAAATTTATATTCTGTATAGTCTGAGCGTAATTTATATTCTGTATTTCTGAGCGTAATTTGTATTCTGTATAATATGTGAGTGCGATTTTTAAATCGGCCAGAAATAGACACGTGAAAATAATTTACCGCGAGTCTGGCTGCAGACACATCCGACATTTGTCGTTTATGCATCAGTAACAAAGCCTTTCGCTGCAATGCTATGACCTCGTCATCCTCGTCGAGATCGGCTCTTGATCTTGTCATGTGTAACGTATTATCGTTGTTCATTGGTAAGCTGAATGAAGCGTCGAGGCCGCCAGATATCGTCATCCATTCATCCCACCGCGCGTCCCACTCTTTCTTCCAGTCATCCCAGTACAACTTGGTTTTACCGAAAATCAGTGGTTCGGCGAACATCGGACAGCGTCCCCACGGCTACGCTATCGGAAAGACTCCAAAAGCTATCGCTCGGAATGATGGCGGTCCATGCGAGTAGAACAAACAGCATAAACATTTCAACGCGTTCTGTTCCACGTGAAATATTCGCGGAATATCCGTGTGTTCCACAATACACGAAGTGACTTCGATAGATCAACTTTAAATTAATTCCAAGCTAGGTTTATAAATTCGAGTAAGCTCGACAACTGCTTCCTTTGTATGAAATATGTCATACATGTGTGAGTAAAAATATAATCGTCCCCAAGTAATATATTGTGGATTTATATACATATACATGTATATATAGTAACAAGGCAAAAAAAAGAAAAGAAATATTTGACTTTATTCTGTACAATTATCGAGGTAAAAGAGAGAAAGAAAATGCGGACGGATCTTTTAACAGCTAAATATTTTTGAAAAGGCGTTACTCCCCGATGTAAAATATTATGATAGAATTTATATAATAATTATCTTGCTGATTTCTCAACTAGAAGTAGCGATGTACAGTTTTATATATAACGTTTATCGTCGCGAAAAGAAATTGCGTGTCTTTTACCGATTTGATTTGTATCGTTACGTCCGGTTTTGCGACGTCGTAACCGCGGAAGATTTCCATCTTTATGGAGAGCTCCTTTATCATACTATCCATAAACTTGGATATTGCTTCCTGGCACTGCGCAGTCATCTGCGTTGGATACGTCTTTAACAGGTATTCTAATAACCACACCACAACGTTCTAAACGAAAAGTTTAACAAAACAAAAATATATGAACGGCGAGCAGCAATTGATCTGTCATCGAAACTCTAAGGGAGAAACTTATGGCTAGTCCACTTAAATTATCTGTTAAAAAAAAGCTAGTAAATTCTGTGCAAGACGTACACGCATATCTTGTTCCTCTAATCGCATGTCCTTATGTACCATAGCTATGTAACCGACAAATCGATCTAATCGTTTGGGCTTCTTATTAAAATCCAATAGGAGGTGACCCAGACTTTCCATGATTATCGAAAACTTTGCTGTGGTACGCGCGTCGAAGTTCACCGGCAACGTAGGCTCCAACGTGAAAAATTTCACGTATTGTGGATACATCTCGCAGAAGCTAAAAGCTCATGGCATTCTTAGATAACTCTTTCGTCTTCGCTTATCAGTTCATCGGTAGAACTTTGTTTTACTCGTCAACGGTATTACACACCTTCTGAGATACGCGTTGCCGTGAAATTGAGGATTGACTTCAATACCCGACCATACATTTTTAATCAGCGCGTACTCTTCCGCGCTGAATTTGTAATACTCCAAACTACCAGGCTTTTCGTAGATGCTCTGCTTTTTACCCATTTATACGATAAGCGAAGAATATTCTTTGACAAGCAAGCATACGTTAGCGGTACACGCGTAATAAATCGCAATGATAAAAACTGAATATAGCGACGTGAAATGTGCCTAAAGTTAATCGCATAAGTAACGTCTCATGTTTTTCATAATATAACAACAGTAATCATTTATTTTTTCGCGAACAAAATCGGAAAGTAAAATGTGCGTTATAAATTAACGTAGAAGAAGAAAAGGAACAACAATATGTTCTCAATGCTTAATTAATTGCAATATGAAATACAGCTGGCATATATAATTTTGTATTTTTTTATATATGTATAAACGTTATATAAAAATTCACATAGAAAAAACAAATATTAAACCACCTTACGACATTGCGCTGGGCGTAGAAATCTTCACTTGCCAATCTAGCAATTTAAACAGATATGTCATTCTCTCCGGCCAATTGTACATCGCTCTGACGGCGTTTACTGTCCAGTGGACAATCAGTTTACCGGATGCGTCATTGGAGTGACCCGTTTTCAGTGGCTCGGTCGTAACGCATAGGTCCGACTCATATTTTAACGCGTTAACAATCATGTCCGTATCTGAACACTCAGAATTCTTCTTTCCGTATGTGTGCGCGAGGATACAAAGTAGCGATTTGGGACGCATGTTTATATATGTCTCTACACATCTCACGAAGAATATAGTATCGCGCACACTGAGACCGAGATCAAGAAGATGATTTATATCTTCGATAATGAGAATAATAGGGCTGTTACGCCTTTCTGCATCATCGCACTTCTCTTTGATCTGCACTGCAAGCCTCTCCGCAATTTCTGGATACGTCGTGCAAGTGACATTTGGAATTATCATGCCTTTTGTGGGAACGTTATTGCACGTATTGTCAATATCATTGAGCACTATCTTCATAAGATCGACGACTCTAACCTGGCCCATCTCAATTAGCTTTAGAAGATCGTAGCCAAATCGTACGCCAATATTGTGATAATGGCCGATAGTGTTGTGACAGAGAACAAGACAAACAGACTCCTTTTTTTTCAACGCATTTGATAAGACAGACTGCACCAGGAAGTTCGCATTACTACCATGTTGCTCCTCGATGACAATCTTTCTATCACTCATGTCTACCCTGTCGATTCCAAGGATTTTGCACACTTCCATCATTGAACCAGCCATGATAAATTGAAAAACTGAAAATACTGAAAACGATATTTTGTTATATTATTGTCTCACAAAAACTCTTATTATTACTGTTACTGTTATCTTTCCTAAACTAAACAAGTTACTTTATTTTGATATTGGAGTTTATATTGGGTATGGTCAAAGTCACGCTTCGAAGCGCTTCTAGACACTTTCTATCCTTTTCCTTCTGTCAAATGAGAAGAATAGAAAGTGTTTAGAAGCGCTTCGAAGTGTGACTTTGACCATACCCATTAACAAGTTTGTTTGTTGATTATTTATATTATAATTACTATATAAAAATTTTATTATTAAAAGGTGATGCTTATGTGATTAGTTTAAGATATAACAATACATTACGAACAACAGACTACTATATTTCAAATGTAAAAACTTTTGTGATCTTGTTTTGTAACCTATAAAATGCGCGATTCTTAAAGCATTCAAAATTGAAAAGATTACAGTTATTATTTAATGATGTGTTATAAATATCGTTTGCTCTATTATTATAATATTATATAATGTCATGAATTTATTACAGCAAAATTGTATTTATGCCTTTTATTTACCTTATAGTGTATCAGCTGTTGCGCACAAGTATGGTATTCATAAGTTTATTCACTCCTTCAGTAGTGTAATCTTGCGAAGAAATTTATTTAATCCGCTATTAGGATATTTAAGTAATTAAAATTAAATTTTTTATTCAATCCTATTTTGAGTTATACCACTTGAAGACAAAATTATGTTTGATTCAATATTGAGTTATACTACGCTCTCATCTTTTGATTAGAAACAGTAGAGGCTCATAGCGGACATTTTAGGAACTGAACTAACTAAAGTGTTTGAAGCATTTGTAGCATTCAAAGCATTTAACTTCGTTTTAAAGCGTTTCATTTGAATAATTCAAATTATATGTAAAAAATACATGTGTGTAAAATAATGTCACAGAATTTAATATAGATATTTATTATTTATTACCTATAAGCTTTTAAATGGCAAAGGATAGTATTGCTTACCTCATTATTGCAATATGTACATAATATTTATTTTTCTCTTTCACCCGTATGAAATTTAGTTCATTGAATTCTGTTAATATTTCGTAGCATCGTTGAGTGTTAAAATTTGTTTGATTATAACTTTGAATTGATTATGTTCAAACTATAAAATGCGAAATATAAAGGAATTATTTAACAAAAGCTACATTCCATCTACTACTCATTGATGACAAAGATGACATGATATACATAGTTCACATAATTTAAATTATTTACGCGTGAACGTAAACTATTATATAATTATTCCCGGATAAATGTACGTGTCCTACATAGCAACCTATACCTCGTTCAAACCGCAAGCCTGCAGAATGACAACCCGCCATGCAGAGGTTAGTTAACCCCATTGGTTGCCATTCCGTAGGCGCCAATCTTGAAAAATGGCGAATTGTTTTCTGGACGCCCCGATTTCGAATGGATGCATCATTTATCGCAACGGAGGTTACCATTCTCGTTCGACTGCGAGCGAACGATTAACCGAATACACAAACTCGTTGGAAACTTGTTCAGCAACGTTACAAGCGGTACTCTCCGTTACATCAACGGGATGCATCCAGAAATTCCAGTCGCGATCACTTAATCGGCGGATCGCGTCGTTATTTCAAGCTACGAGCTGGTCGACCTTGGCTAACTCGCCGCCTCGAATCTTCGCCTATTTTGGGGAATAGGAGCGTCTCGTGGTCGCGACTCGCCAATTCCCGCTAATTCCGATCAAAGTCACCGTGCAAACCGGCACCAGCCGCGTCGGCGACATAAGTGGGAGCGCCGGAGGGCGATAAAAGACCGACGGGATGACGTGTGTGAAGTTAGCCCCGCACTTTTTGAATTTCATCTTTTTCTTGATTGCGCTGAATTGTGCTACGTTTGTGCCATATTCTGCCGCAAACCGCAGTTCAATATCTCAAGCCGTTTTCGAAAAAACAAATAAAAAACGAAAAATTTGGTAGCCCCGCACTTTTCGAATTTTGAATTTTCATTAATTGTGCTGCATTGTGCTCCGTTTGTGCTGTATTGTGCCGCAAACCGCAGTTCAATATCTCAAACCGTTTTCGAAAAAAAATAAAATGAAAAATTTGGTAGCCCCGCACTTTTTCGCGATTAAGCTCAAATTTTTTTTCCAAATTGGCGTTGACTTGTGCCGTGTTGTGCCGTTGGAAAAATTTGAATATTTCATTCCGTTTCGATAAAAAAAATTCATAAAGATTGATTAAAAAACATATAAAGTCACATTGCAAGGCAAATATATAATTTCTGCGAGTTGTGCTGAGTTGTACTACTCATTCCCTACGAGAGACATGCATAAAAATCGGAAATTAATTTGAGAGTCGATAATTATTAATGAAAAAGAGGTGGGGGTGAATAAAAAATTTGACACTTTCGTTTTTTTTCCACTTGTGCCGGATTGTGCTAGAGTAGCACAACAACTTTTTCAAGTGACAAAATTTCCTCAGACCGCTAGATATCGCAGTACAGAGAAAGTTAGGACTGAAGTGTAACGGTTTTTTAGGAATAGAAAATTTCAAACTCTTATAACTTACGAACGGCGAACGATAATCGAATTCTGCGAGTTGTGCTGGATTGTGCTACTCAAAATCTACGAAACACATGCATAAGAAGCGTGAATTATCGTGAAGATTAGTCAAAGTTATCCAAAAAATGGTGAGGGCGAAATAAAAATTTGACATTTTCGAATTTTTTTCGGTTGTACCAGATTGCGATCGACGAGCACAACAACTTTTTCTAATGACACAATTTCGTCAGATTACTGAATTTTGCAAAGCAGTCGCTGATAGGAACTTAGGGTTTAGGAATAGAAAAATGCAAAACTCCATACCGTCCAAACCATGGTACATAATCGAATTTAGTAAATTGTGCTGAATTATGCTAGTCAAGAAAAATGAACGACTATCGAAAGTAGTAGGTAAAATGGAAAGAGATTGATAAAAAAAGTCAGCAAAATTCGAAAAGTGCGGAGCTACCAAATTTTTCGTTTTTTATTTGTTTTTCGAAAACGGTTTGAGATATTGAACTGCGATTGCGGCAGAATATGGCACAAACGTAGCACAATTCAGCACAATCAAGAAAAAGATAAAATTCAAAAAGTGCGGGGCTACCAAATTTTTCGTTTTTTATTTGTTTTTCGAAAACGGTTTGAGATATTGAACTGCGGTTGCGGCAGAATATGGCACAAACGTAGCACAATTCACACAATCAAGAAAAAGATGAAATTCGAAAAGTGCGGGGCTACCAAATTTTTCGTTTTTTATTTGTTTTTCGAAAACGGTTTGAGATATTGAACTGCGGTTGCGGCAGAATATGGCACAAACGTAGCACAATTCAGCACAATCAAGAAAAAGATGAAATTCGAAAAGTGCGGGGCTACCAAATTTTTCGTTTTTTATTTGTTTTTCGAAAACGGTTTGAGATATTGAACTGCGGTTGCGGCAGAATATGGCACAAACGTAGCACAATTCACACAATCAAGAAAAAGATGAAATTCGAAAAGTGCGGGGCTACCAAATTTTTCGTTTTTTATTTGTTTTTCGAAAACGGTTTGAGATATTGAACTGCGGTTGCGGCAGAATATGGCACAAACGTAGCACAATTCAGCACAATCAAGAAAAAGATGAAATTCGAAAAGTGCGGGGCTACCAAATTTTTCGTTTTTTATTTGTTTTTCGAAAACGGTTTGAGATATTGAACTGCGGTTGCGGCAGAATATGGCACAAACGTAGCACAATTCACACAATCAAGAAAAAGATGAAATTCAAAAAGTGCGGGGCTACCAAATTTTTCGTTTTTTATTTGTTTTTCGAAAACGGTTTGAGATATTGAACTGCGGTTGCGGCAGAATATGGCACAAACGTAGCACAATTCAGCACAGTCAAGAAAAAGATGAAATTCAAAAAGTGCGGGGCTACCAAATTTTTCGTTTTTTATTTGTTTTTCGAAAACGGTTTGAGATATTGAACTGCGGTTGCGGCAGAATATGGCACAAACGTAGCACAATTCAGCACAATCAAGAAAAAGATAAAATTCAAAAAGTGCGGGGCTACCAAATTTTTCGTTTTTTATTTGTTTTTCGAAAACGGTTTGAGATATTGAACTGCGGTTGCGGCAGAATATGGCACAAACGTAGCACAATTCACACAATCAAGAAAAAGATGAAATTCGAAAAGTGCGGGGCTACCAAATTTTTCGTTTTTTATTTGTTTTTCGAAAACGGTTTGAGATATTGAACTGCGGTTGCGGCAGAATATGGCACAAACGTAGCACAATTCAGCACAATCAAGAAAAAGATGAAATTCGAAAAGTGCGGGGCTACCAAATTTTTCGTTTTTTATTTGTTTTTCGAAAACGGTTTGAGATATTGAACTGCGGTTGCGGCAGAATATGGCACAAACGTAGCACAATTCAGCACAATCAAGAAAAAGATGAAATTCGAAAAGTGCGGGGCTACCAAATTTTTCGTTTTTTATTTGTTTTTCGAAAACGGTTTGAGATATTGAACTGCGGTTGCGGCAGAATATGGCACAAACGTAGCACAATTCACACAATCAAGAAAAAGATGAAATTCGAAAAGTGCGGGGCTACCAAATTTTTCGTTTTTTATTTGTTTTTCGAAAACGGTTTGAGATATTGAACTGCGGTTGCGGCAGAATATGGCACAAACGTAGCACAATTCAGCACAGTCAAGAAAAAGATGAAATTCGAAAAGTGCGGGGCTACCAAATTTTTCGTTTTTTATTTGTTTTTCGAAAACGGTTTGAGATATTGAACTGCGGTTGCGGCAGAATATGGCACAAACGTAGCACAATTCAGCACAATCAAGAAAAAGATGAAATTCAAAATGTGCGGGGCTACCAAGTTTTTCGTTTTTTATTTGTTTTTCGAAAACGGTTTGAGATATTGAACTGCGGTTGCGGCAGAATATGGCACAAACGTAGCACAATTCAGCACGGTCAAGAAAAAGATGAAATTCAAAAAGTGCGGGGCTAACTTCACACACGTGACGGGATGACAGGCATGTACCACTCCACTTCCTTAACAGGCGGAACGCCTGTCCCTATTGGGCCGCGATACCAATACCACGACACGGTTTCCTCAGCCACGGATGGCGAGAGTGATAGCCTTACACGTGTTCATCAGCTGATGCGCCCGCGTCCGCGCCGCACCGCCCCACGTCGTCCGACGTCGCTTCTCCAGTGATAGGCACAGCCCCAGCCTACTCGCGTCGGCCGTCGGTTGCATCAGTCGCAATCCAGCTGCTGTCCGGAGTGGAGCGTCGCCGAGATCGCGTCGCGCTGAACATCACCATGTGAGTATCCTTCACGACTCAACTTCCTCAGTTCCGCTCGCTTTCCTTTCGAAATTTCCCTGAGCTCTGTTGATCGTCAGATTCATTCTGCACAACCGACTAGAGGACTGAGAATTTGTCAAATTGTTTTCAGTGCGTTTCTCGTTGTTAATTCATTTGATGATCGATGACGCGAGTCTAATTTAAAGTACCATCGATGGCGCGTTCAAGGCTCGACTGTCATTAATTAACATATAATGGCTAATTGCAGGCGCAAGTAGACCGACTTTGTGCTGTTTCATCTTCTTCCGACCAGCGCGCCTAAGCATATAATCTTTCTTTTTCTCTCGAGAACTCGTTTACGGAATATATTTACGGTATTTTACGATCAGCTGAGAGTCAGCTTTGCTTGTTCAAGCCGTATACCTGCGAAAACTGGTGCTTGTATAGTCACGTTTGGTTTGCATCTACTCCGAAAATCATTATACCGTTTCCACAAGGCCGCCGTATCGTGTTGAATTTAATTTTAGCACCACTCGTGTGTAATCGGTTTGGTCAGAATTTTCGATTTAATAGAAGAAATTTTACGTAAAAATATAAATATTGCATATCACGATAGCGAGTTTTGCACAATTTTTGCGATTATTTAATGCTAATTTACTGAATAATATATGTCATTAAAACATTTCTTTGCATTCAATCAATTTCTAATTTATTCAATTCAAAAATTAATTCAATTAATTAATGTATTCAATTAATTTGGATACATGAAACATATATGTAAAATATATGTAACATATGTGATATATATCTTATATTTTGTACATATATTGTGATATTGCAATCTTTCAGCCTTGTTTTCCTATGATGAATTATTTTTGATGCCAATATTGAAGCTGCTATTCTTACATAATGAACAGAACATATATAAACATCATGTTTTATTGATATAATTGGATATAACTGGAGAAGAGGTAAGCTGCAATAATTATACATTTTAATGAGATCCATGTACATATCTCAATCAATTTTTCCTGTTTTTGCAGTGCCACAGATATGTTCCTAACTTTTGCTTAATACTAAAGCTAACAGTGGAAAAGATAATAATCACAATGGCTGACAAAAGCAAGAAATTATCGCGTTGGTACTTTGGTGGTGTTTCTTCTGCAGCTGCTGCGTGTGTAACTCATCCTCTAGATTTGTTAAAGGTCTATACATATTTTTTTTTAGTTAGATATTTTTCTACTGTTCAGGAAAATAGTACAATGAATATTAGGTTTATGTCAATCAATATGAATATTTTATAACTGTGATTATTACAAGTACTTATTTTGAATGACTATTGAACTTTTAAATCTTTCAAAACTTTCAAATTGGCATATAGAATGTAGACGTTATTGTAGAAGGATTAAACGTATATTTAATAAATTAAGACTGATGGATCAAACCTTTCCTAGGTTCACCTCCAAACACAACAAGAAGGCAAAATATCAATAACACGCTCGACAGTTGCAATTATTAAGAAACAAGGAATATTAGCTCTATATAATGGACTCAGTGCTTCCCTGCTTCGCCAACTTACATACTCTACAATAAGATTTGGAGCATATGAGGTTTGACACGACGTTTACGTGCTTCATCTGTACATGTAGATGTTATTTCTTTTTTATTATGCGCAGACGTTACATATTTTATTCAATGTATCAGGTTGGCAAGCAAACGTTCGAGTCATCTGGACATTCGTTACCCTTTTACCAAAAATTACTGTTAGCTGGTGTGTCTGGTGCCACGGGCGGCGTATTCGGCACTCCTGCCGACGTAATTAATGTGCGCATGCAGAACGATATCAAGTTGGCACCGGAACTGAGAAGGAAGTAGGTTCCGACACTTTTGCATCGGTTAATATCTCTCAGATATATGCCAATCTAATACTACTTATATGTCCTTTATTGCACAGCTATAAGCACGCCTTGGATGGACTGTTGCGTGTGATCCAGAAAGAGGGAGTACGTCGGTTGTTCAGTGGATGTTCTACCGCGACCTTAAGAGCGGTGTTGATGACTATCGGTCAGTTGAGTTTTTATGACCAGATCAAAATGATGTTATTAGAGTCTGGCTACTTTCAGGATAATCCTTCGACGCACGTTTTATCCAGCATATCGGCTGTGAGTGTCCACAAGTATTCTAAAGAGAAAATTCCGCTCATCTTAATGAGATATAATCTCTTGATGTTTTTTATGTTAATAGGGCGCTATCGCGACAACACTTACACAGCCTTTGGATGTTCTGAAGACGAGGGCGATGAATGCGAAGCCTGGAGAATTTAAAGTAAGCACAATTGCATATCCTTTATTTAAATTTATACATTTTATAAGATGTACGCGAAGCTTTCCTGATTCTACGATTTTCTGTGTAGAGTCTGATGGAGATCTTCCTATATACTGCCAAACTCGGGCCACTAGCTTTTTTTAAAGTAAGTATAATAAAAGAAAATTTTTCATATGAATGTCAAATTTTTCTACTTTTGGACGTAAAATTCTAATAGGAAGTGCCTGTGATTTTAGGGCTACGTACCTGCATTTATTCGGTTAGCACCGCAGACCATCCTTACCTTTGTATTCCTGGAACAGCTCAGAACCAATTTCGGATTCTATCCAAAATCTGTGAAACCATCATCATAAACTGATAGATGTAATTTGTACAAAACCAGCTCCAACCGACTTAAAGAAATGGATCCATTACAACATGATGAAATCTTCGTACAGGGTATGAATCAGTAGAAGTGCCAAAGCTCGTAAATCTGAACAAATGATCACATTTGTCCAACACAAACAAATTCTATGATCCAATTCTATGAGACGCATACGTGTAGTTCAAATATTAGGGTTTAATTAATTAGTAGAGATTCGTCGTAAGAGATATATATCCAGAGATACAAAAATATTTTAGTAATGCAGATTATATATCTTACATATGTATGTATGTGTGTGTGTCTATATTAGGTTGATGCAAAAATAATTGCGGTTTTTCCGATCGAAGTTGAATAAGGAAAACCGCAATTATTTTTGCACCAATTCAATATGTATATATTATATTCCATCTGCGATACATTCCTCGTAGTATTAATTTCGATGTGAATTTATGCTGGCATATACAATTGTACAAATTTATACATACATTTAGTTACGCGACCTTTTACATGCGCACACATAAAGTGATTTTTTTAGTACAAAAAAAAGGATACATATTTACACGTAGAAGCTGAGCTTCGTATATTTCTTTATTAAGGCCTGCAGCACTTAAAGCTGTACTTTAAGCAGTTGTTCCATCCATGCTACATGTACAATAAGTGGAATTTTGCCAATGAACTATACAGTACAATTCATGAAAGAGCTTTAGATGGACAACTGTACAACGAAAATATTTTGTTAACGATTACCGAGACATAACGCCTACAAAAATATAATGTTATTTTAAAAACACGAACAGTTTATTATAACAACAATGCGAGATACCTCAGTCGTAACGACGTGATTAACAATTTTCAAGTACCTGCATACTTGCGAGAGCGAAAATAAAAGACCTAATTCGAATTTTTTATAATCTTGACTTATGATACAGTTGTCGGATAGAGTTATGATACAGTTATCTAATCATCAACTTTATTCTTGTATGATATATTGTTATATAAGGAAATCAGTGACTAAAGATATCACACAGGAATTGTGAAATTATAATATTAAAATAAAGATATATATATATATATATATATCAATGTGTTTATATCTGCATACATATATATATTATACATTTTATTATGAACACGGTACGTCTTAAGAATGAATCTAATATCGGAAATTTGTTTGCAAGTACATTTGTATTGCTATGTATTCTTAAAGTCCGATTGGTCTCTGAGGTTGATTCGATAATAACAGGAAAAAGGGGAAAGTGTAAAAAGACAGGAACAATAACATCGAATGTTCTGGCAGGTAATTATTTATTTGCCCGATGTTGTTGCCTACTATGGGCATGATGTCATATCTTAGCAATGTTCGCGCCTCATTGGATTTATCGAAGCAATTATCGATCGTCCGCGATTAGAGTAGATAGGCTACTCGCAACCCCCACCTTCCGTTCCTTATACTCCGCGCGAAAGATCAACTCTATTGTCAAACAAAGTGTCGAGTCGAGGTCAATCGAGATAAGTTAAGAACGTTGACGAACGGTTCCAGCGAGACCGTGAATAGGAAATACAATTTACATAGATATGGTAAGATTTATATAAAAGTTTTCTAATTTGCGTTGAAGCGGCTAAATTATTAACACTGCGCAGCATCGCTAGTGCCAACGGCCATATTAAAATGACTGTTCAAAATGATTCAAATTGGATAACCGAGAGAAAGAAGATCGCACGAGTCTACCTGAAAATCTGATCGTTTAAAACGATTGCTACAGCCATAGCATATACACACGCAACATCGATTTCGTCGACTTTAGGATTCTTTCTGGACTTTCTGGAAACTTATTTCTTCACAACATGGTGAGTAACAATATCTTGCGCTCGAATCACACTCGTCACTGTACGAAATTAATTGTTTAGACGTGAATCTGCACATGAATCGCATATACGCGATTTGTCTGTGTATATTATGTTTCAAAACCGCTAAGAATACGATTGTGATTCCTATTGTCCGATAAAACTTCCTTCAATACATCATAATAAATTACTCTAAATGCATTGCGATCTATTCTTTCAGACGGATCTCGAAAGCACTGGTCTGGCAAATCCAAAAGTGTTTCCACTGGCGAACGAAACACTCAGTTCAAGAATCTTTAATACAGTACAAAAAGCTAAGACTCACAGCCAACTCAAAACGGGGGCCTATGAGACTACGAAAACGTTATACAGAAAAAAGCAAGCCTGGTTTATTGTGATAGCGGCCGATGCCAAACGTTCTACTATCCGCCATTTGCTGTTTATCTGCGAGAAGAAAAGCGTCCCTTACGTTTTTGTTAAAGGAGACATTAGGACAAATATGCGGAGAACAAAACCCAGTGATAACCTGCTCCACGTTAATAAATGAAGAATCAAAACTGGCACCGCAGATTCAAAGCATACGTCGAGTAATAGAAGGACTTTTAATGTCATCGCACCTTTGACAATATAGTCAAAGCATCACACACACACAGGAAAACTTAAGCGGTGAGATTTAAGAGATGCCATCAATCACAAGTTTCAAGTTTTAAAATGTCTGCTACGTTCTCGACTGTGATTGATCGCAAAGAAAATTAAGACTTTTAAGTCTTAAATTTTACTGCTTAGGTTTTCTTATGTGCCTTAAAAGCAAGCCTGGTTTATTGTGATAGCGGCCGATGCCAAACGTTCTACTATCCGCCATTTGCTGTTTATCTGCGAGAAGAAAAGCGTCCCTTACGTTTTTGTTAAAGGAGACATTAGGACAAATATGCGGAGAACAAAACCCAGTGATAACCTGCTCCACGTTAATAAATGAAGAATCAAAACTGGCACCGCAGATTCAAAGCATACGTCGAGTAATAGAAGGACTTTTAATGTCATCGCACCTTTGACTATATAGTCAAAGCATCACACACACACAGGAAAACTTAAGCGGTGAGATTTAAGAGATGCCATCAATCACAAGTTTCAAGTTTTAAAATGTCTGCTACGTTCTCGACTGTGATTGTCGCAAAGAAAATTAAGACTTTTAAGTCTTAAATTTTACTGCTTAGGTTTTCTTATGTGCCTTAAAAGCAAGCCTGGTTTATTGTGATAGCGGCCGATGCCAAACGTTCTACTATCCGCCATTTGCTGTTTATCTGCGAGAAGAAAAGCGTCCCTTACGTTTTTGTTAAAGGTAAGGAGACATTAGGACAAATATGCGGAGAACAAAACCCAGTGATAACCTGCTCCACGTTAATAAATGAAGAATCAAAACTGGCACCGCAGATTCAAAGCATACGTCGAGTAATAGAAGGACTTTTAATGTCATCACACCTTTGACAATATAGTCAAAGCATCACACACACACAGGAAAACTTAAGCGGTGAGATTTAAGAGATGCCATCAATCACAAGTTTCAAGTTTTAAAATGTCTGCTACGTTCTCGACTGTGATTGATCGCAAAGAAAATTAAGACTTTTAAGTCTTAAATTTTACTGCTTAGGTTTTCTTATGTGCCTTAAAAGCAAGCCTGGTTTATTGTGATAGCGGCCGATGCCAAACGTTCTACTATCCGCCATTTGCTGTTTATCTGCGAGAAGAAAAGCGTCCCTTACGTTTTTGTTAAAGGAGACATTAGGACAAATATGCGGAGAACAAAACCCAGTGATAACCTGCTCCACGTTAATAAATGAAGAATCAAAACTGGCACCGCAGATTCAAAGCATACGTCGAGTAATAGAAGGACTTTTAATGTCATCGCACCTTTGACTATATAGTCAAAGCATCACACACACACAGGAAAACTTAAGCGGTGAGATTTAAGAGATGCCATCAATCACAAGTTTCAAGTTTTAAAATGTCTGCTACGTTCTCGACTGTGATTGTCGCAAAGAAAATTAAGACTTTTAAGTCTTAAATTTTACTGCTTAGGTTTTCTTATGTGCCTTAAAAGCAAGCCTGGTTTATTGTGATAGCGGCCGATGCCAAACGTTCTACTATCCGCCATTTGCTGTTTATCTGCGAGAAGAAAAGCGTCCCTTACGTTTTTGTTAAAGGAGACATTAGGACAAATATGCGGAGAACAAAACCCAGTGATAACCTGCTCCACGTTAATAAATGAAGAATCAAAACTGGCACCGCAGATTCAAAGCATACGTCGAGTAATAGAAGGACTTTTAATGTCATCGCACCTTTGACAATATAGTCAAAGCATCACACACACACAGGAAAACTTAAGCGGTGAGATTTAAGAGATGCCATCAATCACAAGTTTCAAGTTTTAAAATGTCTGCTACGTTCTCGACTGTGATTGATCGCAAAGAAAATTAAGACTTTTAAGTCTTAAATTTTACTGCTTAGGTTTTCTTATGTGCCTTAAAAGCAAGCCTGGTTTATTGTGATAGCGGCCGATGCCAAACGTTCTACTATCCGCCATTTGCTGTTTATCTGCGAGAAGAAAAGCGTCCCTTACGTTTTTGTTAAAGGAGACATTAGGACAAATATGCGGAGAACAAAACCCAGTGATAACCTGCTCCACGTTAATAAATGAAGAATCAAAACTGGCACCGCAGATTCAAAGTATACGTCGAGTAATAGAAGGACTTTTAATGTCATCGCACCTTTGACTATATAGTCAAAGCATCACACACACACACAGGAAAACTTAAGCGGTGAGATTTAAGAGATGCCATCAATCACAAGTTTCAAGTTTTAAAATGTCTGCTACGTTCTCGACTGTGATTGTCGCAAAGAAAATTAAGACTTTTAAGTCTTAAATTTTACTGCTTAGGTTTTCTTATGTGCCTTAAAAGCAAGCCTGGTTTATTGTGATAGCGGCCGATGCCAAACGTTCTACTATCCGCCATTTGCTGTTTATCTGCGAGAAGAAAAGCGTCCCTTACGTTTTTGTTAAAGGTAAGGAGACATTAGGACAAATATGCGGAGAACAAAACCCAGTGATAACCTGCTCCACGTTAATAAATGAAGAATCAAAACTGGCACCGCAGATTCAAAGCATACGTCGAGTAATAGAAGGACTTTTAATGTCATCGCACCTTTGACAATATAGTCAAAGCATCACACACACACAGGAAAACTTAAGCGGTGAGATTTAAGAGATGCCATCAATCACAAGTTTCAAGTTTTAAAATGTCTGCTACGTTCTCGACTGTGATTGATCGCAAAGAAATTAAGACTTTTAAGTCTTAAATTTTACTGCTTAGGTTTTCTTATGTGCCTTTAAACAGGATGTGTATCCAGTTTTTCTATACGTTTTTTACACATATCAACCCTTATTGTAAATAAGGCTGAAACTTAATGTAAAAATGTAAATAATATAAAAATAAGAATAGAATGGAATCGCTTATTATTATAATACTTATTATAATACAAATTATTTATGTGTAGAATATTTGCCAGAACAATAAACAGCTCTCTACCCTGCAGTATAAACAAAATGTGATGTGTTTAAACTTTGAATTAATAACAACCTCGAATAGACATTTGATTTTGATATCACATCGCGTCCAATGATTGACACAATTGAGTAAATTTCCCGAGATTAATAATTGTTAATTTCATTCGCTAGATATAAAAAATTTTCTGTATCTACTACACTACAAGTAGGTTCTCTTCATATTATTTATATAAGTATAATAATTATTAATAATTTGCACAAACAAATAATTGCATATTAAAGGAAGACGATAATAAAAATAATAAAATTTATAATAATAACCTATAATACTTATATTTTTAATATGTAACAATATTCAAATTGAAAACAAAGTCACTCATTTTTTTACGTGCCTAATTAGTGAAACATTGCGGAAAAGAAATAATCCATGATTCGCCAGTTTGTGATACTACGAGAAATGATGGTGCTCTGCACGAAGATAGTGTTTCATTATCATCACCATGTGATTCTGACAAATGCATAATATTCGCAAAAGCGTATTCCAGATCTCGCAGCGCACCGTTAAAAAATTTCGCGCGATCACACGCGCTCGAATCTGAGATTCACCGGGATTCCGATGATCCTGACATCACGAAGATCGGATTAAGAGCCAACGGAAAAGCATTTTTGCGAAATATTTATCGGAACATGCTTGACAAGCTGCCGCCGTCAGGAAGCGATGAGATAATTTCACAGTTACATTTGACAGAGGAGCAAGATCCATCAGTTGCGATGACAGAAATCTTTCAAAAGTACTTGAGTGTCTGTGATTTAAATTCTACTGATGATATCCAATATCCAGCGAATCAGGGAAGCGATATTAGGGTCGGATTGTTTGAAGAGGAACGGCTTAATGGCATTATTAAACCACAAAGAATGTCAATGTGCAAAGACTCACCACCACCCGGGTGTAAACCAATTCTTTCTCAATGCAATTGCAGCGCAGGTGAGATCTTTAATATAAAACCCAGCAAACACAGTCATATAACAATGATATTGCCATAATATAACAGAATGTAACACGAAATATAACATGTTCGTTACATGTAACGTATATGTTAGTTGTAATTTCCCACTCAAACAAAATTGCAGTAATATAACAATAATATAACGTGTTACTAAAATGTTATTTAAATGTTATATAAATGGAATATATGTTATTTATTCTTTCTTCCTCTCTCTACAACTACAGGTGCATGTTTAATTAATTTTCCTAAACGTTATGTACAAATTCGTACTTTCCTCTTATTTATTATTCGTTCAAAAATGTACCACTTCATCGTAGAAATGGACTTACGATACAAGTTGTGCCCTGCCGTGATCACCGTTCCTATATATATTTTATATTATATTTTGCATGCGAGAAACGAAGCCATCTACCGGACAACTCGACATCTGAATGTTAAAAATGATATATAACATAGACATAATATGCAAATATTACAGTTATATAATAATTCATATTTCAGTTATATTACTGTTATATTATTATAACCAATGTATAACAGAGCAATATAACAGTTTTATAACGCAGTTATATTGCAGTTACAAAGTAAATTATGCAACCTCAACATTAATAACATATAACAGTTGTTATATTACGTGTTACTTCTGTGTTATATAATAGTTATATTTTGTGTTTGCTGGGAACATGGAAAAAGATTATCAATCTTGCGAATAACTATAATAAACTGATATAAACTAAATGTCTTCCTTTTTTTACTCGCTCAATAATTTTATTAAATAATACTAAATGACTTATCAATTAATATTATAAAAATCCATTATTTATACTATATAAGAAAATTACAATATGTGTATTTATAGATAAATCTACAAACCGGGAACCGCTCCAAATCGTCGCCAAGGAGATTCGAAAACTTGCAGAATTAAAGAACCAGCAAGAATACAATGTAATCGTTCCAACTAGTATCACAGACATTTGTTGGAATGCTCTGTTAGACAGCGCGAATGACGAACTGCCAGAAAAGTATGCTATTTGTTTCTTAAAGTAAGTTTTCTATATACAGGGTGTCCCGGGTTTTAACCGACAAACTGCGGGAGCATATTCTACTAGTGGAAATAAGAAAAAATTCTTATATCGAGTTTGCTTAGAAATGCTTTATTACAAAGTTATAAACCAATATTGAAAAGAAATATCAGATAAGTAACAACGGAACATAGTGTAGAATTTGGAAGGTCGAAGATGTTCACATGTATTCATGTTCACTATGTCGAAACGATTCAGTATGATTGTTACTTTCACAACAGTAGCCGTTAGATTTCAATCGTCGTGTGAACTAGCAATTACTATCAGAATGCCAAAAGTGTTTTCAAATGAGGAATACACTGATATTCATTTCGTGTACGGATTCTGTGACGGAAATGCACGAGCTGCCGTACGAGAGTATCGACGTAGATTTCCCAACAGGAGAGTACCAGATAGATTTAAAGCAACGAATTACTAATTCAGTTACTGAGATGCAACAAAATTTTCAGGAATGTCGTACCGTAACAAATTCTGTACTACGTCGATGTCTAGCTTGTATCGATGTGCAAGGACAACATTTTGAAATGCGTCACTAAATCATTGCGTAGATAATTTTTATTTTTGTGAAAAAATCCGTTGTTACTTATCTCATATTTCTTTTCAATATTGGTTTATAACTTTGTAATAAAGCATTTCTAAGCAAACTCGATATAAGAATTTTTTCTTATTTCCACTAGTAGAATATGCTCCCGCAGTTTGTCGGTTAAAACCCGGGACACCTTGTGTATATATATATATATATAAGAATAACAAAATATATATATATATATATATATTTTGTTATTCTTATGGATTTTTAAAGATTTAAAGGAATGTTTTTGGATAACAGAAAAGAACAAGATGCCGATTTGTATTCTGATAAAGCGACGTGTCGATGCACGAACTCGTGTTCCTTTTGTCGCACAAATGAAGAGAAACAAGTAATTATAACTGCCCATAGCATATATTGAGTCGTCCGGAAAGTTCGTGCCGATTTTGAAGGAAAATTCAAAGGCAACATTTTTTTATGTCGATAAATATTTATTGACTTATGTATACACCGTTTTGTTTCACAACCTTTGTCCATCTTTCACGCAACTGGAAGATTCCATTCTCCCAGAACTTCTTAGGTTTCTCGGCGAAAAACTCCTCAAGGTGGTTTTTTATGTCGATCAAAGAGTTGAAGTTCTTGCCGCTAAGAGAATTTTGCAAAGACCTAAATAAGTGAAAGTCTGAAGGTGCAATGTCTGGTGAATACGGTGGGTGAGGTGGCACATCCCAGCCAAACTCCAACAATTTTTGTCGGGTAGTCAAAGAAACATGAGGTCTGGCATTGTCCTGATGGAACACGACGCCCTTCCTATTAGCTAATTCTGGACGTTTTTCCTGAATCGCTGTCTTTAATTCGTCCAGTTGCGAGCAGTACTTATCTGCATTTATCGTTTGGTTGTGTGGTAGGAGCTCATAATATAGGATTCCTTTCCAATCCCACCAGACACAGAGCATGACTTTTTTTGGATGAAGGCTAGCTTTCGGAGTGGTTAATGCTGGTTCGTTTCGCTTACCCCAGGATCTTTTTCGTTCTATATTGTTGTAAATGATCCATTTTTCGTCACCCGTCACTAATTGCTTCAAAAATGGTACGTTTTCGTTGCGCTTGTACAGCGAGTCGCAGATGGAAATGCGATCCATTAAATTTTTTCGGCCAAATTATGCGGAACCCATACATCATAGCGACTTACATAACCAAGCTCGTGGACAGTGGTTTTCGATATTTTCAGTATCTCTGCTAATTCACGTGTCGTGTAGCGCGGGTTATTCTCGATCAGTGTCTTGATTTGGTCATCATCAGTAGAGGGTCTGCCGAGCGTTCTTGGTCTTTAAGGTTAAAATCACGAGCTCTAAACTTAGCGAACCACTTACGTACGGTTCTTTCAGCTAAAGCGCCTTCTCGGTAAACAGAACATATCGAATTTGTTGCTTGTGAGGCATTTTTGCCTTTCCGGTAATAGAAAAGCATCAAGTGTCTAAAATATTCTTTGTTTTCTTCCATCTTCAAAAGAGTACAAAACTGACACGAATCAATTTATCTGAAACAACTTTTTTCCTAAAGATGCGTTGAAATGTCACCTTTAAGCATATGTATATAAATCGTATGTTTTCAATAACATTGATATATTCAGACATGTTCCAACGTCATCCATTAAAAATCGGCACGAACTTTCCGGACGACCCAATACCAAAATTATTGAAGTAATAACTCATAGAGCACAAAAACTTGCAGCAGCATTGCTGAAGCTTCTTTTTGTATTCAATTTGACTCATAGTTCGAAAATTGAACGAGGTTTTATTAAATGCTAATGGCCACTGCACACTGAACGCGACAACTGCTAAGTACAAAGTACAATTTCCGGTTGCAAAAGGCAGTCGCGGTTGCTATACGAGAGTTGCCTAACTTTTATGTTCTGCGATAGCAACTGATAATCGCAATACGTCAGCCACTGCAGCGGGCAACTCTCGTACAAACAACCGCGACTATCTTTCGCAACAGGAAATTGTACTTTGTAACTAGCAGTTGCCATTCGTCGCAACTGGCGACATCTGCTCGCGCGCGCCTCTAATAGAACTCTAGTTGTGGGTTGTGGCCTTGTGGGTAATCGAGAAGAGAAGGATCACACGCCTGTTTATCCGAGAGTGCGAAGTCGTTAACAGTAATTTTTGCAGCCACAGGATATCACAGCATCGATTTCGACTTTACAATTTTTTCTGGCATTTTTGGAGATTTGTTTTTTCGCAATATGGTGAGTAGCAATATTCAGATAGAAGTCTTGCGCTCGAATCACATTCGTCACTATGCGAGGTTAATTTTCTCCACGTGAATCGCATGTACGCGATTTGTCTGTATGTATCGTGTTTTAAAACACCAAGAATACGATTGTGATTCCTTTTGTCCGATAAAACTTCCTTCGATACATCATAAATTACTTTAAATGCATTCATCAATCAATTTTTTCAGACGGATCTTGAAAGCACTGCTCCAGTGAATCCAAAAGCGTTTCCACTGGCGGACGCAACACTCAGTTCAAAAATTTTTAATATAGTACAGCAAGCCGTGACTTATAGCCAACTAAAAAAGGGAGCAAATGAGACAACAAAAACTTTAAACAGAGGTCTAGCCTCGTTTATCGTACTAGCGGCTGATGCCGAGCCTTTAGAAATTATCTTACATTTGCCCCTTCTCTGCGAGGACAAAAATGTCCCATACGTCTTCATTAGAAGCAAAGAGACATTGGGACGAGCATGCGGAGTTTCAAGACCAGTGGTAGCCTGCTCGATATTAATGAATGAAGGATCTCAATTGACACCACAGATAAGAAGTATACATCAGGAAATAGAAAGAATTTTAATCTAAACAGGATCGATATCCTGTTTTTACATACTTTTTTTTTACATATCCACCTTTACAGTAAATAAGATTGAAACTAATAATGTAACACAAAAAGAAGCTTAGATATGGATTAAATAAAATGGAATCATTTAATATAATACGATTGTTTATGTGCAGAATATCTCCTACTACACAATAATAATAAACAGCTCTCCACAATGCAGTGTAAACACATGCGATTCCGTTTAAACTTGTTTGTTTGACGACGTAACGAACCTTAGAGGCTATTTTCAAAACACGAAAATCCAATGCATAAAGGTCAAACTTTTTTCATCAGCTTTCAACGTATTGAGATTACGGCACATCTCATATAATCAATTCAGCTTGGATTATTCATATTATTCTTGTTATACAATATAAATATATACTGTAAATGTTGTATTAAAAATGGCGAAATAAAATTGTTCAAAGATACACAATACAATCATATAATCAAATTATTTATTTTGGAGTATGTAAAACATTTGGAACAATAAATATATGTTTGCATTTGAATCTTATCTGTTAATCTGTTAAAATCTGCTTAAAAAATCCAGACTTTCCAGTCAATCCAATATTCTTTTATCTTATCCTCGTTTAAAATCGATACACATTAGTTTTAAAATAAATACTTTCCGTGTTTAATATATTTAAATGTTCTTTGTTTCTTTACGTAAGGAATGTAAGCGAGTGGCCGATCTCACTGTAAAGGAACAATTGTCTAACGAATTGCTGATATTACTTCGACAAATGTATCACGTGGAAAGAGATATGCTGTTCATTGGGTTGATCGACGTGATAAACTCGGTGGAGCAAAATCTAGCAGATTTCATTGTACTTGCCGAGAATGCCACGCACTTATTGGCGCCATTGGATTTCTTCGCACGATTGACAAAGTTAGCCGAAGCGAAAAATGTTCCCTATGTTTATACATGTAAAAAGAAGCAACTCGGTTGGGCATGTCATTTATCTGTCGGTATAAGCGCTATTTCAATCAAGATTGGACACTCCTACTTCTCAGAAAAGATTAATGCCACTAAAAGCATGATAATAAGTGCAGCTTTAAGCTCGACCATAACTTTATAATCTATTAGTTTAATATATTAGTGGTCCCATTATAATTGAAAATTGAATATTAACATATAACATATTATGCTTATCGAAAATGAAATAAAATATTAATAAAATAAACTCTTCTCGAATATTAATTCAATTACGTGCCTTATAAGGAACGATAAATATGAGTAGATTATGTAATATGTACAAAGAGTTGTATAAAACACTTGGCATTTGCCATCATGTACAAAAAAAATTGTATCAACTAAGATCAATACTAAAAATAAGGAAAAACAAAGATTATTGTTGAAAGCAAGGTAACACATTCAGTTTCCAGTTACCGTGCCAACCATTACGGTATATCTGGGACGTGAACATGTTCTCTTGAAACTTCTCACGTAAGTCTTGTTGTGCGCTGTTGTTTGGGAAATCTTGAAACCACATTTTCAACTGTTGAGCCAACTCGTTCTCGTCCGCGAATACCAAGCCGTTCTCGTTGTGCCTCACCAATTCTGACAAGCTAAAAAATAATACGTAATTTTAAGAAAATGTACTTGATAATGATACATTCGCGCATGCAGATCATGTTAATTTCTAATGTACCAATTAAAATTGTACGCGCAAACTGGCAAGCCGCAACCAAACATATCGACAACTTTCATCGGTAAGTCCAATCCACTGGATGACGTATGGAGGCACACGCCTAAGTCTGCAGTAGCTGTTTTAAAGATCAAATATTTCGTTAATATTATTTCTATGTAAAAAAGAAATCATGTAGATGTAGAATCATGTAGAAAAATGTAGTTTAATGCAAAATCTTGTCATTAATATTCAATAACATTATGCAAGTACGTATGATACATTACCTAGTATTTTCGGATAATCTTCGTTTTCAAGCCATAATGTTCTTACTTGAACATGTTTCCACTTTTTCAAGTCAACGATGGCCATGTAGAAATCGCGCAACGGTCCTTTACCCGTTATCACGCAGATCAAATCCGGTAGATTCAACTCTTCGTTCTCACACGCGCTTTCATACTCTATAAAAGATAACACAAGTCTATTTCTATGTCATCTTGTCACATTTGTTAAAATAATTATGTGAATGAAACAGGTCCACAATGTACCTTGCAATGCGTTTAACAACACTGAAAAATCTTCATCTTCAGTCCAGCTAGTGCTGGACACGATGAAGCCGGATCTTCTGGGTGAATCAGATATGGATAGAGCATATTTTTCTGCTAACTTGCACAGAAACTCATTCTTCTCTTCCACCGTGATTAGATGGAAGTCGTCCGCTGGTCTGTCATATAGGACCTTAGCGCTAAAATCAGATTTTAAATGAGTCAATTGTACTTTCCTCTAAAGAAATATATATATATAAATTTTAAAACGTATATGCAAGGTTTAGATGTGAATACATTAAGTAAAAGTATTCTTTTAAGCATTAGTTGTCTGGAAATTTAGTTAGTAGTACTAACTGAATAGCCCATCTCTTTTCTAGATCTTCCTTCATGGCTTTAGTGACACAGAAATTATTCGTCGCTCTGCGTCCAAATGTTACTTCGATAGCTCGTGCTACTTTAACCACAATATGATCCTTCCCTAAGCTTAACGCCATTAGAGAATATGCATAATTGTGCCAATCAATGATAAATTGCGTTTCCATCAGAACACAGTAAAACCAACATACTGGAATCGTTGGTATCGCAGGTGGATTTTGCATTATTAATGTATCCGGTATTCGTTTGGAAAGTAGCGACCATAAAAGATCAGCAGTTTGCCACATCACTTTTATTACATAGCACAAGAAAAATGGTAATTCTAAAATAATGAAAAACAGAATTAATGCTCTAATCGATATTAAATGCTTTATGGGCATTAAAAAGTAAAAAATGTAAGATCGTGCAAATATGAAAATATTGAAGATGTAACTCCTTGCGCTACGTTTTCAACTACTCAATATGTTAGAGATATCGACATAAATATGTAACAGTATAATGTCCAATCCCTACTGTTTCGCAATTCAGAAGGCGGTCGCAGATAGTGGATCTGTATACGTGGATTCTCGACAATTTCCTTCATTGGTGATGAACCAGGGTAACCTACAATGTCTACAGTAAAGCCTTCCCTGGCGAAGGAGACCGCGTGATATTGCATTCGCGGACTTCTGCCGATATCACCGAGCACCAGCACGCAAACATTTTTGTCGGATTTAAATTTCTTCAGGCAAAATTTGCGTACGATAAAAATTAGCAGGAGTATCAAGAGCAATGTAAACATCTTGAACGAAAGCCGGTACTTCGTACGACTTTGCTCGAAAGTTGATATCATATGCTAGGTCAAAACATATCTTTTATTAATATCTTAATAGATCAATATTGCTATTAATTATATAAAGTATGTATATTGCTGTTTTCTCGAATATTTTTCAGTTTTTGTTTGAAGTAACTAATGCTGATTTTTGTGTACCTCAAACTATGCGGTTCACTTAGCAATACAAATGCTTCAAAACAATTTTTATCTGTTTCCTTTTTCAAATAAAAAGAAGAATGGGAAGTATTTTGAAGCATTTGTACCGCTAAGTAGGCACACTTTTCTCTCAAATAACTAATAATCACGATACATTAATTAATTTGTTTTTTTAAAGAAATTGAGCTTTTATTTATTTTCTTTTCTATAAGAAGGGATTCGTCAGTTGCCTGATAGATGGAGAAAAATATTAGCAAATGATGGCGAATATTTTGAAGAGTAACATGTTTATCATTTCTTTGTAACAAAGGTTTAATTTCTTTTAAAAAAGTATCGAATTAATTTGCACTAATATAATAATTATTACTGTTCAAACGAACTGCGCACAAACGGCTTAGCTGCGGTCCAGGTAATGCTCCAAATGCTGCAGAACACTCTATCCTTTTCCTTCTTTCTACCCCTGCGATTCGTAAAGTCAAAAATTAAAAGTTGCCCGGCTAACTTCCCGGAGGTCTTCTTTCTAATAAAAAAGAAGAGAAAATGTTTTAAGCGTTTGGAGCATCAACTACCGCAAGCTCTGTCTGAACAACAAGTAAACCGTTTTTTCGCATCATGTCCGATGTAATTCATGGCGACATTCCAATCGGAACTGAATGTTAACATGGCGACGAGTGCAGCAAACTCGGCAAGTCGCGCCCCGTCGGGGTGTTTTTATGCCGCGAATAAATGGTGAATATGTGCTGGCGCGCGCGTTTTATCCCGCGTTTGTACATTATCGTTGCAGTAGATACGCGTTAATCGGGTGTTACTGTACACGCTCCGATGTCGGTGAGCTACACCAGGATGAAGTCGTGTCAGGAAGCGTCGTCGTCGACGATGCCGAGTAACGCGCCCAGGCGAGCCGGCCGTGAGGAAGACTGGCAAATGCAATTGGCATTCTGCAAGCCTCGTCACAATGCGACGATCGAGAGTGTGAGTTGCATCAGTCAGACTTGGCGGATGAAGGAGCGGGTATGTATACAAACACCACGGAACGCTCAGAAAATACGGTCACATATTCGCTTAATTTTTCAATGAGCGCGAAGAAATGCGCGATAATTGCAAATAAAGAATTTCAATTGCGACTTTAGCCTCACCGAGCGCAAAGTCTCCCGTAAATGGATCATCGTGATGGTGCACGTGTTTTTTTATTTTTAGATGAAGACCGTGAGCGTTGCCTTAGTGTTATGCCTGAACGTCGGTGTTGACCCACCGGATATCGTCAAGACGCAACCGTGCGCACGTCTCGAGTGTTGGATAGGTAACTGAAAGCATAGTTAACCCTCGCGCTTATTTACGTTCCGCCCTTCCCCGCTTGCACATCGTTATGTAATTGCAATTTTGAGGTTATCCATGTGCACTACGCCGATTGAATTTGTCAAGGCTGCGGTGGAGTGCCGACGCCTCTGTGAAGATCCGCTAGATGGTGCCGTTTGACGGAATTTTGCTTTAAATTTTTGAAAACTTTTTCAATATTTAAAGTCGAGTTTTATGAATCAAGCTAGTTTCAGCGGTCGTAATAAAATATTACATAACAGTGAAATATCATTTTTATAAAAGTCAAGTGTATTTTTATTAAGGCTGCGGTCCGAAATACGCTCACAGTGCTGAAAGCGTCTTCTATCTTTCTTCGATATATAATAAGCAACAAGGATGGAGGACGCTTTCAGCACTGTGAGCGCATTTCGGACCGCAGCCTAAATATGCACTCCATACCTAGCAAGATCAAAAACAAAATAATTTGGGAAAAAATAAACATAATTTTCCAATAATTTAAATATAAAATTTTTGGCACAAATATCTTTCTAGATCCGTTGTCAGTAAGCCCTCAAAAAGCTCTTGAGACTATCGGTTCGAATTTGCAAAAGCAGTATGAACGGTGGCAGCCGAGAGCTCGTTACAAACAGAGCTTGGATCCAACTGTCGAGGAAGTCAAAAAATTGTGTACATCCCTGCGACGAAACGCCAAGGAGGAGAGAGTTTTGTTTCATTACAACGGTCATGGTGTGCCCAAGCCTACCACTAACGGTGAAATATGGGTATTTAATAGGGTCAGTACGGAAACGATATAATTATATTCGGTACATTCAACACAATATTTATTTTAACGATGATATATTTTTCCAGACGTATACGCAGTACATTCCATTGTCAGTATATGACTTACAGACTTGGATGGGTGCACCTAGTATTTATGTATATGATTGTTCCAACGCGGGCATTATAGTCGAATCTTTTCAGCAATTTGCCGACCAGCACGAGAAAGAATACGAGGTACGTACTCGAACATTTTATTGGAAATTATAAGTATTGTCGAGATACACGCACAGGACAGTCGAGTGAGATCGGTCTTTGCAGATGGAGAAGCAGCAAAATCGTGCAACTGGAGTGACGTGTCCTGCGGCGCCGTGTTACAAGAATTGCATTCAACTAGCAGCGTGCGCGGCTAATCAGATTTTACCTATGAATCCGAATTTACCCGCGGATATATTTACATCGTGTCTTACTACTCCGATAAAGATTGCAATACGCTGGTAAGACTTTCGGATATGGGCGTACATGGAAAAGGGAAAGGGAAACCTACATGTATCAATGCGATATCTTTTTTCTTTTTCTTAGGTTTGCGATGCAACCTACATCCAAATTAGTTCCCAACATATCTCTTGATCTCATTGACAAGTAAGATTACATTACGTTATATCATAAAATTTTACGTTTTGTAGAACAGAGAGGCACTTATCACAAATTATCGCACAAATGTTTGCGTATACGTTTTAGAATTCCTGGACAATTGACTGATAGGAGAACAATGTTAGGTGAGCTTAATTGGATATTTACTGCCATCACCGACACAATAGCGTGGAATACTTTGCCAAGAGGTAAGGAACTTGAACGGTATACTTATTTTGATTTCTATACAAGGTAAGTATAAAATAAATATACAATTTGTGCAAGATGAAAGTAAAGTGACTGTTAGAATATATTATTATTTTGCTTTTAGATCTGTTCCAAAGATTATTCAGGCAAGATCTATTAGTTGCGAGTCTCTTTAGAAATTTCTTGCTAGCAGAGAGAATACTTCGTTCTTATGATTGCACGCCAGTCTCTTCCCCTAAATTGCCACCGACTTATCAGGTAAATTGATCGTTAGTAGTAAATTAATTGGCGATTAACTCTACGTGGAGTACATTTAATGTATAAATGTGTGTTAAATTTCAATAAATACTGTTTATTCCAAAAGTTAGAATAAGAGTATGATAGATTGATACATGCGTTTTCCAGCATCGTATGTGGCAAGCTTGGGATATGGCGCTCGATCTATGTCTGGCGCAATTGCCGACAGTCTCGGAAAATGAGGATCGATATGTGCATTCATCATTTTTCGAGGATCAGCTCACGGCTTTCCAAGTGTGGCTCAATCTAGGATCAAAGAATCGTAGTCCACCTGAGCAGCTTCCAATTGTCCTCCAAGTGCTGTTGAGTCAAGTGCATAGACTGAGAGCATTAGAGCTGTTAGGTCGCTTCCTTGATCTTGGTCCATGGGCGGTTAATCTAGCACTTAGTGTCGGTATCTTCCCATATGTTCTAAAATTATTACAGAGCAACGCTAGAGAACTTCGACCCTTACTTGTTTTTATATGGGCAAAGATTCTAGCTGTGGATAATGTAAGTTTCTTTCACGTTTCTATACATTATTATATTTAATTTTATATATTGAAATATTTACAAATGTTCTGTACATTTAAGTGTACAGATATATATAATTTTTTTCAATTACAGACGTGTCAAGCAGATCTTGTGCGCGATGGTGGACATAAATATTTTCTCTCTGTGCTTCAGGACACTTCGATTCCGGTATGTCCCAAATTATTACCTAATTTCAACCGGCAACAAAAATTCAGGCGATGGCGACTAAACTTTTTTCATAACGAAAGTGCGTCTAATTGTATTTCAGAGTGAACACAGGACGTTAGCTGCATTCGTACTTGCTAGTATAGTCAACGATTACCGACCAGGTCAGGTAGCTGCGAATCAGGGTAGTCTCGTTTCAATATGCTTGGAGCAACTGGGAGACACGAACGCCTTGCTGCGACAGTGGCTCTGTTTGTGTCTGGCGCGACTGTGGCACAACTACGACAAGGCGAGATGGTGCGGTGTCAGGGACATCGCTCATGAGAAGTTGTTCATGCTGTTAAAGGATCCTGTCCCAGAGGTAACGATTTCGACCTTTGGAGCTGTTAACTCCATAAACTTATTATTATTAAATTTGTGTGATTGTGGAATTGAATGTAATTGAAACGTATTAATTTACAGGTCCGGGCAGCCAGCGTATACGCACTGGGCACATTTATAAACAGCGTTACGACTAGGAGCGAGCACGCGAACAACATCGATCAGATTATTGCAATGACGCTTATTAATACCGTTTCTCACGACATGTGTCCGTTAGTTAGAAAGGTAAGCCAAAACTGCGACGTGATTTATATCGGATCGGACGGACCGTTATGATGAAATTGATATTGCAGGAATTAGTGGTAGCTCTTCAATGGATGGTGCTGCATTTTGAAAACTCCTTCGTGACGTTGGCCATTGCCGAGGAAAACAGTCGGAAGGATCTTATCGTGGAAACGCTGTCGCCGTTCAGCGGCATGAGACGTATCAGCTCGCGCGACAGGTTGAAAATGCTGTCTCCCAACAATGCGTACACGGTGGACACGACCGACGGATTCACGCAAGATCGTATTAAAAGAGTATCGTCTTCGTCGTCGATCAGCAGTTTAGGTAAGATAACAAGGTGCTATTGGTTTGAGAAGAGTCGAAAGTCAATCAATACTCTTTGAATAGATCGAACAGTTATTCTTGATTCTTTCGTGTACCAGGTAATAATTGGGAGTTCGTCAGGAAACCTTGCGAGTCACTCGGTAATAATGATTGGAAGTTTCATTGCATGTTCGTACATAGCTAATCTTTTGTTTCTGCGCAACTGTGCAATTTCCATTGGTATAATATTATAATGCTTAGCTTCGCACAAGCTTTGTATGATAGCCATGATATATATTTTTTTATCTCTTAAATTAAGTTTTAATTAAGCCATAATAATTTCATAAATTTTATATTTCGTTCATTGCAGGTCACAGTTCTCTTGGAAACTTACCGAGTCTCTCCTACGGTAGCGTTTATATGAAATTGTGGCACGGATTGTGTAGCCTCGATAACGATCCTCATCCAGCGGTCGGTGCTATGTCGCAGAAAGTTACCAATCATATTCGTAATAAGGTAATACCGATATTTAACGTGTTATTCACACCTTGATCGTATAGTTATACTGAATTTTCGACATGTAAGACACGAAAAATTTTAGATGAAGGCGTCTTCTGCACCCAAGGAAGTAGCTGAAACAAAAATCTCCTCGTCGTTGTCTCTTCCACCATCTCCGTCAAATCGAACTGGTTATTTGAGGTGCGTAAAAGCTTATTTCAGTATAAGACATGATCAAATGAGTATGTGTCGCTAATAATTCTTGCGCTTTAGTAACAGCAAAGGAGAATCGCCACCAACTGCTGTCAACTCTGGGACGGATTTGCTGCGTTCTACGCGAGTTCTACCGCACAGTAGCCGTACAAGAAAACCCATTCCTAATACAGTAAGAATCATATTTTTTTACTTTTGTTTAATGATTGTTATAAATGTGCTTATTACAACAGATTATGTCTTAAAAACCAGAAATGTAAAGAAAAGTTACAAGGCAATTTGCGATAATAATATTACAACTGATAAGCTTGCACGTATATAGCTGCAAAGTTCAATAACAGTGTTTTCTGAAATAAATTCTTAACTGTAGATATCTGAAGAAACGGATGAAGTACCTGGTGTAAAAACGCCATTGACAATCTCGCAATTTGTCGAATGGAGTTGCGCTCAGTTTGCTCAGCCTGTGAGCCTGGAAGACGAAATGGACGATGTGGAGAGCAGACCGTACCTCGAACGGGAATGGCGGTAAATAAAATTCTTAGAATTTAAGGAAATCTCAATCAAGCTTTCGTAGTTTCTTATACGAAGTGTCGCACTCGATCGTTGTAGATTTATACGCAACGCGAAGCAGAGACAGGACGCGATGGAAGAGCAATTACGCGCGCCGCAAAACAAGGTGGAATCGCAGGTGTATCACGCGAGGTGTCCCCATTCACCTCAGATTTTGGCTTTTCATCCTTTCGAGCCGCATTTAGCCGTCGCTCTCAAGGATTGCTTTGGGTATTTAAATTTTCTGCTTTTCTCTTCAATATTTGAAACGCGATATCCTATATTATGCGTAAAAGGAGGATTTTCTGTTTAACGTTTATTAAAAACATTTCTCTGTATTTCTTCCAGAGTATGGGATTATCAAAGTGGCACGAAATTGACTTACTGCGCGAGTCGCGGAAGTAAAACGAAATCGCGCGTCACGGCGCTCGAGTTCATCAATTCCCACGACTTGAGCCTGTTATTGGCGGGTTCTGACGATGGTTCCGTACGAGTATGGAAGAATTATAACGGCACGATAAGCCGCGATCCAATTCTGCTCACAGCGTGGCAAGCGTTAGCGGACGTGCAGCCTGTAACCAAAACTTCTAGTGGTATGTACTGGAGAACAAGTAAAGCTCAATAATTTATCTTCCTTAGTGTTGCGAATCGGAAATTATTTTAATAATGTGACTAAATGTGACTAAATAACTTGAAAATTCAATACTGCAATATAGAGGAAAGTCCCCAATTATGAGATACCATATCGATTTTGCCGAATGTAAGGAAATCTATAGGCAGAATTCAAAAATGTAATACGTTCTCTTGAAGAGAATTTAATAAGCTTTAGGTTGGTGAAATAAAAAATCTAATTTAAATATTATTTTTTCTGAAAATTAAAAAAATTTGAAAAAAGAGCTTTACGCAAGATCGTGAAAGTGTGCTCCTAATATAAGATACCTTGAGAAATCGGTGTTAAAAGTGCAAAATACATCAGTATTGCAAGTAAAAAACTTTATTAGATATTTTTATAAAAATACTGCTGCCACAGCCTTCGCCAAATCTTCATGATTCCACTGTCGACGCTTCCTCGTTTCTCTAACCTCCATAGTCAGATTCTATAAAAATTAAATACACAAAAATTCGTAATATAAATTCGTATTAACTTTTCTTTAACCTTAAGTAGTATTTTCTTTCTTTTTATTACACTACATACTCTTCATATTCGAGCAATAATTATCTCATATTAAGAGTACCCCGAATATCTCATTATACGAGCCACACGCCTAGCGGTTCCGCGATCATGAAATCTAACTTCTGCAATTAAGCAATTCAACAAATCGCGTATTTTCCTGTTACTACGATTCTACTCTATCATTGCATACTGAATTTATTGCCAACCATTTCTTTATTATGTAATAAACAAGGTTTAAAGACTTACCTTAAGTTCCTTTGACATGTTCACAATTTCACAAACCTTTTCTTGCAAAAGCTAAACGCAAAAACGAACAATGAATTTTTCACTAAATACATTTTACACCAAGAGTAATAAGTTTATGGTGGAATTAACAGATGGTGCTCACTAGTTTAGCAGAAACTCCATTATCTCATATTAGAAGCATATCTCATAATAGGGGATTCTCCTCTAATAATATGCTGTTATTAATAATATATTATGATTACATGTTTTCAGCGGCGGCACAGTTGGTCACAAAGTGGGAGCAAAAATCGCTCACTTTAGCAGTGACAGGCGACGTTCGCATCGTCAGACTCTGGGATGCGGAAACGGAATTAAAGAAGCAAGATATACCGACGGGCGCCGATTGTTGCACCACTTGTATCGACTTTGATAATACAGGCCGGTAGTCTAGAAAAATGTTTCTTTATATTATTATAATTTATGTTTATTATAGCATACAGTTTTTCTTATATTAAACAGATATCATATTAATGGTAAAATTTTTGCAACAGGTGCAATGATGGCACTGGGCTGTGGCGATGGATCAGTCCGACTCCTGGATCGCAGACTACCGCCCGCGGAAGCGAGAGTTATGACCTGGAGGGAACACACCGCCTGGGTATTGGGCACCTTCCTAAGAAAATCTACGGGATCCGCGCCGCAACTGTTTACTGGCTCTTCCTCGGGCGACATCAGGATTTTCGATCTTAGAAAGAATTCCTCCGTGAGCACGATTCAGGTAGCGGCTGGTATCGCGGCACTGGCCGTCCACGAGATAGCGGATATTTTCACCTGGTAAGCGCAATTAAATCTCGCTATTATTATCGTTAAAGTTGTTAGTATAGCACATTAATGTGACGATTGTAAATTGTCATTAATGTGTTTAATTAATGTGTTGAGTTTAACTTTAACGATAATAATAATAAATTGTAGAGTACTTATTTTAACAATAATTCTCTTGCTGAATTCTTCCAATGAAAGAACGTATTTTTGTTTTAGTGGCACTACGAATCACTGTATCGGTATCTATAATACATCAGGCCAACATCTCAACACGATAAAATTCCACGAGGGATTCATGGGTACGCGTCTTAGTCCTGTAAATTGTTTGAGCTATCATCCATATCGTGTGACCATGGCAGCTGGCTTTGTGGACAGTACTTTCACAGTGTATGAATCACGCAGATGACTACTAGAGATGGAGTTTATGTAAAATCTTTGCAAAATTTTGTAAATTTATAGGCACTTTACGTTCGTTTGCATATTGCGATATATCGTCGACGAAATTAGAATCATTGCTGCCTCCATCGTGAGAGGACCGTAAACTAGTTCCACAACGATTAGAGAATAGTCCCTCCTTTTTTCGCTGTTTCTTAGACGATCTTGCCTATTATTTCGTGCAACGGATAGAAAGAGGATAGCTATAGTTTTTGTGATAAAACTGAATACTGTGAACGGACCAACCAAAGTATTCCGAGATGATCAAGGACGGTCTGGAGGTATCACCTGTTGTGCATCTCGATGTGATTTTTACGCGCGAGAAAGGTATCGGAAATACTTTGATGTCCCGATGCATAAACCTTAAAGCATAATAAAGCGTATGTACGTGCATTGTGATAAAAAAAGTTAATGCGAGTTCGTACGCGAGAGTGGCTGAGAAAAAGAAGGAGAGAATGACAAGTTTGACGAATACTGACGGTCCGTATGGTCAAGCAATCTCAACTATTGTGCCATGCAATATCTGCTTCAGACTAAAGCTTACACTCCGTCAAGATCTTTGC
Organism: Ooceraea biroi; assembly: GCF_003672135.1. NCBI lineage: Eukaryota > Metazoa > Arthropoda > Insecta > Hymenoptera > Formicidae > Ooceraea > Ooceraea biroi. The sequence continues at coordinate 12,773,284 of NC_039514.1, read as the reverse complement.
GCAACGGAGATATTTTAACTACCGAATCGATCACAACGTGGCTGTGTAAATACGGCTCGCATTATATAATGCATTTTTATAAGCTTACGTGTGAAAAAGTAGCTAATGTATAGAATTTCATCATCATTTCTTCATAATTACCTTTTACCTTTTTTTTTCCTTCTCTCCTTGTTGTCTAATTCCTGCTATCATTATGTTCTTGACCGATAAAGTAATGTAGATTTGTTTCGAGAGATTTTAACCGTTACCGATATCGTACAAACTTCGCATAAGTAAGTTAGGTTTGACAAAGCACACCTATTACATGCACATGTTAATTTAGTGGCAATATTAGATATTAGACCGTGTGCAATACGGGTCAGTGACGCAGATGTGATCGCAGAGAAGATGTCAGATACAGATGTACGAAATTACGAAGAAGCGTGAAAAACACGATAATATTTTTTCATACAATTATCCGATTTTGAAAAAAGAAACTTTTGTTCAAAATCCTAAAAAATCCTAATAATGTGGTATTATACATATACAGTGGTTTCTTTTCAACTATAAAAATTTTGAGGTATCCTGTAACTGACTTACGTATCAGATTGTTTAAAGACTACCGCACGTTGAACGATAATCGAACGATAATTATGAAAATCATTGCAGAATACGGATACTATTATATTTGCGATCATGGCTGCGTAATTTGCGCGTCGCTGGACGATGTACGGCGGATATTGATAGCGCAATTATACAGGGTGTCCCAGACCTACCGTATCGCCGGTTAATGGTAGATTGCTGAGGTGATTCTGAGACGAATGTTCCTCTTGCAAAATGTCGAGGGTGGCGTAGTTTCGGCGCTACGAAGGGTTGTAGTTATCCTATCCTTGTGTAGAATTTTCCCGCGTTCAATGACGGTGGGTCGAAGGGGTCCCGCGCATCGCGCACGCTTCAATTTGAACAGCCGCGGAAAATTAAGACCAAATTGAAGCGTGCGCGATGCGCGGGACCCCTTCGACCCACCGTCACTGAACGCGGGAAAATTCTACACAAGGATAGGATAACTACACCCTTCGTAGCGCCGAAACTACGCCACCCTCGACACTTTGCAAGAGGAACATTCGTCTCAGAATCACCTCAGCAATCTACCATTAACCGGCGATACGGTAGGTCTGGGACACCCTGTATATTACTTATGTTACTAATTTATTGATCCGTCTCCGTTTTGCTCGCGCGTTCACTTCCACTGTTATTAGTAACGCATAATATTTCTGCGGAGATGCAATCGTAGCTTCTTCACGGTGCGTAATAGATAAAGCGATTCCACTGCCAAGTTAGGAGTGCGAATCGCATTAAACGATACGCGTGAACCGTGAGACAACTATATTAGCGTAACGATAGGTAATATTGTAAATACGTAAATGCATGTATCATAGGAAACGCGCGACCCGGTTAAAGCGAGAGGAGACGCGAGAGATGCAGATAGCACTTTATCTCTCCACGTTACACGATAGTTTTGTTATTGGCACGCGCTGACGCAGTCTAGGCGCGCGATATAGTAACGAGGATTGATGACGATTGCGTATGATATTGTGTAAAGAGTTCCGCCGATTATAGATGCGTACAGATACGTGGATGCGCGTACACGCAGCGTTGGATGTACTTAAACACCAATGTCGATCGTCGATTATTTTTACATTTGTTTTTTTTCTTTTTCTTTTTCCTTCCTTTTGCTCTTGCCGAGGCGATTCGTTCGACTCCATGTTTCGCCGCTGCGATATTTCCACACTCGGTCAACGAATTGGATGTCTATTATCAGCGCATGGCTACTGTGCCTATTAGATTTCTCGCTCACAATACATTTGCGCCAGTTATATGTGATTTACGCGGCTCACAAGGCTGCCCCTCGATCCTCCGTTACGTCGCGTCACACATTTCAGACAATAAAAAAGATGATAGAAATAAATAGGAGACAAAATAGAATAAGTCACGCTTTATTCACGAAATCTGACATTCTATCTGAGGCATTATTTTCGTAGCGTAAAGTGTGAAGAATAAGCGTAAGCCTGCTACGCGAGAAGCACATATCGCCGTTTTTAAGGAGAGATGCTCCGACTAACATTTAATAGATAATGCGAGGAAACTGTACAGATGTTCAAATAGAAAATTTAAATTCTGGCGCCGTGAAAAATCACTGCACAAAATTGCATTGCGGCCAATTGATTGAAAATCATCGCGCCATAATTCAAATTATCTACTATAATTTCGCGTCAACCGATTCTCTTCTCCCTAAGCTTTAGTCGAATTTTACAGTTACGTGATATTTTTTTCTTCGACGGACAAATTACGCTGATTCGAATTTTCTTGAGAAAAATTGCAAACTAAGGAAGGAGATATGGAAATTATGCACGGTCGAGCATGCGCCGATGTACCTAGATCGATTTCTGAATAGCTATTATGGAATCATTGTCGAAACCACAAAGGGAAGGAAGGAACGACCCTCTCCCTCGTCGAGCGTCCTTTTACGGACGTGCGAATGGTATGCAAAACGATGGGAAAGTTCTTGAAACGCCGTTCGAAGGTGCGGGAAAGTCGATTACGATCGGGACGCGATCTACGGAGGCGGGCGGTCGGGACAAACCGGTACCATTTGTACGTTATCGCGCGATGGTGGCGGATCGATTTCGAAAGGGTCTCGTAAAGAGCTCGAGCACTCGAAAATTTCCGCTCGGAATAGTAAGCGTAAATTCCATGATAGCTCCTCCGCTGTGTATTATATGCAACTGGATGATCGCGTCGCTATTATACCGTTAGCTAGCAATAACAAATGCCGAGATGGGCGTTTAGGGGAGAGTGAGCCGAGGAGCACGATTTACGTGTTGCGGCTTCGCGCTGTATGCTATTGTACATTAATGTATAATTATATAATCGCCTCTTATAGCAAAATACAATATGATCACGCGTTACACCGATCTTGTGTACATACAGGGTGTCCCATGGGAAGTTGCTGAAAGTAAACGATTGGTTCTCCCCTCCATGACTTCAGAAAGGGTCTTACGGTTAACGGTCGTTCATCTGAGTGTCCGCAGTTTTATTCTGGTTGTGGTAGATGCAAGTCCGTGCGCGTCAAAATGAGTAATCTGACGACGGAAGAAAAGATTTATCTTGTCGAGTGCTTCTTTTCCAGAGGAAAAGTTTATAGCAATGCTTACAGGGGGTTTCGTACTAAATACGGAACATAAAGTTAAGAGCGAAAACACGCTGAAAAGGTTAGAATTTATTATTTCTTTAAACGTATGCGTTACGTCACTCCATTTTTTGGCAATAAATCTTCATTAAAATAATGTTTTGTGTTATTTTTATCAGAATCATCGATAATTTTATGCAGTATGGAACTATCCAAGACCGTAGACATGATCTGCCAGGTCCTTCTGTGTCTGTAGCTGCAGAAGAAAACATTGAAGATATTAAGAAGTATTTTGAAGAGAATCCAAATTCTTCCATTCGGAAAGCTGCCCAAGCTCTTGAAATATCCAAAACAACGTTACACAGGATTTTAAAACATTTCCTGAAAATGCATCCCTATAAAATAACATCGCATCAATTGCTACCCAAACGCGCTATGACGAAACGTGTGGAATTCTGTAAGACGATAAATGGAATGTTTGAAGATGGAGAACTTGATGCAAAATTGATAATTTACACGGACGAAGTACATTTCTGGCTAAATGGTTGTTAATAAACACAATTATAGATTGTGGGGGTCGGAAAATCCCAAGGTTTCCCTGGCTAAACCTTTACATCCACAAAAAATAATAGCATGGGCTGCGATCTCGGTAAAAGGAATTTATCTGCAATTCTTCGAATCAACAGTCACTGGTGAAAGTTACAAGCAGCTTCTTGAAACACAATTCTTCCCTCATGCAAAAAAAGAGGCCTGGTCAGAGGATTTCACTTCATGCAGGATGGAGCGACACCACATCGAACCCAGGAGGTCTTCGAAACAATCCATAAAGTTTATGGCAATCGAGTCATCGGTCTGGGATATCCCAAATTTGCCCAGGGGGGGGCTAGAATGGCCACCGTACTCGCCGGATTTAAATCCATGTGACTTCTTTCTTTGGGGATACATTAAGGACCATTGTTATGCCGGAAATCCAGAAACAGTGTCAGATTTAGTAGTAGCTATTAAAAAGGTCGTCAGCAACATTAAAGACAACATGTTAGAAAAAGTTTTCACAAGTTTTCGTAAAAGAATTGATTTTTGTACAAATTCAGATGGTGCACACTTTGAAAATATTTATCATTAGCTTACTTGATTATTAGCATATTTTTCATTAATAAAATAAACTGATATACAAACATTTTTCTAAATTTTATTTATACCCATTAAAAACTGCAGACTTTCCTCTTTCCAACGCAATTTTTGTTTTTTCAATAACTGCATACGTTTAAAAATGACAGCTGATTAGTTTCAGCAACTTCCCATGGGACACCCTGTATATATTACCACAAATTCTTTAGCTTAGAAGTTTATAATTTTCCTTTTCTTTCTCTTCGTTTCCTTTTTTCTTCCCGTTCGCTCACAAACGTCCACCATCCGAAACGAACGCAGGCGAATCTCTGCGATCACATCTCGCTGCACATGCCGTGCCCGAGACAGTTCGACAATATTTCAGGCTCTCGGCCTTCTCGTAGCCATATTGGATTACAATGTCGGACGCGAGAAGAATCGTATCGTAAAATTACATCGACCAGGCCACTGATAGCTCGATATGGACGTATATAATGCAAGCGGAGATACTTTTAGGCTGCCGCGCGAATTTTTGCTACGTGCCCGTGTCGAGTGCGTGAATGCGAAGGGACGAGTCGTGGTAGTGCGTCGCGTGTCATTCAAGTGACGGTAGGTATTGTAAGATCTGGAAAGATAGTCGAGACTGACAGGTCGTATAGAGGATCGGAATTGAAACAAATTGATCACAACAGTAGGAGTATTGGCTGTACAGCCTAAGACCTAGGCGTGTGAACCAGGGATCCCGGAGAATTCGAGTTCAAATCTAAGGCAGTCTCCTAGTTATTTTTCGCCTCTTACAATTCAGAAGTGGGATAAAATCCGCTACCCCTCGAAAACAGTTGAGATTCATCCACTATCCCTCGGAGAGGAGAGAGTTGAGAAGCAGCTGGCCGGTAGTGAAGCCTGAACATGGAGGTCGGGACGGACTCAGAGGAGTGAACCAACATGGAGATTGGGAAGGACTCAGAGGAGTGAACCAACATGGAGATTGGGAGGGACTCAGAAGAGTGAACTAAAAATGGAGGTTGGGAGGGACTCAGAAAAGTGAACCAAAAATGGATGTTGGGAGGGACTCAAGTGGAGTGAACCGACGATTTGGAGACATTCGGGGACGAATGTAATGTCAGGCTGGCCGAGCTGTAAGATCTGGAAAGATAGTCGAGACTGACAGGTCGTATAGAGGATCGGAATTAAAACAAATTGATCACAACAGTATGAGTATTGGCCGTACAGCCTAAGACCTAGGCGTGTGAACCAGGGATCCCGGAGAGTTCGAGTTCAAATCTAAGACAGTCTCCTAGTTATTTTTCGCCTCTTACAATTCAGAAGTGGGATAAAATCCGCTACCCCTCGAAGACAGTTGAGATTCATCCACTATCCCTCGGAGAGGAGAGAGTTGAGAAGCAGCTGGCCGGTAGTGAAGCCTGAACATGGAGGTCGGGACGGACTCAGAGGAGTGAACCAACATGGAGATTGGGAAGGACTCAGAGGAGTGAACCAACATGGAGGTTTGGAGGGACTCAGAAAAGTGAACCAAAAATGGAGGTTGGGAGGGACTCAAGTGGAGTGAACCGACGATTTGGAGACATTCGGGGACGAATGTAATGTCAGGCTGGCCGAGCTGTAAGATCTGGAAAGATAGTCGAGACTGACAGGTCGTATAGAGGATCGGAATTAAAACAAATTGATCACAACAGTAGGAGTATTGGCCGTACAGCCTAAGACCTAGGCGTGTGAACCAGGGATCCCGGAGAGTTCGAGTTCAAATCTAAGACAGTCTCCTAGTTATTTTTCGCCTCTTACAATTCAGAAGTGGGATAAAATCCGCTACCCCTCGAAGACAGTTGAGATTCATCCACTATCCCTCGGAGAGGAGAGAGTTGAGAAGCAGCTGGCCGGTAGTGAAGCCTGAACATGGAGGTCGGGACGGACTCAGAGGAGTGAACCAACATGGAGATTGGGAAGGACTCAGAGGAGTGAACCAACATGGAGATTGGGAAGGACTCAGAGGAGTGAACCAACATGGAGGTTGGGAGGGACTCAGAAGAGTGAACCAAAAATGGAGGTTGGGAGGGACTCAAGTGGAGTGAACCGACGATTTGGAGACATTCGGGGACGAATGTAATGTCAGGCTGGCCGAGCTGTAAGATCTGGAAAGATAGTCGAGACTGACAGGTCGTATAGAGGATCGGAATTAAAACAAATTGATCACAACAGTAGGAGTATTGGCCGTACAGCCTAAGACCTAGGCGTGTGAACCAGGGATCCCGGAGAGTTCGAGTTCAAATCTAAGGCAGTCTCCTAGTTATTTTTCGCCTCTTACAGTATCATCGTTCATGCGTGGATGCAGCCGTGAAACACGTCGAGAATGCACCGCGGGTGGTGCCGGAAAGTGCAAAGTTGCAACGGCGCGATAAGGGCTTTTGTCCGGGCTCCTCGCGCCCGAGGGCGCACAGGGCGATCCTATCGGACGCTCCACGGGCGCGTGACACGGAGAATTGCAGCCACCGTTATCGGCGATCGCGACGGTATTTCATGCTGTTCCGTTGGCGTTCTATACTCCGTATGCTGTACACACACAGACGCCCGCGCACGACTTGCGTTACGTAAAGCAAGTGTGCACCGAAACTAATTCATCACACTGAAAACAATCTGGTTGCATTAATTAGAAATCTGGTAGGTTCGACCAGTTTGTCTGTTGGAAAATGGACGAATCAGAATTCCTTTAGGAATTACCAGATGAGCATGATTAATTCCTTCCTGTTAAATTTACCAGATTTTCTTGATAATAATACTAAATGTATTTAGTTAAGTTAACATGACTGTTTAGTGAAAAGAAACGTTTTTCTGTTTCATTACCGTGAGTTTTCTTGGATTGCTGTAAATGAAATATCATGTTGATATTTATACAGGATGTCCCGTAATAATCGCCTAACCTCTCGCATGCCAATAGAGCAGATCGAGATGAACAGAAAAGTCCCATATCATTTTGCGATATTCGCAATAATAATCGAAATATTGCATATTAAAGTCAAGCGAATCCAGAGCGCGCGGAGGCGAGTGCCGAGCCGCTCGAGGTATAGGATTATTATTGCGAATATCGCAAAATGGTATGGGACTTTTCTCTTCATCTCGATCTGCTCTATTGGCATACGAGAGGTTAGGCGATTATTACGGGACACCCTTATAAAAAAATATAAGAAGAGAACACGTTTTTTCATCCGCCATCACTTCACCAGCCACTTCACAGCCATTCCACTAACTAATTTCATTTCACTACAGGAGGAAAACGTGCCGTCCGTGCCGATCAACACGCACGACACGAAACAATAGAATGCTGCTGGAGTGCCCTGCGATTAACCAGAATTCTGATTGCATCTTCGTTTGTTCTTATGTCTAGCGTAATATAACGAGAAGTTTTATAGATCCAACTGGAAAATACTAACCAAATTCTTACAATACAGTCTATCAAACGTTCTAGTTATAAAATATCCAGTCCTATCGTGATAACTAGAAATTCTTGGTTAGTTTAACCAAAATGCATTCTATCAGATACGTCTTGTTGATACAATCAAATCATTTTTCTCAGTGCAGTTTCACGAGGGAAGGAGTCCAAGGCACCGCGGCTGCGAAAAGTGTGTCGCGTGTCACGCGGCTGTGAGCACTCGGGCTCACGTAAATCTAGGCAAGTGCCACACCTGTCTCTAGCCTTCTACTGAAAGCAGGTCCCAGCGGATCAACAACCATTGTTGATTTCGCCGGCGCGCGACGAAAATCGTTTCGGCGGCGATAATGCGCTGCATGCATAACGATGATAATAATAATAATAACAGCTCGCCCGCGTGGCTAATTGTACCATACGGGCGTGTTCCTTCGCGAATTATGCCTCTCATGCGCGCCGCGCGCACGCCTGTATCCTTTTTCGATTTTCTCCGGGTAATCACATTCAAATTGAATCCCACGGAGCGAATAAAAAATTAGTATATTCTCAATGTTAATACTAATGTTTGCGTTAATATTAATATAATTATATAATCCTAAAAGGATTTATATATAATTAACCTCACAGCGAATAAAAACTAATAAATTTTCGATGGTTTGCGTTAACACGATACGAATACCGAAAGTTTCAAAATCCTAAAAGAATTCATATATTAGGGGTGTGATTTAGTTTTGAGGGTTTTTTTGCTCAAAAACGCATGTATTTAAATATGATAATGAATGAATACCTTAATCAAAATATTTTCCTTCCTTTTCTATAACTTTTTCCCATCTTTCTGGCAAGAGATGGATTCCACCACGATAAAATCACTCTTCTTTGAGTTGATCCATTCGTCGACGAATTTTCGCACTTCTTCGAAATTATGAAAATGTGTATCCTCTAAAGCGTGTTGCATCGACCGGAACAAATAATAATCGCATGGAGCAATGTTCGGAGAATACGCGGGGTGCGGTAAGACTTCCCATTCGAGCTCTAATAGTGTTTGTTTCACTGATAACGCAACGTGAGGTCGAGCGTTGTCACGAAGAAGAATCACTTTCCGTCGTTTACTCGCAATTGCTGGTCGTTTTTGGTCCAATGCTTGCTTCAACTTGTACAATTGGTGTCGATAACGATCAGCCGTGACAGTCTCATGCGGATTTAACAGCTCATAGTACACTATCCCACCAAATACAGAGCATTACTTTTGAACCGTCAATATTGTGTCTCCGAGTGGATGTTGATGGTTCGCCTGGATCCACCCATGATTTTCTGCGTTTCGGATTATCAAAATAGATCCACTTTTCATCCCCAGTAACAATCCGAGACAAAAGACTTCTTTTTTTGCCTGGCGATCAACGAAATGCAAATGTTCAACCGGTTCGCGATGGCACTTTCCGATAATTCATGTCGAACCCATTTCCCTTCTTTCTGAATTTTTCCCATTTCATGTAAATGTTTCGTAACTGTTGTACGATCAACATTTAATGCTCTGGCAAGTTCTGAAGTGGATTGTGCTGGATTTTCGTGCAATAATGCTTGCAAATCTGCATTTTCAAGCTTTCTTGGTTGTCCCGAGCGTTCTTCGTCCTTCACATCAGTATGACCACTTTTAAAGCGTCTAAACCAGTATTCACACGTCTTAATTGATGGGGTAGAATCACCATAAGTTTCCACAAGAATTCTATAACCGTCAGCCGCAGTTTTCTTTTGATTAAAAAACAAAAGCAACGCATGTCGAAAATGCTGTTTCGGAAGTTGCATTTTTACGATGATATAAACACGACTGTTATTGCATCTATTGCTATAATGCTACTAAATGTCATGGATAATGTCAACACTGTAAGAAACAACAGTTATCGGAAACAGCTATTGGAACAAACTGACACTACAGCCATCCGTTGCAAAACCCTCAAAACTAAATCACACTCCTAATAATTTTGTTTTCGCTTTCGAGATCGTAATTCAAGATGGTTGCAATGGAATGCCATAGTCTAGCTCAAATCAAATTGCGGGGACGATCCTTCGCACGTACAATAAACAGTATGGTATGCCCGCAGATGTGCATTTGTGAAGATTAGACTATGTTAAGTTACATTCAGCTTACTGAATCTATGGTTATGCTTCGTGTAGGCATTTTACCTTGATTACCAACGCCCTAATGTGTTTTCCCCGCAAATATCGGTAAGGGATGCAGGTGAGGTAGCCTAATGGATAAGGGCGCCTCTGTTTGCACCGAAAATATTTGCCTTCGCTTTCACATTTTTAATCTTATCTGCTCTTGTTTTGGAAAATCTCCTCTATATTCGCGGCATCTGTTACCATATCAAAAGAAAAGAGGCGCTCTTATATTGGATAAGAAAATTTAGGTTAATAACCTGCAGTTGAAAGGTGACAAGTGTCGTGCCACTGTGCGTATAAGAATAAGTAAATTATTTACGTGTTTAGGCCCAGTTCCAGAACTTCGCGAACTTACTTTAACCGGAGTTTAACGATCGTTAATGAAGAATTCATACTATGTCCGATGCCCGATGTATGACACTCAATCCAACAGAAGAGTTCGTTTTCTAGAGATTTTACATGTGTGAATTCTCCATTAAACTCCGCCCATACAGCACCGATTAATACAGAAAGCTTTCAGGAAGGTTTTAAAATCATTTCAAGATTTCACATTTCATATGCAACATTTCTGAAAGGATTCCGCAATATGTCATATGAAATGTTGCAACAGAAATGTTTCTAAAACCTACCACATGCAATAAATTTGAAAAAATGTGAATATTGTAAAAAGTAAAATTATATATATATATATACCTAGACCAAGTATTCGATCTTTAGTGAAGCTAACCAGTTGACAAAAAAATGCATTATCTTCACGTATCCTTTTTTTCTTTCAAATATAAGTGTTGGTTGAACAGAGAATTATATATCTATATAATTCTTTCCTTTTAATCAACTATTTGGAGGAAGAAAAAGGAAAATATATAATATAAGAATGGTTCTTTGTCAATGTGCCAATTCACGCTTTTTAAAGAGAAACTTTGTGAATACTTGGTTTAGCTATGTATGTGTATATCTATATATCTTATATATATAGATATATATACATATCTATATACATCTTATATATATTATGTATTTTTTTCATTAAGCATATTTCAGAAATCATATTTATTATATTAATTAGATTGCAAATATTAAATAAAAACGTACAATAAAAATAATAAATACATTTTATATATAATTTTTATTATAACTTTTTAGTATTTGCAATCTTCTGAATACTCGTATAATAAATTTAAATATAATTTCTGAAGTATTTTCAATTTATTTTAATAAGAGCTTTGTAATTTGTGTGCAACATCATAGGAAAGTTTCAAAATTATTTCAATTAACCTTTAGTAATATATCAAAAAGATTTCAGCTATTTTAATAATCTTTCGGCAATATTTCAGAAAGGTTGCAGATTGATCTATACCTTTCAGCAACCTTTCTATAAGGTTTTGAATGCAGGTGTCGCGGACATTTTGCTATTCCGGAGTTGTCTCATAACTGTTGCAGAAACATTTTGCAATATTTATGAGATGCTTTCATCCGTTAGATGAAATACTTCTGAAATATTTCTGAAATGTTTTCGTGCTGTATGGGCGGTTAAAGTAAGTTGCGGAACTGGGCCTTAGTTATTGTTATTTACTATGAATTCGGTACGTATCTTCGCTCTGGTTTTATATCCGTAAAGTAAAGTAGCTCATAAAACGACCCGAGAATGTACAATAACTTGACATTCCGAAGGAGTTAGCCACGCTCAATGTAATAGCGCTCATGATAATGCGTCTATTCCTGGTATTCTATTCTATTTTATCTGTTTCTCTATTAGCTGCACGTTTGACTCTATTCCCTCTCCGTCTCACCCTCGACTGTCGTAAGCATGGCATTTTAGGGACGGTAATTGGAAGAAAGCTAAAACGATCCGATGATTTACGATTAATGTTAACGACGGTTAATGACATCTGATGAAGTTGACTCATGCATGAATGGGATCGCGCAGCTCGTGCCCGGCGCACTTTCGTCGCGATGCACCGCGCGCACCCCTTTCTCCGCCCTTTCTCCACGCTATCGCGCGCCGACGTGACGCGCGCGGCGGGGTTGTTCCATTTTCCATGTTTACGTGCCATTATTCGCGAGCGATCGCGCAGCGGTTCGGGACACGTGCACCGCGTACGTGTGCAGCAGTCTCTCGATCACCGGTTAGTCGTCGAGCGGATCTCGATCGGAACGGTCGGCCCATCGCATTCGCCTGATTGAAAAAGAGAGAGAGGGAGAAAGTAGGAATCTAGGAAAAGCACGAGAGAGAGGGAGAGGGGAGAACGAAGCAGCTTGGACGGACCGGCGCACCGTGTCGGCCAGTCCGCTGCGGAACGTCGCGCGTGTAGGACGTGTCGCGCGCTGCGTTTCGTGCGCGTCCACGCTCGTGAAACCGATTCGCGCGCCGCTTCATCGCACAGCCTCGTTGTCCCCGAGCGCAGCTTCCTCGCGAGGCTGACCGATCACTTTTCGATCATCGCTGTCGTCACCGCCATCACCGTCTCACGACGTGCTCGAGTTACCTGAACATCGTCCGCATCCTTTGACGTTTCGCGATATCCGCTGCAACGAATAGCGGGTCATCAGCATGGATCGATCGTCCAAGTTGATACTGCGGAAGCTCATCATGGACTTCCTCTGCATATTCGTCGGTAAGTGAAAGATTGCGAGAAATTCTGCGCGCAGAACCGTGGGACATCGTCGCCGACGCATTCCGGGCTGACAAACGCGTCAAACACCAGGCGAGATTGACAGTCGAGGCGCCGCGATGCGCGGCTCGTTTGATGTCCGAGCGCGCGCGCGTGCGCGGGATTTTTAACCTCGGAATTGGCAGGTGCGGTTTGTCTGCGGCGGTAGCACCGCACTCCCGCCGGCGATTACGCGCCGCAGACTTCCGCGAATTGTCCGCTTGTTAAAAGGAAAATACGAGGTAAATATGTATAGAGAGAGAGAGAGAGAGAGAGAAAGAGAAAGAGAAACATTGCTTTGAGAGTATAGGCGAGATCTTAGCCCTTATCCGTTCCGGAATGTAACAGCACTTGGGTTTTAATGGAGTCCCTTCCCTTAAGGGGATGCTGGAGCTGCTAGTAAACTATTTTTTCACTATAGCGATGGTAATTGCAGTTTCGAAAATTCTCTTTATTGCTTGTGCAGAATAAAAAGTCCTTTTCCACGAATGAAGCATAGATAGAAAGAAAGCCCGCTCTGCAGGACTTTATATTCAAAATGGAAAAAAGTTAAAAACTTGCATTTGTCTTTTCTAACTTTTTTCCATTTTGAATATAAAGTCCTGCAGAGCGGGCTTTCTTTCTATCTATACTTCATTTGTGGAAAAGGAATTTTTATTCTGCACAAGCAATAAAGAGAATTTTCGAAACTGCAATTACCATCGCTATAGTGAAAAAATAGTTCACTAGCAACTCCAGGATCACCTTAAGGGGAAGCTGGAGTTGCTAGTGAACTATTTTTTCACTATAGCGATGGTAATTGCAGTTTCGAAAATTCTCTTTATTGCTTGTGCAGAATAAAAAATCCTTTTCCACGAATGAAGCATAGATAGAAAGAAAGCCCGCTCTGCAGGACTTTATATTCAAAATGGAAAAAAGTTAAAAACTTGCATTTGTCTTTTCTAACTTTTTTCCATTTTGAATATAAAGTCCTGCAGAGCGGGCTTTCTTTCTATCTATACTTCATTTGTGGAAAAGGACTTTTTATTCTGCACAAGCAATAAAGAGAATTTCGAAACTGCAATTACCATCGCTATAGTGAAAAAATAGTTCACTAGCAACTCCAGGATCACCTTAAGGGGAAGCTGGAGCTGCTAGTGAACTATTTTTTCACTATAGCGATGGTAATTGCAGTTTCGAAATTCTCTTTATTGCTTGTGCAGAATAAAAAGTCCTTTTCCACGAATGAAGTATAGATAGAAAGAAAGTCCGCTCTACAGAACTTTATATTCAAAATGGAAAAAAGTTAAAAACTTGCATTTGTCTTTTCTAACTTTTTTCCATTTTGAATATAAAGTCCTGCAGAGCGGGCTTTCTTTCTATCTATACTTCATTTGTGGAAAAGGAATTTTTATTCTGCACAAGCAATAAAGAGAATTTTCGAAACTGCAATTACTATCGCTATAGTGAAAAAATAGTTCACTAGCAACTCCAGCATCCCCTTAATTTACACCGCGAAGATTGTAATGGGCCGGCTTAATCTTGGCCTGCTCAATGTTACTTATGGCCTCCCTTCGCGTGGGAGGCTACTCTGAAAATTTCATCTTTGCCATAAGTACGCGCACGTATATTTCCATGCTCGTCATCATTTGGATTAATGATAACGTAAGTAGAAGTAGCTGCACGTGCAGATAACGCGAAAATAGATAAAAGGGACAAACCGGGAAATCTAACGGATTAGCACTCGAGCCAGTGTAATCGTGCAAAAAAGACATGTAACTCGGATCCATTCCGCGGGGGGAAACATTCCACTTTTCCATCGTTATCGACCTTTATCAGAATAACGGCATGTCAATTAGTCAACACACATTGCTACGTTTCTCGAGGATATGTTTCACCGTCACGAGTACGCTGCGATAGAATCACATCGTTGCAACTCGATCGATTTCATCTCGCGATGCCAGCGACATAGTTTCCGCGAGACGATGCGGCGCCTGCGTGGTTCTCTGGCTACGTATTTAGCTTTAGATGTCCGATTCTCAAGTCGAGTGTTATATAATCATATTGCTCATGTCAACACATACAACGCATCATGCAAGCTACCTTGCAGTAATTATCACATGATGTATTATAAATTGAGCTTGATAAAGGACAGATCGTTTAGCGCTGATTGTACAGCCTGATTAGGCGATTTTTCTTTTGCAAATAAGCTTGCTGACTTTAAACAATCTACTTGTGCCGAAACACCATCCTTTCGAATTTGTTTTTGAGCAAAAAAAACTGATAATAATTTCGTTATTGTCGTGAACTTTTACGATTACATTTGAGGATTTCTGATTTAGATGCTTGGTTTTAATTGCACACGTCATAATGGTTTTTTCACGATAAAAGTCGCTGATACTGAAATTTTTTTCCTCATTTATCATCAAGATAAGGAAATTGCATGAAACCATGCACCGTGTCGGCAAGTTCGCGACAAACAGGCGGAAGGGAAAAACGGTCCTTGGACGTTTCCGCTTGCGCAATCGACGTTTTGAGGACACATGTTTTAACTGCTACATTATATACATGTATAGACGTATCGAGTGTACTTATTTTGTCCCACTTGCTCACAAACGAAAATTCTCCCCAGAGAAACGACAATTGAACTCCTGACCATTGCGTTGTTCGCGAGGCACACGAGTCAAGTCGGATGGACCAAATAATCCACTCTCGTGCAGCGTTTTCGCGGGGAAAAAACTCATCGGATCACCTACGTTCTCACGCTTACATGCGCACGTAAAAATAAACGTGCGCTCTCTAGTTCAAACTGATCATCGTGGCCGCCTACGACAAGACGACCTTGGTCTCTGGCTGACTGAGATTTTTTAACTTTTACCATTTGATGGCACGCACATTCATGCATGAAGTGCGAACACGCGGAGACGTTCGGCATGCTTGCTTAGAGTCATCAATTCGCTTGCCGATCCACTCCGACGTGTCGCGCGAAATTCTCGTGGGTCCAAGGCCAATAATCGGTTCCTTTCAACATTCGTTGGGAGTGGCGATCGGTCGAAAGGAGGAGGCTGTGAAAAGACTCGAAACCTGCGACGCTGGTTCGCCGCTCGTAAAGCGAGCGTGTATCGAGTCCATTCATGAGGAGATAAGTGTCGATTAGAGGAGCCGACTCTGCGGGAATCGCGCGCGCGTGCACCCTCTACCCCGATGAATATACATAAGTCTATTAAATTAGAACCTGTCCTCTCTTACCCCTCTTTTCCCTTCGTTTTCAGGCGAGTATATCGTTTCAATTATCTATTGACCGCGCGAGGAATTAATAATTATTTTGGGATAGTTGCTCTCCCTCTATCTCTCCCTCTTCTGCCTCTTCTGTCCAGCTCTCTTTCTCTCTGGTTTATTCGTTTTCTTTGTTTCTCGCGCGTCGATCGGTCGAAGATTTATGGTGTTTGTATTTCGCAGTTGCCTCTCCGGTTAATATATTGCGGATTGCAATTTCGTTCGCGGGCAAATTTATGCGGGCGATTGTCCGCGTGATATATAGCGCGTGTTACGTTGAAGTAAATCTGTCTAACCGGTAGCGGAGACGCCTCGTAGGTAGCTCGTCCTCGAAGGAGTTCTCGCTGTCGAGATTTCTTTTTAGCGATTAATCTATTCCTTGCAGATTTTAGCATAATGATAGAGGCGATAATGAGATGCAATGACGGTTCGAATAATTAAATAAAAGTAAACCTTGAAAAACACACGTGCTGCATTCAAATATCGGGTCTTTTTGCAATTCTTTTTGAAATAACGTCGCACGCGCCGATAATACTTAAAAGCGGCTTGATAAGAACAGACAGTACATGTATGATACTTTTTATGTTTATTATGGAAGTCAGCGTGGAGATAGCGATAAGGAAATACCGCCTTAACCAACTGCAAGGCAGCAGTACGCGATAATTAAGATGTATTATAGTGGCGTATAATGTTTTTATTATAAGCACGCGGAAAATACTTTGTTGCAAGCCTCTTCTCGCGACAAGCAAAGTATTTTCGAAGTTCACGTTGAATGCTTTCGACGTTTCATCAGATCAAATATTAACAAAACGATGTATAGATGTGCACAAACTGTAGAATTAAAGTGTCTTTATCCTTTGAAAATCAGTATAAATGCATCAGAAGAATTTTTTTAAGCGTTATTAAAATAATTAAGCATGAATGACTTACCATATATGTCACATATTTTAGCTGAAATTTTAATAAATGTACGAAGTTGTAATAATTTGCAAGTGTTCATGTCCGTCGTAAGTTACAATCGAAAATATTTAACTATAAAAATATTTTTAATAACATTAATAATATCGTTAATAAATAACATTAATATTCCGAAATTGAAAGATTTCCAGTTTGAGTTGTAACTAGTTTTAACTACCGAAATCTTTCTTTCAAAGTTTTAACGGCTCGCGAGCTTTTATTACAGTCTCCTAGTCGAAGGCACTTTTACTTATCACGAAGAGAGGGTGAAAAAACCAGATTTATGTTCTGGGGAAGTAAAGTTTCTCGCGAAACGAGTATGAGAACGTTCGAACCTATGAAAATTGAATATACTCACTGGCGAAAGAGACAAGCCGCGTCAACTCAATCATTTTCTAATTTCTTTATTATATAAAGAAATCTTTAAATATTCAGTTGACAATATTGATAAAAAGATGAATGAAAGTCATTATATGATTCGATAAATGATTATGAGATAAAATGTCGGGATAAACAACACACTTTGTAACAGAAAAAAAAACATTTTAAATATCTTATTTGTATTTACTTTTACTCACGACGTGAGTGAAAAGACGGAATTCCGCGAAACTGTATTATGGTTTTATCGAAAAATACAATTACTTTATCGGCAGATAGAAGAGGCCATCGGCTTCGCGTTGAGTCATCTGGTATTGCGCTGATGTACAAATCTGTAATGATGACGAAACGCGAATGCCTATACTATAAATGGGTGTCAAGGCGGGTCTAAATCTGTTACGTCGATAGTGCGATACGCATAATCGCGTATTACGTCTGTCACCATGAAAAATACGCTTACGTTATATATTATACATTATCAGCAATTATGCAATACAATGTCACTGTACTCTGAATACGTTGCATCCGTACGATAACATTACCGTGTATCATCTGGAAAAAAAGTAAAATATTCGCGATGATATCGAATTTATGATGACGACGACGAATTCTTCGGCGATCGATAACGCAACTCGATTCCTCGAATATGTGTTACTAAAATACAACGTTATAAATACGACGTGACGAACGCAAAACGCATTTACTTCTGTAAGCACCTGTAAAAATGGAATAATATTAAAATATGTTTTTACGATATTTGCAATTTCAGATTTGGGGTTTTAATTATCTCTGGGGCTTCTCAGAACAGCAATCACAAATTGCTTTTTATTATCCATTGGAATCGCTCTTGACCCTTTTCTGTCGTATCACAAATGATATTACGTCTGACGACTGGTAATAATATTATTCTTTTTTATTATGTAATGCAGAGAGAGAAAGAAAGAGGGGTGCAATGAGCTATAAATAAGTCGCGAGTTTCTTTTACGCTTTATTTCATACTTGATTCTCGCAGAGACCATTAGGCGGTGCTCATGATTATGAATTAATAAAAATGACGCAACCATTGCTGCCTACTCCTACGCCCCAGTAAAGATATCGAATTGTTTTGATATGTTAATACTTTCTTGAGAAAATTCAGCGATAAGTTATCTATCTGCGATACTTATGGATGAGAATACGTTGTATTTTTATAAATTTAACTGTATTTCCTTGTATTTAAAAATTCAATAACATTTACGTTTTAAACGAAAAACAGAATTGCAAGCTTTTTTACGAAATATCACGTAAAAACTGATAAATATTTAATTTGAAACATTCTAAAATTTACGCGATAAATAATTCATGATGTTCTCAGTTCAACTTTGCCGTTAAAAGAAAAACAAGTAAACGTGAGAGATCTCGATCGCACTATGTCGATATCGGTATGCAATGTTTTTTTGCAGCTTGTGAATTTTTCGGGGCCGCAATTTGGCTTGCAAAACACAGTCGACGGGCTACATAAATAATAAGCGACCTCGTACGAGCAGTTAAGTCCCACCGCTGCTCTGCGCGTACCATTTTGTTTTTGCTGAAAACGGCGTCACAATTATCTCAATAACCAGCTGCGCCTATGTTTTCCAGATAGTAGTGCAATTATTTGTAACGTATGCGAACAAATTTACAGAGCTGACAGGTGGCCGTAATTTCCCGCGGATTTTCCGCAAAACTGCGCGTCATTAATATATGCATCGACGACAGGTGCAAGCGCATTTCATGTTAAATATGAGAAAAAGAAACTACCGCCGTGATCGAGCAGAAAACATGATCGATAATTAGATGATACACAATTTTCATTTTAACGAGCTCTAATAACCAGCAGCTACGTGATCCTCGAGCGTTTGATAGAGTCTTCTTCACGAGAAGTATCGTTACGAGAATGGTATCCGCAAATAGCAGAGATTAACAGCATCCGTGGTAACGAGGTTGTTACAATAATTATAACCGAGTATAAGTAATTTCATTCGAATATCCTGCGACATATCGCTCGCGCGTGCACAGAATAAAATCCAGTTATATTTTTAATTCCGTGGACCCCCGTAATTATCGTGTTGCGGCGAATTTTTCCACGCGATCGAGATCGGTGTTTAAAAAATTGTATATCAAAGCGATCGAGCATGTAGAATGTGCAAACGCATAAGTGTAGTACGATATAGTGCGTCACTGAGTGTTCCAAGAGGTATTTGCACCAGAAGTATGCTGTAATAGAAGAGGTTCGACGATCCGGTCGAAGATTAAAGAGCATCTATTGAAAACAATCTATTGGACGACAGTGCATGCCATCCTAATTGGTGAAAGCACAACGTTATTGTCGCGTTGCCGCAACAACAAGTACAATAGATTGCATGTTAATTCGGAGTTCACGAGCCGACGTTCACTCCCGATTAGTCGATCACCGGGGATCGATGACTCGATGACGATTTTATTATTGCGATGACTGCATTGGGTACACAGTAGTAATGAGTTTGTTTTTCTCTACGTTTGTTTCAGTGGGCATCGCGGTGTTGATGTTCTTCCTGTTCGGCAAACCGTACAAACGTGGCTTTTTCTGCAACGATGAGTCACTCTCTTACCCGTATCACGGATCCACGGTTACGAGTGCGGCTCTCTACGTCGTCGGACTTTTCCTCCCTATATGCACGGTGAGTCATCGTTCGCGATTAGGTATGCGAGATTGCGTGTATGATCTACGCGCGTCACGATATACGCACTCGAGAGAAATCACCTGACGATCCACCGTTACGTGTAGAAGATGTCATCTGCCTCGCTGCGATTTCTCTCTCTTTTCTCTCTCGCGTGCATTTATCTGCTCGTACGACTCGACAGAAGTGCACATCGAGATGCCATCGCCATTTAGCGAATTGATTTAGCGCGTTGTTCTCATTTCTTATACTGGTGCAATATTCTCTTGTACAATTCTTATCTTAGCAATTATCTATTGTATTTATTTATATTTAGCAGAAAGTGCATTTGTTGCGCAACTCCTTTGCAAGTGTATCTCGCTAATTCTTTTGCGAATTTATTCTTGAGATAGTGTTTTTCCGTAAAATAAAAATTATCATAGGTATTCTTTCTAAATTATATTGGTAACGGTCATGTCAGTTTTATTCTTATTCAAGAATAGTTTGTCTTCCCCGCATACTTCCGTGTACATACTAAATGAACAATTTCAGGTACTTCATTGCAACAATTAACATTTCAGTGGATTTGTCTGTAACGTGATTGGAAATTTTGTTGCAGCAAAAGTGGAGAATAGTAAAATTCGAACCTGCTGTCGTGTCTTTGTGTCATTCCGTAACGGCGGCGGAGTGCTTTGTGCACGTCCGAATGATCAGTAGCAGATGCGATCGCGAGCGATCTGAAGGGCTTGTCGCGTGCCGCTTTTCAGGCTTCTTCTCACCCTTCTCTAGATGAGAAAAGTAACGACGAAGGTGGCGTCTAAGAATACGGAGCACACAAGTGATCGCCCGCTGTCCGCACATGTGGGTCGGCCGCAGAGAAAAGTGCGCTCGTTGAGTTTCGGTGGTCGTGGGAATCGATTTACGGTATCTGGAAGTGGTGCACGTGTACCGTCGACCCGTCGAGTATTTTTGCCGAGCTCTTTGAGAGCGTGAGGAGGATAAGAGGAAGATAGAGATGGCGGACCACCTCTCTTGTACGTGCACTTTCTCTATTTGCATCCTCGAGAATTGCACTTCACCGACGAGTACAGACGGAGCGAAGGAACTGTCGGTCACTGAAGGAAGCGAAGCATGTTTGCAGTTTGTAGCCGGCGTGGCAAGAGATCTTTCACGATACGTCGCCGTCACGTGACGTTCGTTTGTCGTTTCAGACGATCGGCACATTTCCGTGGGGTTTAGTTTGCGCCTATTTCGAGATTTCGCGTGTTTCCTCTTACTCTCGAACTTTGTTTAGAAATCCGTGCCAGCCAGCTTCGACGAATGCATCGAATTCCACTGTATGGATACCCATTCTAATATTAGATCGCGGTCGATCATTCCAAAATTAAGTTTTACTGCCGCATGTTTAGAAAATAGAAATAAAAAGTACGCTCGTTTTGGTTTAGTTCCGGTTATTTTCGGCCTTGCTACACGATTCTTCAACTTCGGTCGTAATCCCTGAACTTTCTTACACATTCATTCACATAAGAGAACTCGTGAGAAAGGAAATTCGAAAGTCATCGGGTAATAATCAGGTTCACCGTAACGCACGTGTATAAAACACCTTTTTGATTTTTTCCGGTTTTTGTTAGCGAACTCGAGATTCTCATTTCGATGTCAGGCCTTGAAAAAGGCTCGCCACTCTTCAAACTTCAGGTACCTCGCTTTGCTCTTTTGCTCTCTTTTCCTCTTCACGTCGCATGAAGTTCGAATTAACGCTGTCACCGCAGGGCGAATAATTTCGAACGTCGTGCATAATTCAAAGCACATGAGATTGCATGCGTGCGTGCGTGCATGAACGAGAGGAGAACAGAAAGAAAGAAGCAGAGAGAGGAAGAGGGGAGAGAGAGAGAGAGAATAAACACATGAGTTAGTCTCGTCAAAAGATGATCAGAGCACAAAGAGATTATAATATAATGAGAGATTAAAGGAAGACCGTAATTCCCTTCGCAGCAAGTGTGCGTCGCATGTTCGCGAGAATTATGCCCAAATTGCTCTACGCGATGATTCTGTACCAGATGATACAAGTTTAAGTACCAAATCTAAAAAGACAATGAGCTTTTTTAATCGTGAATTTTCAACTTCCAATTTTTCCAGTTTTATTTTTAATCCCTTGAATCATAATGTACATATCGATGATTTTTTTACATTATTTAGTTTGTTATCCAAATATACTGTTTTTTTCCTTAGGAAATCTGAAAAAGAAGTTGTCTCTCTAGAGAAGAGAGTTCTTTGCCAGTTACTGTGTAGTTAATTAATTTCGATAACATTTTACTCTTCGTCGTCACGTACTTCATAGGTCAGTGCACATAGTTAATGAACATTCTATTTTCCACCATCTTTGCGCGCTTCATAAACGTGCCATTCTCCCGTGGCTGTCGTAAATCTGGCAGGTATAATTACTAAAATGAACGGTAAATAGCATCTATCCGAGTAATGGCTTCGTCCGCCACGCCACGCGTGTAGGGCTTCCTCTCTCCTGGCGTAAGATATAGTCGCACGCTTATTTACGCAGCAGCAGAAGATGAAAGAGGATCCTTCTCGGATTCCACAATCGCCTTTACTTCGTTAAGCGGGCGTGCGTATTTTACGCTGGGAGGAAATGGGAAGTGATTACATCGCGGGGGAGAATACACGTCTCGCGCTGTTAATTTAACACGATAAACCGCGCGCGAGTGCGCGCGTGATAAATTATCGCGAACAAAGCCAAGATAAATCTCAACCCTTTTCTTTGCGCGTGGGATTATCTTGCGGCGTCGCGAAAGTTGCGTAGCTGCCTCGAAGACTTTCTTCAGGACGAGTTCTTCCTCGAGAAGGGTCCAGCTCGAATGTTCTACACATAAAGAAGATACAAACCCTCTCTCTCAAGCTGAACTTTAGGCAACCTTAAAAATTATGAAGCGCATTATCCATCCCGAAAAAAATGAAAAAATTAAAACTTAAAAATTTTGCTATAATAGAATAGGTAAAAATATTTTGAGGAAATTGAAAAATAATTGATATTTCAGAATCGGAAAGTGACAGTTGGAGATAAAGCGTCGAAAATGAAATGTCAGTCAAATGTCATTCAAGAATAAGCGCCGTTTTACATTGAAATTTACATTTCAAGTCATGTACTTGAACTCGTCAGTTAAATCTCATAGTTTGACTATGCTTTCAAAATAAACAGGTCGGACATTATTCAAGAATCTCAATATTGAATAGGAATGGTCCATGTATTTACGCAGCTATTGATCGCCCCGTCGAGAAGCAGCTATTATGCACCGGCTATCCGTACATAAAGCCATACATAGTTATCTACTGGCAATCTGGCTTCTGCGTTAAGCAGATAATTCCAGGCTGCACGATTTAATCCATCACGCTCGATTCGGAGCTCACGAGAAGAGGAACCGACCACATTTCAAACAAATTATAGCACTCGAAATAATAAGCAGCTTATCCTTTTCGCCTTCCCCTAACGTGTCTATTCATTGGTAGAGATATTCAGTTGCACAATTGATGTGCGATGTCTTCCTACGAGAGAATAAAATGTCTCTTCGGTAATTTAAATGCGGACAAACGGTACATCAATATTTTTTAATTGATATTTTTCGAAATTTTATTTTTATCTTGTTTATTGCATGTTACTCGATTGTTTTATATCGTTCTTGTTTCTTATTCGCTTATACCTTATTTATTTTATAGAACTTCTCATTATTCCATAGAAAACTCTTTGCGATTTTGTCTGGATAGACTGAAAAAAATTAGCAGTTGATCGATGATGTCCAACGTTTTTGACGTTTTGGCTAAGTAATAGATACTTTTTTGTAGCTATCTATCCGTATTCTTCATCTTGACATCGGCCGTCTCTATTCACCGGTATCTCTCGTACCTCCTACTTCGGCGTTCCAACGCGTGGTTTTATACGTTTTACAGGTACGGCGCATTCCTCGTACGAGACGGCAATCCGAGAAGGGTTCTCCCCTTCATCGTCCTTATTCTCCACTCGGCAAGGGATCTCGCGAGCCTCTCGCAGAGAGCTGGCCGCCTCTTTATTATCTACCTCCCTTCGCAGGCAAAACGGATTGTCCGCGCCCAACGTTACACGCTCCTCCAGGATTGGAGGAAGGTCCAGGCAGGACAGGTAGAAACGGACGGTCGCGCGCGACTCACCGTCGTATTTCATTCACGCATGCCTCGTGCACCCGGGCTCGTATCACCTGGCGACCTTTATCTGGGATTTGGCCTGGTTAACCCGGCTTTGGCCGGGAGCATGTCAAATCGGTACATCCTAAAGAGGAAGAGAGATGAAAAGAATGAGAGAGAGAGAGAGACTGAGTCTTTGGAATTTTCTTACAGGCTGAAAAGCTTGTAAAGCAATCTCGATGTGTGAGATCGTATCAGGTGCATCGTGCAAGCTATCCCAGGTCTGTCAGATGCCTGAGAGCCGATTCTTTCACGAAATTGGAGTCAGTCCTTCTCGAAGGAAACTCTGAGCGATAGTCAAGTGGCGCGTAGGTTCTTTCTAAATACTAGATGTTACAATATGTCTTCCTGTCTGAATACTGTATGTTACGATGTAAATATTTCTTCTTAGCAATGAATATTAGGTGCATAAATTTATTTAATATCTTTAATGTTCCCGTATTATTTTTATTACATTTATGATGTATCTATTATTATATTAATTTTGATTGATTTTTCAGATGCTTATAGGAGAGTTCCTATATGCGAGATACCATTCTGGACATACGGCAAGAGTGCTTTTCGGATACACTATACCTCCGTGGTTATGGAACGCCTATGAAAAGGTTTGCTTCAATTTTAAGTGTTACCTATCTTTTTTAAAAATTTTTCCTTAAAATTTTATATATGTTTTTATTATTAATTTTAAGTTAATATCTTTTTTAAACTAAAGATCTCTGATAATTTTTGACCAGCCTCAATTTCTTTTTAACTTTTATTTAATGAGACTACATAAAAATAATTAGTCCCGCGTCGACTTTTATTTCTCTATGTTTATTATAAAATTATTTTTATTGTAAAAAAATAACGTGTCGCGCAGATTGGTGTGTTCGGATTCGGCGCAGCCTGTACTGTTTTAACCACGGACATCGCTAAATACACCATAGGCCGATTACGACCGCACTTTATGAAAATCTGTGCACCTGAAGTTAACTGCAGCCTGCCTGAGAATCAGCACAGATATATCGAGAAGTTTACATGCAGTACAGTGGGTTCGATCTCGGCCAAGATGCTAAAGGAAGTCAGGTAAGAAACCCTCTCGAGATATGAGAACTAGTTCACAATTCTCTCATCAGGTTTACACGGCGATGATGTCTTAATCCTCAACACGAGCGTTATCCAGCTTCTCGATCTCGAATCATACGTGTCTCTTGATGTGTGTATCCATCTGTGCAACGCATAGATTATTCGTCATAGAATTATAAAAACATTCTATGCCGCCTGTAAAATTATAAAAAAAGTATAAAAAATTTTTACTAGATTAAAAATAATATATATTTGATCGTTAGGGAAAAGCTACTTTTCGCTAACTGTTAAAGGATGATATTCCTTGATGACGCGTGAGCGACGTGACGTGGACTTCCACTCGCGATGAATCAATAAAGTTTGACCGCGCGCGCTGTGGAATGATAGGACAACTAGCGTTTTATGGCGCCGATATGTGCGTCTCGCGGCTTCTTCGCGGCTTTATTCTCAGTCTCGGATGCGGCGAAGCAGCCAGCCAGCCAACCAACCAACAGATCTTCGGGGCAATACCCCGAAGCAGCAGCGGTGTTTGAGAACACGAACCGAGAGCTGTTTAGATTGCGTGACGGTAACAATTGCGTCGGCAATTACGGGCCACGAGTAAAGCGTGCGATTAAATGGAGAAGCAGGGAGGAGATCGTCGCGTTACGTTATTTTTACTTCATTAACAGCCTGCGGGCCTCAATGTGATAGAGAGAGGGAGAGAGAAAGAGACTGAGGGAAAAGTTTATGAAACACGAGAACGCAACGGTAATTTGCAGTAATCAGAGAGGGCAAACGCGGAAAGACATGGTCGTGGCTGTCGCTTTAAATCGATTCGATACGCCGACGCTTGACTTTCATTAAACGCTCATTGGATTATCAGTCGTTTGCCCGCTTGTCTCCCGCCTTCTCCTTATCGAGTTATTTATACGCGTCCTTTTTAATTGTGGCGGTATTCGCTTACGTTTGCTTGCTCGTTTTGCATACGGATCGGAAATTCGAAAAGGAGATCTCTTAAGAAACTTGACTTTTCAATAGAAACGAAAAGTACGAATTTCTAGGATTTGATAATACAAATTGCTTCGGATAGCTAGACGAGAAATTATTCGATATTTTCGCATTAATACAGAATTTAATCTAAAAGCTTAAAAAGAATTTAACCGAATTAAAAATCATTGATTAAATCGCGCGCGTGCGCGCATTAATTGACTGAAACTTATTTTCTTCAGAAACATCCGAAAGATCTCGTTAACATCGTTAACGCCGCTCTCCATTTAGTTCTGGCAAAACTCGAGCTTTGTCGTGTCTCTTCCTGAATTCCGCGTGTGCGGGCTTTGTCGCACGACCAGTGGGGAAACCTTTTTGCGCGTCCCGGATACACGTACCCCGGGGGCCGGTTTTAACGGATATGCGCGCGCACAAAAAGAGCCACGGTGGCGAATGACAATGAGCAGCGCTCTACTCCGAGCTCCACCGGCGATTCGCACGAGCGAGATTCACGTTAGATCGTACAGTTTTCTCTTTTTCTCATTTCGTTTTCTCTCCCTTGGCCACGGAAGCCCCATTACACGCTCGAATTATCCGTACCCCTCTTGTTGTCGTTAACTAACAATAGCGATTACCAATGATTCGAAAATTCGCACGTTCGATTCCCATCCCTCGTCCCATTTTTCCACGCGGCCGGACTTGCACTCTATCGGTCGAGCAAACGTGCAATTTTTCAATTTACCGGAATTAACTTAGCATATCTTTGTCTCTTTTCAGATAAGTCCTAAAAAAGAGATAAAGATATAGTACCTGTCGGGTAAAACTTACCAAAAAGTTGGAACAATCGGCCCTTAATGTTACGTTTCTATATTTAATTGTGTGACTCGGCTTTTCGTCGAAATGGAAGATTCCGCAATTTGTCAAGGTAACACCAATTTACCTCGGGAAAACGGTACGAAGAACACATTATTTGCCTGACGCAACGTAAAATTCGATTAGCAACGCGTAACTAACTTTAGCGCTTTGCTAGATAGTGAATCGCGTTAGTAGAAGCGAAGGGGCAGATCTTCCGTAACGTCTCAGTCGCTTCTCCTTTTGGCACGCGTGCGATTTTCGTCTTCAATTTACCGCACGATTCACAAAGTGCGGAGAGCAAAAAAGGGACACCGCGAGAGATAGGGCTCTAGGACGAGCGCAACGCACGCAGAAACGTGCGAAGAATTACGCGCCGCTTTATTACTCGAAATAACTCGGAGCCCACCAACGTGCACCGACGTACGTTATATGTCATTATCTTTTAGAACTCACAGGGAAACGCGACTTGTGGAAATAAGCATCCACGACTAGCGAGGCCGGTTTCACATGGATGGACCGCAGACAAGAGAGAGACTCAATCGAACTTTCCCAGACTATTATAGAAATGCTTTCGGGGAAGTATACCGGTTTTCGGAAAATTACCTGGCAGACTTTCCAATTTTTTGACATCTTCCCGACGCACGTATAAAGTGCCAAGCACCGTTCCGTGATCGCGCCGAAACCGCGCGAAAGCAACTTAACCCGGATTCGCGAGATTATCCATGCGCCCGAGAAAAGAGCCGTATCGAGGGATCATCCTCGATTCTCTCTCTCCGCATTCGGTGATCGCGGTAGGTTCCAGAGTCCACAAAACGGAGTCCGCAATCGGGGGCCCGCGCCAGTAGCACTATACGAGCTTACGTCACGCGTGTTCGCCTTTCTTCTCTTCTGTCGTTTTCTTCCTTTCGTGTTCCTCTTTGAGAGAGACAGAAAGAGAGAATAAGAGAGAGAGAGAGAACGGTCGAGTGAGTGTTATCGTGCAAGTGAACAAAAAGAAGGGACGGTCTGTGCGTTATAACGAGGCCGGAGTACTCCCTTTTGGTACCAAGTACACGCGCGTACTCGACCGTATCGTCATCTGCCCTTCGCGCGGGCGGCTGGCAGCAGAGACAGTTTTACGTATAGGAAGATTTGAGGAATCGGAACGAGATAAAGAGACGGGATGCCATACAGAGAATTCATTCATTGGTCCCTCCCGTCAGGGCCCTCCGTCGTCCTCCGTGCGTCCGTGGTAGCCGAAGGGACCGTGGCAAATGAGGAGAAGAAAGGAAAGACGGGAAGATGGAATAAACGAAGGGCGGAGCGCAGGACTCTGATGGCCCTTACTGACCCGTCCATTTACCAATGTCATCTACCACAAATCCTCGAGACTTACATAAGTGCGCGGAATCTAGAGGACTCGAGAAAACGGTGGCCGTGCTTTCGTTCCTTGATTGCCACTAGTGAGCCCTATCGTTACACCCTCGAGTTTATAATGTCAACGTTGAGAGATATATGTACATACGAGATCCCGCCGACACTCGACATCTAAAATCTCTTTAATCTCGGACGAATGACGTAAGATTATTCAGAAAAAGTAGCCGATGACGCGCCAGAGCGCGGCTTATCTTAATTATTACACAGAAAAAACGGAAGAACGGAACGATTGGCGGTTTAGCTTTCCGCAAAATCTTTTTCAAGTGGCGCTCGTGGAAACGATATTGCACGTTGATTAATATAACCGTAAGAGATCGACTCAACCCCGTCCCGAACGGAGAACCGACAGCCAAGCGCCGTGCTGCAGGTCCTAATTAACGCAGCACGTCCTTCGGATCTTTTTACGAGCGGCGCATCTCACGGCGGAGGGAGCGGACGGGGGAGAGCACAAGTATCGAATCTCTCCCTTGCGCCCTTCCGGCATTTTTTGCTCGTGGGATCCGCGGCGCGGCCTTCTTCTCCGTATTCCCCGTCCCACGGCTACGTGCAGCCTCTGCACGTCCGCGATCGTAATCGGCACGCTACACGCCCCGGAATTAATCGCGATAAAATTAATAGCGGGCCATTACGCGCGTGTACGCGACGATCACGATCGCGAAGGAGAGAGTTAGGACCTCTCGTCCGCTCTTTCTCCCTCGCTCTTTCTCTCTTTTATCCTCCTGCACAATACCCGGGATAAATGGGATTTATTTGACACGGCACGATTGATCGTTTCAGATTATCGTTCCCCTCCGGTCACTCATCCTTCTCGGCCTACACCATGCTCTACCTTGCGGTAAGTAAGTTCTTAAGTTACACACACGTTGTGTGCTACCATTGATTTGCATACGTACGGGCCGGATGCGTAATCATTCATCGGCCTAATATGAGCGTGTCGATCCGCGCACGATCTCGGGATCTTCGATCGTAAAAACCGATTTGCATAATTTAATGTACGTTAAGGATGTTACAGATCGATGCATGTTCGTAATCGAGTCAGTGTGATAATGATAGCGGTGATTACGAAACTAGTTTGAATTACAGATATGGGAAAATTGAGTCGATCGTGTTCATCTTACATCACTGCACTGATATTACTATTATTTATTATATTATTACTATAATATAATGTGTCTAATAAATTTACAATAGCTACAAATTTCTTATGTCAAATATCCCGATAATCGTATTCTCTTTTGTGAAATAAAAACTTGGTACCTTTTAGATGTATCTTCAACTGAGGATGAAATGGAAAGGCAGTAAACTGCTTAAAAATTTTCTTCAACTGCTTTGCTTGCTCATGGCCTGGTTTACGGCAATGACGCGAGTTTCCGATTACAAACACCATTGGAGCGATGTACTAGCTGGATCCACCCTCGGCGCGATTAGCGCTTTAATAGTGGTAAGTACATCACTTTAGTCAATTCTTATTGCATGTCATTTATTAAAAGAAATATCGAAAGATGATAACAAAATATATGAAAAACAGTTTTCTCTTAAAGTTGTAAAATTAAATGTCTTAATATTTTGGACTACTCTTCAAGTTAAGAATCTACAAACTAAAGTCTTGCTTGTGTTTTAGACACTATGTGTGGCAGATCTCTTCAAAGAGGAGAGGCCTGGTCCCGCGGAGAAGCACCGATCTGCCGATTACGAAGCGGAGACCGGCGTCGGTGGCACACAGGTGAATAATGGCACTGCTAATTGCAACTGTTGACCTAATGAGCTCGCTCTTCGCTTGCTGACCGCAACAAGGCCGTGACTGTCTTCTAGTTGGCTCCGGGAAGTTAAGAAGGTCCCCGGTTTTCTCGGACAGCGTCAGATCCGATCTCGTCCGGACGTGTACGTCGGCGTACAACCTTCGCCAGCCGGACCTTCTCCTTAGCGCGACCGAGTCTTAGACCTTCAAGAACCACTTTTCTAATTCCAAGACAGTAAACTGCCGGTTTTTGGGACCGTTTCTCGACGAGTACCGCATCTCTGCCGAATTTTCTTCCCTGACACTGTTACGTATAAGCGCGCGTCAACGCTCTGTGAATGTTATACAGAAAAAAAGATGAAGAGGGAGAGACCGAGAGAAGGAAAGCAAGGAAATGCGACGTAGCTGGAGCTTTGCGAATACTTTTTATTTCGTTGAGCTTTGTGTGACCGATCATGTAAAATGTATCCGTTGTGGAACGCGGTATACTACTTTCTTTGCAGCGAGGAGCGAAAGTCTCCTTCTACTTTATTACGCCTTTGTCTCTCAGCTTTTAGTAGTGCTGAAAGAATAGATGTACGCTTATGAAGCCTACGTTCGTCCCGTCCAAGTGACGTCTCTCGCGTCTAATAGGCGGAAGATCAGAATATCTCACGCCCGTTGCGAAAGGTTGATTGATACTTGGTTGAAAACGTGACGAAAATTATTTTTGTATAGTCGATATATTTATATGATGTTTTATAGATGATAAAGAGGATGTATTTATTTCTTTTAATTGCATAATGTATTTATCATTAACGGGGCGGATCGGTGCTTTAGTACTTTTACGCTTAACATGATAGAATCGAAAGATAGAGCGAAAGAAAATGGAAAAATACATTACATCACGAATAATGGAACTTTGACGATTAAAAATACTATTTTTTATTACGTTAGGATACATGATTTAATTAGTATCTATGTAATTTTTTATTTTATTACTTGAACGACATATCTGTGTCATTATGCTGTGTCATTAAGAAGTATGCACAGTACTTCAAGAAAGTTTCGTACTAGATTATATTTTTTTAATAGATTAAATTTTCTTACCGTGTTATACATACGTTGGCCTATTCTGCAGAGCAGATTATAATAGAATCACAGACGTTATGATGCGTACAGATTGTAAAAGAGACTCTCGGAAAGAGATGTTAATAATATTTAAGATTTTATTTGATTTCGATCTTTTTCTGTGACTACTTCTGTGGCTCAATCGCCGCGAGAGTAGTAACTATGAATTATCAGTGATAACGACTTGACGATGACGTAGTGTTATAGCGACAGTGTTTACTTATGGCACCTTCTGATATTATTTGATATATTTCAAGAATTCATATACGAAGGATAGATGAATTAAAATATTATTTAATAAAATATTATTTAATTAAAATATTTAACAAAATCAATTGCAAAAGATTATTTCTACGAATGTTATGTAAATATTTAACATTCGAGTTAATTAAGAATTAGTTTCATAATTTCTAAATTTTATTTTACTTTTTCTTATTTCCAATATATACAAATTAACTTAAACGCAACTTATAGGAAACTATTTAAATAAAAAAAGTTAATATAAAATAGATTTTGTATAATTGTTTTTAATTCATCTATCTTTTTATAACAAGAATACTGTCGTTTATTGTCGATTTTGTTTAGTTTTGATCAGTCTCTTGCTGGAATGTAAGATTATTTATGAATTTATACATAAATTAATAGATGCGTATTCTTACGATATAGGAATTATCGCATTTTGTCGACTTTCTAATGACTTTTTACAACGTTATCCAATACGCGAATATTTACGGAAGATGCACACATTATTAATCATGGAATTAATATTTAATTAGTGTAGACAATACATGGTATATGGTGCTCTAGAATTGTAATTGTAATTAAATGTATGATGGTAATCTACTGCAATTTAACTGAAAGTATTTGGTGACCATTATAGAGTCACGATACGAGAAACTGCGTTCGTACATTGATATATGTATATACACACACACACATACATACATACATATAGGAAGAGATTATTTATTTTATAGGAAATTATTATTATATATATATACACACACATCGTTACATATATGTATAAAAATTCCGTATATACATATATATGTAGTATCAGATATAGATATATATATATAGTCGGATCTTTAATTATTCGTTATCTCGATTCGAGAGCAGAGCTCCGAAAATTGTGACCGTGAAAATTTAATTATTCAGACATTCTACTTTATTTGTAATATTATTAATATTTGTTTCCTTCTTCGCGTGCATAATAATACGATTATGTTTAAACAATATTTTTTAATTCACAATCTTAAATTTACGGGCTTTAATAGACTTTTAATTAATTAATTTTTTTCAGATTTAAATAACGAAGCATTTATAATTTATGAATCGTAATAAAACATTAGTATTCATTCGAATGTAAGTATAATATATCGCTTATTCCTTTGAAACTATAATTTCAGATTTAATTACTAAAGTATTTAAAATTGAAGACTGAGAAGTTTTGTAATAAATTATTTTTGTTTTTAAAGTTTCTCTTAGGAGAAACTTTACTCCATTAAAAAATTAATTATGAAAATTAAAATGGGAATATCTAGAACTCCTTACATATTTAATACTAATCTATATCTGAACGCTCTAATCTCTACGTAAAAATCGAACCATGATATGATATGGTCACGTTATCTGTCGTGAATTTGAGAATCATTCGATCCGATTAAACAATCAGTTACTATTCTCTATTTTTAGATATGCTATACGTACCGAGTAGATTACGTATATCTGATCGCATTAAGAAGTAGCACAAAATGATACAAACGGTAGAAATGGGATCATACTATTACGAGACCAACGTTGCTCTATTAACTGTTCTCAGCGTATAATCTGCGCTTAAATACACTCATCGAAAACGCAATTTACATTACAATTCTTGTAAAAACTTTAACCAGGCGTCGGAGACCGTTGCTCCCGTCGTCGTTTTATTCCGCATAACATCAACAATTATACATCGGCATCGGCAGCTTCGCCGATAAATGCTGTACAGTAGGAATAAATTATTGAATTATGAATCGTACGTCGTGTTGCGTCCTTGATTTACATTCACATCATCAAGAGAAAGAGAAAGAGGGACGATTTTGCCGCCCGCTGCGATCGCTTCAAGATAAGTCCCGCATCCTCCCTCAAGGCAGAAGGCGAGCACCTTTCACGGCCGGCAAGCTATTTACGATCAATGTTTAAGCGAGTCATTTAGCCGATTTAATCCCTGTAGCTGTCCGTCTCAGCAGTAGATTATCTGTACGTGCGAGCCTCAGCTGTACAGAAAGTATTTCTAGGCCTACTGGTCATTCTGCTAATTTTATATGTAAAAATATATAGCTTTCTCGACGAGTGTGAAATTCAAAGAACACGCGAGAGGAACGAAGATGCGAGTTGCTATTCATGAACGTGTTTCAACGTGTTACATTATCTATCATCTGTGACACGTGAAATTAACGTTGCTTCTTTTGAAACGAAACACGAAACAGATAACCGTAATAATATCTGTGATTAATGCGGGCTTCAAAGTGAGATATTCTATTTTATATTTACTTAATAATTTTATGTATACATATATCTGTGTATATTATAATATAATAGTTATTATAAATGCAGATATAGACAAGCCATTTTGCATAAGAGTAGATTGGAATTGCTTTTCTAACTGATTACGGAGCAACTGTAAGTATGTGAGCTTGGCAATGATTGTTGATATTAATAAATCGCTTCAACGTATGTGCATGTACACGTGTTATAAATTCTATTTACGTAATGCCGCATTACAGGTTGCTTACGGACAAATCATCTATAATTTCAATGGGCTAATTACGGCACCGCTTATAACGCATTATACTTATTAATCACGCTTGTATTCATGTCATGTATTTATTTTGTGCGTAAAGTGCGATGATGCATTTGATTATGCACACACTTACTCATTCAAACTTCAAATTATATTCATTTAAATACGTTTTTAAAAAATTATTAAACTTTAATATACGAGTATAATTAATAAGCATTGAAATAAATAATTGTAAAAATGTACATTATACCATAGTATATATATATTTACATCATACATTATACATTCAATCATCACACGTTATTTTTTAACATTATATAACACATTAAATGAGTTGCATTACGTATACATTATACAAATTGTATAATAATTTTTATAACGTAATCGTGCAGCTTGCATGGTTTATGAGTAACATATAACATATTCTACATATCAGTTTTTATGTGTAACGTTCATATATCATTCCTTTTTAATTTCGTGATTGTGTGAATAAGAGTTTTTATTTTTCATCAATCTAACAAGATATTTCTATTAATTACAGGATGAATCGAGCCCGCTGCAAATTGGAATGCAAACATACGGCGGAGTCAATACAAGTGTAGAAGATTCCATGCATAGACGTGGTCCCAATTAGAATTCTGGAGCACTCAATATAACGATAAATGTAACGTGCTTAATTCTGCTTTGTTTTATAAATTGTCTTTAAATCTTCTTTACGCGAATAGAATAGAATATCAATCTTTTGAACTCTGAAAACTGCTGATTGCAGTTTAGATACTTATATATTGTTAGATAAATGTATATGTATCTGTCTACCTCTCATTTCTTTTTGTATGTCCATTGTACCTGTACAAGTTTATAATTTATTAAAAATATTATCGAATTATGAATTTTATGGAAATAGATATTATATAGAAGAATAGTTTTACGAAAAGTAGTGTCAAAGATGTGTGTACAAATTTATATAAGAGGAATTTATAATATATGTGTTCATACATGTATAAATAAAAGGTAATAAAATTTTATAATAAAATTTTCTTATCAAGAATTATTAGTATAAATTTAGTTGCGTGTTTTCAATGGAAAAGTTTGTATTTCAGCAAGTTTTGAACGTAGTTTAATAAATTTTAGGATTTTGTTAGATATAATTCTTCACATTTATACGAATCTTTTAACGTTATTTTTTATCATATAATAATATGCATCGCAAAAATCATGTTTTCGCACAAAAGTATGCAGATAGATAATCTTAAGAATATTATTAGGAAAACATAATCAAGTAACAAACTGAAGTAATCTAAGAATTTAAATTTAAATTAAAAATTGAATTTTACTCTGAATTAAAATTCTGTAATTACGAACTCGTTCTAATTAGCACTATAAATGCACTACTATACTATAC
The DNA here is from genome assembly GCF_003672135.1 of Ooceraea biroi. NCBI lineage: Eukaryota > Metazoa > Arthropoda > Insecta > Hymenoptera > Formicidae > Ooceraea > Ooceraea biroi. The sequence continues at coordinate 12,737,944 of NC_039514.1, read as the reverse complement.
TATGTACTATAAATGCTTTAAAACATTTTCTATCCGTTTTCTTCTTTAAAAAAATAGAAAGTGTTTTAAAACGTTTATAGTGCTCAGTAAACTGCATCCTAAATTCTTAATATTAGGTAACATAATTTAACAAAAGATGATACGATACTTGACGTAAATTTTTAAAATAAAATTTTTTCCATCCATTTTTACACAATTCTTAGTAATGATATTAAACATACGTTTTTGACAATTTAAAACTTAAATTCAAAACTTTAATCTGTCGCAACTTGTAATGTTATGACTTTAAAACATTATTCAATAATATTTATTAACTAACAGGTAGGTATTTTACAAATTATTTGAATCCTTGATTCGTAATAAAACAGCAGATTTAGCAGCACACAGGTACAAACAGTGAGCGTAACAAGTGCAATACATTGTGGATACGTGTAATGTGCTCGATTTAGTTTTACGAAAATGAATTCAAACGTGCCAATCAGTGTAATGAGATAACATGTTGCTATATCACGAGAAAAATTACATATAAAGAACTATTTTCGTACCTTATCTTCTACGTAACGCAATTACTTGTACTTTATCGGTTGTTCTAACCTCAAAAAGTGTGATGCTCTTTTTACGCGGACTTCAGAATTCAAATTCTCTCGTTTTGTTAGGCGGCCTTGTTTTGTGCCTTGTGTTCATGATTCAAATTAAACAAATCTACAACAATAACCAAAAATATAACAGATATCTGAACTACAAACAATATGTAAGATATCAATGATTTTCACGTGTATAGTTGTTAACAATTATATTATTACAATTAAATATGACAATTTATTCAAATATTATATTAGTTTTTCTTACGTTATGTTTTTTATTTTATAAATTAATACGTTTGGATATAAATGACACGATTACGTATATTTCTAGATGAGTGAGATTACAACAGAGTTGAAAGCCGTAGTAAAGTCTGTAAACAAGTCATCTGCTTATGTGCGCCAATTAAACGAGATGCTGTCCAAGTACCGAGAAAAAGAATCAAAGAATACCTCTACTGCAAGAGTATCGTCGTAAACAGTTTTGGCTGTCGAAGAAGAAACGCATACATTCAAATTGGTGAATATATTTATATTATCTTTGTTATAAAGTTATCTTTACATTGTGTTACTTAATGTCCTATGTATTAAAATTTAAATGAACATTAACATTTATTATATGTAATTTACATTGCGTTAAATATTAAATTATGATATAAATTATAACATGAATATCAAAAATTGTAGTACAATTGAGTATTATCTCTTATGATTTATATTGAATATTATTGCTGCTATAAAATGCACAAAATTAGAATGCAAAAGACGTCGATAGCAACACATCAGGAACAAATTTTCTCAATCGCTCAAATTGTTCAGTGGCATACATTGAGGATTGTCCTTGTTAAGTCCGGCATTCTCAAGAACACCATCAGGTGCACACAGCCATGGATCCTTCGTTACTTTCAGCCAATTAAATAGTCGTTCTTGCAGCTCAACAAACACGCTCTAAAATTTCAACACGTATCTGTTGTATAGGAACAAATGACTAATTGATTATAATTTTGATTGCAATTTGATCATGATTTACCTTTACCGATGGCTTTAGAGCTATATTATTCAACTCCTCCGGATCGTACTTTAAATCATACAACTCCCATTCCGGTCTCTCGTAATATTTCTTCAATGTTTTGTACCACGGTAAAAATTGATGGCTCCGTGTTCTGTTTAGGATATCCTGCGTGCGTGCACGATACAATATTACGAAATAAAAATCTGCCTCTATTTGTAAATGACTTGTAAAATTATATTTAAAAAAAATGAAGATTACTGATTTCAGAAATTTCTTCTTTTTAGATTACCTGGAATGTCGGCGATACGTAAAAGTCTTGATCGATTGGGAACGGCATTCTATAATTGATGTTGTGTATGAGCTTGTAATGTTTGGTCCTGATCGCACGCATGGGATAGTACATGGTAACTTCATGATGTGTCTGGCTAGCAAACACCGCCGTATTATTTTCCATCGGTTCTGTACAGTAAAAAGGCTGTTGATTATTTTATAGTTGAGCCTGGCAAATAAAGGGACACGGTGTTTACGTGCACGTACGCACCTTCAACGAGTAATGGCAGAAGCGACTTGCCAGTGAGTTGCGGAGAAGATACCTCATTGGTATCCAACGATTGATCCGTGTAAGTTACATTAAACCAGTCTAGTATTGTCGGTACTATATCCAGTAAGGATGTCATGCTATACGTCACGCTGTTTTTCCTGTGATCGCGAATCGGTGATGAAATCATCATGGGCTCGGCGAGACCTTTAGAATTATTTTTTTGAGTATGCTTATCCACTTGCATGCGTGAAGTTGTAGTTTTAATTAAATCATCGCAATCATGTGATGATAATTTTGTAAAACGAGACACTGAGAATAAAGCACAGATGAGTGCAAAAATTATCTGTTGAATTTGAATTATTTATCACAAGTATCGATACTCGACAGAAAGTTTTTTCAAAATTTTTCTGACTTCCTCTCAGTGTCCGGGTTTTCACTAAACTTACAAACCTGAATCGTACAAATTCGTGCGACCATTTGGGAAAGGTATGCCATTATCGGAGGTATAGATTACCAAAGTGTCGTCTTTGAATCCCGCTTTTTCCAGTTCTTCAAGAACAAGGCCAACACCTAAAGGATTACATATCTTAAATAACATTTCATATAACGTGCGTATATCTTGCTAATATTTGCTCGCATAATAGATACGTGACTATTTTTTGTGACATCACCTTTGTCCAAACGAGATATCGTTGTATATTGGGCGGCAATATCTCTCCTAGCAGCTTCAGTATTTGGAACATAGTAGGGCACTTTAACTTGCTCCCATTGATAATATATCGGGTTCCAATCGGGAATCGTACCCATTCCGACATCACCGTTACCGAATTTCTCGCAAAAATTGCCATACTCCGGATTGCTGTGCCCACAACGATGTGGATCGTGGAAGGCGACGTATAAGAAGAAGGGTCTACAAATATAATGCAAACAAATTTTTGCGCGTTACTCATAAAGTTACTCATAAAAGAAATAGTAATATCAATTAAAGCACGCATACTTACTGCGTTTTATTTTGCGAAAGGAACTCGCGGACCAAAAGCTTTATGTAAGTAATATTGCGACCCACTTGGAGTATAGAATTGTTTTCCTCCGTATACGCGAAATCAAACGGATAAACTTCACTCGGGCCTACGTGTTTCTTGCCGATGATTCCTGCGTAAAAGGAGTATGATACTAGGATAGATATGAAAAAATATTCTAACAGCATAGTGTTTCCATTATAGGTTGGTGATTATTCATTGTAACTGCTTTACCTGTACGTATATTATTTCTCTTTAGTATTTTCGGCAAACTTTGAACATCATCAAAAGAATTAAAGTGATGAACTCCATGATGAAGGCCATACATTCCATTTTGATGGCTTGGCAATCCAGTCAATATCGCTGAGCGGCTGCAATATTCATAATTTGTAATTCATGAAGTTCATAATTTGAAAATTTGTATCTGATAATTAGATTCGACGAGTATAATGGAAATACCTTGGTGAACAGCTACTGACTGATGTGTACGCGTTATTGAACAGTAGACTCTCCTTCGCTAGTTTATCCAAATTGGGAGTCTGACAGATCTTGTTTAAGTAGGATCGCATTTCGAATCCTCCATCATCAGCTGTGAATCAAAGAGAGAGAGAGAGGTAATAACTACAAATGATGAAAACCGAAAATTAGATTCATTTAATCTACGATCCACAACGTGCAGCTCTAAAATTATTTCTACACATAGATGTACATAATCTTCTGGCTAAAAAAGATTGTAGCTTCTGTCGTTCGCTGCATCCACTTTTGTATTCTCGCATGTATAATTGGAGTTAAATCGCTTCTCTTTAATTTTCGATGGTATTTTAGGTAAAATTCAACAAGATCACAGATCCTATTTATAAAATCCCATGTAATTGCACATAAAAAAAAGGGAGAATAATTCATGTAAATTACCGAGCAATAACAGCACGTTCTTTTTAACCTCGCCGGCATTTCCGCGCGCATTGTGCAATGCCAATAAGATAATGCACAAAAGACGTAATGATTTATTCAAACAGATGTTGTGTGGCATGTTGCAACGTGACTGTGAATGTTCGTGTGTGTGCACGTGTGCGTGGGAACGGCGCACGTGACACGTGCCGTCAGTCGTGCCAATCAAGCATCTTCCGTCCTTTCGAAATGATGAGCGACGATTGATCATCCGTGATATCGATTATCACGTGACACACGTTGCTGTGTTCAGTGTGGAAACGCGTACAAAACTGTCGAGCGTAAAAAGGTGCGTATGGCAATTTAATTTTATGTGAAACGCGATGAAATGCAGCTGAAGGAAACGCGCGTGTGAAAATGTTTCGGTAACCTGGCAGTGGCGTCGTTCGGTTGGTACGCACAAGCGACATAAGTTTGCAGCCTTGGCAGCACTGACTGATGCAAAACGCGACATCCGACGTCACGCCGGCCACGTGGTACATACGCTCGCGTTTCTTTCTTCCCGTTCGTATTTCTTTCCTACATTTCGCTCCGAATGCAAATATATCGCGAATATTTGCGTTGCACGATCGTGACATAACCGCGTGATCCATAAACGCGAAATTTACATTTTCGGCGTTACGTTCTCGAGAACCGGAGTACTCCGAAATGATCCCCTCGAACACGACACGTTACGTTCTCTGCGCCGAGATCACACGTACGCTTATTTTCCTCGAAATATGCTTTTCTCTGCCGCGTGCTGCTGCAAATTTTGATATTCATCCGTTTTCAACACGAGAATACGAGAGTTTCGCTGCAATCTTGATGCTCTTGTTGCGGTTTAATGATTTCAAATGACAGCCGTTCAAAGTTGTACATGCATCTCGCGTGTTACATTGGGAGTGGCTGTGTAGATAGAAAAGGATGATTTCGGAGAGGGGAATTATTAACTCATCTTCTTAACATGCCCGGCACGTGATTTGAAATCGCGCCTTCTGATCATTTTTTCTCTGCAGCTTTGAAGCTGGCCATTCGTGTGACGAAATACATTAATGGTATAAAGTTTGAAATATAATTTTAAAGGCCCCTTTGTTTATTTTGTGCAACAATATGTGTTTCAGAGTCTCTGGTTGTTTAAGAGAGAACTTGCATCATGTCAAAGAAGATCGTCTGCCTGTTTGACGTGGATGGTACACTTACTGAACCACGACAGGTATATTTTACATATATTGTGTGTGTGTGTGTGTGTATAAAATTTTATATACGTATATGTAATGTTCTTATGTCTTCATATTATTATAATATTATTATATAATTTTTAGAAAATTTTTTAATGCTATATTTGTTCCTAGATATTATCAATGAATTTTTAAACATTAATAATTAATATTTTCGTTTGACCTTGTTATTCTTATTTCTTTAATAAGAAACGCTTGTTTTCCGCAGCCAATCAATGCCAGTGTCGAAAAATTTCTTCTGGAGACAATCAAAAAGGAATTTGACATTGCGGTAGTTGGGGGATCCGATCTAATCAAGATCCAAGAGCAACTTGGTGGTGGACAGTTGTTTGAAAAGTACAAATATGTTTTTGCGGAGAATGGCCTTATCACATTCAAGGATGGCAAAGCTTTACCATCACAAGTAAGTAATGTAAAGTACAGTTGCGTGCCAAAAACAACAGGAACGAAATTTTGTACGTTCCGTTTTGACATGCATTATGTCACAGTCGATACAGGATATGCTTGGCGAGGATGCTCTGCAGGATTTTATCAATTTCGTCCTGCGATACATATCCGAGCTGCAGTTACCGTTCAAGCGTGGGACATTCGTGGAATTCCGCACGGGCATGATAAACGTTTCGCCAGTGGGGCGAAATTGCAGCAAGAAGGAACGTGAACAGTTTTATGAATACGACAATGAGCACCATATCCGCGAAAAGTTTATACAGGCTCTCAAAAAGGAGTTTCCTGATTTGGCTCTGACCTACAGTATCGGTAAGTTGATGATAACATATAATACAATTAATAACAATAATTGAGATATTTATATTAATAATTAAGACAATTATTTCCGCGTATAACGTTTCGCATTATTATAAACGTTTTAATTTTCGAGGCGCAACAGAATGATGATTCACGTAAAATGTTGCATTATGTATAAAGCATATAAAACAGTTGGTCATTTTCATGTTTTCAAGGTGGACAAATTTCTTTCGACGTTTTTCCTGTCGGTTGGGACAAAACGTATTGCTTACGCCACCTTCAGGGATACGACGAGATACACTTCTTCGGCGACAAAACCGCCGAGGGCGGTAACGACCACGAGATCTACGAGAGTGATTTGACGATAGGACATCGTGTCACTTGTCCCAAGGACACGGTGAACCAACTGAACATTCTTATGGCCCTCTTAAAAGAAAACAGGGAGAAAGAGCAGCTCAACGTTCCGCTGCAATGCGTCTAACACTGTCAAGCCCAAAGATCGAAGTATTTTTCTAGATCGAGGTAAACGGTACATTTTTACTCGATATACGCGAGGTATACGAGCTCATCACGTTTTTTCGTCTTATTTTACAATGTTTTGTTGAATATATATATTACATTCCTAAGAAAGAGTAGATGTAGTATTTAATCGTTTTATCTTTAAATAGATCTTGAATTGTCTTCGTTCTTTCTTACTCTCTAAAAAGATTAGAAGTAGTTCGGTATTTTTTCCGAAAACAGATATTCCCGTGCAATATGAAAACCATCTTTGTACATATGTCCTTTTCGAGTGTTTTATTATCATCACTTACACAAGATGATAAACGTTGAATAAAAAGGTTATCGGTATTATGAATATAGTTCATTATTTCTCGTGACTCACACACAGATCTCATGCACACGTATCACACATCCGCGCATATCTTAATGCATTTATGTATATGTAATATACATGTACCCTCATGTATGTATAATAAGACTGCTAAATTTTAGTACTATCGACGAGAAGAGCCGTAACATTGTGGAAGACGGAAGTGAGATTATGTGTCACGACGTAGAATCTTTTTCTGCTGCTGACATAAAGTATAAAAGTACGCCTTTACCTCATTAGCATATGTAAATGGTAAAATGTACAAGGTTAGTGTTTACGCTGTTTTCTTGTGGCTCGCGTGAAAACTACAACGTTAATTCCTCTTATTTCTACATAACTCCCATTACTCGGCACCGAGCGCTCGCAAATGCATTTCCGATAAAAATATGTATCAAAATCTATATATGCGTGTATGTATATATAGTATATACGGCCACTCAGCGAAACGCTGATATATACATATGTATCATGAGAGGCTCATGTAAAATGCATTTTGTTCGTCGTATTGGAATTGAGCATTCATTGCGATGATGCAGTGAATTTTTACGCTCCCTGATAAACCGGCACTCGCTTTGCCGCGAAAGCGGCGAGTCCTTCGATTCTGTCCTTCGTGTCCACGATCTTGCTGTAGCACTGCTTCTCGACCTCCAGGCCGTCTTCCAGAGACATTTCCGTACCTTTGGATATCGCCACCTTCGCCAATCTAGATAACAACGATAACATCAAATATTATCAATCATAAAATCATTTCTGCAGATAAGTTATAGATAATATCGTTTTCCATCTCTCGATGATGAAAATGACGAGTGAAATTCGAGTATTAGACAGGCACGTCTCATATTCCGAAGATAAACATCTCTGATGTGGTGTGACGTTAGTACATCATGCAATACGTTAGCGATCGTATCAATGATGCTGAGTAAGCATCGCGGCATTTAAATGCTTCTTTTCTTCTTTTTTGTAAATAATAAAGCAACAGGAAACTCTGCTCTTTACTTTTCTCGTATCTTTTTTCTTCCGCGTTTATACACCGTTTCCATTTTCATTCTCGGTATCCTCACTTCTTAGTTATTCTCAAATACGCTTTTCCATTAATTTTCACATATTTTCATAGTTACACCCCACTTGCTTATTAAGACATTTTTATCACGATGTTTCAACATTGACGACTCACCTAACGCCGATGGGACCATTGGGCAAAATTTCCCTCGCGATAGCGAGAGCCGTTTGGTAGGCCGCGTCGCCGATCTTGTTTTGCGGGACCACCTCGTTCACGAGACCGATCTGCATCGCCTGTTCCCCATCGAGGATCCGCGCCGTGTAGATCAGTTCCTTAGCCTTGGCTACGCCGACTATTCTCGGCAACCGTTGCGTACCACCGCCGCCTGGTATTATCGCTAGTTTCGTTTCCACCAGGCCCATCTTGGCCTCCGAAGAGGCGACTCTGATGTCGGTGGCCAGCGCGAGCTCCAATCCGCCACCCAGCGCGTAACCGTCGATGGCCGATATCACCGGAGTCGGCAAGGTCTCCATGTCGCTGATGAGACCTCTTATGGAGGACACGAATCCCGGCACCTCCGAGGTGTCCATCTTCAACCGCTCCCGCAGATCCGCCCCGGCACAAAATACTTTCGGGACCAGGCTGCGCACGATTAGCACTCGCAGTTTGTTGTTCTGCCTGATGGCAGCCAGCGTTTCGTTCAATTGCGAGACTAGGGTCTTCCCGAAAGAGTTACGGGCGACGGGTCGGTTCAGTCCCAACACGGCGATGCCGTTGTCCTTCCCGTCCAAGTAATTGACAATCACCTCCCTCGCCTCGTCCTTGGGATTCGGCATCGCGCTCGTGGACAGTGTCCTTACGGCACAGGCGCACAAATGACGAAAAGAATTGGCTACTCTTACGCTCGCCACTAACGAAGCCATGGTAGACAATTATCGTTTATCTTGAAAAACTGCGAGGGGAACTGAAAAAAATGAATTCATTTACATCCTTCACGCGTTCTATCTGTAGAATTTGAATTAATAAGCCGATACATAAGTTCTTCGAGTTTGCGGTTTTTTTTAAATTAAGCAATCGATACAGTAATATAAATCAGTCAAAGTATTTTCCAAGGTTTTTCCCGACTTTTTTCCATCTTTCCGGCAACGTGCAAATGCCACGTCAAAATTAGGAGTCATCCTTTGAGATGATCCATTCATCGATCTATCAGCAAGAACTCGTGCACCGATCTAATATTAGAATTTGTACTTGGCTCTCTACATCAATTGCTAAATTATGCAATATTTAATTATACATACATATTTAACATGTTTAGTGGTAGAATTTGACAATTTTTTGGAGAGAACTTACTCAACACAACGAACCGGTTTCCCAGCACTCGCACGGGGACGCACGGTAGTAGTGGCAAGAAAAATCTACGACGTCGTTATCCTTGATCCTATTTCGGGATTACGATGCAGCCAGGAGCATTCGCGTCGAGCGCTTGCGCGCGCGCGAGAGCACTGGTGTTACACGCGAAATCGTGCGCGCGCGCGTCGCGTTCGTGCGTGTGCGGCCGCGGCAATCTCTCGTTGGGACCGCTTCTTTAATTTCCGCGTGCGTGGATCGTGCGCGCGCGCGTCGCGTTCGTGCGTGTGCGGCCGCGGCAATCTCTCGTTGGGACCGCTTCTTTAATTTCCGCGTGCGTGGATCGTGCGCGCGCGCGTCGCGTTCGTGCGTGTGCAGCCGCGGCAATCTCTCGTTGGGACCGCTTCTTTAATTTCCGCGTGCGTGATCGTGCGCGAACGTCACGTTGCGCCGCTCGGACTCCCCGAACTTTGCTGACCGTCACGACAACATGATACTACACGGCGACGTGTAACGACACGATAACGCGGTGCTGGCGCACGGTGACAACGTGGTGGTGGCGATGATGATGGGTAGGGATGGCCGAAGAAAGTTGAGGCGAGAGGCGACGGCGAGCCGCGTGAATCTCTCCGCGCGGAAACGCCGCTGCGTCGACGTCGTGGCCGCGACTGTTTGCTTTTCGCAAGCGACGAACGAAAGCAAACAGCGTACGCAGGTATAAGTAGTGGTGTGTGCGTATTGCCGAAGGTGCCGGGTTCCCCGCGCACGCGCAGAACGCGCTTCCATGCGAAGCACGCAAATAAAGAATCGCACGCCACGTGACCCCGTTCGGTATCTCTAAAATTATTTACACCTTTCTAGGAAAGTATCGATAAAATGTCATTGAAACTTATCCAGAAGATCGATAAAAATCGATCGAATGATAAGTCGGCAACTTCACGCTTGCGATAGCTTGCGTGACGCGTTGTGCCACGCATGCGCGAAGAATCGGCGTGTCTGGTGCGTGCACGTACGTGTGCTGCGTAAAACTGCCCGTACATCGTCCGCGATCGTGTCTGCGCAATGTAAGAAAGCAAAGATATTACGGCGTAACATTTAATTTCCCGGATATATACCGGTAATTGGTCATCGCGCTATTTTTATGCTCGCTAGAGATATACAGGGTGTCCCATTTTATATTTGTCAGTAAAATATTTCGATACGACGTCGTTTCAGAGAAAAATGTTTCAGACAAAAGTTTTTATGACTTCAAGGGGGACATAAGATGCTGCCACTGATTTGACCTTGGGTGCACCTGTCAAGGTTTATGTGAAGGTTAACCTCACATTAATAAAGCACCCCGAAGGGAACAGAAACCTACTACGTCCACGCCGTTGTTCCTGGGTAGCGCCAAAAGTAGGATAGTTGATAGAACGGTACACTTTGGGTAATGCAAATGCCGGCAGTATTGTAACTTGTAGTTCTCATAACTCGAATAATATTTAACGAAACAATACTTTATTATAGTGTTTTGAAAAGCTCTCGAGGTAAGCTACAAGACTGTATAATGAGAAATAAAGAGATCCATTAAAAAAAAAGTTAACCTTCACATAAACCTTGACAGGTGCACCCAAGGTCAAATCAGTGGCAGCATCCTATGTCCCCCTTGAAGTGATAAAACTTTTGTAAGAAACATTTTTCGATACAAGATTTGGTTTATGTGTATACTTAAATTATAAAACAGTATACTTTGGAACGCTGTAACTCACTGAAAAATGGTCCAATTTCAAAAAACAAAAAACCGTTGTATTCGCCTCATTGTCAGCTACAACTTTTACTTACAGAGAAAAATCGACTTCCATTTAAAAAAATGGCCGCCATGATGAAATCTCGAAAGTGGCGCCATCTACAATTAAATTGAGAATATCATCATCTTGCCCCCTTCGAACCAAACGACTTTTGTCTGAAACATTTTTCTCTGAAACGACGTCGTATCGAAATATTTTACTGACAAATATAAAATGGGACACCCATATATATACGAAGAAGATTCATAAAAATCCGTAAGAACTGCGCGTTACGTGATTCGATATAACAACACGTACGTCCAGTTTAACGCAATGTCGACTGTGTTTATGCTGACTCTGCTTTATATTCGCTAATATTTATGCAGTCATTTTGCATTCGCAGCGCGGCGATACGGCGCGCATTTACACGAATTTATTTTCTCTGCCCACCGCGGTGATATTACTGCGCAATAATTCGTCGCCGATACTTTCGAAGAATACAGCCGGCAGAAACGGTTCCGGCGACAAAATGATTACGTAATGGCACCAAGGGTCTCAAAGGTCGCGTTAGACCGCGCGGAGAAACTGCAGGTAGTAAATCGAGGTAATCGGCTGGGAATAAGGCGACGGCGCGTGTCGCCGCGAAGTGCATTCCGGCGAATACATTTGTATGCAAATCCGTGTTTATTTCCAGCCACGACGACGCCGTCACGCCGCTGATCCGGCGAGAGGAGGATCTCCTATCGCCCGTGCATGCGCGTGCGCGTTATCGAGGAATAGTTCTGTCGCGATTATTAACAGATTATTTCTATTTTCGGACAGTAGTTATTCGCAGATGCCATGTCGCGAGGTAAGTGAGGAAATAAAAGGAAGTTGTTTTCTAGTCGTAGATTTGTCCTGCCACACTTACACGGTGCGTCGCCGTGTGAGTGCTGAAAAACCAGTTCGTTGTGTGTTAAGCAAGTTCTCTCAAGAAAAATTGTCAAAATTCTACTATTAATTCCATACATTTATAATTTTGTCATAAATTATTCAGAATTTATAAAGAAATCATAAATGTGTATGAAATTGATAGAATGACAATTTTCATAAATTATTATTTTTATGATATATAATTTTCATAAATTAAATATCATAAAAATCCACGTGTTTACTTGAACAACATAATCCATTTAAACTACAAACATGTGAATTTGAAACATAAATAGCATAAATTCTCCTCAAGGATATGTCGTTGCGTTTGTTGCGCTCTCAATAGCGATGCGTTGCAATGGACTGTACGTACGGACAGTGGACAGTGCAAACTCATTATAATGAGTACTGACAGGGTGAAATTTCTCACGCAACGAAAGTTGAGAAATCTTCTGTTGATGCGCGGTATCGAAATGTTGCCGAGTCAATCGAACGTGACGTCATAACGCACTTAATACGGAGTGATTATCTAACTTCTACTGTAATCCATGCATACAACGTGCATATCTCATCCGAAACGCATGTATATATGTACGATCCAAAGTACATCCGTGCGTTTTTCCAATAAGCGAGTATTCATTAATCATGAACGTGACTATTGAATGTTTGGAATAACATTTTAATTAACTGCCGAGTTTGTGGAACGGCGCGTTCGATGCACTGGATACAATCTCACGCGTGATATAAATATATATATATATATATGCGTCAATAAATAATAATATAAAGTAAATTATAGTGCAATATAAAATTCTTCGAAATTTATGATAGGACAGGTAATTAATCGGGGATAAAATGATAAACAACGCCACTCGCGTATGCATTCTATATTCTAATATTTCTTTTAACAGATTTCCGTTTACATCTGTCTAGGTAGACAATCTAAGTTGTATAATGTCATGGCTCACGTCTATATATTTCGATTTAATCGCATTTCGTAGAATACATGTATATCAGACTTTCTGAAGGCGAGTTACAAACTATATGACAAATAAATAAATAAATAATTAATAAATAAAGTACAATTGCCCGAGATTGGCCCAATGTGAAACCCGTAATGCAATTTATCGTGTTAGTTTTGAACGGCAGATATTTCGAGCGATTCGGAGTCAATTTTCTCCTTAGCAAAAATATCAATGGAGAAGATCATTTAACGTAACATATTTTCAAAATCTTAAGATTCTATTGACATGAATTTCATTTGAAATTAAACAAAGATTATAATTCCGGCATCAATTCTTTATAATAAAATTTGATTTCTCATTCGTTAATCGCCTGGAAACCATAGATGTCTGTCTTGATATTTCTGTCGGGAAAAAAATCTGCTCCGAATTTAAAAGATAACGCACAGTGGAAGTCGGACACGGTGCATATCTCTTTTAGACGTTACTTTCTCTCGCGAGTGCGTTGCCTCTCGTTCGCGTTATCTCAAGCGCGAGAAGAGGCGATCGACGCGCACCGTTTATTAATGCGAATCCAGTTACATCCGCCGAAAGTCTTCGTGCGCGCGGCTTTCGCAATCCACCATGACAAACAGTACCATAAAACGATCGGGCGACCATACGCGTCGCGTTACGCGCCTTCGATCCTCGTGATACTTTGATTACGATCGGCGGTTTCAGTTGGACCAAGAGGCGGCAGGAGCAATTTAAGCGGCAGGTGCGGCAGGCGGCGGCCGAAGCATCGACCTGGTGGCTGAGGAAAGCTTCTGCGACACCAAATGCGCGATGTGCGACGACCTCTTCCAAACAAACTCCCGCGTTCTATCGTGGTCGTCCTGGCTCTCCACTCGCACCTGATTCCAGAGAAACAAGCTCGGCTTAATGCGTGAATGTAAAACAAACTTGTTTACGCCAAACAAGCGGAAACGATCAATGCGTTTTGAGAGAGGAAGTGACTGATAATGGCATCAAATTTAAACTTCAGGTATAGTCAACACTATTGTTTCCTGCGTGAGCAATAAATATCTTTTATCTTTCTTTTATCTTTCCTGGAATCTAAAATTGCACAGAAACGGAAATGTTATGTAAACCGACAAGCGATGGACACAAAATATACAGGGTGGCCCATTTTAATTTATACAGTCGATTTTTTAAAAAACTAAAAGAGATACGAAAAAATGTTTCAGACAGACATGTCACGATTTCGAGGGGGACATAAGATGATACCATTGGTTTGACCTTGAATAGTCGTTTGAAGGTCACGCGAAGATCACCTTCAATTTCTTAAGTTGAAACCCCAACTTTTTATTGCAGATTCTTATTCTCCATCGAAAAGTAAGTAACTTTTGTCTGAAACATTTTTCCGAAAAATGTCATCTTATGTCCTTAAAATGATCTTCAAGATGAGTTTTGAGGACATAAGATGACATTTTTCGGAAAAATGTTTCAGACAAAAGTTACTTACTTTTCGATGGAGAATAAGAATCTGCAATAAAAAGTTGGGGTTTCAACTTAAGAAATTGAAGGTGATCTTCGCGTGACCTTCAAACGACTATTCAAGGTCAAACCAATGGTATCATCTTATGTCCCCCTCGAAATCGTGACATGTCTGTCTGAAACATTTTTTCGTATCTCTTTTGGTTTTTTAAAAAATCGACTGTATAAATTAAAATGGGCCACCCTGTATATCCCGTACATAAATGGAATGGGTTGCAGAAGCCGCACGGCCTGCAGCTGAATTCCGCCTCGAGCTGAGACACACAGTTCCACAGTTTTTCATCGACGTACCTGTTTAGGTTGCAAAACTCGAATAGAATGTAGTGTCGCTGCACCGCCGTGTAACACGCGCAGGCTCAATTTGCCGGACATCTCGGCAGTGGTAGCAGTCGCACTCCTCAACTCCTTCTTCGCTGCCCGGCCAAACTCCTTCTCTACCTTCAGTACCAACGGCCCTAAGCTAAACTTCGTCTTGATCGTCGTGTGATCGCTCATCATATTTACTGACACGTCGCCCGTTCTCTGTAGGGATGCCAGTCCGTACAGTGTGGCCCTCGCTTTCGGTTTGCTCTTGGACTTCGTCTGAAAGTTGAAATAGTAAACTAATCGATTGCGCCTTTTTTTCATTTTTAGATTATTAGTCGGTGCGTAAGTTCTTGCCGATGGGTCGTTGGATCGCCTCAAAAGATGACTTTTTCTTTCGACGTGGTATTTGCCGAAAAGATATGGGAAAAAGTATAAAACGATGGTAAATACTTTGATTGGTTTATCGATGCTGTATCGATTGTTTCAATTGAATAAAGAAAAATTGTAAAACTGATAAGAACTTATCCACTGATCTGATACAATATTTGTGGTTTTTTTAGTTACCTTGTTCTTGTTGCTGCTTCCTGAGCTGCCATTTTGGACTTTCGTTCTATTCTTCGTTCGCTTGCGATTGTTCTTGTTGGAATTTTTGTTGTTGGACGTGTGTCTGTTGCTAGATCTTACGCTCGCCTCCGTGGGAGATTCGACTGCGACCAGCGTGATCGGATCTTTTTCGGTTGCCTGCGTTATAAGCTCAGTGATCTGCGTTACTTTCTGCGAATACGAATTGTACATGTTTATTGAAGAGTGCGTTTAAGTAGTAGATAAGATTCTTGAAATTTAATTTTTATGGATTTAAAATATCTGAAATTTATTAACAAATTCTAATTTGTTTGGCAAGAACAGAACCAATTTCGAATTTATTCAAGAATCTATTACTCATCATTAAAATCAATTTGCAATAATCCATATAAATTAACAAAATTGACAAAACGAATTCCTACAGATCATACCTCGACTTTGTTGTCTTTGTCGCTTCTCTCAGTGACAGCGTCAATCGGCCTCGAAGCACTCTTCTTAACACCAGTTTTGTTACCCTTTCTCTTGGCTTTACTCTTGTTCTTGTTCGACTTGGAGTTCGTATTCAGATTTGTCAGTTTCACGGTGACCGGCTCGTAATTTGCGCGTAGGATGTTGTTGATTTTACCGAGGATATTATCGACAAAACGATTGTACTTCGCTACGTAAATCGCTGGCACGTGAGCGCTTGGTTCGGATTCCATAGCACCTAGAACGGCGATAGGAATTGCGTCAATCTCAGTTTCTACTTTCCCGGATATTCCTCGCGAGAGTCCGCATGATAGCGTATTATCCGTAATACCAGCTTACATCCTGAAATCGTTGAAGTCACGACACTCTAGCGCGTTGAAATACATAAGCCTTTTCCCAAGAATGTCGCATTTTTAACAAAAATACATCATATCGAAAACGAGTCTGACTTTGATTTCAATTGTAAGACATGTTATATCAGTTTTATAATTTTAGCAATCTATTGAATTACACATTACTGTCAGCATTACAGCCTGTGCTTTCAAATAGTAATCTTTATAATTCTATACATGATCAGCTTACGAGCGGCGAATCATCGAAGTAATCGAGACATCCAAACGGACCCGGAAATCGCGTCTATAAAAATTTTCAATTCAAGGAAATTCCGAGAGAAAGAGAGAAGAAGGAAGGACAAAGAAAAGAACTCTTTGAGAATGCGCCACCGCCGCGACCTTGAAACCACTTTTCGTGAGGCCATCTCGCCTTCTCGTCCGGGTCATTGACCAGGTAGGACGTAGCCGCGCGACATTGCCTTCCGCAGACCCCGGTGCGATGTCTCTGGGTTTTAATGAAGGGAAACGCGTTCCCCTGCTTTAGAGGGAAGTCCGCGGTTGCCGATCGAAGAGGAGGAGCCTACTTAGAGCGGCGACAATGTTAACGGTATATTGGAATCCTTCGGCGTGGCCAAACTGGTCCCCGATCTGGGCCATGACCTCGTTCCTTGCTTATATGCTCACCTACAGACCCATCTAGTCGTACGCATTCAACACACAGGTCCATCCAACTTCGTGTGCTACCCGCCTAAAAGCTCTCCTTCTCTCTTCCCCTCTCTCTCCTCGGTCGTTGCACTTGCAACAAGTAAGCATACTTTCTTTCGCAGTCACGACGTGATGAAAATTTTACGCTACGGACAATATCAAGGCCGTCCACTTCGGGCGGAGGCGGTGAACGCCTTGATGAACGCATTGCAATCCCTCAATAAAGAACGCGTGATAGTAATTGTTATCTGTACTCTGAAAAAGTACGTTACAAAGAGATCGTAAGTGCAACGCATTAAAGTTTTGTAATATTTTGTCGAGCAACTCTTTTTTCTTTTTGCTTAATTATTCGAGAAATTTTATTAAATACCATTTAAAAGAAATTCTCCTTTTCAATAGATTTTAGTATTTTGAGAAACAGAACGGATCAGTCAGACCCATACACGCAAAACGGAGGAAGTAAGAGCGACGACGTACTAAATCACGTTTGGATGCGCCTCGTGACCGGAAATCGAAGGACATCGGCTTCGTAACTTCGGCAGTGGGTCAGGGTCACGGTTGGAGGAGGAGACTCTTCCTCCTCGTATACCTGTACACGCCAGTGCGCGTTCTCCGGGTTGGTGGCCTCGTTTCTTTTTCGACCGGTGAAAGCCGGGAAAAAATTTCAACGCGGTCGCACCTTTGTTGGATTTAACCCGGCAGTCATGTAGAAAGTTAATTGAACGTGCCGTGACGGCCGATTCCCCATTCGTAAGAATCTCCGCTCGTAAACTAATACGCCGGGACGTTCTGATCGATATCGGAGTTGGACCTACGACGACGTTAATCATCCCTGACCGAAGTTTCACTCATGGGTCAGCGATGATTAAAATCGACATCACAGCAGATTCCGATGTTAATTATAGCCTCGAGAACCGAATTCACCCAGATCTCAACGATTTCAGTCGCTGGCATAAATACGCAATATCGTATATCACGACAACGAAAAATGTAAAGCATAAAGAATTAAAACTACTAGAGATATAACTAAAAACCAATTTACATAAGCCATTCAAATTGAATGGATTAATCTACGATAGAATAAAAAACAAGAAAAATCTACGATAGTGCATAGTACGATAGTAGTGATAGAGAATAAACCAGATTTTCCTTCTTCGTTCAATGGGCAACTACCAAATTTTGCTTATTACTATAATAGTTAATTAACTACTAATAGTTAACTAACTACTAATTCTATGTCTACTTAGAGTGATTCGGAAGAGGATGCAAGGAGAACAAGGAGCATAGATGAAGGGATAAGATGATGGAAAGATTGTGCTACTGTCCAGGTACAGTCGATCGTCCAGAAAACCGTCCACCAACACGCGATCATCTACTGGCAAGTAAAAAAGGTACAGCTGAAGCGACAGCAGGCAAGGGCGGCTACGGTTTCTTGTGAGAAACGAGCGACGAAAAAAGAAGCAAAGTAAGATCGGAAGCTAAGTTGAAAGAAATCTAAGAAGAAGAAGTGCTACTATCAAGTGCATTCTGCAAATAGCCAGGTGGGTTACTGCACGTCACGTCACGGAAAACACGCCCTTTTCTCTAGCCGGAGATCGATGCTACCGTGGAATTCAACTTTCGATGCCGAGAACATCGGAAAGACGATCTTTGCAGATTTCTCCATGTTTGTGCATCGAAAATTGATTCGAAGCGGATCATATCGACTTCCGGATCTCGGTCGCGAAGGAGACTCGCGCAATCTCGTTTTAAGTTCTATATTTATCGAAGGAAGGAAACAGAGAGAACTCACGCGCGTATCACGAGTGTATCTGGACATACGAACACGTACGACTGATTTGACACGACTGGACGACGATGGTGAATGAAATAAAAAGGCGGTACACATAATTTTGTAAAAATAATAAATTATTTGTATTTTGCAATCCAGAACGGACAATGTCTTTGTACAAGTCTTGTTCTAGAGTAGAAAAACATCGTAAGAAAAAAAGAAATCTCTCGATTCTGTTAGGCGCGCGCGCGGGAGAATCGACACCATCATCGATCACGTTTAATCCGGCAGATGATATGCTACTTCGATGAAAATTTGATGAAACAAAGATACAGTTTGACGCACGAAATTACTGATAAGTTTTTTACACTTCGATGAAAATTTGATGAAACAAAGATACAGTTTGACGCACGAAATTACTGATAAGTTTTTTTACACTGTAAAAAAATAAATTATTGATATCTTTGAGAGATATTCTTGCCACTGCCAGATTAAGCGTCTTATCGCAAATTCAAGACGGTAGGCGTAGGACGAGATTAGGTTCTCGTTCTGATTTTCGACGTGAGCGATCTTGGTGTCGCTTGACCCTGTAGACGAGATTAAATAGAGTAATCTTTAAGTATCTCGGTCTTTCTTTCCCTCTCATACACACGCACTCTCCCTTTGTTCTCTTCCTTTCTCTTTCTCCCTCTTTCTCTTTTTTCATTTACTTCTATGATCATCCATTCGATCGACGGCAAGTTGACACATGAACGTTGGAAAAGGGGATAAATACGTGACGTGAGGTCACCAAGCCAAAGCATTTCAATGCCATTCCAAGCAACACAAAAATCCAAAAAATATCTAAAGATAAAACGGCGACTGAAAAGTATTAAAAAATATCTAAAAGACGTAAACATTCGAACACCTTTTAGAACATTTAATAATTATATATAAAGGACGTTCTTTAGATATTTTTATAAAAAGTTTTTTTGGAACATTTGTGTCGCCCGATAACTGTCTATCTGTCGTATGAAGAACCTTGCGCAGTCTTCGATATTCGTGACAACGACTCTCCCGAGTTAATCAGGGAACCGACAATTATATATATATTCCATCAACGATGGAAAAGCATAAGCGACTTGAGGATCTATAGTTACACTTATACATTCTTTATACAATTATACAGAGCTTTGTGCTGAAAACAACGCAAGCCCAATCGAGAAACTACGAGAGGCAAAAGATAGAGAAAAGAATAAGATAAAAAGGACTACACAAAGAGACCGAACAAACAGTCTATCGTGCGTTGCGACGTGCGATGTGACTTTATAAATAGAGGTATTGCCGTTAATAAATACAATAAATAACTAATGCTAGACGCGATTTTTTTAGAGCGTAACGGTTGGTCGTGCCGAGCGTCGTGTGAAGTGATGGAAAACGAAATGTTAAACGCTCGACGGTATCGGTAGATAATTGATTATCGGTGTGCAATGACCTTCTCGTGGGAAGAAACCTCTGTACGAGGGGATGAACGAGGTCGCGGGTCATCGTCGTCACTGCTGACGACGGTGAAAAGAGCGCGCGAGGTCGTAAATCACGTTGCGCTTGCACACGCAGTGACGTTCTCGACTTTAATTTAAACGCTCTTCGATGCGGATGAGACAATGGGAGAAGAAGAAGAAGAAGTAAAAGATGGTGAAGAAGAAGACGAAAAAGAAGAAGAAGACGAGACCGATCGCGCGGGCGATTTGCGCGACTTACGGGCGTGCTTGGCGCTATGTTTCTTGGTCTTGCCCTTGAACTCACGTGCGTGCCTAGCGCTGGCGATGTTGGCGATGTCGTCCACCTCATCGTCGTCATCGTCGTCGTCGTCGTCGTCGTCGTCGTCGTCGTCATCGTCGTCGTCGTCGTCCTCCTCCGTGATGTCCAGATCTACGTCGTCGTCGTCGTCATCGTCATCGTCGTCATCCTCGTCGCTCGTTGAGGCCGGAGCGGGCGCTACGACGCCGACGGGCGACGCCGGCGCCCCGAGAGCGTTGACTGACACCGGATTCGCGATGGACTCGGCACCTTCGAGCGTTGACTCGTGTACGTTGGATGCAGCTTGGCCTTCGGCAATACCATCGGTCGTTTCCTCATCCTCGTAACTGGCGGAATCATCCTCCGAACCAGCAGCTTCGCCTATAGCCCCAGCGTCTTCCGCAGCTTCCTCGACGGCAGCCTGGTTTAGATCGGCCGCCACATTGAGCGGTACCTGCGGCGAAGCGGCCGGAGCCGGTGGAGCTGCAGGGGCGACAGGCACGGCCGCAGCCGGAGCGGGTTCATCCTCGTCATCGTCGTCGTCGTCCTCTCCTGTAAAGCGACAACAGAATATTTATATATTAAAACTGGTTGCACACGCATACTTATATTACGATATCGTTAAAAGATCACCGAGATTACTCAAGAATGCGATATAAGTACAAAATGGGAACATTAACAACGATGCTGAAACGTAGTCCATACGACCATATTGAAAAATACGCTAGTCTCAGCCTTATCCAAGCTCTCGCAAATTCAGAAATTCGTAATCTTATTCATTCCACGTAAGCGATAGTTGGAAACTCGGATTATCTTTCCGTATCCGTATCCAGGTCAATGCGAAGAAGTAGCGCGTAGAAATTTTTTTTGAGCCGAGATCGCCGTCAATTTATGTTAATTTGGACGAGTCGAAGTACTTTGTACCGTTACAACGAGCGTGCAAATAAGAAAAAGAGGAGGAAAGAAAGAAATTCTCGAGTAACACAAAGCTCTGTGTTTGTATAACGGTGTGTGTCAGTTTACAAGATTTCCTATTGTTTGATTCGATGGAAAAGAAATTGATACGATACGTACATACACATCATGTACACAAGAGAAAAGATGTCGACTCGTTCTTCAATTGAGTCTTACTGACATAACTTAAATAATGCAAATTGTTTGATAGAAGAAACGTAAATTGGGCTTTTATGATGACTAATAAAAATAATTAGGAAATTTAATTGATTATTCACCTCCAAGTATATCTTCAATGAAACGTTCCAGGTAATCGCCATCATCATCGTCGTCATCGTCGTCATCGTCGTCATCGTCATCATCATCATCATCATCACCGGTGATATCTAGATCGACGTCGTCATCATCGTCGTCGTCGTCGTCATCGTCGTCATCGGCAGCGGCAGGGGCAGCAGGCGCCGCGGGTGCTTGCCTGCCCTTCGCGATGACACTTTGACTCGACACCGTGCCGTCAGCGATCTTGGGCACCGGCGAGGTGAGTGCCCCTATCGCCAGACAGCACAGCAACGTCAGCACTGCCACTAGTCTCATGGCTCTGCAACAGCAAGAGGATATAGAATTAAAGATCCGCGGGTCAAAGGGAGCGCGATTAAGTTGGAGCGCCGTGTGTATCATCCAGGATCGCCGAAGATACCGAAGACGTCGCCAGTGACGGTGATAACTGCACGATGACTCGCTTACGTTATCCGTCACGGGTGACACGTGTGCTCGTCGGAATGCTACTCGCGTCGGGGCACAATATTGTATATAAAAACGCGATACGGTGTCTGGCGACAGCGAATCAACCGTTAAGGAATCGCGCGCGTCTTTTCCACGAGCTGGCTGCAGAGGAGAGACACTTCGCGACCGGCGATTGGCGAGAAAGATGAACAGTTCTCACACGATTCTCGGTTGGCGTGCGTTTTTCGAGTTTCGGATATGCGGAGATGGCCGCGGGATGAGCCTTAGGCGAGCCGCCCTGCGA
Organism: Ooceraea biroi; assembly: GCF_003672135.1. Taxonomy (NCBI): domain Eukaryota; kingdom Metazoa; phylum Arthropoda; class Insecta; order Hymenoptera; family Formicidae; genus Ooceraea; species Ooceraea biroi. Next base: position 12,715,567 of record NC_039514.1, on the reverse strand, counting down.
ATTACTGGCTAAGATTCTCAACGGGAAACCGAATAGCACAACAAAGCTTCCGAGTACGTCACACGAAGAGTACCGGCTACCCCACTGTATTAGCCGTTGCACACAGTATCACTCAACCCTTAGGGAGATCGTCTCTTCGATCGTCTCTCAGATCGAGGGGAGCCAGAGGAGAGACCGACCGGGGAGTCGGTCAAGGTCGCTCGCGGATCCGGAAATCGGTCTTTCTCCGGCTGGGCGATTGTCGACGATGGGGGTGGGTGGTGGACACTGCTTTCCACTTTACTGGACATCCGAGCACCATAAGACTCGCGGGATCCTTCGGAGACTCACCTCTCTCTTTCTTCCTATGTTTCTCTTTTTGTTCTCCTATTCTTCTTTTCTGCGTCTTCTCGGTCAATCGACACGATCGACGACGACGCGCGTATACGTCCGTTCTATCACCGATCAATCGATCCACCGAGCGGCCCGGTGAGAGTGTTAAAACAGACGAGGCGCCGCGATGCGACCCTTTTATACCGACCCGCACCTCCACCTCCTTTCGTACTCTTTCGTCGTCCTCCTTCTCATCGTCGTTGTGCTCTTCCTGCATTCGTTCGCGCCGCACCAACTTACCTACCTACCTACCTACCTACCTCTCTTGCTCTCCACGTGGCCTGATCACGCGTTTTCTCCCTTTCTTGAGACGTGCATGCGTGCATTGCGCGGGTGCGGAAAACACGAGGGATGAGCATACAGATTTTCTTAATCACTTGCAATAGCGATGAATTTCCTTTAACTGGTATATGCTCCTCCTATATTTCTACATTTTCTACTTTGAATTTTTACATAAGCACTTTTGTATTTCTTATGATAAGTTAAGTTTCGTCATGCGCTAGGTATCTTTTCAAGTATCGAAAATTGCTTGGCAAAAAGAGAGAGAGATTGAATGCCAATCACTAAATAAATGAATCTGAGATAAATCAGACGTGCATTAGAAGATTATTGTCACTCTCGCTCCTTCTGCGAAGTGTTTAATACTCCGCTTGAATGACGCTGCTCGTTTGCTGTACTACTTTCACGATAAATAATGCATTACCCGGATCGACATAAGTCGGGATAGTTTGCTCGATGATGAGACGGCTAATTATCGCAGCTGCTTCGCGTGTGGTTGATTGACGCTCGGTAACGCGTATGGATCGTAAATGTAAAATGATCGTATCGATTAATTGAAGCATTATGCTGCTTATGTCGTATGGATTTATTGATAATATTGCGTTGCAATTTCTTGTAGTGACACGAATGAGCCTCTACATAATATTCCGTGTCCTTATTAAATCTATAGAAATCTATTACTATAAAAACTTGCATATATTATATAATGTATAATGGTTTAAATCTCGAAAAAGTCAAGTTAGCAATCGATGTTCAATTCCGACTCGGTAAAATCAGCTCTGGCCGACTCCGTATTTGCATCTTTCATTGCACTACTTGCCGCAATATTTGCTTCGAACTTTCCTAATTTTCTTTCTATAACTTTCTCTGCATAAATCTGGCAAGTAAATTTTTAATACGTAAATAATAAATATTACGCTCATCCTTAGTATCAAATTAAAAGCTATTTATATTTTTCATTTATCAATTAAACGATAGTTGACGTTCTTTTCATGTTAACAGAATCTGGTCGCTGCTGCTGGTGCTTAAAGGGCTTAAAGCAAAAATTACAGAAATGAAACGTTCGCCTGGAGAACGAGGAGCGAAAGCAACACGCTCGATCATCATCGAGCCGGCCGCTCGTCTAACTGTAAATACCGGGCAACTTCCTCCCGCGGATGGCATAGCAATGGCTACCGATGGTCCGCCAGCATCCGCTCTGTCTAATGCCCGAAGCGGCGGCGTCGCCGTCCGATTTTTATACGATACATTCCAGTTTCTGGAACGTCGGATTTCACGCTTCAAGACTACTCCCGACGATCTTCAGAGATATGCGATATGCGATCTTACGTAGTATCTTTTTTGGTGCGTTCATGATATTATATTTAATCCGATGGACTATTGGGAGAGATTCCGATCTACGCAGACGATGCGAGACACCATAACAATTTTTGAAAGTCTGCGTAAACTGAGATAGAAAGTTAGAAAGAAAGACAGGCAGGAAGAAGAAAAAGTGGTACCGCGTCCTAAAAGGAACGGATATCTACGGAAGAAAAGAAAGAAGCGCGTCGAAAATTTAATTAGAGATTTAATGTGAGAAGCTGTGAAGTTAAATAAACTGGTAACTCTGTATCTTTTAAGTTTCATTCTGATTTTCTTAAGATTCAAGATTTAACTGTAATTGAGAAATATCGTGGAAGAATTTATGTTTCACCATAAATATCTTAATTTTTATTTGCCGAGAATATTTAATGATATCCTGAAGAGAGATTATTTTTGTTCTTTAATTCTTTTGGAAAGTTTACGCAGCCTTTCTTCACGGAGAGCGATGTTCCATTTCTACTATTATTGTGATGACCGATATGGATCTGTAAACGATAGACATCAATAAAGTGCGATTAATACTACTTGGGTGACGTAAATCACCTACGAGGTGAAACAACAATGCGTATGTGTGGAGGCTGATTACCTCACAATCGGGCTAATGTAATGAGAACACAATAGCATTACACGTCAATCAATTGCAATTGCATCGTACAACCAATTTCGAGATTCTCTCCTTGTAATTACAGCTGCAATTGTTTTTGTTCTACTTATGCATCTTTAAGTCATCTGTTTCTTTAATCAAGACCATTTATCTCAACAAGTACTCGGTAATAAATGACCTTTTTTGTTGCTTGTAGTAATTGCATTGTAGGATCATCATAAGATATAGCTAAGTAATTTTTTATATTAAAAATCCAATTGAGGACAAGTTCAATGGTGATGCTTTCTTGACGATGGGATATCATCAAGAACCGCTATCGAAAACAAAAATTCGCGAATGGCTAAATTGGCCTATAAAAAGGTTGTTAGAAGATCTGACTTTCTCTCGTAATTTGCATAATACACACCATTCATAATACACACGAGATTCATAAGCATGACAAGAATGCCTTACGTTTGACAGAAATAGAGAATAACTCTATCTACAATAAATTTCGTTTAAATTCCCGGATTATAAACCGAAATTTTTGCATATCCAATTTTCATCGAAGCTAGGACACGTCCAAATTCAACGAGAAATTTGCGACCGAGAGATAGTAGTTCCCAGGTAACGGCGGCAAGGCAGCCTGCACAGGATCCGGTGCGAATCGCTCGCTCGCGCGGATCATCGAGCTCTTGGGTTCGCCGACTCTCCATTCTGGCCGGAATATGGGATTTGGTGTCACAACGAGGCGGGGAAGTAGTCCGCGGCTACGTGAATTAGTAATCAGGATGTGTGTCTCGCGCGAGTGGCGAACGCATTTTCGTGTTCGTACGCCCGTGAGAAGGAGCATGAGGGCGGGAGAGAGCGAAAGAGAGAGAGAGAGAGAGGGAGGCAACACTGAAATCAGAGAGGGACGAAGCGACGGAGGACGATGCGCCTGGCAAGATCCACACGCGCATTCTTCGCGATGTCGTCGTGCCGCGGGAACGTCATTCATTATTCATCGAATTGCGCGGGACGATGAACGAGGAGAATTCGCGCGCTCGAATCGCTACTGTCCCCGAATTCTCCGGTCGGAAAAATTAAACTCTGCGTGCCGTACATGCCGACGGCTTCCTCCTACATCGAGACCGTTATGCAATAATATGTAACGTCGACCGTACAATTATTAGACTTTGCTCTCTCTAAAACCAAAAGTACCATCAGTTTTTTAATTTGACACGATATGAAAATTATGTATGTATATATGAAATACACATATGATAAATAATATATTTGCTTTCTTACTAAATATAAATAAATAAATAACTTATCTGAGCTGGATCCATTTTTACAAATTTTATTGGAACAATGCACGCGGATCATAAGGTTCTTAAAATATATGATTCAAGCGCATATCATACACATCCATGCTAAAACCGTCGAATTTTATCAATAATAGTAGTAGTGATAGTGTAGTAATTTGCTTGCATTTTTGTTACACATATACACCTAATATGTAAACAAAATATAGAGAAGGCTAAGTAAGGCCTATATTGCTATCCACATTTTGTCACCGATGAATTTGTTAATTCCGAGAGGATTTATTTTTTCATTATTTGTACAACATCCTCATCGTGTATCACATGTTGCAATCCTACTCGCTGGGGCGAATATTTGGTGCTTGTGCCCTAAAAGCATGAAACATAAATTACACACACATCTGAAAACAAATTACCTAGATTGCACACACGACGTTGCATCATTCCACAATTTATTGATGACATCATTAATGTGATAAATACAATGAACGTAAATCAATACACGTGCATAATAGGTATCTAATGACTTACCCATACAAAAGCATATTTAAACTGTTGAACGAGCGTGCGGTGAATCGCATGACACACATGTTCCACCGTTACGCCTTTCCTCAATATCAAACCATCATCGAAGTCGGGTGGCTGTCCAGGTTTTTTCGTGTACACTCTTATCAAAGACAGATATTCCCACAGTATCTCCAGTAAGAAGTCGAGATTCAACTTCATATTACAACTGCGGGGAAAGTATCATGATCACCAATCACACGTTTCATGAAAGAAGCATTGCGTGTGAGAAATCTGAGTGTCCCATTACCTACCTAACTACGACACTATTGGGTTGTCTAGCAATCCGATCAACTTCTTCTATCGATATCTGGTCTATTTTATTATATACATAAAGGCAGGGGAGGTATACACGGTTCCCATTGATGACGTCGATCAATTCATCCGCAGTGCAATCCTCACGGAAGAGTACCTCGGCGTTGAAGATTTTATACTCGTGCAGAATCATTTGAACTAGCTTCTCGTCTACCTTCGTCAGGGGACACGTTGAATTGAAGGCCAACCCGCCGCCTTTCTTCACTTTAAAATATATATTCGGCTTTTTCTTATTCAGCCGTATCCCGACCGATTCCAGCTCCTTCTCCAAGAGTTGTCGTTGAACGTCCTGTTTGGTTGCATCCAGCATCATGAGAACCAGGTCCGCGGTTCTGGCGACCGCTATTACTTGTCTACCTCGTCCTTTTCCCTAGAATAATACAAAATATCGTTCAGCATGACATGACATGACACAACAATCGTAGTAGACTTGTACAATTTCTTTACCTGCGCTGCTCCTTCGATTATACCAGGCAGATCTAGCAATTGTACGTTGGCACCTTTGTACTCGATAACACCGGGAATACACGTCAAGGTGGTGAACTCGTAGGACGCAGCCTCCGACTGGGTAGCAGTCAAGGTACTGAGCAGGGTGGACTTGCCGACCGACGGGAAACCGATGAGCGCAACCCTGGCATCTCCCGACTTCAGCACGTCGAAGCCTTCACCCTTCTCAGATTTCTTCGGCGGTTCTAAAAGCTGGGACCTGTACTTGGCGAGTTTCGCTTTCAGCAAACCCAAATGATACTCGGTAGCTGTAATCCAAATTTCGAAGTACAATTGTTACGAGTGTACCGGAACTTTTCGGTTTGTGATCACGCGTTAGGGCAGCAATATTGTCAACTATCGCCGACAGACAGGTTAAGAAATGCAGTAACGTGAGATCGAGACCCACCTTTGTTTTTCTGTGTTCGCGCGATTTCCTTCTCAATTTCCGAGATCTTCTCCAGAATTCCCATTGTGAAAGATTAAGATTGGTGCACGGTAATATGTTACATTTACAAGCGATCAATCAACAAATAGCTTCGTCCGGCGCGTGCTACGATGACAGTGCGAATGGTTATGAGCACACTGAATGGTTTTGTGACAGCTGTCGTACAACTAAAGCAGTTTTTATAATTAATAGTTCCTTATTAACTTTGTCAGCAACGACAAGACAATTCTGTTGTGGTTCCTGGGCGAGAAAAGGAAGACAAATAAAAAGAACAAAGCAGCGAACTTGATTAGCTGTGCCGCGTTCCTCCGAAATCGCATTAAATCATTATTTTAAAACAGAAAATTCTTCACAGTGCGTGGATAGTGCTGCCTAAAATTAAACTTTGTTCTAATTCATCATTAAATAATATTATGTGCAAATAAAAATTAGTTGATTAGTTATCTTTAATCATACTATTTACGAAAAGCTTTTTTCTCGCTCGCTGTCGAATCAAAAGACACGGTACTTGCGCTAAGTGCACGCGTGAAGCGACGCACGAGCGACGAGCCACCCTGTATATGCGTATATTAATGCAAATTAATTCGGTGCTCCTTTCTTGTGCGCAAAACCGCGTCCCCGCTGACAGCACTTGCCACGTGCTATCAAACCTCGGTTTCTGGCATCGTTGATATTTTATTTTCATCGTAACAAAAACATCGTACTTAATATACATCCCAAAATGTCTTACATGCTATCACATTTGCAGAATGGTTATCAAGTCGATCAGGCGATCCTGTCGGAGGAGGACAGAGTCGTGGTGAGTCCTACATGTTTTCACACGTTAACCTATCACTCTGTTATCGCTTCATATTAATTCAATTAATCAGAAAGACATTGTTTCATGTGAAAATTCGCACGTTCAAAGTAACGTTTCTTCTTTTCTTTCTCAAGGTTATCCGCTTCGGACACGATTGGGACCCGATGTGCATGAAGATGGACGAAGTCCTGTATAACATTGCGGAAAAAGTGAAAAATTTTGCAGTCGTGTACTTGGTCGACATCACGAAAGTACCAGATTTCAACAAAATGTATGTAGAATCTCATTTGTCATTGCATTACAGACCGCATGAGCTAATAATCTTGACTAATCAACGTATTAATTTTTATATATGAATTAAGGAAGATTAACGAGTTCAGGCGAAGAGAAATTAAGCTATCTGATTATCCATCGTCAATTATCATCAAGAAATTCACTTGACTGTTAGGATAAGTGGTACAATACAATATACAAATGTTTCTTACAGGTACGAGCTGTACGATCCATGTACAGTAATGTTCTTCTTTAGGAACAAACACATCATGATAGACTTGGGGACTGGAAACAATAACAAGATAAATTGGACTCTGGAGGACAAACAGGAAATGATTGACATCATCGAGACAGTGTACAGGGGTGCTAGGAAGGGCCGAGGTTTGGTTGTTTCACCTAAAGATTATTCCACTAAATATCGATATTAATTTATTTAGAAAGTATAATGACATTAATATTAAGGAAAGCGTTAATACTATATTTGTCAGCATTAAATATCAAACGAGTTGAATAAATGATTGATTTTTAAACGAGCAAATCGTGTGTACTTTCTTGTGCCTTTTATTTGCGTAGCATATTTTAAATAAATACTAGAATAAAAATGTATCAACTCTTGAGTGTTATATGCTATTACAGAGAACCTGATTTATATTTTTCTGATAAGCTTCATCCCGTGAAGCGTACGTAGGACCTTTTGTCAAAATCGTATCAGTAAAACTTCGGCTGATCCACTGTTGGGTCATACTACTGACAGATAAAACTGTCTGATCTGTCGTTGAGTTATTACTATTTCATTTTCCGAACGAAGAGGAGTTTATATTGGGTTGGCCAAAAAGTAATTGCGTTTTTTCCAATAGATGGACATACATGTCTTGAAATGTAACTAACTTCATTCTAAACCGCAAATTCATTATGTAGGTTAACAACTCACGGTTCAAGCTTGTTTTAGAAAAAGAAAGTACACGATTTCGTTAACAATTGTTTGTTTGCCGTCCATTTCAAAATGGAAAATCAAAAAGAACATTTTCCTCATATTTTGTTTTATTACTTCCGAAAAGGGAAAAACGCTGTGCAAGCTCATAAAAAGTTATCTGATGTATATGGCGAAGATGCTTTAAAACTGCGGCAGTGTCAAAATTCGTTTACTAAATTTCGATCTGCAGATTTTAATGTGAAAGATGCACCACGCTCAGGAAGGCCAATCGAAATTGATGATGACGAAATAAAGGCACTGATCGATTCCAATCGGCGTTTAACGACACGAGAGATTGCTGAGAATCTTAACGTATCGAAATCGAGTGTTGAAAACCATTTAAAACGACTTGGATACATTAGTAAGCTCGATATTTCGGTACCACATGAGCTCAAAGAAATTCATCTCACTAAGCGTATTGACATCTGCGATTCTCTTTTGAAACGTGAGGAAAATGATCGATTTTTGAAACGTATGATAACAGACGACGAAAAATGGATCGTCTACAACAACGTCAAACGAAAAAGATGGTGGAGCAAGCGTGATGAACCTGCTCAAAGCACTTGAAAAGCAGATATTCACCAAAGAAAGATTATGCTGTCAGTCTGATGGGACTTTAAAGGTATTGTGTATTTTGAGCTGCTTGCAAGGAATCAAACCATTAATTCAGACGTATACTGTCGTCAACTGGATAAATTAAATGATGCCATCAAACAGAAACGTTCAGAATTGGTGAATCGCAAAGGTGTTGTGTTTCACCATGATAACGCTAGACCACGTACAAGTTTGGTCACTCGTGAAAAATTGTTGCAGCTTGGATGGGATGTGTTACCACATCCACCATATTCGCCAGACCTGGCACCATCAGATTACCATTTGTTTCGTTCGTTGCAAAACGCCTTGAATGGTAAAACCTTGACTGCTGATGAGGATATCAAATCGTTCTTGGAATTGTTTTTTGCTGAAAAAGATAAGAACTTTTTTGAGCGCGGAATCATGAAGTTGCCTGAAAAATGGCAAAAGATAATCAAACAAAATGGACAATATATTGTTTAATAAAGTTTTTGTTTCCCATGAAAAATTCGCCTTTTATTTATATAAAAAAAAACGCAATTACTTTTTGGCCAACCCAATAGAATTATTTGAAACTAATAATTCAAATAGTGGCAGTGTCGACGGCTTCGTTACTACGTCATCACCGCATCATTCATCCATCTCCATTGGTCGATATTGGACTAACGCAGCAATCAATGTGAACAGAGAAAGAGTCAATATTTTCGAATCTCATTCGAGAGTAATATATTCTTGTTTTTCTTGAATATAACAATAAAAAATTGTTTTCGTATGTTTTACTCGTGATATAATTCGCGATTACTACAAAATTCGAGACTGTGGTGCCACTTATCGGAATTCGTTGGAACTATTTGAAAAGACTGTTTCCACAAATTAATCGCACGCGCACGGCACGAATTTTAAAGCAATGTCGAAAGAGCGGGAAAGAAAGGTTATGTTGTGAACAACTTGTGGTGATATGTATTGCCATGCGTCGGCGAGAAACGGATTATATACAAAAATAATTCATTTTGCAACAAATTTCAATTGCATCAATAAATTTATTAATGCGTTATTAATACGTGATTAATTATATCTTATTGTTAGTATTTTGTTTTCTACTCTCGCTGATTCTTCATTGTTAGCAAGCCAGTATGCCTATTATTTTTTTTTTGGAATTTCTGCGAAAGTAACAAAAGAGAGGCATAGATAAAGAATTTTTTCACCGAGCAGAAGTAGCATTTACATAGGCAGGGTGAAATAATTTCTACTTGCAAAGCATGAAGGACATAAAACAATATTTTACCAACGGTGCAAAGACGGTCAACGAGGAAGTCGCTACTGATTCCGGCAATGCAGCAGACCTGCAGCAAGGCGAGCTGGAAGAAACTGTGACGACGCGCAAACGTAAACGCGTGAAAATCCGGATATCACGCACCAGAGACTCCAAAGAAAGGATGTGCGACATAATCGAGAGCAAAAATGACCTGATTGACAAAACACCCAGTCCGTTCAATGCCAAGAAGGTAAACAATGAGAGTACTCCGCAAGATAGGACGCCCAAGTCTCGTCTTGCTGGTTTCAGCACTGAACAACGTTTGCAGAAGGTATTGGATTTAGAATTTAGTAAAAAGCATAACATTAATTTCACAATATACAAAAATATCTCTTGTTTTTCAAGGATTCTAAGCTTGCTGCAGAAATGAACGGAAGTCAGTCGGAAAAGATAAAGAATATTCTGCAAAATCAAAAGTTAAACACACCGATTATTCTGGATTTGGACGATGATCCTAGCAATGATGCAAAGAACATCGACGATAAGGATACGTCAAATGCAGAACTCTGTAATGAAGCTGGTTCCCAACGGGAAGAATCAAATGCCTTTCAATTGCTTATGAATCGTAGTAAACCAATACAGTATAAGTCACCGTTGCCACAGCCTGTGGAAGAAGTAGAGCTTAAGGAAAAAATTACTGAGTTGAAATCTAAACGCAAAGAAAAATTAATAGCCTTAGCTGACAAGAAAGGTTATTCAAAAAAGAAACTTGCAGAGTTGGAAGAGGGTGAGAGAATAGAAAAGAATATAGAAGACCGCATGAGAGTTTTCAAAGGTGATAACAAGGATAATGTTACACACAGAAAAGACGAGAATATTGAATTACCATTGAAAAATAACAAACAGCATTCTGGAAACTTGCTGGATTACTTCAGGTAATATATACAGACATCCATATACAATACTTTACTACTATATAATATTATAATACATTTTATAGGTTTAAAGTTATTTAAGAAAAATTAGTAGCTTTAAAATAATACAGACAATATAAATTATTATCTACTTGCAGTAAATCACCCTTGAAATCGGCAGATAAGAACGTAAAATGCATGTCTACTTTTACTGTAAAAGCGGATGTGCATCGAACTGATAATTCCGATATCGAACCTGTACTCAAGCCAGTACCGAACAAAATATACTCTAATAAAACATGTTCGAAGTCGAAATTGGATCTTTCCACAGCTGACGACATTCACATTATAACGTCTGAAAATTTATTTTCCCCGCAAACCGCTAAAGGAGGCAAGCAAAAGCGAGAGAAACCTCGTTGGTCTTTGCGTATAAAACTGCAATCTTCGGAAAATAACGATTGTGCAAATGGTAATGTATCACTATACATATATGTAAGAGAGAAAAGTAGCAACGTACATCTTATACACATGATGTGAAACGCATATAGAGTCTCCCAATATTTATTGGTTGATGGCAATGATAATTTCTTCACACTTTGATCGCTGATAAATCTTCAGTAAATAATTCTCGTTCTAATCTTAATGATACTATAAAATTAATGTGTTTTTTTTTAATTTTATATACAGATACTACTGATGACGAGTTATTTTCACCGAGGAGCAGATCAAAATTAAACACCTCGAGTAAATCGCGAAACTTAGTAAATACAGAAGGAAACGAAATTTACGTGAAGAATTCTAATGGATATAGTAAAAAGCTGCGAAATAACGAGAAAAAAGAGTCGACCGATAAAGAAAGAAATGTTTCGAACACTGTCAAGGATGCCGTCATTAGCAGTGGTGATAAAGATGTTGACATGTGCCCGAGAAAATCAAATACAAGAGGCAGAACGAAGCAAAAGCTTAACGTTACAAGTGAATCTATAGTAATTGACGATGAGTGCGAAAGTATAAATGATAGCGTGTTAAAGAGGAAGCCGAATGAAACGCTGGCACCCTTGTTTGTTAAGCGACGTAGGACGGATCCTGCTGCCGCGGCAGCGAGACGTTTGTTTCTGCAGTCTGATATGACCGATGTGGAAAACAAAAGTGCAGATCGCAAGCTGAATAATAACACATTTATGCTACCGTTTCCTGCTATTAGCCACGTGACACAGCTAAAAGATAAATCAGACTCGCCCACAGCGGCGATTAAACATAAATTCCCGATGAAAGTTGAGAAAGAATATTCGCCTTCGATAAATGTTAGTAATTATAAATGCATCACTAATTACAGTGAAGTGCCAAAAGCGACCGAAGCGATAAGCGAACCTGTGAAGGAAAACGTCGATCGGGTATTGTCCGAGATCGAGAAGATTTGCCCGGACGTTCAGAGAATGTGGAATACCATATCGGCGATCAAAGGCAAATTGAAGAAATCGCAGATAAGAGGCAGAAAGTCGCTTGAACGAAAGAAGATGTTAACTGAGAGCATTAGGAGCGACGAGAATCAATCGCACGATTGCGCGTGGACTTGTAAATATAAACCGACTAGCGCGCAGGATATAGTCGGGAACGAAGAAGCCGCGGAAAAGCTGAAGAACTGGCTGACAAGTTGGAGAACGTCCTTAGTGAAAGGGGATGACGGCAGCAGTGGTGATGAGTTCTATTCGTCGGACTACAGCTCATCGTACAACGAGAATAATCAGATAGCTGTGTTACTGGGACCGCACGGCAGCGGGAAGAGCGCGAGCGTGTACGCGATAGCGGAGGAACTCGGTTACAGGTTGGAAATGACAAAATATCTAATGAATCCAGAAATTATATCAGTTACTTAAAGTTCATTCGATTAATGTACCTTATCTTTGCAGTGTACTCGAAGTGAACGCTTCTTCCAGGCGCACCGGAAAGAAACTTTTGAAGGAATTAGAAGAAGCTACGAAGTCGCACAGAATTAGAAAGAACAAACATAAACCTCTGTTTGAGCAGGCCGCAAACAAGAGCGAGGAGCCAAAAATATTGCAAAACTCGTTAATTTTGCTCGAGGACATCGATCTCATTTTTGAGGAGGATGAGGGCTTTATTTCTGCCGCGTATCAATTAGCATCGAACACTAAACGACCAATTGTCATGACATCTAGAGATACGTGCCCGCACTTGAGTAAAATGGCACCGCAACAGAACAAGATCTACTTTCAAAGAGTGAATGGTAACAGAGTGTCTGCCTTACTGGAATTAATTTCATTAGCGGAAACGGGTTATAGGATTCCGCATAATTACCTAATGGTAAGCGATCTCTAAATAGCATGATAAAATCACATTGTCGGTTAGAAAATGCGATGTCAAGACCCTTATAGCATATTTTTCTAAAAAAAGAGAACTTACGAGTTTATTTTCTTTTTTAGCAGTTGCTACAAGCGGGCGATTTACGACAGGCGCTGCTTCAGTTGCAATACCTGGTAATGTCTGGTCCACCAGTGTTATCCGAGCAATCCACGACCATGAAGTCGTCATTCTGGCAGGACGTGCAACGCTACGTATACAAGCCTGCAGTTAAATTAAGCAGGAAGCAAAAGACAAAGAAAGACGTGAATACCAAAACATCCAATAATATCGTGCACATAATGAATAGTTTAGCAGATGATTTGGATGGTGTATCTCTAGTCTCGTCATTAATCGATGTCGAAGATGCGGTATTGAATATGTCGAAAGAGAACGTGCAACCGAATCTATCCTTAGCTGAAAATGTATCGTTCTATTCGGCCTCGCACGGTCTGAGCGTAGACATAGCGAGTTTTGTGAGCGATCGAATATTGTACAAAAACTTACGCGTGAACGAGTATGTACAAAATCAAAATATCGTTCTGCGAAAGCAACTGAACCAAGAAGTGGATCTCGCGCTGTCGCATGTCACATCGACCTGTTTGGATCAACGAATCATGGCGTTAGATTATCTACCGACCGCGCGGGCAATATGTCGCGCGGAGGAGTCTCGCTCCACCGCCAATTACAAACGAGGTAACCGATTTTTCCATTATCTGCACGGCCTGAAAGTGCCAACCGCGTTCATGAAGCCGAATATCTTGGCCGCTGCGTGTAAAATGTTGCAAGAAAGAGTAGATAAAACTGCACTCGCAGGCGTAACCAACGTTAGCGATTAGTCTTTAGGATAGATGCACTTCTTTTTTTACACAAAAATGTGATGCACGTATTTTTAGCGAAAGCGATAAATTTTGATGTGAAATATCTGAATTTGTGACTTATATATGTTATGATGAAATGGTTATGATGTGGTGAGTTGCAGTGTATCGTTACTGTTGTATATGCAATATCTCTTTTAATATTAATTATTACTATTACTACCCTAGTGCCTTATATACATCTTGTAAATGAGTTTATTATATTAATAAGATACAGGTATATCTGCATGTGTAAAAAAAGTAGAAAATAAATAATTATATTTAGAATATTTTATATTGACAAAAAATTATAGAAAATGTATTTATTCATATTATCTCATATTTTTACTGCATATTTAGCGCAAACGCGATCGATTAATCCTATTTTGTAGGATATAAAAATACATTGCATGTTGTTATTTCTACATTGTGCTACAACGTAGAATAATATACTGCAAAACGCAAAGTATACAGTTTATTATAATTCGGAAATCTTTATATGTGAAGAGTGTTTAATAAAAAATATTTATTTTTAAAATCTTTATTATTCTTTATACGCGATGTCAAAATGCTTATTAATATTTGTGTAATATACAAAACAAATTAAATTTTTATATGATGCAGTTTACGATTCAATTCTTCAAACTTCAGTATTTTGCGAATGAAAAAGTCTCCATAGCGATGCGCTACTTTCGTGTCAGCGATGTGAATCATATCGTGATCGATATAGAAATCCAACTGGAAAAAAAAGAATTTTCTTGTGTTGATACATGGAATGTGAGTAATGTAACAGCATTCTTAGTTATTTATACTGCAAAAGCTTAATCATGTTAAGAATGAGAAAGTAAATAATTATAAGTTAAAAGTAAATTGATTTTATATTGATTTTGAAGAAAGAAGAAATTGATTAGACATTTATAAGAAAGCCAGTTTTGCAGTTAGTTGTTAATAATCTTATAAAATAATTAAAAAAAATACAATTTAAAAGAATTATAAAAGTAGTATATTATTTTTTATATTAGATACATTAGTAAAGGCACGTTAAAGAAAGCAATACAAGAAGATGAAATACTTGAGTAAAGTATGCACTTGTAACATGAGACAACAAAATAGAAACGTAATCACCTCAGATCCGGACTGGAATTTTCCGTCTAATCCCGACGTGCCTTTTGTCCAAACGATATTCTTCATTTTGTGTTTGAAGCAGAGTAAATGTATCGTCAACGCGTTGACTTCCTTGGCCAAGTCCCAGCCTTCGTCTCTATTGTTACCCATGAACGTGGCCAATTTGCTCAACGGCAATGTTGTGTAGAGCTTCAAATACGAACGAATAGTCGGCAACATCTTCTGCTGTACCACCTCATCCATGAACACCTGGGTCTGATGCTTGATGGCCTCACGAACGTAATCTTCGTTGGGATTATCCGGATTCGGTGGCGTCAGCGACAGGAATTTAGGGCAGGCAAACACGAAGCAGTTCTCAAATTCGGAGAGGTCGCCATATTGCATCTTGTACATCTTTTCGTGATAGTTCTTGTCCCGCAGTGCCTGCTGCAGGCCCTCGTCAATGCACTGTGGATGCAGTACCAGGCAGATGGCGAGTAAATGATACATCTGCTCAGTCTGCTTATTGATCTGATCGTTCTGATAACTTCGCGTGGCGAACAGCTGCTTCGTGCGCTGAATGTACAGCAGGATACCCGAGAACGTCCTAATCGCGTCGGCATATCGGCGCATCATCATGTAGGCAAAGCCCACATAGTACGCAGTCGAGATCTGACAACCGGGTACGTGAGAGTACGCGCTCTTCTTATACAGCTCCACGTTCTCTAGCACTTTGATCGCCTGGTAATAATCACCCAGCAGGGAGTGCAATCTCAGAAGACCAACGAGCGAGAAATAACCAAGCATCTTGTACAAGGAATGCCTGCCAAAGGCACCGGCCACGGAATCCGGGTCGCCGCCGCTCGCGTAAACCTCCAACTGGCTCTTGATCTTGGACTTATCGACCAGATAGTGCAAGACATTCAGCACGCACAGAACGTCCCAGATCTTGTTATGAGCGTTCAGATTCTCAATCTCGTCTGGTGTCTTGTTTGACAGATTGGCACGGTATTGGGCGAACGACTGGAACTGATAAACAAACTCGTCAATTAACTCCCACAGCCACTGATCGGGCAGCTCCAGTTGCACCGGCGTGTCGGGATGTAGGATGTAGTTGAACAGGTCGCAGTAGTTGTAGAAGGAATTGAGACGCTGCTCCAACGTTGGACCTTGCATGCGCGCATAGATGTGACGGTAGTACAATTCTTTGTAAAGGGTCAGGAAGACCGGATCGTTGTCAACGATGTGAGCGATTGTCGAGGCGTCCGGCCATGGCGACTTGTCGAACAGCTGCTCCGACAGCTTGGGGAATGAGTTCTCGTAGAGATTTTGAATCTCGAAGATCATGCCCTCGTTGATGCAATTACGCAGGAATACCAAGAAGTTGCGCACCATTTCGGGCACTTGCCGATAGCTCGGCCGATCGTACTGATCGTGAACGTCCGGCGGCCCGTAATCGTCGTACGCGTCATACTGCGGAAACGCGACATACAAATTAGAATAAATCATGCGAACGGAATTACATTAACGAATCTCTCTGACAATTGTATTGTGAAGACGGCTAAATTTCCAAATAACGTACCTCGTTATAATCATCGTACATCTTACTCATTGTATCCAGATGACTTGGAAAGAAGGTAACCTTCTCTTCTTCTTCTTCTTAGTGTTTAATTGCACCCGATCCCTTTCAGGTTCGATACGGCCAATTGCAAAAATGAGTGAAATACAAAATACGAAATAACAAGTTGAAAAAAAGAAAACTCGGAACAACCGTTGCGCACCTGACGACTGTCCCCTTCGAAATCCCAAGGTAACCTTCTCGTCTGATAGGTATGCGACACGAGTTCGTTCAGTTGGTTTCACCATAGATTGAGAAAGAATATGATCGGCAACAATAGTGGAAATTCTGTGTAGGGCTAACTAAGTGGCGTGAAAAAGAATAGTATTTACTGCGCATGCGCGCACCGTTAGTCACGTTTCCATCGATTTAAATTTGGTTCTACACCGCATAGGTGTGAATGAATGCTTCGGTGGAAACCAGACCATTGATATATTAAGATATAAATAAAAGAATGTTTTGAATTAGTATATAAGATCAACTTTCGAGCAATTTGTTGTACGAACTGGCCTTTTTTATTCTGCTTTTCGTTTAAGATGTTTATATTGCTTCGATACATTGATTCGATACTTAAATTGTTTTGGATACTTGCGTCCCTTTGGATATTTCTGCGTGTCGTACACAAATTTTGTCTGAAGAAATTTAAATCCAACAAAAATGTTTGTGTGCTGGTGCCCAACGACATCGGCAGAAGCCCGCGAATGCAATATCACGCAATCTCTTTCGCCAGGGTAGGCTTTACTGTAGACGTTGTAGGTTACCCTGGTTCATCACCAATGAAGGAAGTTGTCGAGAGTCCGCGTATACAGGTTCACTACCTGCGACCGCCTCCGGAATTGCGAAACAGTAGGGATCGGACATTGTGCTTTTACATATTTATATGTCGATATCTCTAACATATTGGAGTAGTATTTAAAAACGTAATGGAAGAAGTTTCATCTGTAACATTTTCACATCTGGACAATCTTAAATTTCTTTTAATGTTTATGAAGCATTTATCGCTTAGGGCATTAATTCTGCTTTTCATTATTTTAGGATTACCACTTTTCTTACGTTACGTAGTAAAAGTGATATGGCAAACTGTTGATCTCTTATGGTCATTACTTTTCAAACGAATACCAAATACATTAATAATTCAAAATCCCCCTGCGATACCAACGATTCCAGTATGTTGGTTTTACTGCGTTCTGATGGAAACGCAATTCATCATCGATTGGCACAATTATGCATATTCTCTGATGAGCTTAGGAGAGGATCATATTCTGTTTAAACTGGCCAAACATATTGAGATAACATTTGGACGCAGAGCAACAAATAATTTCTGTGTCACTAGAGCGATGAAGAATGATCTAATAAGATGGCACATTTAGTTAGTAGTACTAAATAATTTTTTGGATAACTAATGCTTTTATGTAATTCACATTTACAACTTGCACATATTTTGAAAGTTATATATACATATATTTTTCTTTATAAGCGTTTCTTTAGAGAAAAATACAATTGACTTAAAATCATGTTTTAGCTCTAAGGTCATATATGACGAACCAGCCGATGACTTCCGTCCAATCTCGTTGAAAGAGAAAAATGAGTTTTTGTGCAAGTTAGCAGAAAAGTACGCTCTATCTATATCTGATTCACTCAGAAGATCCGGATTTATTGTGTCCAGCACTAGCTGGACGAAAGATGAAGATTTTTTACTTCTGTTTAATGCATTGCAAGGTGCATCTGTGGACTTGCTTCATTCACATAATTATTTTAACAGGTGTGACAAAATGAGATAGAAGTGGACTTATGCTATCTTTTATAGAGTATGAAAACGCGTGTGATAACGAAGAGTTGAATCTACCTGATTTAATTTGCGTGATAACGGGTAAAGGACCGTTGCGAGATTTCTACATGGCCATCGTTGCCTCGAAAAAATGGAAACATGTTCAAGTAAGAACATTATGGCTTGAAAATGAAGATTATCCGAAAATACTAGGTAATGTATCAAACATACTTGCTAGTGTTATTAAATATTAATGACAAAATTTTTCATTGAACATCATATTTACATGATTTCTTTTTACATAATTATAAATAATATTAATCAAACATTTGATCTTTGAAACAGCTACTGCAGACTTAGGCATATGCCTTCATACGTCATCCAGTGGATTGGATTTACCAATGAAAATTGTGAATATGTTTGGTTGTGGCTTGCCAGTTTGCGCGTACAATTTTTATTGGTACATTAATATGAAATTAATATGATTTGTACATATGGCATTATTAGCAGATTTTATTAAAATTGTGCACTATTTTTTAGCTTGTCAGAGTTGGTGAGGCACAACGAGAACGGCTTGGTATTCGCGAGCGAGAACGAGTTGGCTCAACAATTGAAAATGTGGTTTCACGATTTCCCAAATAACGACGCACAACAACAGTTACGTGAGAAGTTTCAAAAGAACATGTTTACATCCCTGGTACAGCGCAATGCTTGGTGCAACGGTAACTGGAGACTTAATGTGTTGCTTTGTTTCCAAGGATACAAATGATCTGTGGTTTTCTTTAGTTTTATTGATCTTAGCTAATATAAGTGTTTTTGTACATGATTGCAAGTGCCAAGTGTTTTATACAACTCTTTGTACATATGTACATATTACATAATCTACCCATATTTATCTCCTTGTAACGCATGTAGTTGAATTAATATTTGAGTATAGTTTATTTTGTTAACATTTTATTTCGTTTTCGTAAAGTGTGATATTATATATTAATATATAAATTCACTAATAGATTATAAAGTTATGATCAAGCTTAAAATTACACTTGTCATCATGCTTTTAATGGCATTAATCTTTTCTGAGAAGTACGAATGTCCATCTTGATCTTGATTGAAATAGCACTTATGTTGATAGATAAATGAAGATAAATGCCCAATCTTGAGTTGCTTCTTTTTACATACATATGGGGAACATCTTTTGCCTCCGCTAACTTTTTTTTACAAGCTCCAAAATAAAAAATTTAATTATGAGATTGTATTCTTGTATCTTTAATTTTATTTTGCCATTTTTAGTGTACTCTCCGTCCTCTCCCCCTAATACTAAGATATCTAACAAATCACTTCACTTCCCAGTGAAGATAGCCTAGTCATTTTAACAGCTATATTAATTTGATGATATAGCATCAAATTAATATAGCATTAAAACTATCGACGTTGTGTCAAAGAAATAATTCAACATGACAAAAAATTGACACTATGTACATATATATATATATATAAATATGTAAACAATTGGCGTAATTATTACGTCCGGATGAGACTATCTATACGCGAGCGCACAGTTTACGCGCCCGCGTGATAAGGGGAGATACAGCGGTCGATACAACGGAGATAACAATTATAACAAACGCGGAACATGATAATGCGTTACTTCTACGCTAATAGCGATAGATCAAGCATTTCTTTCACTCCTCTAACAGCTGTATTTGTGTTGTTGCTCATGATGAACGTTCTGTGGCTTCTGTGCTCATTTCTGGCGTACGCTTTCACAGCTGTGACCACCGGAGAGGAGTTGAACGATCGGCCGATCATCGGTGAGTTTTCTATCGAAACAATTACGATCCCGTAATAGACAAGTGATTGCCATGCGTATCTTTGATCGTACATACAATGTACGCGAGAAAAGAGAAAAGGTTAGGATTTACCGGAAGATGGAACTACAATTTTTCCTTTTGCCAGAGAGATGCGTTTTCCGTGTAAAGTGTCACGTGAGTAAGTTTATTTATAGTAACTATCGGAGAGTTTAAGTATACACGTTTTATTATCTCTGATTTTACATTTTGTGTAAAAATTGTTAATCGGTTTTTTAATTTAATATATGATAACGCGATAATTAGAAATGATACATGCGAAGAGCTGTTTTAGCGTATCGGAGCAACAATTTTATTTTATACATTCGCGCACATATTTAGGGCGAATTTGTTAAAACTTGCGTTGTTTTTGCATAATTTTGATAAGCGCTTTGTACAAGCCTAGCTTTTTAATATCGCAAAATATTGTCGCGCCACGCAGGTTTTCTTTTACGTATCAATTTGAATGTATAATTGATAATATAAAATATGCGCATATTACATACAGCAAAGATTATAATCACGAAGAACGCGGTATGCAGTTATGTATGTATCTATTGGGTCGTCCGGAAAGTTCGTGCCGATTTTGAAGGAAAATTCAAAGGCAACATTTTTTTATGTCGATAAATATTTATTGACTTATGTATGCACCGTTTTGTTTCACAACCTTTGTCCATCTTTCACGCAACTGGAAAATTTCATTCTCCCAGAACTTCTTAGGTTTCTCGGCGAAAAACTCCTCAAGGTGGTTTTTTATGTCGATCAAAGAGTTGAAGTTCTTGCCGCTAAGAGAATTTTGCAAAGACCTAAATAAGTGAAAGTCTGAAGGTGCAATGTCTGGTGAATACGGTGGGTGAGGTAGCACATCCCAGCCAAACTCCAACAATTTTTGTCGGGTAGTCAAAGAAACATGAGGTCTGGCATTGTCCTGATGGAACACGACGCCCTTCCTATTAGCTAATTCTGGACGTTTTTCCTGAATCGCTGTCTTTAATTCGTCCAGTTGCGAGCAGTACTTATCTGCATTTATCGTTTGGTTGTGTGGTAGGAGCTCATAATATAGGATTCCTTTCCAATCCCACCAGACACAGAGCATGACTTTTTTTGGATGAAGGCCAGCTTTCGGAGTGGTTAATGCTGGTTCATTTCGCTTACCCCAGGGTCTTTTTCGTTCTACATTGTTGTAAATGATCCATTTTTCGTCACCCGTCACTAATTGCTTCAAAAATGGTACGTTTTCGTTGCGCTTGTACAGCGAGTCGCAGATGGAAATGCGATCCATTAAATTTTTTTCGGCCAAATTATGCAGAACCCATATATCATAGCGACTTACATAACCAAGCTCGTGGACAGTGGTTTTCGATATTTTCAGTATCTCTGCTAATTCACGTGTCGTGTAGCGCGGGTTATTCTCGATCAGTGTCTTAATTTGGTCATCATCAGTAGTAGAGGGTCTGCCCGAGCGTTCTTGGTCTTTAAGGTTAAAATCACCAGCTCTAAACTTAGCGAACCACTTACGTACGGTTCTTTCAGCTAAAGCGCCTTCTCCGTAAACAGATCATACCGAATTTGTTACTTGTGAGGCATTTTTGCCTTTCCGGTAATAGAAAAGCATCAAGTGTCTAAAATATTCTTTGTTTTCTTCCATCTTCAAAAGAGTACAAAACTGACACGAATCAATTTATCTGAAACAACTTTTTTCCTAAAGATGCGTTGAAATGTCACCTTTAAGCATATGTATATAAATCGTATGTTTTCAATAACATTGATATATTCAGACATGTTCCAACGCCATCTATTAAAAATCGGCACGAACTTTCCGGACGACCCAATACATATAGATCTTTTCGCGCGCGGAAAATGGCGCGAAATTTGTATCTGATGATCTTCAAGTTTTACGGTCATAATTATTTGTACTTTTTTTCAAGGCATTCTGACGCAAGAAATAGATTACAATTTAAATAAGAAGTATCCCGATCAGTATCATAGCTACATCGCTGCGTCATACGTCAAATTCGTCGAAGGTGCTGGTGCGCGACCCGTCCCGATTTGGTAACGTTATTTAAACACTTATTTAAACATCTTACTTAGACTTATTTGAGCAAGTTGATCAAAAGGAAATACAAATTTTGTAAATCTAGCTCGATCCACGTATTATATGGATATAAAATATTTGCTTCAATATGTGCGGCAGATGTGTAATATTTTATAGAAAGTGTTTGAATATTATTTATTATTTAATATATCATTAAGTTTAATAATTCATGTATTACGTGTAAAATGTGTAACTTTTCGTAGGATTGGCGCAAACGATTCATATTACGAAGATATTTTGAGTAAAATTAACGGGTACGTGATACGTGTTTTTAAAACATTTCGCTATTAAATATAATCGTACAGCGATAATATTCTTTTAGAGTACTGTGGCCGGGAGGTGCGACATATTTCTATCCGAATGAAGGATACGCTGATGCAGGCGCTGCGATTTACAGGTCACTATAAATAGAATGAGAAATGGACTAAAAGCAAATTTCACTCCTCAAATATATCGCGTAAAAAATATATATCTTTTGTTCACGTATTTCTTCATTAACAGAATCGCGAAGACAATCAACAAGAGAGGCGAGCACTTTCCCATACTCGGCATCTGCCTCGGTTTCGAACTGCTGACGTACGTCGCGGCGAATCGTGTCGAGCACAGATCGAATTGTTCCAGCCAAAATCAGCCCCTTCCGCTGGAATTCAAACCGGGTAGAATACTTCTTCGAGCCTTGGAAAATAGTCTTCCTCTTTCATTATTTGTTCTTATTTTTTTTATTTTTATTTATGAATTATTTTCAGATCGCAATGTCATGTAAAATAATGAATCTTTAATTCTAATGGAAAGAAACTACCAGACCGATTCTTCACTAAACATTTCATCTGTATATACGTATTTATATTATATCTCACAATACTTAATTTATTAATGAAAACTTTCCCTTTTATATATTGTCGTTTTTTTAATCGCAGGATGTTAAATGCGAAATTTCTTTCAGACTTCAGGAAAAGCAATTTGTTTAAGAATGCTCCGTGGGATGTCGTGGAAATCCTACAAGAAGAGAATGTCACGGCAAATTATCATCGCTACTGTGTTACGGAAGAGGCAAGTATTTTTCTTGGAAATTATTATATCAATAAAATGCAAGTGCGGGGAAAAATGGACATGATACTATATACATCATATTATTGGTCGCGTACGGAATTAATGATGGCTCATTCTCTGTATTAGGATTTGCACCGTGTCAATTTAAGTGATAAGTTTCGTGTGATGTCACTGAATCGCGATACAAAAGGCTTAGAGTTCATCTCTACATTGGAGCACAAAAACTACCCGTTCTACGGAATACAGTTTCACCCAGAGAAAAACTTGTACGAGTGGGTGACTGGGAAAAATATTCCCCATGGACGTAATGCCGCTCGAATATCTCAATACTTCGCAAATTTTTTTGTTAATGAGGGTAAGTAATAATCGTATGATCGAGAATCATCCAGATAATCCATACGTCATAGTATCATAAAATTTCCGGCATCGGGGCATCAGCCTCAATTAATACGAAACTCGCGGAAAACTCGAAGAATAAAATAGACTTTTCTCTGCGTAGCACGCAAGAACTTACGCAGATTCGCGTCGAAGCAGGAGGAGGAACGGAGCTTGATCTACAACTATCCCATCACTTACACAGCTCTGCAGAATTCCACTTATCTGCAATGTTACATGTTTAAGAAAAGCGACCGTAACGGCCTCACTATGGACAACGCTGTGTAAGGCTTAGAGTAAGTTTTATTCTTAAGATAGAAACATCGTTTTGTTTTTTCATGTACAAATGTCATATTCTCGATTTCATGTAGTACAAAATAATTCTGGAAACGCGTTCGTCGAGAACTCTCATCCTTGGGATGATCATTGGCGCGCGCAAAGACGAATAGATAAAACTGATTAGGCGAAGAGAATGGCTGTCAATTCGATTTTATGGAATATCGCCAATTATCGTCGTTAATACGATCGTCGAGAGACGGCACTGGGGAACACACAAACGAAGAAAGACTGATTACGCGGGGTTTCCACATTTAACATAACACCAGTGTATATTGTGTCACAACTGGGATACATAATATTACAATGGTGCATAATAAAATTCTATACATATTTTCGTTCTATCTAAAGTAAATAATCATATTTTGAATTTTTTTTTAAATCCCTCACCACGTTCCGCTTTGAGCCGAAGCGCCGATTGTCTACGAGTCGTTACGGATGTGGACGATTGAACGAGACGACGAACTCACGTTGGCATGCGATTTCAAGTGCGACGTAACATTGGCGGAGAGTGATTGTGACGATGATAACGACAGTGTGCAAGATGTCACTGTCCAACGATGCTGACGCGCAAACAACTCGCTTCGACCCACAACGTGAACGTTCGGACTTGACTCTGCTTGTCGTTAGTCTTCTTTTTATTTTTAAACAAGCACGAAACTAAATCTCTTAAAAGCATGAATCAACTCTTAGTGTTTTTTTTATTCTCATAACGTATGATAGTATTATCAATAATCATAATAATTCATATAAACATTATTTCTATTTATTCCTTATTACACGTTCTTAGTAATGTTGTCGCGCGGGATACCACGGTGAATTATAGAGGAATTGTTTTTTTTCTTTGCTTGTCTTTCTTTTTCTCTTTACACGTATCTCATCGGAAGTACATTCTCCTCGTTTCCAAGGAAAAAAAAAAAGATCTGGTCGTTTTCCTCCGCAGATTATCTCGCTTATGTATGTTACACAGTATATATACATAATGTATATAAGCACATGAGCAGTATATATATTATACATATATATTTTCGTCCATCCCATATAAGTTCACGTATTTTTTTTCTCTCGCGCGCTCTCTCTCTCTCATTCTCTCTTCATCTATCTTTACTTATTACCCATCTCTCTCTCTCTCTCTCTCTCTCTCTTTCTTATTTTTCCCGAGAATATAACAAATATCTACGCATAATGTAAGGTAAATTCCGCATGGTATTTCAAGTATAAGATGACCCTGCAGTACATTCAAGTTTTCATTGTTTCATTATTTTAAATAGTACATGTGATATCTAACTGTGTCTCAATATGCTTATTAATATATATATATATTCATCAATATATTTATTTATATATTTATATTTATATTTATATATATATTATGTCGATCTAGATTTCTACCATGTTGCGAACAACTTCCGTCGCACGCGATACGCGTGACACGTTTTAATAAATTCCTTTTCCTTTTATAATGCCTATTTTATAATTACTATATTATACATAATTATATATTTAACGCAAACGCGACAGTGCGACGAACGATCAAATACACTTTTGTATTTCGACAATCTCGGTTCTCCAAATATGCACGACTTCAATCCGAGATTCGACAAATGATATTACACACACGTAACCGCACGTCGCATCGCCCCGTTAATTTTTTTAGCTCTCTTTTATCTTAACGGTAAATACGAAATACATGGCCTTACAAGATGATCGCTACAATCGTATGTTCATCCCTTCTCGTATTAGATAATAAAAAGGATCATTAATCGTCAACCAAGATCATTTTTGTTACGAAACTTAAAACCTTAATGAATCTGCTCCAGATAACGCGTGAAACTCAATCAATTTAATTTAGCTATTCTGATTTGCCTGCGATCCGGTGTCAGTGGTATCCGTTTGTTTGCAGTTGCCTGTTTTGCAAACAAAAAACACGGCTCTGAGCCATATTGCACTCACAATTAACTAAGAATTATAATGACTAAAGTCCGAATTGAACGTCCGTATACATTGTCTATATGTTGAATTTACACTTTTCCCAACTAGAGCTCAGCTCATCCGTCATTTATCACCCTATGATAGCGAGATCATAACTACGCAAATTAGATATTAAATGATAACTGAGAAATCAGCAAGCAACTAATGTTGCAACTAAACGTGGGAATTTAACGAAAACGTTACAGCGTTATAGATGCATTAGGTGAAATTAATGCGATTATTTATCATTAAAAATAATTTGCTTACGAGATCTTTTTGTCAACAATATTACTTTGCGCACAGGACACATCCGTGCTACTATTGAGCGCAATGTTTCGATTATGAAATTCAAAATACCACTCCGGATCCACAATGAAACCACGCAAATCATCATCAGAGCAATAGTACAAATAATATTCATTCATACAAAAATTACACGTGAATCAGTAATTCGTGTAAATCAATGGTCGATAGGACTACAATTATCACTCAACTTTATCATGCTTTGATTCACATTTGGAAAATCGCCATGCACATTGGACAAGCTGTACTTAGAAATCAAAGATACACATTTTACATACTATCGATAATACATTTTACCCGATGTTGTATTATATGCGCTATCGATTTCTGCTGAAAATTTCGCTGATCAGCGAACGCATACGAGTGCACACTCACATGAAAAATAAGATATGAACATAATAATGCAAGACAATGTTGCCATTATAATTAGTGCCTCTGTTAAGATTACACGTTAAAATTACGGAAGGTTACTAAAGTATAACGAAGAGAAATCATCACGTGTCCATCACTTAGTCGCAAAGTTCTGATGTTTCTCCGATGATCTTTTTGCACGAATTTGACAGGAATGCGCGCTACGCATTCCTTATCCTTACACGCGATCGACATACTTATCAAGTACAAGCATAAACAAGCAAAACCAAACTTTGGATAATACACCGCCATTATCGCACAAGGAACGGTCAATGTCGATGCACGTTTTACGAGCGATCGCTATGCACGTCACGAGCGATCGCTGTATACTACGTTTATCGTCACCAAGAAGGTTCACGGCGAGTCATGTGAAACGAAGATGTTTGCAGCTGCTGCAGAATCGCGAGCGGACGTTGAGACACTGATGATTTACTAGTGATTACTGGTGACGTATAACTCACTGGTCCAGGTCCTCGACGAAAAAACGACGAATGACGAACGAATCTTCCGCGCAATTGCTCGGCACAATCGTATTTTAAGCATACACACGCGTGCGCGTGTGTTAAACGTTTTCAAAGATCACCCGTCTTTCTTCCGTTCCTTTCTCTTCCTTCTCGTTTCTTTCTCTTTCTTCTAATAAACGTATGCTGCTTCTTCTTCCTCTTCTCGAACATAACGGAGATTTTCTCGTCTCTCTTTCTCCTAATATGATGTCAGTACACCAGGCGGTGTCGGTACAACCACCGTGTGCTGCGGTACCACCACAGGCGGTGCTGGCGGTGCTAGCGGGTGTCCGACCAGGACTGCGGCTGCTGCCGGGATCGGCAAGACGCCGGATTGCGGTATGGCCGAGGGCGTGCTGACCTGCGTCGGCGGTCCTTCAGCCGCGTGCTTGCGCAAGTGTCGTAGCATATTGCCCTTCTCGACGAAGGTCTTGCCGCAGTCCGGGCAACTGTGCGGCCGCTCGTCTGAATGCGAGCGCCGGTGCGAGACTAAGTGTCCTTTGCACATGAAATCTTTGGGGCACAGGTCGCAGCGGAACGGCCTCTCGGCGTTGCTGCCTTTATTGTGCGATCGCATATGGAAGAGAAGATTGCCCTTCAGCGGGAAACTCTTGCCACATTCTGTGCACACGAATGGACGTTCACCAGTATGGCAACGCATATGATTCACGAGATGTTCCTGTAACAGAGAATTATGAAGGCGACATGAGTGATACCATCTATCACGAGCAAAGTTATTTAATTCGACAAATACAGTTCTGGCTAAAGCAAAAGTTGAAATAAACAACCAATCTCAATTTCGTAAAATTTTATATAATATCTTATTAATTTTACATACATTAAACAAAGAAGATTTATATGTTCAAAGAATCTTTTTTTTTTTTCTAATAAATATAAATCAGAACTGCACAGAGAGTGCTTAAAAAATTGGAATCATTAATAATTCAATTTTTTTCGTAAGCGTATTACAGTGAAACGTATTAACTTAAAAGTGAGATGTTCGAGAAGCCAACGTACCTTTCTTGTGAATGGTTTGGAGCACACGTTGCAACAATGTGAGGAATCTCCGGTATGTTGACGGAGATGATTATTTAGATGTTCTTTCCTAGTGAACGTCCTCTGGCAGAACTCACACCTATGTGGAGATTCGCCAGTGTGGATGCGCACATGATTCGTCAAATGCTCCTTACGAGTAAATGACTTGGAGCAGAAGTGGCATCGATGTGGCGATTCGCCTGTGTGTTGACGCACGTGATTGGTCAAATGTTCCTTCCGCGTGAAGGATTTGGTGCAATACTGGCACTTGTGCGGTGACTCACCCGTGTGCTGCCTGACGTGGTTCACCAGGTGATCCTTCCGCGTAAATGCTTTCGGACAGTATGAACAGCGGAAGGGCGTCTCCCCTGTACATATTTTACAAGCGAATTCGCAACGTTTGAGGAAAAAAAAAAGAAGAAAATGTTTCCGTCATTCAGAACTCAGTGGAGTTATCCTGCACAAGGCGAGTTTTGCCTGACGCAACGCACAGAGAGGGCACAATATCGAATGGAAACATGGCAAATTCAAGAAATGGATTTAAATTTTAAATATGATCTCAATTTGCAGTAAGATTAATATATATTAAACTTGAAACTTAAATAAGTAAAGTTTCACGTAAGACAACTGTAATCAAAAGACAAGTTGCGATGACTCGTCTGATATTTTATATATTCTCGAAAAGTTCAACAATATTCTATGAATTTAATTTAAAGTAATCTAATATATACAGACTTAACAGATAATTGTCTAATATTACAAGAAATATTACTTATAACATTATTCGTTGTAAATATCTAATAAATTGATTATTTTGCCATTTAGGAAGAAATATCGATCACATACATTAAAAATTCATTAAAACAGTTGTGTGAATGTCTATTCGATATTGCCATATCTTTACGTTACATCAAAGGAAAGTCAACTTGTACAGCAATAGACTAGTATTTTGATATACTTTCTATATACTATATCATATATATATATATATATATATATATATATATATCAAATACTGAAATGCTATATTACGCTACTATCAATTTAAGCTTGAAAACTTTCCATCTCGCAATTAGACAAATACATATTGATGTTTTTCTTGTGAATCTCTTTTGTAATTCTGTGACATGCTTGAACTAATCCACAAATAATGCTCTCTATATTAACGTTAAAACTAAAACGTTCGGAGCTTCGAGACTTGTACCACGATGAGAGGTGAAGGTACGATGGAATGATGAAATTATTTACAAGTCTTCGAGATGCGTGAAACACAAAATTTGACTGACTGAATGTAAAATGAGAATTGCAAACATTCATAAATTATTGCGAGAGACGTTAAAACGTTGTTAATAAGAGGCATGAGAGCGGTGTATTAGGCAGAACAGCAGCGAAATGTCTCTGGAGGATGATTCAATGGCAATAAAGGACTTTGCAACGATCGGATCGAGTTAGGCGCGATGGTGCAAACGTTAAGAAACACGTACGATGAGAGCGACTGAATGAGTGAACTCATGGTGAAACGCTATGGCGATCCCGATCTAAATGAAGATCAATTCTCATGCAAATATTTGATCCTCAGCTAAATGCGTCACACAGACATATATACAGAATGCCGCACTTCTAACGGATCAATCATTGACGTTAGGTTTCTTAAATAAAAATGGTAAAACAGCAACTGTAATATTAAAATATCGAGACATTAAATTTTTAACAATAAAAGAGTTATACGATATATTGAGAATAAAGGATTTTTTGTATCGCTCTTTTTCTTCAAAAGATAAGAAAACTTAATAAAACTATTATGCATTTAAGTTTGTTGCAGTGTATTTTGATTTTAAAAAGATGTTTCATATCAAAAGCCACTTTTGACAAATTATTTGATTTTTACTGTAACTCTATATCACGATTTTTTTGCTAAAAATCGATTCCAAAATTCATCGAAGAGTTTTGCCACTAAAGCTGTGAATCCAGTGTAGCAACAAGTGTAGCAACCCATATGTAAGCCAGATTCAAGATATGTGAAATTGGAAGCGTATGGAGAGATGCGTCTCGACTCGCGATTCGATCGAACCACATAAATGTGCTGCGTGAATATTATAATACACGAGATGACTCTCGCAGTACCTAATTGACTCCCTAACTCTAAAAAAGAACAAAAAAAAAACAAAAAAAAAACAAAAATATTAATTGTCTCGTTTTTTCATATATGTTAAAATATATCACGAAAATATAACAACTACTCTTAATAGAGATAATTATATCGGTTGCCCGTGAAGTGAACATCTGCCAACCGCTCTCACCTGTGTGTTGGCGGATGTGATTAACAAGGTGTTCCTTTCTGGTGAACGATTTGGAGCAGAAGCCGCATCGATGTGGAGACTCACCCGTGTGCTGGCGAACGTGGTTGAGGAGATGCTCCTTTCGCGTGAACGTCTTCGAACAGAAGTCGCAGCGGTGCGGAGTCTCGCCCGTATGCCACATTATGTGGTTCGTGAAGTGCTCCTTCCTCGTAAACGACTTACCTGTACACAGTGGCGATAAACAGAAAAACCGAAAACAGGTGCATTTCATTAGATTGTAATGTCTATAGATAGATAGGAATAAATACGTATAAACGTGGGACGATTCCAAGACCAAGAGGGTTTTCCGCAATAGACATTGTTATTCACAAGCGTTATAAATTATTCGTTATTCGTCATCATTTTTTTAAATTATCGTGATTGCCATAATAGAGAAACGAATTATGAGAGATGATTTGCTCCTTTTTGTACATAAAAGAGCTTCAAGAAATCAGATTTAAATCATTAAATCTAATCTCTTTTAATATGAAATATATAAGTTGATTAAAAATTACAACTAAATTGCAAAGAATGCAATGAGGCGAAGGGGGATTATTCAATTACTATCTACGTGATTTTCCAAATTTGCTAAATTTGATGTAAAATACATTTTTATCAGTATTTTTAAACTCTGAGATTTCCCCGAAAGTGCATTTCTCGAAGAAAATTCAACGAAATTGCAGCGTAGCCGAATTGTCCTCTTCTAAAAATGTCAGCAGACAGAGTCAACGTGCACGTGTATGTATACATGTAACACGTGGCATATATAGATCGGTGCGCATGCTTGCAATCCTCTGTTGAATGAAAATCCAAATTTCGAATTTCCCACTGTGTTACACGATTCTACTCCATACGCTCGCGATTGGAACAAAGTTGCTGTAAATGTAATTATCAGCTAATCGCTCTTTTAACGTGCAACCGAACGATTTTGTGCTAATTTTTTGAAATACACCTTGTAACAAGATACATCCCGATTCATGACAATATTCTTGCAAGGCGCAAACGAGATCTTTGAACCTCGCGATAAACACGCAACGCGTCGGTGATTTTAACGGAGATTCTTGCTAGAATAATCAAATACGTACGAATTTTCGGATAAAATTACATTAAATCAAAAATGACAAACGGGTGTCCGATGACGCGATAAGATCAAGTTCACCCTACTCGAAACGCAGAAAGAATCAAGGAGACGTGCAACGCGAGGCCAACGATCCTGGCAAGCCGGTCGTGAGAGAACAAGGAGCCCGCCTTGCCGAATTCGATGTAATTTCGCCGATAAAATGGCACACGCGAAACGCGAAGAAAGCGTCGAAGAAAAAGAGGGGATTACCGAGGAAGGGCGACGTGCAAAGCGATTTTACGTGCGTGCATGCGAGAGGGATCAGCAAACAGCGTTTATACGAACCGCTCAAATTTACGAAATAGCAAGTCATGCCATCACAGTTCACGGCCAGACGTTGGGTGAGAAATAAAGGGCCCCCCTTGTGGAGAGCCGGCCGGCGGCAGGAGGCTCGCGCGATTCCCGAGGACTGAAGAAGGAAGAAAGGGGTTCCCCCGTCGTCGTCGTCGAGCGGGTGGACGGACGGACAGACGGGCGGATGGGGGCGGGCGGACGAGAGGGCAAGCGCACCGACACGATTCTCTAAGGTTGCGGAGGGGCGCCTCCTCGCCACCGCGAAGGAATGCGCACGACCCGCGCCCCGCGGGAGAGCGGCCTGGACGGGCCGGGACCGGGCACGGGGGACGAGGGGCAAGAGGGACGGCTACTCGCGATGCGCGATCAATTCTCGCGAATTTTATTTCACCGCCGCGTATACCCGGCTGCGACCGACGACGATGGTAGTGGGGGAAGCCGCCGCTCGTACAGTGCGTTCGACGTAACTCTGCACTGCATCGCGCGATGTGCCGCTAGACTTAAAGAGGGATTTGTCAAATCTCATCGATCGCGGGAATGTCCACGCTGTCGACGCCGTGCGCCCGTTTTCCTCTCGTGCACGTCGTGATAAAGAGAATCTTATTCTCTTTTCTTTTTTTTTTCCAAATATGCAATATTGTAATAAAACATGTGTTTGCGGGGGTTGTCAGTTTGATGGGGATTAACGCAACATGCCAAGAAAGAAAAGCTGAAATAGCTATTTCGAGGCTTACAATGCGTTCTCTGGAAAATGTACACACTGTATCAGTTCTTATGCCCACGCGGAAAGTAAATCATAAAAGCTGCATGTATGTGTATACGTTATGATCCTATTAAATATTGTTACAGCAAAATTAATACATTTATTTTAATGAAAAGCTAGGGTCCATAAATTCAAACTTAATGTTTTGGGGGAAATAATTTTAATAATAAATCTTGATTTTTTAACTAGAATTTTCTCATAGATATCATACTTCTTTATATTTGCATACATTATTAATATTAAAATTGTGAAAACAACGAAATTTAGTTATGGGAATGTCATATATTAAATTAATAAATAAGTCAACATTTACGGAGGAAATTTTATAATAAGAAACATATTTTTAAAAAATTTGGTAAAATCAGAAAATGACAAAGTTTGTTATTTTTCAATTATAAATTTCTAGGGTTAATTTAAAGTTTGAGATTCAAACGAGTACTCTTATATTGATGGAATGAATACTATTGTTCCATTGAATAGTATATTCGAAAATATTGT
The DNA here is from genome assembly GCF_003672135.1 of Ooceraea biroi. Lineage (NCBI taxonomy): Eukaryota > Metazoa > Arthropoda > Insecta > Hymenoptera > Formicidae > Ooceraea > Ooceraea biroi. The sequence continues at coordinate 12,682,419 of NC_039514.1, read as the reverse complement.
TTTAAATCATGATGTGTGTGATGATGACATTTAAAGAACATTGATTACTGATACACAGAGTAGTAAATGTATTGGGTCAAGGAGAGTATATAATATAATATTTTACTTACCTTGTTAAAGCTTCAAATGTCACGAAATCTATCGTGTATTTCGCAATTCACATTTCCCGTGATAAAGTAATTTAGTGACAACAAAGATTTACATATTTTATCGCAGAATAATCCACGAAGGTCAATTCGATATTAAATATAATAAACCACTATGTCATAAATATGTTTCATGAAGCGAGATTTAAAAGATATAGATTACGCGGAAAAAAAACTAAAACTGGAAGAAATCACGTTAATTTAGAATTAAGTTAGTTTCTGGAATCGTCCCATTAAGTAACAAAATCTTTTTCGTCATTCAGACACTGATAGTATAAATATTTAACTTTTATCGGATATGAATCCTCAAGCAAAGTTTGTCGTTCAGTCGTTTAAGTCGCGTAGAAAAAAACGTGAAAATACGGATTGTGTCACTCACCGCATATCTCACAACGGAACGGCGTGTCGTTCGTGTGCGAGCGCATGTGGTTAGCAAGATGCTCTTTGCGCGTATACTTCTTGCCGCAGGCTTGGCAATGATGAGGGGTTTCTCCTGTATGCCACATAACATGGTTCATAAAGTGTTCTTTGCGAGTAAAGCTCTTCTTGCAAATATCACATCGATGTGGAGTCTCACCAGTGTGTTTGCGAACGTGATTTACCATGTGTTCTTTACGGGTAAATGTCTTCGAACAGTATTGGCATCTGCAATGTACGTACAATTGTATCAAGACATTTCTCCTTAATATTCGTCCGCTGGAGCAAAATAATCAAGAACTTTGCAAAAAACGACACAATGAAGTAACAGACAAGTAAGAAAAATTTTAACGTTTGAGATATTTTAATATCATAATCGTTAATTTATTGATTTTTTGCATCGTAACTGTTGAAAAATCATTGTAACTTTATTTTAACCATTCTGCAGCCTGGAAAATTATAGGAAAGCAACTTACCTATACGGTGTTTCGCCGGTGTGGCATCTCGTATGATTATCCAAATGTTCCTTTCGTGCAAAGCTCTTACCGCAGACCGTGCAATTATACGGCTTGTCGGTGGCGTGTCTCTTCATATGACGTTCTAAGGAGGGCGCATTTGCGAACACGTGGAAGCAGACCGTGCATGTAAACATGGATCCGCCCAAATGACACTTGCCATGACGCGTCAGATCGTTCGCATTGGAGAACGCCTTGCCGCACACCTGAAATCAATTTGGAAGTTTAATAATGAGTCACACTTCACCATGTTTGGAAAGCATCATTCGAGTATAAAGGATTCACCGTACCTGGCAGGTGAACGGCTTTCTCTCGGTGTGATATCTGCGATGCACGATAAGCTGATAACGAAACTGGAAGATCTTGCCGCATATCTCGCACGAGTGGCTGCCAACCGAGACGGGCGACGCGCTCGGGCCAGGCGTCGCCTCGCCGTCACTCGACTTTATGTCGAACTTGTTCAGCTGAACTTGCTGAACGATCGGTGTTCCATTTTGTATCGTAGTGACCGTCTGCGTTGGAACGGTACTGCCTACGAGGGTCGTACTGGCCGCGATTTCGTTCTGCAACTTTCCGAAGACCTCGTGATACGCCAACAACTGGTTAATGTCCTCAACGTTCACCTATCGAGAGAGAAAAGGAAACATTGGTTTGAACATTATCAACGTGTATCGACTGCTGGATCGTGCCTAATCTCATTTGCTGCTTTGCGCACCTTGTACATGTTCTGCACCATCTCGACACCAAGAGTCTTCGCCAGATCCTGCTCGTTTCCGGCGCTTATTTTCACGACTGACCCGTCCGCCGTTCTCACGTCCATCATGTGTCCACCCGGTTTCAAGTCAGGAACTTGGAATCTGTAAGAAAGGTCATGTGTTTATTAATATCACGAGTCTTACAATACGGAGGAAAAGATTAATCCAAGATTGAGCACGTACTGGGTCATATTCAGCTGCCGCAATTCCTTCTCCTTTTCGGGCTTCTCGGAGTTGTTCTGGTTTCCCCCCTCGTTAGTGGAGTTCCCGCTGATGCTGACCCCGATCTGCTGCTGCTGCTGCTGTTGCTGCTGCTGCTGTTGCATCAAGCTCTGTTGAAGATCTTGGGGTGGTTGTAATTGCAGATCGCATTGAACTTGACAATGAACCTGATTGTCGCTGCAGCGCTCGGTGGTGCAGCTACCGCCCTCGTCCTTGACTTTGTTGTCGTCACGCTGCACGTTCTGGCTGTGCGACGTAGGTCCGTTGTTCTGGGCGTTCTGGTGATTCGACATCTGGTGATGAGACTGCTGCTGCTGCTGCTGCTGCGGCGGCGGAGGTTGCTGCTGTTGCAGCTGCTGCTGTGCTTGCGCCTGCATTTGTTGTATTTGTGCATGCGCGGCCTGCAGGTGACTAACACTCGTCGGTATATGTGCGCCGTCTAAATTAAGGCCGGGAAGAGATACGGGAATCTGTCGAACAAAACGCATATCTCTTATTATTATCATTATCGTTGAACCGGCTATAGTTTAATCGAAAATCGAAGGTTAGCAAAGTAACTTATGCAGGCTTATAATGGTCTGAACTTTTTCGTACTTTAAATTGATCTTTCAAAGTTTTTCACAATCAGAAACATCCCATCGAAATCATCAATAAATCTTTGCACGCAAGATACTACGAAACAAGTGACAACTGATTGCAGAACAGCTTTTGTACAAGAGCGATGAGTACGCAACGAAATGAGAGATTTAAAAGAAAATTCTTTTTCGCGATCACGACGACAAGCGGGAGTTTCAGCTACGAGTTACATTCGAGCTCTTTTCGTATAGCATCTATTGTTATTTAGATTTAGATCAGTTGTCATTTAGAAACCGCGTCATCTACTCGCGCGTTCCGTTCTCGTAAAAGATCGCGCGCGTTACCGCAGCTCCTGCAAAATGTCCAACTACTACGAATCAGCAACAATGTTCTGTAAGCCTTATCCAGACCGTCATCATTACACGTAAACACGTGCGTGCCGCTACACAATTAACAAACCTGCGGATTCGACTGCAGGGAACCGTGATGGCTGCTGCTGCTAACCGAAGGCTGATGATGATGCGCGGCGGTTGACTGTTGCTGATGATGCGAGCTGGAAGTCAACGCCATTTCCTGGTTGAGTGAAGAGGCTGGCTCTTTGGAGGATGATGCCTCCCCACCGCCACCACTCCTATGCGAGGAGTTGTGGTGGGAATGGTGGTAGACCGAGACCTGAGATAGCGGTCCGGGAAACAGATTGGTGAGGACCCAATACTTAGCTACCGAGGAGGCTAACGCTACGGCACTACCTACACGCAGGTCCGCGGACGAATGGGGGGTACTCCCTATATTGCCAAGACCCACGGTCGCAGTAGCCAAACCACCTGGGTATGAAGGACGACCACTTTGACCCGCGTTTACATCCTACCGATATACATTCAGACATTTGTACAACATTGATAGGGCATGCAGCGGCATGCACCAGGCTGAAATCCAATCGACAAATGCGCCACTTTCGATACATATCTCACTCTCTCTTTCTAGTGCAACTTCCACGGCGGCTACAACGAGTATTCAGATGTTCGTGCCGGCAAGTAGGCAAGTTGGTGTTTTCTGTGCTATGTACAGAATGCGTATGACGAGGAAAGTGCTCTATACACCTGTCAAGCCATACAAACTAGTCGTAAATGGATACTCTGTTCTTGAAGCTTGCGTAAGTACACGAAAATTTGTTAGAATTTTCACGCATTAAAGTATTACGTACTATGACAGGAGAGAGAAGCAAAGTGCCAGTTAGAAGAGTAGAGAACTCCAAGCATAAGCCATATATTATGTATATTATATAAACAATGTGGTATAAGCGTTTCTAATCTACCAACTACAAACTACAGCGGTCTAAATGATCGTATCACAAAATTATGCGATAATAATAATGGCATGTTCTCAACATAGGTGACAAAATTGCAGCTAATGAACGTAAGTTGAACGTCACGTCAAACCAAATGTCATTAAACGCAATTACGAACCTCGAGTCGCAGAAACTTGCAAAAATTATAAATCTAATTTGACGTGGAACACGACTTATCAAGGCAAATTGAGGTAAGAGTAATCCAAGAATCAACAAAGCTCATTATACAAATGTCTCAATATATCCAACAACGGCACAGTGCGTCCGTGTGATCGTCATTTGCGCATTTGTAGTTTGGTGTATAGCCTGTCCGCGACTGGGTAGTGGTCTCACCTCTTGTTGTGCCTGCGTAGTCGCTGGCAATGCATGCTGCTCACTATTCATCTTCGTTCACTGAAGAATATCAATTAAACGTTTCTGACATACTTCATTTCTCATCCTGCAAAAATGCATTAACAAAACATTAATCTCAACTGTAACAACTACAAATACAAAGTTATAATATCGATATAAATTTTGATGATTTTAAAACTCTTGTAAGCTACTAGTCGATATCGAAACGTATGGCGACGTATGGGAATCGAACGCCGCACGCGTTTAATTAGCGTGTGAAAGCGGCTAGTCGCGCTAGTGGAGCAACAACGCGCGACGAGCGCGGGCAAACATATTGGGTTCAGCTTGACAACTTTTGTTGTACAATATCGATTTGCAAACGTGTCGAAATGCGCACCATATTGTTAGCGGGAGGTATACCTCGATTCTTTCCGACTCGCAACTCTCGCAATCTGGATGCGTGCGTCTGAAAGGACGCGATTTCGCGACTTGCGGGCGCGAATCCGGGGGAATTCTACGCGGCAGCCGTCGCGCCATTGGGGACCGAAACGCGCGATCGTTCGTTTAACCTCGAAAGCTCGGCCGTGCCACGGCGACGAGGCGCACCGCGCGTAATCGCGCTTCGGCCCGTGTCGTAAACGATCGTGGACGAGCAAATCGGCGCCGTTCGCGGATGATGACGACGAGGACGTGCGAGAATAACGAGGGGAACGCCGCGTTTCGACGCGATTACCGTTTAACCTCGCGGCGCTCGTCGCTCGAGCGAGCCTCTTGCGCGGCCGCGAGCTGGAAAGGGTGAGTCATCCTCGCGCGGCACGACAAAAGGCTCGCTCGTTTCAAAGGCCCGCCGTTTCCTTTCTTTCAAGCAAAAATATTGATATATATACACACACACACACATATATGTATACATATGTATATACATACTATGCGGGATTATCGTCGCGCTTCGCGCGACAGAAAAAAGCGAGGCGTAACAAGGCGGCCGAGGGGACTTAATGGCGTGACCGCCGAAACGGCCGCGACGATGAAACGGTCGGGCGCGTACCAGCGAAGCGAGCGAGCAGCAACAGCAACGGGCGCGGCAACGACGGCGGCCGCCGGGTACCGTCGGCCAGGCACCCATCGTCGAGCACCATTCGGCAATCTCGCGCGCATCATTGTCGTCGCTGGCTCGCTTGCTCCTTCGTTCGCAGAGAGCAACGGGGACAAGGGGCCGACAAGATGGACGTGCTACGCGGACTCGGGGCGAGGGGGCGATGGACGCGCGGCGTGGCGCGGTGCGGCGCGCCGCGGACTCGTCTCGTTAACCGGGGGTCGAGAGGGTTACGCGGGTAGGATTTACAACTCACGTGGTGCGCGGTGCCGTCGGTGGTTCTCGCATCTCGTTCTCCGTCGGCTCCGAGGCCGCCTCCTCCTCGCCTCCTTTGCCGCACACACGCACGCGATCACGCACACACACGCGCGCGCGAAAGAGCGAGCGAGAGAGAGAGAGACAGAGCGCGCGCGCGCGCGCGCGCGGGGGACGCGCGCTACGTCGACAAGCGGAGCGCGCGCGCGCACGACGGGAGACGGGCGGGCGGGCGGGGAGGGAGACCGTTCGGGTCTGCCCGTCGCGACACCGCTGTGCCGCGCTCCGTGGTCGCCTCTCTCGACGCCTCACCTCGCCACGGATGCCCACAAACAAATCACCGATAATGGCCACGCGCTCTCGCCCACCGTCTTTTCAACAGCCGCAACGGGCAGCCCGGCGAGGGCGGGACGCGGTACGGCCGTTTCTGGCCACGGCGAACGCCAAGCCGCGCGAGATTTTCACGGAAACGTCGCCGGCGGAGCCTGCGTGTGCTCGCGGTTAACAGAAAATACGACGACTGTCATGGCGGCCCCTCGCCCACCCCGCAGGAACTTACGCGCGCAGGGCATCGCCAGGTCGACCGTACCGCGACCGACTAGTCGGACGGTTTTCCGCCGGGAAAACGGCCGGTCGGTGTCACGAAATTAATTGCCCGACCAGTTTCGCGCCGAAATAACATCCGTTCCGCACGTATTTCTCCGATTAAGTACGTTGGCGGGCTATTATCGCCGCGCCGCGGCTGCGCGCGCAGTCATTGGTCGCGTGCGCGTTCGTTCATTTCCGGTAGCGAAGAACCGCGCGATTATGAACGCGGATAACTCTTCGTTGATTCATTACTTGGGCGTGAAAGCTTTCAAGTTTAGCTTCTTACGATTTCAATTTCGATTCATTTCGATAGAAATGTCTCTATTATACGTGCATATTTAATATTCTTTCACAATTCTGTCAGAAATAAGTTTCTATCTGTAGCTAGGTTTGTTTCACCGGTGCCAATATGCAGTTTAAAACTTTACATGCAATTCTTTTCTAACATAAGGTGATAAGATAACAATATCGCAGTATGGAATCGTAGGAAAAACATATCGCATTAAAAGAAAAGTTACAAGAAGGAAAATAAGAAAGAAATTTCATTTACAGGGCGCATATATATATATATATTATATTCGGTACTTTCTTATATTTATTACTAAAATATTAATCAGTATTTACATCAATTTGTACAAGTAACCACTTTGGTCATACGTATAATATTATACGCATATGTAATGACACGTCCAACTGGAATGCGTGATATGTGTATGTGTACACGCATTCGCGTGGAATAAAAAAGGATTGCAGTTGTAAGATTCGCGTTATTTTTTTCACTTTGCTATTAAGTTTACATTGCCACTTTAATACTAGTGGAATGTTTCTCCGAAACGTAGCTTGTGAAATGAGCATTATATATAGCGCGTATCACCACGAATCGGTTGATACGATTTCGCTGTGAAGCCTTACGATGGTTACAATTACAATTATATAAGAATTTATGTCAATAAGAAATTGACATGAAATAAATTATATATGCGAGCGAAGGGTCGATAAAAATAAAAGTGATAGAGACATTCTCCGATATTTGGATGCGAACAAACGGAAACGTTGACTAGCACACCGTATGATATACAGTGATCGTGTATTAAACATGTACAATGCAGAAGTTAAATAAAGGCCAATATTTATACAAAGCTCTCACAATTATTTGGTATCACTGAGAATTTTCTCTACTGCACAGTGTACTCGAATACGTTCAAATCGAAAAGGTCATTTCGTAAAACGACATTTGAGGCATAAATTATGTTCAATATATGCCATAGAAATTGTACAAAGTTTTCAGTAAGCAACGTGCCATTAATATCCAACATTTCGCGTTAGAAGATCCCAAAAGAGAACAAGGAAAAACTCGAGTTTATATTCAAATCTTGCAAATGACTAAGTTTTATATAATTGTTCCTTTTTCTATTGATTCGTTCAAGTATTCCATATTCTGTTAACAATACTTGTCAGTATCTTAACCACACCACAGACAATTTATTATTCGAATATCTCCCGCTGCCGATGTTATTGAGCAACGTAAATTGTCTAGACGTGACAAAAGCTTAGTTAATAACTTATGCACAATAGTATTGGTGTAAAGTTTATAATTAATTCATACTAAGAAACGTACTCTTACGTTCTAAGAGATACAAATTAATTACAAATAAATTCTTTACAGACGAAATACTAAAGAACATTTTTCATAATTGCAGTAACATACTGATATTATTTTACTCAAGATTATTTGTAGATATTCATGATTTTTAGAATAATAATAATTACGTTTCTTCACGATATAAGATACCGACAAGCGTTAACACGATATGGAATCGAAGATCGTCATGAAATTATCGAAGAAAACTGTTGAGAATTTCCGGGATAGCTGAGATTCAATGATCTAAAACGGCGATACTTTGGGAAAACACGAGCATTCGTAATCTCTTGTTTTACAAGTCTTGTGATATGTATCAGCATTACAATTCCGTGGTGATCTCGTCCTGCGGTCGGAAACCGAGAATCGTAAAGTCGTCGATGAGATAGTCGCGAGCGGGCGACCACTCTGATAGAACGGTGTAATTGGCCGCCTCGACAGGGCTGCTCTGGAACTTCCATTGGGGATTTAAATCGTGGTCCAAGCCGTCGCTCGTCTCGCACTCGTCGTGTAACACGCGGATACCGCTGTTGGACTCGAGGGGAAGCGCACCGCCGTTGTAACTGCGCGAATTAAACGCGATCGTCTGGATCTCTTGAAGATGCGAGTCGCTCGTCATTCTCGTTCCGCGTTTCTGAGTGCCATAAACCAGAGGCGTCGTCTGGCCGATCGTTGAACCGTTTGGACTGAGCTTCTCGCAGTTGTAAGCGCCAGTAGCGCTATGCTGGCCCAGACTTGAACCGAGGGGACTGCTGTCCTTCGCGTAGCCGAGGCTCGAGCTTGCCGGGCTGATACTCGATTTGTCGCTCGCTTGGAACGTCGCGAGCGGCACATTCGCTTGGAACGTTGTGAGATTCGTAGGGGTGCTTCTCGGTTCGAAAGTAGGCTGATGCGGAGACGATTGCGATGCCGCGACCGGTGACTGCACTGGAGACGTCGTCTGAACGGCGCTATTCGCTGGCTGCTGCAGGAACGTCACGAGTTGAGCCACCTTGAAAACATGAGGAGATGATTAGTGTTACATAGTTCGATATAAAGCTTGCTCGTGAAAAACAGTTTGAATCGCCGTACCGAGGCGGAAGGGGCTTAACGAGGGGGTACGATCGTCTAAGCTACGCTTTTCGCATACAGCTGTATGAATATACGACTATATGACGCTATATGACTCACCGAAGTGCTTTAGGGACTGGCGTGAAAAAGAATTGAAAGTGTGAGATAACATCGGTAGCGTTTATCGTTTTTATTCAACGTAAAAGCACTCGCGGAAATAAAGGTCTTACCTCTGGAGAACTGTGTCTTTTGTATCTTCTCAGCAGCCGTTCCGCCCACGAGAACAATCGTTGCCAGTCATCAGGCGGGAGTGGTATCTCATCATCTCTTCTGTTTACGAGGACCAAGATCCTCGCCAAGTCCCGTAACACTGGTCTGGTAACAGTATGAAAATTAATAAGGATATGCGCAGATAATTGAAAAAAAGTTTTTTAAATATTTAAAAACGTAATCTGTTTTGCTTTAGAAAAATGTAGAAAAGTGTACCTGTACGCTTGGATTCCGACGGCACCATCTCCGTTATTTCCCGAATAGTATAACTCTCTGACTTGTCTTCTAGTATCGTTGAGCATCGCGAGGAAAGTGTTGGCCTCTCCACGGAGCGTTGCCAGGTGTTTCAAGAATTCTCTCCGCTCCGCGCTGAAACGCACAAGCGTGCATTAATCAATTTGTCGCTACACGACAGTGTACTGTGAGTATCAGAGCACAACGTGAGATATCTAGTATCTAGCGTACCTATCCTCGAATTGTTGCGCCAATTTAGCCGCTTTCTTCTTACGCCGGTGCACGACTATTGCGCCGCACAGGATGATAAACACGCAGATCGTCGCGCCGGAAACCACCCCAACCAGAATAGCGACCTGGCTACCGGTGAGGCCGAACATGTAGCCGGTTTCCTGGCAGATGCGGCCCATGTACTCGTCCCGGGTCGACCAGTCGGCGACGAAACCCGGTGGGCAGGTATGCACGCATGTACCCTGGTGAAGCAGCACGGCACATCTGGCGCACGTTCCGTCCCTGCACCTCTTGCATCCTGTCTCGGACTCGATGCAATCCACGGCTGTAAAGTTCAATAAGATTCAAGTTCATTCGTCCCAGATTTCGGATTGATCCTTAAATGCTATATCTCGATTCGAGCGTGTGAAACCGAAACGCAAGTACTCACGTGGGATCATCCGGAGATCCCAGAGATATCATTACACAATTCAGTACTAAGCGATTGCGGAGATGATTAGTAATTAGCGATACGCAGTGTTTGTATCGCTAAATGTCGAGGTGTCTCCCGGACGAGGACCGATGAAGTAAAGACACCTAATGCAACTAGACATTCGCGTTATGTGTGCCAAGCATTTGGGCCACCGCTCGGGGCTACGGATCACCGATCGCGAGAATTCGATTCGCACATTGCTTTCCTTCACGCGACGCCTTCCGCGTTCCTCTTCTCGTCTTTGCGTTTTATCAACTCCAGATGCTTCCACTGAACATCGTTCATCAAAGTTAACTTTCGTCAAGCATCTTTATGCTTGAATCAGTTCCGATGTAAGGAGGCGCATGCACGTTGCACCGCGTTTTACATTCTTCAACGCGTTCTTTTTTTCCAACGTCCGTTTTGCCATCTCGCGAGACACTCGCTCGTGACCTTTCAATTACTCGTCGTCTCGGCGAGAGGAGCACCTTCCCTCCGCGGTCGTGCATGCCTCCCTCTCTTCCCTAGGTCGCATCTCTTCCTGCCCGCTCGGTGACCAGATACATCACGCGGGGTCACGCGAGGAAGAGAGCCGGACGGATGGAGCGCGCGAGAAACTGAAAGACCTCGTGCGCGCGAGGGAGACCTCCAGGCTGCCGCCTGCGAGCGAGGCGGTCCATTAGTACGTGTATGAGGAATGCGGTTGCCGGTTTCTCGATTATGTGGGTCTATAAACGTACACCCCGTGCCCGCTCCGGAGCAGCCGCAGGCCGCCGATCGCACACATTCTCCAAGTTGAGAACACTAGGTCGGCTCCCCCTCTTTCCCCTTCGCTAGCGTGCGCGGTATACCGGTGTTCTATGAACCTCGGGGTCGTCTATTTATTTTATCGCCGGCATCCTGCGACAAGGAAAGCCTTCGAGGAAGACGCGATGCGTCTTCATGGCCCTCGAGAGGCTTTCCACGGCTTTTCCCGCGCGCGACGAACGAAGTAGACTCGCGTTCTCTCCTCTCGTCAAGTGCTATCGAGATAATCTAGCAATTGAAACATTTTTAAGACGGAGAAACGCAGCCGCGCGCCCAGGGAAAACGCGATCTCTGAAAAACGACCGCCACGCGACTGATTACTGTCCCGCGTATGAGCGCGTACTGTCCGGTATAGAAAGTACCCGTCGACAACTTGACGTTATTTAATGGATAGTTTTTTTTGCATACGACGTTCTGAAAGTTTGCTAGTAAATGGTCCAGTAAGGGGAAAGCGGATATTTATATTACTCAAGCGAATGGACAAGCATCGAGAAATTGATGACTGATATATAATATGGTAACGTTTCGGTCGTACATATCCAAAGTGAATAATATTAGGTCGTAACGTATATTCGCCCCGTTTTTTAGTGCTTTTAATCATGCGGATTGTAATGTATATATTCGTTATTAAAAACACTAAAAAATTGAGACGAACATATGTTACAACTAAATATAGCAAGTAAATTAATTAATACTCTCGGATTACTTCAATTTCAGGTTTCAATTATATCGTGTTATTGCGTACACTCTCGCGGGATTTTTACGCGTCGGTCTCCATCGGCGAACGGCTTTTCGCAACAGCCATCTGCGCGTCAGGAAACCGTTAGTGGATTCGAGTGTCGAGAGTTCTGATTAGGTAATTAAAGGTCGAGGAGAAGTCGTTGCTTCGAGCGGCCTGTGTGACCGAATTAGCATGATTTTTCATCTTTTTCTTCCCGGTTAGGTTACTTTTCCATCATTTTACGCTGACATTTGCGTGAACGTTTCATTTTTTACGTTTTATTTTACCCGAAGGAAATCGGAAATATCTCGTTCGTTGACAGAATGTAGCAATCCCGGGAATTCTATTAAGCGGAGAGATCATTATTAATTTCGCAGGCGTGGCGAACGGCTGTTTATAAGTAACGCAGGCGTCGCAGTGGATGCAGTAACAAGCGCTAACATGTATGCTCGTTTTCGTTATTAATTAGTGTAGTTAGTAGACTGTCCATCGTCTACTGCCGACGCTTCTACTGAATAGCTAATATATCCGAGGTAATCCTCGGGTTATATGTTGCGTTGCCAATTATCGATCCTCAGTATGATCCATCAGCATGACTTAGCAATATAATTTAATAAATTAAAAATCGTTCGTTAAGAATTCATTTCATTTAATCGCTTCTCGTTGTTGTGCAGGTAACAAATAATAAATCATTGTGTACAATGTGCACAGTTACATCATGTACAATGACAATATCAGCAGCGATAATACACTCGTATCACTTAGCGAGTATTAAATCCAATTTTAATCACGACCCCATCCAACATTGAATATTCGATATCTGCGTCCGGCATATGTACTAGAAGCAATATTGAAATTTAACGTTCAACGCCACTGAATCTCCAACGGACTGGCTGAAGTAGGCCCCGTCGTCCCATCGTAAACTTCGTTTTTCGCCACGTGCTTTCTATAATACTAACCCACATTTGCGCCAAGAGGGAACGGATCAGGCTGGTGCGCGAAGCTCATCGATTCACGCGTCCGGGGAATTTAACGGCCGCAGTAAACGTCGTCCCTGAACCTTCAGTAAGTTTTACGGGTCCGTGCACGGACGCTGCGAGCGTGGAGTCGCGTGAATCTTTTCAAGCACACGAGGCTCGTGTGTCAATTGCGCCCGTATGTATTCGCCGAGAGTACAGTTACTCGCGGCGATATTGCTGCACGTGTGCGGTGCGTCTCGTCCCGAGATGCGATGCACGATACCCAGAAGAGACGGGATCGAGTATCTCGCGAGCGGACGCGAGCGAAGATACCTGGCACGATCTTTTTTTCGCGACTACTTCGAGGAACGCGAAAGCGAGCCACTTTCCAGTAGGAATTGGAAGTAGATTCCAGACTTCGGAATTCATTAGGTGTATGTGTTAAGCTTCAGTCGTTTCTCCGCATCGCACGAGAAAAATTATTGTAGATTGCGTAGATTTCGTCCTTCCGCGTCTTTGAAGTGCTGGCGTTTAAATCTTCTCGAAATGTTCTGAGATATCACGATTGTATTATGGGAGTAAAACGAAAATGTTTTCAAAAAAAAAGATTAAAAATTCGCATCTAGTAGCGTTAAACTCAATACTATCTTTGAATGACAGCATTAGCATCATAACGTGCACGATGATATCTCTTTCTCCATCTTTCTTTTTTTCTACCTCTCTGTCTTCTCTTTCTCATCAATTACATCCGTAAAATCTGAAGATCTTTCTACGCCAGTGTATGCCACTTCCGACACTCTATTAGCGGAATCATGAACGGAAATGCGGTTTTTTGATTAGCTTAATTTACATTGAATTTCTTATATTGCGTTGTTCCTCGCACTCCCCGAATATTAAAGTGTTATTCCGTTATTCTGACTTTTGTTACCCGCTAAATCGAACAACTGCGAAGATGCGCAGTAAAATATAGCATATAGATGAGTTTTTCAGGTGTACACACGTGTAGCATGACAGCAACAGATAAATAATATGCGAAGAACAAAAATTACGATTTATGAAAAATTGGTTTCGACTTGTACGAAAAATTTGTATTCCATAAAAAATGCTGTGCTTTCGTAAAGCGAAAGAGAATATCGCACAACTGAATGTCTGAACACCGGATAAGCGTTTAATCCGCATATTGCACTTTCTATTCGTGAACGCATTACGTAATAAAGCGCAATATTATCCATCCCAGTATATTATTCAATAAACGTGAGAGCGCTTGGAGTAACAATGCTGAGACGTCTATTTTCTTCTTTTATTTTAATCGCTAATTATTATATATTGGACGTCAATTAAAAATTATTGAATTTTATTCATTCTCTCTTAGATTGTACTCAATAATAACGCTATATTAAACGCTCATACTGGTACACGTCAAATATCGGGAGTGCATGCCTTTGATAATTCCCGATAAAAAATTTCATTATAGGCAAAGTGCATTTGGCGCGTCTGACAGCGAACACGGGGCACTGTCTGAAAGAAAAGTGAAAAAATTTGATCAGCGTTTAGATAGTAAAATAAAAGGTGGATGCGACGTATATTGCAGAATGCACGTTGCCGTGTGATAGAAAATTCGTAATCGAATATTTCAAGCGTGCAGAAATATTACGTTCACGTAAACGTACGATAAGGTGTTACGCGTACGGAATCTACAGATCTTCTGCAGACGCATATCAGACATGGCTACCTATATTCACAAATCTATATTTTAAATTATTAATTTTTAATTAATTCTTATGTTTTCCACTTTCGATTTAACGATAAACATTGCGTTCAAGAGAGAGAGAGAGAAAGAAAGAGAGAGAGAGAGAGGGAGCTATGGTTTTTTTCACAGGATCATAATTAACGCAGCCGTGGCTTTGTCGGGACAAGCAGATGCAAACGACGAGAGGTGTATATACGCAATTTCCGCGACGAGAACTTTGGCGAACGTTGGCATCGTTTCCTCGCGCAGATTCCGGTGATATGCTTTGCGCTCGTGATCGTTGGAACCGATTTACGTCCCATGCGGGACCAATATCGCCGATGGTTCGTGTCTACGTCAGATCACCTCCAGCTCCACCTGACTATCAGGAAGTGCTATTTACCGGTCAGGTGAAACTTTTCTCTCTCTTTCTCTCCTCTCTCTCTCTCTCTCTCGAGCAGCGATCGGCGCACTGTTGCTCTCGCTGGCCATTGGCGCAGCGCTCATAATACTGTGAACTGGCTGTGATTTACGTCAGAGTTTCTCAACCCACGTCGCGCTGTCACTTCTCTCGCGAACGACGCGTATGCTGATTAGGACTTTCAAGCAATTTTCCTGAACCACTTATTCCAACGTAGCAGGACACAGCAGGGAGAGGGAGGAAAGGCAGACTGTTATATGTTGTACGTCCAATTATGCACATGGAAATACGGTGTACTCGAGTGTACACCGAAGAGCGGGACGCACAAATAATTGGCGACAATAAAAGTCCCGAGGGAAGATAGAAGAAAGCCAGCAAGAAGTGCTCGCCAGGTCCCATTTCCCTGCGTAGCGAAGAGGCGAAAATTTATTTGAAACTATTACGCTACGTAACTGGAGATAACACTGAAAACAATTTTGAAGAGAACAGAGAAGAGTTCTCCTCCTGAGAGCATATTTTTCTTTTTTTTTCTTGAAAGTGACATACCAAAGGTAACTGGAATTCAGCGACGGATAAATCCAAGTACAATTATATCGCGAAAAATTTAAATATACACGGATTTTACGAGTACATTCTCTCTTTCTTTTATTCCTGCCTTTTAGCTAGCTTCAGATATTAATCCGGTGCACACAACCGATAAACTCGCAGAATTTTCCATTTCCTGTTTACGTTAAAGAGATACAGCGCATTATGTAAGTGAAACTTGAAGCTGTGTGGACAGATGTACTCGTCTATACAACTGTGCGCTATTAATGCAGCCGTTAAAATGCAATCTCGTGATATCCTAGTCCCTCGGCGTCTCCCATTACCAAGCGAAAAGGATAGTTTACGACATGGGCCGATTTACGAGCGCCAATGCCAAGACACTCGCCGTGCAGTCCTTTTCTTCTTTCGTCTTGCTTTTGTTTCAGATGCCGCACCGAACTTTCGCCAATAAAAGCTGCTACGGCTGACTATTGGATATAGAGAGTCATATCCGCGTGAACTATGAATGAGGCATCGATTCCGCGCGGTCGCTTTTATCGTCAAGTTTTACCCGCAAAGGTAGCGGCGCTACTACAATTACTCATAACATAAAATATTTTACAATAGAAGAACTATAAAAGCGACACTTATGCACGTTCCTCGCGTACGTCGCACCGCAATTGAACGTGGTAGAATTGAAGACTGCAGTTACATGCAGAAAAGTTCCGGGAACTGGACAACTCTTTCAAATGGATTCTTAATAAATGGATCAAGAATTCTAGTGGCTAGGAAGATGCCCAGTGCCTTCGCCAAACAGTCGGACAACCATAAGACTTCCTTAAATTATAAAAATATAAATTGTATGCACGAGAAACACTGCGTGAGAAGCTGGTCGAACATCGTTCACAGCAATTTCGAATCTGAATGATCTAGGGCTATCAAGGCTTCGAGTTTATTTGATAATAGCTGCCAGCATAGACACATGTTTTTCGATCGTTTGGTGGGACAGGTCCACTCGCCTTCAGGTGCATTCACCTCCTGCTCGATATTCGAGCAGCCGACACACTTTCCTGCGCGCGCGTAACCAATGATTGAGCACCGCTGCAAGGCCGCCGGGAGGCCGATAAGCCGCGGATGCAACGGCTCTAATGCAAAAGCAAAACGTGAAATACGCCGGTTAAACGCGAATGCCTCTCTGTTTACGGTAATTTTACGGCAAACGTCGGGCGAGAGCATGCAACGGACGATATTCAATATTTGAAGACGTTTCCTCGAGAATTTAAATACCGAGTTTAAAAACAAGTTACGCATGGAAAGAGTCTCCAGCAATTTAAGCAAATTTGAAAACAAGATCGAGATGGCGAATGATAAATTTACGTGGCATTCACGCGACACAAAGCGACTGCACTTCGCGTGATAAGAAGCATTAAATCGACATACGCTCCTCGAGTCTTTTTGGCACTTGTAGCTGCTCGAAATTCGTTAAGCCGCTCAATTAGCGCAAGGCAACGGCTCTAATGCAAAAGCAAAACGTGAAATACGCCGGTTAAACGCGAATGTCTCTCTGTTTACGGTAATTTTACGGCAAACGTCGGGCGAGAGCATGCAACGGACGATATTCAATATTTGAAGACGTTTCCTCGAGAATTTAAATACCGAGTTTAAAAACAAGTTACGCATGGAAAGAGTCTCCAGCAATTTAAGCAAATTTGAAAACAAGATCGAGATGGCGAACGATAAATTTACGTGGCATTCACGCGACACAAAGCGACTGCACTTCGCGTGATAAGAAGCATTAAATCGACATACGCTCCTCGAGTCTTTTTGGCACTTGTAGCTGCTCGAAATTCGTTAAGCCGCTCAATTAGCGCAAGGCAACGGCTCGCCATGAAATTAACAAGCCACAATTGGCAGTCTGAACGGGGATGGTTGGCAGATGCTCGCGTCGCACTTGTCGCACGTGCATGTGCATGTGCCACACGTGTGCGACGCACACGCGACCGTTGTTTCTCCATGTTTAGATAACACCTCACATCCCAGGCGCAAAATCGCGATCGTAGTCTCCGTTTGTTCTCTCTCCCACAGTGTATGAAAAGACATCGTCCGGTACATCGCTGATGATCAGCATATGCGTATAAACATTGTCCGTTACGTCGCTGATGATCACATACGTATAGCGTATTGACTTGATTATTTCCATTACATGCTCAAGAGACGACAGAGACTCGAAATTGCTCCGAGTTGGAGAATTGGACCCGAGTAATTGCGCATGAGATTCGCGCAACGCACGATGAGCTTCGGACACGAAGAGACTTTTTCTCGAAATTTAAACGCCGGCAAATGTCAGATTCGATTACGTCCCGATGATATCACACGCGTAACTTCAGAAGGTCGTAAGAATGGTCTATAAGAATGTCTTACGTCACGGATGTAAGGTCTTCCATGCGACGACCTGACGCGAACGATGCGCTCATCGCTCGCATCATACAGACGGGCTCACGCACGATGTGAAAGCGTAGCGAAATTAATTTTCCATGAACAAATGTGGTTATCGTGCACAATCATCTCAACGCGCTTACGGTGACCTCACGGGGTCACGACTCTTCTACAAATAATAAGTCATAAACGGACTCGACTTCAGAATCGTTACTCTCATGGTAATATGCAATCACTTATGTACCGCTGATCGAAAGATCACGCTGAAAATATCTTTATGCTGAATGATGGCATCCTGTATTTTCATTATGTATCTTGGGTCATCAACGATTTCTGAATAATTTATTATAGTTAAAGCCAACTAACAAATGTATCATGAGAATTACGTTTCAGGAATAAATAATATCTCATATTGTTCGCATTTTAATTAAAAATAACTATTAACATGAATAATAAGTTGAAAATTCAGAAGATTGTAAAATAAGGGTCGATTTAATTTTCATCGATACATTAACGACCTCAAGTTTGTGAAAACAAAAATATGCTCTTGGAAGGTATATATTATTACTTCAGAAATGTCATACAAATTTATATATTCTAACGTATCTCTTTGATTAAATATGAATGATTTATTGCGTTGTTACATATATTCGTTATTAAAAACGCTAAGTAAACGGGACGAATATATATGTTACAACCCAGTATAATCGCTGATCGCACATATGCGCCGATCGTATTTATAACATTCTGAATTTAAGACTGATGAAAATTCGCTCGACTCGCGTCACGGGTCCTTTCGTTGTGTCGAAAGTATTCGAACTGCATCGATTTATCGGTCTGGTCACCGGGCGTGTCTAATGTGAATTGTATCGACTAGCCCGGATACCAAGGCAAGGTGAACTCCACTTTCCAATATTCCACACGAATTCACGGAGGCGACGAACGGGCGTAGTCGTTACGGGAAAGTGCGCGATTACTCTGCATTCATAGATTTGCGAAACTTTCCGCGATTTCCCGTCTCCGGCTCCCAACAAATTCATACTCGATGCTACCTATACACGGGACGCTAATTAATCGGACTGCACGCTTATCGCGACTTGCTCACGAGACTTTTGTTTTAATGGGACAGCGATGTTTATAATGTATAACGTAACTGTAATAAACATATAAAGTACATATAAAGGAAGTGATGTATCCAGCGAATACAGCAAGTCTCTCTGTCTGCTTTAAAAACGTAATAAAGCGCATTCATTAAATGGTATCTAGTTAACGAGTATACTCGATGGATGGGTAGGCGTACGACCAGCTCGCCAGTAATTAGTAACGAGCAATTAAATGGAAAATGACTTACATTTACGTTACTCCATATGTTTAAGATCACAAAGTAAGCACACACGTATACACATATGCACATATACACATTGAGAATGTCGCGATCAATAAATGTCTCTCCTGTCGACACAGAATCAGTTTCAATCTCTTCGCGCGATACAATTCTCGCGGAAACGTTTCAATTAAGGTCCTTTTGATGAAAGATAAACGATAATCGGCGTTGACGGTTAATAGTTCGATATATCGATACCTTTCCTTTTGTTCCAAATGTGTCATCGGTGTGCGATTGAACAATGATTCTTCAGCAACGGCGAATGAACAGAATTTATTTCGCGAGATTCTTCGCCAAGGCCAGGAAAGTTACTTTTCGAAGTGCCGTAACGCGTTCTAGCCAGCCAGCTTGCAAATTGGACAATTTAACAATCTGGAACGAAGTACCAGATCCGAATAGCCATACTTGATGTAAACGTTTCCTCTTTGCGTAAACGTCGTCGCTTTCACACGCTACGGCGAATCGTGCATATCACACGCCTGATTACCACGTTGAGTCCTCCACCCGCGTCTTCGCTGTCTCCTCGGTCTTTCCGTTTCGCAAAGTTGTCGTAACGAACAGCGAAACGTTGTTGCACGCTGATACACGCGAGACCAATTAAGATCCGGGAAAGCGCAGGCATGTGCGCGCGATGTCGAAACAATAATAATTTCGAATTAAATCTCGCGATCGTTATCGAAAAGGGAAAACGGGAAAGTCCGGGATGGATCCGGTCTGGCGATCTGCATACTCGTTACTCTGAAGTGCGACTTGCATAGACGCGCGCCGCTCCGCCCAAGTCCCTCAGCTAAAGTGCCAGAAGTGGGTCGACATAAATTGAAATAGATGAGGGAAGCTAATTGCCGCGAAGAGCACAACGGGTCGCCGCAATTTCCGAATACAAAGAGACCATTCCATGACGTGTGCCTTGCCGCTGGGATAGTCTGTAACTTGATCTACGGGCAATTTCAAAGACTGTCAAAATACGTTCAGCTGACGATATCAACGATTCTATTTTGGAAAGCGTGAAATAAACTGAATGTCCGAGATTGGAATTTCCTCCTAGCGATAATTCAGAAATTTGCGACGTCTTGTATAATATTGTTGTCCGAAAAGTTCGTATATGAGTTTCAGAAACCATGTGGATGATTTCTTTACCTCTAAACTAGCCAGGTTCTTCGAGGATAATATAGAGTTGCCTGAAAGATGGGTCAAAGTACTGTAACAAAATGATAGATACTTTGAGGAATAAAATTTTCATTTAGTATTTAGAAATTGTATTTCATTTTAACATTTTACGAACATACTCATATGAATTTCTCGGACAACTCAGTATAATGCCGAGGAAAGAAAGAAAACTGCTTCCTTCCTTATTTCTTCAAGGTTTGAAAGTGCATTATAATCTGACGAATTCTTCAAAACTTGTCTACAAGCATTAAATAAATGCCTTCGAGAAACATAAAAATTATAATAAATACAGACTACTTTTCTACATGAGATTTGCGTAGAATTGGTTACTTTACTATGTTTTAATCAAAAAGTTATCTAATTATTCTGTATTCTCCACAGTTTTTAATTCTCTCCGCGAATATATCTCATAATATTTCAATATTGCGGTCTCTCTTCTTTCTCCTTTTGCAACACGTGAATAACGTGCACGTCATGACGTCCCATGTTGCGTATCTCTATCGCTCGAGTTCTCGACGGCGCTCCTACAAATAAGTAACTGTACTTCTCGCGATTTACTCCTTCGCGCGAGGTGCCGCGATCGAGCAAACGGGCCCCAGACGCGGTAGAAAGGAGGCAGAAAGAGACGTGTACATCGGGACTCGTGATCATTTGCCGAGAAAAACAGAGAGGGAACCTCTCATTACGTAACTTGGTTAATGTCGATGCCTCTATCGTGACTGGTCCGCCATACAGTTAACTCATCGCCAGGTGATGCGAAGCACCCGGGCATAAGCACTTTCCGCCTGTACGTTTTCGAGTACTTCCACGCTCGTATATTGAGACATGAGTCACATGTGCGAGACGTCGTATTCCAAAGGCCCGTTTTATGAAGTGCTTTTATAAGATAAATGTCTCGCATAAAACGAGAGCGTCACGTAGAACGACTCCTTTAGCGATCCCTTTACAAAAATATACGTCTGCTTCTGCAGGATATTCCATTGAGAATAAATTTGCGAAAGTGTAAGAAAGTCGGGAGATTATTTTAAAACAAGGATCGAGAATTGAGCACCCTTTGTACTCGTTGCCCGCGTCAGCGGTGAATGCGAGCAAAACGCGCGCGAAAGAAGGGATGCTATCGACCAGGGTTGCGATGGGGGTTGCCTGGTGGTCGGCGGAAAGGAAACGCTCATCGTCCTCGCGGAGAGAGCTGGAGAGGGACCTCACGCGAGCGTGGCACGCACCCTCGCACCCCCTCGCAATTATCGATCGTATCGCGGAAACGCAGGTGACCATTGTCGGATCGGCGACTCGGGGAGTGCAAATGCGGCGCGTGCTCGCTCGACGTGCACGCGCCGACGAAGGGTTCCGATTTAAACGGTCGTTCTATTGTCGGAGAAAAACTCTGCTATCAGGCAGGATCAACACGGTTTTATTTAATCCGCGATCTTTCTTGAAAGATCGATAATTGTATGAAAATGATTCCGATGATTTTATTCTTTAAAATAGATAAATTAAAAATTTTTTAATTCCAAAGTTTTAAATAAAATGTAAGATTTTAAAATTCTGTAAAATGCTTGGCATTTTTCAACTTTTAATAATATTTATAGTTATTAATATAATAGTATAGTCAATATAATAGAATAACAATTATATTGGGTCATTAAGTATGAAACTTTACAAATAGAACATAAACTTTTGCATTTTTTGGCACATGGACATGATTTATTTTCAATCGAAGTATGCGCCCATGTTATCTACACACTTCTGCCATTTTAGTGGCAGTTGGTCTATGCCTCTACTATAGAAGCCAGGAGTACGGGAATCGATGAAGTCGCGGAAGGCTGTTTCGACTGCCTGTTGAGAATTGAAGAATTTTCCCACCAACAAGTTGTCCAAATTCCGGAAGAAGTGATAGTCGGTAGGTGATAGATCTGGTGAATATGGTGGATGACGGAGAGTTTCCAATTCCAACTCCCGTAGCTTTGCCACGGTCAGTCGTGCAGTGTGCGGTCGAGCATTATCATGCAACAGGATTGGCATTGACCGATTGACCAATTTCGGTTGTTTAATAGCAAGTTGTTGCATCATTTCGTCCAGTTGCTTGCAATATACTTCAGCCGTTATCGATGTACCAGGTTTCATAAAGTTGTAGTAGATAACACCTGACCTGGACCACCAAACAGTCACCATAAGCTTCTTCTGTGTAATGTTGGGTTTCGCGTGATGTCTCGGTGGTTCATCAGCGTTCAACCACTGACGTGAGCGTTTACGATTGTCGTAGAGTATCCACTTTTCATCGCAGGTCACAATTCGATTAAAAAAAGATTCATTTTTGTGACGGGAAAGCAAAGAAAGCGAAGCCTCTAGACGTTGCGCCTGCTGCGCATCGGTCAATTCGTGCGGGACCCATTTGTCCAACTTCTTTATCTTACCAATTGCAGCTAAATGAACCAATATGGTGGGTATGGAAACATTGAATATCGATGCCAATTCACGTGTACTTTGAGATGGATCGGACTCTACTACGGCTCTCAAGTGATCATTATCCACCTTCGTCTTTGGTCTTCCACGTGGCTCATTAGCGAGGCTGAAATCTCCATCTCTGAAGTTTTTGAACCAATTGCCCACCGTTGCTTTAGTAGTTGAACCTTCACCAAATACAGCGTTGATATTACGAGCTGTCTCCGACCCTGTGGTTCCACGGCGGAACTCATATTCATAAATCACACGAATTTTGGACTTTTCCATAGTTCTATAAAAAAGAATCCACCAATAAAACTAATGAAGATATTTGAACAAACAAATATGACATTTGAAGAGCGAACATACATCTATCACACTAACCTAACCTGATACTGACGTCTGGCGCCAAATTTGAGATAACAAATGTTAAAGATGGCGCTTTTACATTTGTAAAGTTTCATACTTAATGACCCAATACTAAAGCTTCTGTTCCCCCCCCCCTCTCTCTCAGGCTTTTCTTTCATTTATCTCCCTTCGCGGCTTCCACTCTCGCGAGAAATTGAGCAATGGCAAACGGAACGAAAGAGATTCATCGGCGTTCGTTCGCGGATTCCAAAGTCGCAAAAGTCACGACGATAATCGGCAAGCAATGACGAGAACCGCAAGAGACACGGCAGCGATGGTGGTAGTAATACTACAACGTGGTGTCGCGAAGAGGAGACGTGACTGGAAAACTATGCGGTCACGATGTAGACAGGTGTGTATGTGTCCGTATGCGCGACTACCTGCGCCTTTAAAATCAGCTTTTACCTCAAATCTATTCCGAGTTTGTTCCTGCTGAAACGAGGATGACACGTCCGTCTTGGTACGTCGTACATATACATCGCGGGCGCATTCCTTTCCGCCGTTCGGTTGAAACCACCATACGTTCCTTCAAGTTCCCCCTTCCTCAAGGCGAGTCATCTTCTTTCTAAGAATTCTTTTCTTGTAACTTTATTAAAACAGATATTCAGATCTCGATAACTCCTTATATCATTCTTATCGAGTAATGTTAATTATTGCATAAAGCTACCACAAACCGGAATTGCGTACTGCATGTCGACGCCGGATGTGAAGGGAGAACATTCATTGCAAAAGTACAAAACATTAAAAACAAAAATTAATATATGTTCGTATGTTTATCCTGTTAATCACAACCTTGTAGCAAATAACAATCAATGACGCTTTGCATTCCGCTTATCCAGCGTCAGATAAAAAGGATAAGCCAGTCGAGTGAAAGAACGCATTGTTTCGCGCGTGAGCGAGCCGTAACGAGATTGCAGTAAAACCTCTTTAATCGCGGGTGAGCAAGATAGCGGAAGACGGCAACAACGGCCAACGAGACGACGAGTAAGGCAGAAGGACGACAAGGAGGAGGACGCAGATGTTTCACCGAGTTACCGGAGTCGAGGCGGAAGTCGTCGTCGACCGGATGCCGATAGCGAGACCAACTTCTGGCTCGTAAAGAGCACGCGCGTTTGGCGCGATAAAGGTGCATTTCCTTTTCATCCCTCCATCAGAGACATCGGGCGAGCGCACCCTAGCACACGACGCGCGAGAGCGTCCTGAAAGTGCGTGTCGGGATCCCAGAGACGCGCAGAAGCTTCATTTTCAACTCACAGGCTAAAGAGGAATCATTTCGTGAGATTTTTATTTGTGCAGATGAATCCTCTCTTTCCCTTTCTCTTCCCTTTCTGCAATTGATTCTTTCAAAAATATACACCCTCAGAAAGGATTTCTGATAACAAGACGAAAAATATTCTTGACTAATTTAATCGTATTACAAGTATAAAAAATATGAAAATAAAACAATTTTTAATTTAAATCAGTAATTTCTATTCTTCTCTCTCGAATTAAATAAGATTGTCTTACTGTCTTGAGACAAGAGTAACATGTACAAATTTATGCTTATATATTCTTGTATGTAGAATAATTTGATATTAGCGCCACTTTATAGTAGGCTTTGTCGATGTCGATGCATCATTTTCTCACAGTCGCTCGTCGACTCGGCGCTTCTGCGTCCTTTATTCGGATAAAACGGCCAATATTTATGTGTTGCAATCGAAAATCGGGAAAGTGTTTCTGTGTTTCTGTTATTTACAATGAATAAGTGCAATACTCTACAAGAAATATTAAAAGATATGGAAATGTAAGTAAGTATATACAATATACTTACTTGAGAAATAAGATTCGAGATAAGACATTTCCATATCTTTTAATATTTCTTGTAGAGTATTGCACTTATTCATTGTAAATAACAGAAACACTTTCCCGATTTTCGATTGCAATACATAAATATTGGCCGTTTTGTGCAGATTCTACAAATTCTCTTAGAAGAATAGAATAAGATGTCTTTTAGATCTCACAATATTCTTAAATCAAGAATATTTTGAACTTGCTACAAATTTGTATCTAAATCCTTCTGAGAAAATTAATGAAATAGCACCAAGATTATTTTAATCTAAATTTTAGAATTTTCTATTCAAGATTAAAATATGCTTCTTTTCAATAATAAATATGATTGCCGCTATAGCGATCTTATTTTATGATAGATTAAGGGGGGAGCCTGCTTTAGAACGTTGAAATTAAGGTATAATTTTACGAATTTTTTTGGAGAAACTATACAGCGGATCATTATAAAACTTTGATGCATTTATTAGTACATGTTTAAAGATGAAAAAAATTATTTTTTGATTTGAATATATCGCCTGTAGAGGTCGTCCTGGAGGCATCTTAGTGCAGCCGGCATTGTAAATTCGTGAGCATTCTCCTGCCTCCAAATTTTATCCAAACTGAAAAATTGAAATATTTTCTTCTTATTTATGAATTCCCATCGTCGATGAACCTTTAATATTCATAAAAACATTAAGTTAAACAATTATTTTTGCATGAAAAAGTTCAAAAACTTTGCCTAAAAATCGTACTTTTGTGTTCTAAGCTCCACCATTTTGGCACTTTTCAACTTTTTTCTTCTCTCTTTGGTTCATCGACGATGGGAATTCATAAATAACGAGAAGATATTTCAATTTTTCAGTTTAGACGAAATTTGGAGGCAGGAGAATGCTCACCAATTTACAATGCCGGCTGCACTAAGATGCCTCCAGGACGACCTCTACAAGCGATATATTCAAATCAAAAAATAATTTTTTTATCTTTAAACATCTACTAATAAATGCATCAAAGTTTTATAATGATCCGCTGTATAGTTTCTCCAAAAACAATTCGTAAAATATACCTTATTTTCAGCGTTCTAAAGCAGGCTCCCCCCTTAAAGAGTAATAGCATTAAGTCCAGAAATCTTTTCTGTGGGTGTATAAAGATGTATCACACATGATTTTAATTCTTTTATTTATATTTCTGTTTTCGTAGTTATCGCTATTACCCGAGCAGTAAATCATCGGGTACGTTTGTGAAGAAATGATGGATCCAGGACGAATCCATCTATAATCCACTCTGTCTGCAAGCATCTTGCAGCTGAACGCGCACTGCCAACGACTCGCTTTACTGGACGTTAATGGGTTCAGTTAACACCTGCTGGTACGCGGTCGTTCTCGCGACTCAACGCAGTCAATGTCGTAAAGCTCGAGAACACAAGCACCGAGATCATTGTCCGCGCGCGAAATATCTCGCGCGAAAGGGGATAATTGGAGGGAATTGCCGCGCGCGTATTCCGAGTAGCATCGCGAATCACAAGTACCCGATCTTGTACTAAATTTGGCGTTTGAGCGACTTTTATCGGGTAAAAAGAACCGAGGGATGTTATGGACAGATCACAAATTTGCGTGGAGCAACTTAAATGATATCGGGTCGCGCGTGAGCAGCCGGCGCGCTCCTTTTATCGCGCTGAACTTGATGTTGGCGTGTACCGTTATCCGTCTCGCAATGTTGCGCCAGTGTTGCGTAGCTCACGCGACGTGATCGCTTGATCGGTCGTTCGCGTCACATGTGAATCGAAGGATGTCGCAAAAATTGCCGCCAAGTTGCCACCGATGCGCCTTTTACCGTACAAGTCGCGCAGCACATTTTTAAAAATATTTCTTGCCGCCTTGTCGGGGAGACAACATCCTTTGCAGGAGAGATGAACGTCGCGCCGGTCACGGCGCGGTATGTTGACGTTGCCGATTTAATTTTTATCGCGCGGCGGGAGGGAATTTAAACGTCAGCAATGCGCAACGCGGAGGCTCGGTGCGTTGCACGGAGAAACAGATGGATTGCGCTAGATTCGTGGAAGAAAACGGTACTTTAGAAAATCAAATGCGAGCTCTCCCTCTCTCTTTGTCTTGGTCTCTAGAGAAGAGAGATGGAGAAGCAAGGAGAGACGGAGGGAGACTATCGTGTAACCCCACCTCCAACCACGGCATCCATGGAACCGTCATCCGACCGGTATATACCGGTCAAAAAAGTCTGGATTCCCGCTTACCTACGGTTCGCCGGAGATCAAGTAAGGTTCGAGATAAGAAGATCTCACGAGCGAGCGCTCCGTTAACCTTTCCAGCCGACATTCGTACGGAATGGCTTTGCTTTGAGTCGCGCGCGGCTGGTAAATTAAAAGATATTTCATACGACAAATTGTAATGGCGAAAAGTAATTCCAGATAATAATAATAATTTGTCTAATTTAACATGAGAAAAAATATGCATCGTAAATGGTTTATTATAGTGTATTTATTTTAATATCTTATATGTTTTAATTTTAATAAGGATGAATACAAATAAAAAAAATATCTCTTGCTTGTTACGTGCATTAACAAACCTTAATTGTCCATGGTGGTTTGTAGGTGACCTACAAGTTGCTAGCTTTATGTTAATTAAAACTAATAAATAGTGTGTGCGAAATGTGTTAATTTTTAAACGTCTAAACAACGCAAGACATGGAGCATGTTCCAAAGAAAGCTCATTAATAAGTTGCACGATAATTACGCGCTAGAAACTAATGTTGGGACCTGATGATTTATGTTCCATTTATGTTTATCTGACCCAGAAGGCAATCTTATCTATTTCGAATTACTAAACGTATTATTCAAACACGTTAGAACCATTTGAACATGTTCATTAAACATTCATTCAAGATATGTTTCTCAAAATTTAAATTCTCTTCGTTAAATTATTACGTTGGAACATTTATCTCGGATGTAACGAAGATAAAACGGTAAAAGTATTGAACATAAATTAAGGATGATGTAAAAAACCGTAAGATTATCTCAGATTGTCACCCTTAATGCATTCTCATTGTACGCAGTCCTAAAGCAATGTAAATTAAATGCATGTCTAATGACCCAACGTGCGATCTCTCCCGGAAGTATCATACATATCCTGCCGCGTGATCTTGATAAGCCATTCTCGATTCACTATTATCATGTGGTAACTTTATCGGGAATTTAGAAATTTAACGTGTAACCTTCACTTTATTCTGTTGTAAACAATAAAATCATCTTTGTAAACTACTATTGTCTCGCGCCAGAAAATTTCGATTAGATATATTACGTGAATCAACTAGTCAAACATTTAAATGTTACGAAACTGAACTAAAGATATCGACAACAATTGCCATAAATATTTCAGTATCTTTCAATTAATTCTATTTTATTCTCTCTTGATTATATTCCTATTGTTATAGATTTATTAATTAATTTATCATACGTTTTACTTCACACATGTATGTCTCTTTTTCGTCTTAAGTTATTAAATGTTTCCAAGTTCCGAGTATAGCTTAATAAGAAAATTACATGTCAACCAATCAATGTCAATGTAAAACAAAAATGCCAATGTTTGATGCTAAACAACTGTGCGTTATAAACGTGTGGAGTTTTGGATAACCCGATGATACATAGATGATTTACATTAACGCGAGAGTGACAATTTCTCCACTTGAACTGAATCGTACGCTAAAACAGGATGTCCGCTGAATGATCTTCACAATTATACGTGTCACTGGGTCGTAATACTCGCGCGACTCGGACGCAGCTATGTAACTTTTGTCGTCGTACTTGACGATCACGGGATATAATAGGACAAACGGCACTACTACGATTACATTAATTAAGAGAGATCTGGAGGACAGGCCAATACACGAACAATGATCGCGTTATTGTGCAATGAAACTGATTAAGGGGGGAGCCTGCTTTAGAACGCTGAAAATAAGGTATATTTTACGAATTGTTTTTGGAGAAACTATACAGCGGATCATTATAAAACTTTGATGCATTTATTAGTACATGTTTAAAGATAAAAAAAATTAGTTTTTTATTTGAATATATCGCTTGTAGAGGTCGTCCTGGAGAAATCTTAGTGCAGCCGCGTCACCGGCATTGCAAATTGGTGAGCATTCTCCTGCCTCCAAATTTCGTCTAAACTGAAAAATTGAAATATCTTCTCGTTATTTATGAATTCCCATCGTCGATGAACCAAAGAGAGAAGACAAAAGTTGAAAAGTGCCAAAATGGTGGAGCTTAGAACACAAAAGTACGATTTTTAGGCAAAGTTGTTGAACTTTTTCATGCAAAAATAATTGTTTAACTTAATGTTTTTATGAATATTAAAGGTTCATCGACGATGGGAATTCATAAATAAGAAGAAAATATTTCAATTTTTCAGTTTGGATGAAATTTGGAGGCAGGAGAATGCTCACGAATTTACAATGCCGGCTGCACTAAGATGCCTCCAGGACGACCTCTACAGGCGATATATTCAAATCAAAAAATAATTTTTTTATCTTTAAACATGTACTAATAAATGCATCAAAGTTTTATAATGATCCGCTGTATAGTTTCTCCAAAAAAATTCGTAAAATTATACCTTATTTTCAACGTTCTAAAGCAGGCTCCCCCCTTAAACGTTTTAAAAGTTCCATAAAATTCTTTACTGAGATAGATAGAGAAATCACATGACGGAAAGCGTATTTTTACAGTACATCTTGAACACCGTATACGTTGCATCGCCGCTGAAGCAAGAAATTGAAAATTACCTCGCACATTTTATTATAATATAGATATACAATATATATTAGATACAATTATGCAAATGTAACGTATTACATTAAGGATGTGTACTTTTCGTTGAAATAATCACGTTGAAACAATTGATTGGAATTACTATGAGATTTTGCATTGCATATTATATCGTAAAATTATTCCACATAAACATATTTTTCGCCAAGAATATGTCTTTTCCGACTTTCTTTGTTTCTCTTATTGTTAGCTGGAGCCATAAAAGGATCTAATTCCCTCAACGAAGAATGCATGACTTACATTAGTTCATTCTCGTGATTACGCACAGTTACGTGATCCACTCCGGGAGCCAAGCATCCGGAGGAAGAGGGGATAGGAGAGGGAAGGAGGAATCTCGGGGAAAGATCGTTCTCAGGGAGAGAACGACGGTGCGGATCGTGGAAATCACGCGCGGATAATCATCATAACCGTGAAATTCGCGGAGTTCCTTTCCTCGCTCAAGGATGAACGAGCCTGCTCCGCGTATCTTGCTCCGCTCGTATTGGTAGCCGCGAAAACGTTAATAAAGCAAACGCGATGCGGGAAGGACCCCTCGTCGGCCTGGCGTTGCCGCCGCTACGCGAAACAATAACCGGTAGAACGACGTGCCTGTACGATTGCGCTAATTACGAAAACTCGGGGTAATCTTCTCATCTGCCACGATAACGGCCATCGTCGGGCATGGTCATCGCTGGGTCGCATTGAGCGCTCACAGGATGCTGCCGTTCATCATCGCCGGGACGACGACGTCACGTCAGTGACGCGTGTCGCATGCGGCTCCCGGACACGGTGTCCCGGTCGACACGGCACTCAAGAGCGAGGGCGAGAGAAAGAGAGAGACAGGGGGGAGCCAGGAGAGCAATTTCGTGATGGAGAAAATGAGATGGTCGGTATAGTAATGTAATATGCGGGAAAACATATCCGCGAATCTCGTGGCGTGGCGCGAGAGGAAGGAAGAGGTTTGCGGGGATTGCGAAATTGCGTTCGCGGCAGTCAGAACGGTATCGTAACAATGCACCGGAAGCCTGGAGAGAAGCGTTTATTCCGCGGCGAACCGTCGCACGATTACAGCCCGTTTCAGACGATCTGTTATTCGCTGCGGTTGATTCGAGACGCCGGCTTCAATCAATCTCTCGCATCTCTCGTTTCGGTCGATCGTAGGTGCGACTGGTACTTACGATCTGCCTGCTGGTGTGAATTTGGTTGTAAATCCCGTTATGGATGTTGCGTAATTTTCTTTTCAAGATGAAGAAATAATTAATTATATTGCAAATTTTAACAAGAAAGCCTCATACTCGTAAATGCGAGTTATAATGGATTTATCTCCAAGCTTGCCGTCGCGTGTCAGATGACGACACGCGTGCGTAACGTGAAGGATGCGTGACGAAATTTATTGTGGAAGAGCACCGTCTGATATTAGACACTCAACAATTACACGTTTCGCAACTTGTTATTTGTAACGTTTTGGTAATTTAGCCGAGACTTCGGACATTTATCTTCCTAATAGACGACGCGGTAGCCGTCGAACTTTCACTATCCGGTATGAAATAGCTCACTTTATGGCTCGCTTTATGACTTTCATGGTGCACCGTTATCGCCCTGAGCCGTAATATTGGACTAATCTTCGATGAAATTTGTACTGCATACGGTTATGTGTGTGCGTGCACGCATATGTTATACACGGAACAGAGTGTTCATTAACGTCTCAGAAAGAAAGACGAAAGTGAAAATCACGTTCAAGAAAATTTGCATACGTCGGTGCAACGTACCATAATAAGGATTAGAGGATAAACATAAAAGAAATCCTAGTGCATAACGACGCGTTGTAAATCGCATTAAAGTACACGGCCGGCGATTAATTTGAATAATGCGATGAGCACGTGAACGCGGCAAAGCCATAATGAGAGCATAGCATAATGAAAGTCTCACTATTAGAAAATAATAGCAGAAAAAAATCCAAATAACATAAACTCATGAGAAAAACAATGAACATGATCATTCTCTTTGAAATATTTTGTAGAATACATAAAATATCATAAGATCGAGAATATTGCGATGTTTTGCTGTACATCAACATAATTTATTTGATTTAATAAACAAATTTATATATTTCGATCATCGAGAGATACATGAAAGGATGAAAGTTCTGTGGCTGGCATTCAAACCGAGCATGAAACGAATGAATGTTGGAGGGATCGATCATAGAAATTGCGTACTATCCGGCCCTAATACGGCCCTGCGGCGTTGGTGGTCCGTCCGCGCTGGTCAGGGCCGTGATCAGGGCGGCGTTCTCCAAGTCTACGATTGCTCGCGGCACGTAAGAGCATGGTCGGGCGAACGCGAAAACGGTTCACGTCCTTTCACTTCCACAAACGAGACAGACACATCGACCTAATCGCACACGATAACACCAGTGGCGTAAGTAAGAAAGCGAACTTGCATTCCTCCTTCCCCGCGCGTACCACAATTACTGCAATTATCGTTTTATGACATCCAAATCGACGAAACACTACCTCGTAACATTTCCGATCGAAATTGCTGGCCGATGAGGAAATCTTCAAAGAGTTTTGAATTTTGGGTCTTTAAACGCGAAATGCGCGGGCATATTAAAGCTTTAGAAGTAAATAGAAGTTCTATTACAATTATATTTTACGTAACATTGTATTTCATAACTACACACTCGATTGTAATATCTAAACATGTAAACTCACTTCTTAATCAGTAAAACGAGCTTCTCATCAAAGCTCGCTCTAGCTCTTGAAGAATTTTAATGATGAAGTAAACGAGGCGAGGGAACTTGGCATGTTTGGCAGATCACGTTTAACGAATGACAGCTGCAGATGATTAAGAGATTTCATCGCACGATTAAACACTTGCATGTGTGGCGTTTTTAGGATAAACTACCATAAAGACCGATTCCGTGATTCCCCTCCAGCGTGTACTCTACGCCATTGAACAGCCAGCGGCGGCACGGGAGAGGCGAGCAACACCGGGAGAGGATTTCTGGTGCAATGCACCTGTGAACTCGCGAGAGAGCATTGTGCAACAATTAGCGGTCGAGACGGCCGTGCTGACCACCGACTGGCCGGCTGGCCACCGCGCTTCGTGCTCGCCTTCGGGAAGAGACGCATCCGTCACGCGCCAGGACGCCACTACCTCGTACAGAAGCAGAAATGGATAGACCAAGCACTTTTTCAGGATATCTCATGAACATATTTCCTCCCGAGGAAACGCGACGACGCCGCCGTTGACGTTAGCTACGAGTAGTCTAGTTTCTTTGCAACTCGCGCGCCTCTCGTTCCGCACGTTATTGAGACGTAACGTACAAACGCCAATGATTTTGCAAATTAGATGTAATCTCGTTAACAAATACTGTATTCATTGCACCCTCAGAAAGGATTTCTGATAACAAGACGAAAAATATTCTTGACTAATTTAATCGTATTACAAGTATAAAAAATATGAAAATAAAACAATTTTTAATTTAAATCAGTAATTTCTATTCTTCTCTCTCGAATTAAATAAGATTGTCTTACTGTCTTGAGACAAGAGTAACATGTACAAATTTATGCTTATATATTCTTGTATGTAGAATAATTTGATATTAGCGCCACTTTATAGTAGGCTTTGTCGATGTCGATGCATCATTTTCTCACAGTCGCTCGTCGACTCGGCGCTTCTGCGTCCTTTATTCGGATAAAACGGCCAATATTTATGTGTTGCAATCGAAAATCGGGAAAGTGTTTCTGTTATTTACAATGAATAAGTGCAATATTCTACAAGAAATATTAAAAGATATGGAAATGTAAGTAAGTATATACAATATACTTACTTGAGAAATAAGATTCGAGATAAGACATTTCCATATCTTTTAATATTTCTTGTAGAGTATTGCACTTATTCATTGTAAATAACAGAAACACTTTCCCGATTTTCGATTGCAACACATAAATATTGGCCGTTTTGTGCAGATTCTACAAATTCTCTTACAAGAATAGAATAAGATGTCTTTTAGATCTCACAATATTCTTAAATCAAGAATATTTTGAACTTGCTACAAATTTTTATCTAAATCCTTCTGAGAAAATTAATGAAATAGCACCAAGATTATTTTAATCTAAATTTTAGAATTTTCTATTCAAGATTAAAATATGCTTCTTTTCAATAATAAATATGATTGCCGCTATAGCGATCTTATTTTATGATAGATTAAAGAGTAATAGCATTAAGTCCAGAAATTTTTTCTGTGGGTGTGCTTTTTTTATATATGGAAAATGGAGCGCATAGCCTTAAGTGGAGTAAAGTTTCGATATTTTGTTAGATTTAAGAAATTATGAAAAAAAAAGACGTATGTGATACGTTTCCCTCGATTTATGTATATAATTATGATTTATAAATATAACTTTATATATACGAAGAATTCAATGACTTAAAAATATGACATAAAAGATTTGCGAGAATTAACGCAATATATAGTTATAGTTATACATTGCGCAAGAATACATAAATCTTTCGCGGCATTTACAAGAGCGGCAGTTTTTTTCGCGAGTAACTGCAACGAGCTTTTGAAATTTAAAGCGTCGAACGCACGAGTCAGTCATAATTCAAGAAGACACGTGAAACTCGAGATGGAACTAGCAAGTCCGAGAATGATTACGTGCTCCTATCTTGCGCGTTTTGCGCGCCATAAAACCAGCAAGAGTGCTTAAGCAAGGATGCTCCGAGAGAGATCCGATAGTTATTACGGACGCGCGGTCTCTTAATTTAGGCGCGCAGTAATTAAACTGCACAAGCAATTTAAACGCTCAAGGGAAGATAGAGTTGTCTTGAGTATATTACTTTTGTTAAATCAATAGTGAAAATGCACGAGAGAAAAGAGTCTTCCCGTAAAGAAAAAGTCTGTCTAAAATTATAATCTTTGTCCCTGTGCACATCTCGCATAAAATATGTTATAATAATAATCTCCTATATTGCACTTTCAATTCGTAATAAATGCGAAACAATTAATATATAGGCGCAAATTAATTCGGTGTTTTTCTTTTTTGAAGAAATTGAGCCTTTATTTATTTTCTTTTCTTCGAGAGGGAATTCGTCAGCAATCCAATAGATGGAGAAAAGTATTAAAAAATGATAATGAATATTTCGAAGATTAATATGTTTTTGATATTTTGTAAATAACGGCTCAATTTTAAAAAAAGCACTAAATTAATTTGCGTAATACATTATGCACATTATGTTAATATGTAGTTTCAAAACGCACGAATTTAAAAACTAGCAGTGCTATTCCATGTACATAGTACACATTGTTACAAAATAATGTTACGTGTACATGTACTTTACGTTTTGAATTCCCGTATTACTTCGTAATCACTTACGAGCAACAAAGACACGATAAAAGGTCAACACGCGGTGAAAACCGTCATGCAACTCCATGTATATAACTTATGTACAAAACGATTAGTAGTGAGGTAATCGAGTTTTGTACGAAATTCAATTTCAAAAAAAGTTAGTAATATCTTTCACAGAACTCTAGAATATTATTTAGGCAATCAAAGTTTGAGCACAAATGTAACAGAATATTTAAATAAATGGGAATACTATCGATATTTTTTATTTTTAGTTTTGTAGAAACTTCAACAATTTACATATTACTTTTTAAATAGTTGTAAACTTTTATCATGCATATTTCAATAATCGTACAGTTATAACCTAAAATTATGCGAGCATGAAAGTCACACGTGACATCACTTCGATTTTGAAAATCGACTTTTTTGAAAATAACGCCTCGAATGGAGGGATTTTATTCCACATAATATTAACTTGCAAATTAGTTCGTGTAAAATTACCGTGCAATATTAAAACTCGATTGTCACTAATTATTGCACGCGCACGACTAAAAAATGTTCGACTGACGTGCCCGCACTCGCGTGGTGGTAGCACGTGTGTACGTGGTGCATCGTCAACGTGAGAAACGTCGAAACGTCAAGTGTGACCTGAGCTACATCGCTTACCCGGTGTTTCGTCCTGGGCCAGGCTGTGATCCGCGAGGAGACAAGCGAGCAGAGACGCGGCACCTAACTTCACCAGCAGCGTCGGCAGATTACCCATTTCTTCGAGTCGACATAATTCCCGTCGTGGCGGCAATAGATCACGACGCGCGACCGCTCATAGTCGCCCCGTTACACTGTCGCGACGACGACCAGCAACGAAACGCACGCGACGCACGACGTTCGGTGGCATACTGCGGCGGGATCGCGCGATTTTCACGTTCTCGGCGAGTGCCCGGAGCAGCGGCGCCATCTTGGAACGGACGGTGTACTAGACCCGTATGCGTGTGCGTGTGTGTAACGAGAGCGCACAAAGCGCGCACAAGAATTTGTCATAGAAATTTATTGCTATTTTATTGCTTGCTTTTGACCAACAGTCCGTCGACGAATTAAAATTGGAAACGTGAATGTTACAATGTAATCGACGCAGAAATCTACGCGTTATATGTACATACATGGTTGATATAATCTCGAACTTATTGTTTAGGCTGCTGCATTTGACACTTTACGGGCGATAATATTTGTATTGAATCCATCGCGATCTTTGACTATATACCTATGGACTGCTAATGGGCAGCCGTTGTGCGATCCAAGATCTCGGCGCCACCAGGTACCAACGGCCAAACCAAGAACTAATAATCATATATTTCGTGAACATTGTTTTAAGAATATAATATTCACATTCTCTTATACTATTGGGTTGGCCAAAAAGTAATTGCGTTTTTTTTATATAAATAAAAGGCGAATTTTTCATGGGAAACAAAAACTTTATTAAACAATATATTGTCTATTTTGTTTGATTATCTTTTGCCATTTTTCAGGCAACTTCATGATTCCGCGCTCAAAAAAGTTCTTATCTTTTTCAGCAAAAAACAATTCCAAGAACGATTTGATATCCTCATCAGCAGTCAAGGTTTTACCATTCAAGGCGTTTTGCAAAGAACGAAACAAATGGTAATCTGATGGTGCCAGGTCTGGCGAATATGGTGGATGTGGTAACACATCCCATCCAAGCTGCAACAATTTTTCACGAGTGACCAAACTTGTACGTGGTCTAGCGTTATCATGGTGAAATACAACACCTTTGCGATTCACCAATTCTGAACGTTTCTGTTTGATGGCATCATTTAATTTATCCAGTTGACGACAGTATACGTCTGAATTAATGGTTTGATTCCTTGCAAGCAGCTCAAAATACACAATACCTTTAAAGTCCCATCAGACTGACAGCATAATCTTTCTTTGGTGAATATCTGCTTTTCAAGTGCTTTGAGCAGGTTCATCACGCTTGCTCCACCATCTTTTTCGTTTGACGTTGTTGTAGACGATCCATTTTTCGTCGCCTGTTATCATACGTTTCAAAATGGATCATTTTCTTCACGTTTCAAAAGAGAATCACAGATGTCAATACGCTTAGTGAGATGAATTTCTTTGAGCTCATGTGGTACCCAGATATCGAGCTTACTAATGTATCCAAGTCGTTTTAAATGGTTTTCAACACTCGATTTCGATACGTTAAGATTCTCAGCAATCTCTCGTGTCGTTAAACGCCGATTCGAATCGATCAGTGCCTTTATTTTGTCATCATCAATTTCGATTGGCCTTCCTGAGCGTGGTGCATCTTTCACATTAAAATCTCCAGATCGAAATTTAGTAAACGAATTTTGACACTACCACAGTTTTAAAGCATCTTCGCCATATACATCAGATAATTTTTTATTAGCTTGCACAGCGTTTTTCCCTTTTCGGAAGTAATAAAACAAAATATGGCGAAAATGTTCTTTTTGATTTTCCATTTTGAAATCGACGGCAAAGAAACAATTGTTAACGAAATCGTGTACTTTCTTTTTCTAAAACAAGCTTGAACTGTGAGTTGTTAACCTACGTAATTAATTTGCGGTTTAGAATGAAGTTAGTTACATTTCAAGACATGTATGTCCATCTATTGGAAAAAAACGCAATTACTTTTTGGCCAACCCAATACAATATAAAACAAAATATTCATGGTCATTGTATTAATATGATTTTTTAAATGCTTTTTGAACAGTAAAATTGTTGCACTTTTCATGTTAAATTGCAAAATAACTTCAAATTCTTTTCTTACTTACAATAAAGCATTAGGTACTTGAAAATGTAGTACAATAAAGTATACTTGAAAGGAAAAATTAAGAAAATAAAAACGTAATCTTAAGAGACTAGAAATCAGTTTTATTATACACTAGCATCCCCCGTCACGCGGGCTTCGCCCGCGATATTATGTGTAGAATTAAATAAAACACATTTTACCCCTTCTCACCCGTTAGGGGTGGAATTTCGGAAAACCCACCCTCAGTGAGCACCTACGTACTAGTAGGAATATACCCTTAAAATTTCAAGTCGATAGATGCAGTGGTTCGGGCTGCACGTTGATGAGTCAGTGAGTGGTAGTTGGCTTATATATACAGGGTGTCCCGGGTTTTAACCGACAAACTGCGGGAGCATATTCTACTAGTGGAAATAAGAAAAAATTCTTATATCGAGTTTGCTTAGAAATGCTTTATTACAAAGTTATAAACCAATATTGAAAAGAAATATCAGATAAGTAACAACGGATTTTTTCACAAAAATAAAAATTATCTACGCAATGATTTAGTGACGCATTTCAAAATGTCCTTGCGCATCGATACAAGCTAGACATCGACGTAGTACAGAATTTGTTACGGTACGACATTCCTGAAAATTTTGTTGCATCTCAGTAACTGAATTAGTAATTCGTTGCTTTAAATCTATCTGGTACTCTCCTGTTAGGAAATCTACGTCGATACTCTCGTACGGCAGCTCGTGCATTTCCGTCACAGAATCCGTACACGAAATGAATATCGGTGTATTCCTCATTTGAAAACACTTTTGGCATTCTGATAGTAATTGCTAGTTGACACGACGATTGAAATCTAACAGCTACTGTTGTGAAAGTAACAATTATACTGAATCGTTTCAACATAGTGAACACGAATACATGTGAATGCACGTAACATAAACGTCTTCGACCTTCCAAATTCTACACTATGTTCCGTTGTTACTTATCTGATATTTCTTTTCAATATTGGTTTATAACTTTGTAATAAAGCATTTCTAAGCAAACTCGATATAAGAATTTTTTCTTATTTCCACTAGTAGAATATGCTCCCGCAGTTTGTCGGTTAAAACCCGGGACACCCTGTATATAGATTACACTTACTGCCCTTTGAACAAAATTAGTTTTGTAAAATCTTTACGGACATATTTTACATGTAAGTTACGTGTCAATTCTTTGCCAAACCAATATAACTTTATTTTTAAATAAAACTATTATTGTTTTTATCATTTTATGTTTGTGATTTTCTAATAAATCATTATCTAATACGTGCGCGTCAAAATTGGTAAAACGATTTTGGACATTAATATTTCTTATTACGTGCAAAGTCATTCTTTGAAATGCGTGTTTTATTTTCTATTCTATAAATATTAAATATTTTTTCTGTAGTGCTCGTTATTGTATGAGGTATGACCTCAATGATTAATCGACGTCCGTTCGTAAGTAAGTAAGGAGAAACCTTTCAGATTCAAGGATCTGTGCATCATCAACCATCGGAATTGCGGACCGATAATCGCAGAGAATTTAAGGAACCAAGTGTGAATTCTTTATTTCGAGACGATTTTTGTATTCCTGTTTTGGCTTTGTATCGTGTGATTGTACATGATTTGATACAACAATAACGAACCATTTTGTTTTCACTTAGAATTTGTCACTTATAACACCTCACATGCGTCATGAAACCACAGAACAGATGCTTCAGTCAAATGTATATGCACGACTATTAGTTCTTGGCTTGGCCGTTGGGACGTGGGTGCGCTGAGATCTTGGATCGCGTCTTTTACATTACCCAAGTGGCAACGTTAGCAGTCCATAGGTATATAGTCAAAGATCGCAATCAATTCTATACGCTGCAGTGACTAAAAATGGAAGTTTTTTTGATCAATTATTACTACTTCAAGATGAAGTTCTGATCTACTGAAGTTGAGTCTATTATTTTTGCATATTACATTTATTATTTTAATTTTTTAAAGCAGCACTTAAACTTTATGACAAAGTTTCTTGGAATTAATAATCGTAGGATAAAATCTTCCTCTTCCTTCAGTTATTAAAATATAAAAATAAAATTAAAAAAATTTTGATCAGTTCAGCTGCAATACAGGGCCGTGGAGCCATCTATCAGAGTTTGTTGGAAAGTGAGAACAGTGATTTTTCTAGAGTCTCACACATACATACCCACAAATTCTAAACACTCCGCTACGAATCTTCATTACTTTCTGTGAAAAATGAGATAGTAGTATAACTCAATGATGGATCAGTTGTACTTCACGTAATATGGCTCATTAATGGATTAAAGAAATATTTGTAAGCTTTAATTATACATATCGCCAGATCTTTTTAACGATATCACAATTCGAATTTAGGAACTAACTTGTAATGTAGATAACCACTTTTGGGCTCATAATCTGAAGCATCCGCCCTTATAAGTTGAATCTTCTCGTCTTTAGTCTTCATGGCCGTGAGCTTGGCGAAGCTCACATAACCTCACATAACGGTATCGAATGCAATGGCGTTCGACAATGTTCGACAAGCAGCATATATCAGTTACCCGATAGATGGAGAAAAGTATTAGAAAATGATGGCGAATATTTCAAAGATTGACATATTTATTTATTTTTTTCTAAATAAAGACTCAATTTTAAAAAAGCAGCGAATTAATTTGCGCATCTATTATATTTCTCGTACAATTGCAATTCCCTGAATATGTAGGAAAATTTATTTGAAACATGTTTTATGTCAACATTTTTTATATTAAAACGTTTAATAAGAAAATATTATCCTACACAGATTATTCTGAATTTTTTCTGTTCTTTCTCTCTCTCTCGAAGCTTTTTTATCGTAAAAAGTTTGGCATAAAGGATGTTAATATTAAGTTACGTTGTTCTAATAACAATCGGAAATTGGGAGTGTTAGTTTTAATAGAAGAGTTTATAACAATTTGTAGCACATATCGTGTTTTATTATTTATTATATTTATATTACACAAAAATGTATACTTAATCGTATTATTGTATTCATCTCAAATACAATTCGCTGATTTCTCTACCACTCCGTATTATTAAATAGAGTTTATAACCAATATTTTTCTTAATAATTATTAACATTAAACCAGGTCACAAAAAAACGAGTACATCTAACCGACTCGGAAAAGAAGAGAAATATGTGGGACAGACAAAAGCCAGAGAAGAGAATAGAGAAAGTGAGACATACAGAGTCGGAGGAAGTCGAGAGAGAAAAAATAGACTCTAAAACGAATTAGACTTAAAATATACACGAAGATCAGGAATAAAGAGATACCTAAATCCTTTGTTCTCGCCTTTCGATAGCGATACAGTAATGTTTCCTTCGCCTGTTGCCAATTATAGCGACTGTTGCTGTCGCGTTACGCTTTTCTCTTACACCCACATTATCACAACGCGACAAATTAATCCCTTCTTTTTTTCTTTACAGATTTATCATTTATACAAATTATTTAGGCATTGTGATATTCAGGTTTCTCTGCGCTTGACTATTCCCGTCCTGACGCTTCTCACGTCTACGCACGTCTCTCGCTCATTAACGCGCAATTTACAAGCCAAATATGTTCCATTTATACAAAGTCGAATCGAAATATCAAGCGCAAAACGTTCCTGCTGCACGACGCATGTCGCGACTCTGCGTACAAAGAGGCTCTCGAAGACTTTTCTACAATTTTGGTGATGCAGTAACTGCCTTAGACTTAACTTATCCACGAGATAAGTGATCTAAGTACCACGGATCTAAGTAGTGTAATGTATTATACAACGCTATATTATTGACTCGCTACAAAAATTCTACTGTACATGAGGACACGCGCGAGCGAGAAACATCCTATATACGCAGAATCGCTGGGTGACAATGAAAACTGGAATATATTTCGCGTTCATCGTACCTTTCTCACTCCGAAATTTCTTTTCTGCTTCTTTTCTACCTTTCTTTCATATTTTCTTTTCTTTGTATCACAAGTAATGATTAATATTACAGTTACTCTTCTAAGATAGAATTTTGTTTCCCTTTCATAC
This sequence comes from Ooceraea biroi, assembly GCF_003672135.1. Lineage (NCBI taxonomy): Eukaryota > Metazoa > Arthropoda > Insecta > Hymenoptera > Formicidae > Ooceraea > Ooceraea biroi. The sequence goes on along the minus strand of NC_039514.1, from coordinate 12,640,475 downwards.
ACAATTGTAGATTATAAGCGTTTTTCGTTTACAATTTAATATCTCTTTTATTACATCTAAGTATTTTTTGGCTGTTTCATCTGTTTTATACAAAGTGCGCCCTTGATGCCGGGAGAGCATCAAAACTTCATGCCTCGAAAAGTTCCACGAAAAGAAAAATTAGGCTTCGCGTATATCTCTTCGAAGTGTGAACGTATTATTATCTTTATTATCTTTTTAAACAGAGTTTACGTTCTAAATAAAATGTTTTCTGAGATATTTTTTACATTTGTTGCTATTACATATATGTACAAAGAATTTCTTTACGCTCAATAATTTTATCTTCGTCTTTCTGAATATATATATATATATATATATATATAGTTACTATTTAAAAATGATTATATATCTAATTTATCATATTCTGTGCTGTGGGGGAGGAGATGTGACGGCTATCTTCAATATATATACTTGATGTATGTCGTGTTTTCTGTGTACACACACACACACACACACACACACACACACACACACACACACACACACACACACAAAATATACATATACACACACATATAATCGATGTATATATGTATATATACTTTTTCCTATGCAAATTAATATTATATACACATTGTTTCTCTATATAATATAATTTTTATACACTTTTCCTGATCTTTGCTAGTTCTCCCTGATGTGCAACAAGAGAATCGCTTGTTAATGTTCTTACATTTGTCATAGCAAAAGATTGCCTCTCTCACGCTCTTATAAAATACGATGAGAATGATGGTGACGAGAATGGCAGCAAAGATATCGCAATATAATATTAATATGAAAAATTAATGTAATATACATATATGTATATATAAACCAGCAATATTTAATTATTACGAATTTTGTAAACGCGCGTAGCGTTTTTTTATTTAAATTAATTTAAACACTAACAATAAATCATAGATGAGACATTAGAATCACTGGTTTACAATCATACAGACATATTAAAGTGATTATGATTGTGATGCCGTATAAAACATATCACCGAGTGCAACGAGACATGTTCCTTGCTATGTTACATTAGATACAGGAGTAATAAAATATTACAAGTGTTCTCATTTAAAAAAATCAACCTTGCTCGACACGAGCATAGACAAGAATATAGACAGGAAATAAACAATTATCTTTAGGAAGCGATTTATCATAACATGCAAAATTGAATTAAAATTTATATGATAAAACAGCTATGAAAAAATCTCAGTAAAAACATAATAAAAATTGTAAGTGGATTTTATGTGGGCGGTCATGCATAACATTTACATAATGACACAAATAAAAAGAAAATAAAACATCTAGTTAAATGTGAATTATATTCGTAACATGCAACTATGTCATGAAATATATGCATTTTTATTTTCGCGAGTGACAAATACAAAGATTTCTATAAACAAAATAAAATCTCGAAGCTTAATCATGATATTATAATAATAAAATAATCCGTATACTTTCGTTACATATATACAGTCAGTGGCACAAGAGCGTGGACGCTGTTTAATTGCGTTTATTAAACGACGTTTATTGTTCTCAGATTGATGTCAATATCGTTTTTAATTAATAACTTCTGAGTCCGTCGCAATGACATGTAGAGGTTTTCTCAAAAATCGCGAAAACCGTCTCACTGTTTTTTCGATGACTAGCAAGCCGCTATATAATTTGGGGCCTTTCGATTTGCGAACGTAAAAACACTGCCTCGAATCGGCTAGCATACGCAGCACTCATCTTTGTACATGACCATTGTGTAGGCGAACTAACGAAATTGAAATCTAACTTTCAAAGCATTTTAAATTGATGTATTACGAATCTTGCCACATGGTCGACATCAACTGTTGAAATTATGCATACAAACTCTTGTGCCACTGATTGTATACATGCAGTCTTTTGTTTTTTCTTTGTTAAGAGAACACTTGCCGTACATATCCATACTTGATTTTCGTCAAAATAAGAAGACAGAGAATATTCAATTCCCGTTCATATGACTGTTCTAATACTCATTTTTTACTGCGTTTATACACGATTTCGATTCTACAATTCGATTTTTATGACCGTCACAATTCGATAGATTTTTCAAGTTTGATAAAGTCCAGTACAATATGCCCTATTTGTATATTCCTGCGTACATGATGTTAAGAAAGATTTATAGTGTTTTAAGGTCTCATAAATGCGAGTAAAAAAGCAAAAATCTCCTCTTTTTTTGATTATCATTGTTCCTCGATAGCGATCAGTCTACTCTACAGATTCGAAATTAACAAAAATCTTCCTTTTTTTATATTAGTCGAAAAGGCCACTATTCAAGGCCACAGGCCAAGAAAATTAGTTAAATTCAATTATCGAGAAAAATTTTTCTATTTTTCCACTTTCGTTTCACGATTGATTTTCTTTTATCCTTTTTGTTTTCAGAGAGACGATGTTCTCATTTAAACATCTTGTACATTGGAAGATTATTTTTCTCGAGCATATTGATTCTACGTTTGATGTCTGGAGAAATTAGCATAATTGCTTTTACACTTATACTTTCACGCTCCAGATACACTTACGCGTCGAATGTTACAAAGCGTAATCACAAAACACCTCACCATGTAAACAGTTCCGTTCAGTTTCATGAAATTTCAGGGAAGAAGTTAGTTGCGCCTCTGTTGGAATCTCAATGTAGCTTTGTTAAATCTCGCGTAGCTAACGATTGCATGTCGCACGTGAGGTTGCTTTGCTCCTGCGCTTTGTTTAACTAGAGCATACCTTACCAACTAGTAAGGCTATCTTCAGTCGTAAATCGAATTTACATACTTAGTCTCTTACACATTATTGCCCATTATTCATGTGCATCTAATTAAAGCCGGATCTCAGTGATATAATGCGAGTACGATCTGTGTCTCCACATTAGCCTACGCACATAGACTCACCGGAGTTTCACGTAACCCGATGAAGGTTGCACTTGGGTATATACTGATGCGTGTCCAGGTGCCAACCTTTCGTCAGCGCGCACGGGTAATGCGCAACAGCCTTACAGCCTCGTTTCACGCAGCCGATGTTCGCACCCGTCAACCCGCAGGAATCGCACACCGACTTGGCGGCGTCCCATACCGCCTCTTGCAGTCCCGTCACTCTGCCACCTGCAGCAAACCCGCAATTATTAATTCTTACATATCGCTCGTGAATCAATACTACAATATGATTTTTTTCGATCATCGTCACTTACATCGTATTCTTATCACTTTGACTTTACCTGCCATGTAAACCCCGGCTGCCCACACCGCGCATTGTTCGTGAAGCCACACTTCCCATCGCTGCTCCTCCCCGCCGGGGTGTAAGGTCATACCCGTAAAAATGGCGTTTGTGTTACTCTCGACGGAGTTTCGCTTCTTCTTGCTCATCTTCGCGGAGAACTGATCGGCCAGACCGGCGTACCTCAAGCTCCTCTTGTTCTTCCCGCCTTTCTTCTGTTCCGTCGTGATCTCTTGCTCATCGGCGGACAGGATACCGTCCTCCAAGCGTTCTTTGCCGATCAAGTACGGCCCGAATAAGTCGCTTAACACGCCGGCTGGAACCTGTTGCATGCATTTACGATATTATTCGCACTGCATGTTTTTACCTGTTCCGTTTGGCTTTAAACCGTTTGTCGTTCTCAGGCACTTATTTTATCGTTCTGTCATATAAAATCCCGCGTGTAAATATGACGTAAGAATCGGATAAGACAGATCAGGTAAGGTATCTTAAAAATACAATACAATAGAGATAAGGATATAGAAAGATATAAGTTATCATGGAGATACGCGGATGTATACGAGTGTTTACTCCACACAAATTCGGCGTATATACGAAGTTCACACTGTACTCGATAAAAGTTAACTCGATGAGAATGTATACCGTGTATGTTCCAGTCGCGATGTGTGGCCCAGCCAGATTCGGATGTGGTCTGGATGGATCGCCGGGTATAACAGAATGGGGACCTTGCTTGCAGAATACGCAGACCCAGGTCGAGTCCGTGGTGTGCGCGTCGTATCGCGATGACAAAGTTGAACTGAAGAGACCCGCTCTACTGACTTTACCTACCAACAGCAAGAGTGAGCGACAAAGCGCGGCTCAGTGTATCTGGATGATGCAACTAATCGGACAGCGTAGAACGGAAGACAATTTCCCATCGCGCATACGTACCCCTGTAATCTAAATCGTTTTGATGACTGAGCCTCTTACTTCGGCCTGTGTTCCCGTTGCCGACACTTTTCCGTTTTTCCTTGCTCTTCTCCTCCTCCTCCTCCCGCGGCGCATTCACTACTTGGATACTCAACGGACTGTCCCGCGGCCCCTCTACGTGAACCACCGGCCCCCGCGACCTGATTGAACTAGCGTTCGAGCCGGAATCATACGCCATCTCCCTCAAGCCGTCGACCTTGGTGTTTTTCTTCGCCTTCTTCGACGCCTGATCCTGCTTCTTCGCGCCCTTGGACGTTCGTCTTTTCTTTGTCTCCTTCGACGGCGAGTCGCCTGTCGCACCAAAGATATTCTCCGACGACCTGCAGATTTTCCTTTTGCTACCCTGCATCTTGCCCTTTTTACTCTTCTTCCCCGACGACAGCTTTGTGTCTACCGTGGAAGAAACGTCGATCGGATTAGTCTGCGAATTCTGCGAGTCCGTCATCGTCGGCAGAATACTATTCTCAAGACTATTCTCGAGCTTCGCAGCGGCGCTATCGTCCTGGATCACTGCGATCGCGAGTTCGGCTTTTGATTCTTCCTTTTTGACATCTGTGTCCGCCTCGACGATGCCGGCGAACATCCTCGCCAATTCCGACTCGACCTGATTGAAAGGATTTGCCGACGTCGCTGTCGTCGTCGTCGTCGTTGTGGTCATTGTCGTCGTCGCCACAACCGCCGTCGCTGCTGGCGTATTGCTCGCGTTCTTCGGACTGGTCGCCTTCACAAATTCGCACGACGTATCGTCACTGGATTTTCTCCGTACCCTCTGATTCGTCGGTGTCGAATTGTTGGCCGTGGTACCTTCGCTACTTCTCCGCCTTCGGATCGGCTGATTCTCCTCCGATCCGTCTTCCGCGTTTTCCTCCGCCACGACTGCTTTGTCTGATATTCTCTCCGTCCCACTGACAGTTTGTTCCTCTGGCTTAACGTCGATCGCCGGCGTGGAACTAGTCGTCTCCTCCGATATCGGGTTCATTGTTCTCGGCTCCGTGGGTTCCGTCGGCTCAAGTTCCATGTCCTCCACCTCGGTTTTCGAATCTTTGCTCAACCTCACGGGTTTTTCCAGCTTTCTTTTTCTGCGCTGCTTCGTGTTATCGTTCGAATCATCGTTGCTGAAGGCCGGCGACACGACCTCATCCTCCCGATTAGGCGATCTAGACTTCTGCCTCTCCGGCGACATACTCTTGACGCTGGACGTATCCTTCTCCTCTACTGGCATCACGATCACAGAACCGATATTTTCGGTGCCAAGTTTTTTGTTGCCGCCTTCTAATTTCTCTAGAAGGGAATCGACACCCTTCTTACCTCGCTTCGGCAAGTTCTTGGGCGATCTCACGCTCGTTTCCTCGTGTTTCCGGTCCCTCTCCGACGAAGATTCTCTCTTAGGACTATCCGTGACGTCCTTCTCCATCTTGGACGTGAGATTGACTATAACAGGTAAGACGTTCCTTGGCACTTGCGCGATAACACTCAACGTGTCCTTAACTTTCGCGGTAGGAGCTTCGGACTCCTTCTTGTCTGCGACGACCCTCTCTATTGTCACACTAGGCGGCAAATTTATCACTTTCTGCGTAAAATTATCTACATTCATTTCCTTAATCTTATCGTGAAGATTCGCGACTCCCTTTAGATTACTCTCGAAGTTTTTCACCGTTATCTTAGGAGTGGTGACCTCCTTTGTCGATAGCGAGACCGGCTCGCTGACAGAGTTTGGTGTTGGTACAGACGAACTGATACCACTGTCTGATGAGGTCTCTCCGTTCAGCGGTATTGGCGGCGAGATTATGTTCCCGTTTCGACTGCCTTTGTCCACGTTCCTCGCGGTCAAGCTTATCGGGATATCCTGAGGTAATCGGGAATAGTTCTCCGGAATAATCTCTGACGTAGACGAGAGGTCTAACGTGCTTTGCGAGCCCGGCGAATTCCTGTACTGACTCTGATTTTGCCGATTATCCACCAGCATTTGGAGACTGAACAGGGGATTGCCTGGAGCGTTTGCCGACGTGACACTCTTCGAGGGAACCGTGGGCGTGTGCCACGTTGGTGGTGCTTGCGTGTGAGCCAGCTGCGGAGTGAGTTGAGTTGGTAGATGGGACGTCCGCGCCATCGATGGATGCGTATAGAACCCGGCTGGGCTCAATGCAGCGCCAGACAACGCCGTCGGGTGGATATTGAGAGCTGAAAGCGATCATCATTAATCTATCGTATCATTTATGGTAATTAATATAAAATCGTATCAAACGATTAATATAAAATACCATTAAAAAACAAACTGGAGCAACGAGTATGAAGCTTAAATAATGTAAAATTACCTTGACCCTGCGTCATAGTGAGATGATTCCAGACAGTCTGCGGTGGAGGTGTGCCAACCGGTGGTCGGCTATGACCCGGATACTGTCCTGACATCTCGAAACACGCCCAATTGCTTAACGTTGGGTTGCAGGCGGACACCAGATCGGTGCTTTCTGACTTGTGTGCCTCTTCTTCGGTGGAACTTTCTTTCTTGATGTTGTTACATTTGACATTCGACTGTAGATGCGGCCAGGCTGACCTTCCCTTCGGCTTCCCGTCGTTCAAATGTGGAAGTAACACATGCGTCACGTATTTATGCAGAATTTCTGTGCTGTTCAACTCGCTGTTATCGGTGTGCAATTTGCTGACAGTCTCCAGCAGTTCTTTACCCCTGTCCGAATTACATGACAACTCATCCAAATCGGAAAGCTTCAACAAACCGTAATCTATGTTCTTGTACTTTGCGTCGTAACTGCTTTGCACATCGGGGGAATGATCTATTTGTGTTAGAATGGCACGATCCACCGAGCGTGTCCCTTCATCGACGATTGACGAATGCCGATCTTTCGTCTCGTTGTAAGTATGACGTGCGCTCTCCTTCACGCTTATTACTAAATTAAGTGGCTTATTATGTGCTGCAGAAGTGGCGTAATCATCGGCATCAGGTTTTTTACTGTGCTCGATGCTGTCTGACGAGATTCTCTGTTCGGCAATATCTCGCACGTCGATTCGATGCTTCGATACGCAGCTGGAGTGGCTAATATCTACGTCTTGACAGATTCCTCTCTGCGACTCGGATAAAATTTTGCTTTTATCTTTTTTAAACGAATGTGCGAGTGTACGTGGGTTAAATATCGTTTTATCGATATCTAACAAGCCAAGCTCCGACTCCTTGTAGAAACTCTTCCGCTTGTTATCCAGTCTATCTTTCTGTTCCCCCTGCAGCTTTTCTGTCTGTCCGGATAGTGATTCATTAACTGTACTAGGTAGTACATTAGGATCCACTATCCTATCATCGTGTCGTACTGTTTGCAAATAATTGGGGTAAATTAAGTATGGACTGATAGATTCCTCGATAGCTTTTGTTGCGCGAAGTGAATTGTATATGTCCCACGCAGAGTTTCTTCGTATTAGCAATGCTCGCAGATCAAGCCAGTGTAAGAGATTGTTTGACGTTGACAGTGCCCATTGTGGCGCACCAGCCAAAGTGTACAGCCCTGAAAATAAAAATGAATAAAGAACATGTACACATACATGTACAAAAACACATTTATGACATAATAATTATATTTTTACCATTGCTGGGAGAAATAGGAGAGCCGTGATCATTCAAACCATACTGAGGATCTGGATTATTTTTATCTTTGTCATTTGTATCTTTAGAGAAGAAACAATATTTTCCTATATCTGGAAACTTATCAAACTTCTCTTCTTGTGATACACACTCAGGCGTACGCAGAGATTCTGCAATCATAGGAAATATATTATTTTTACTTTTACATTTGTAGAAATATAAATATATGAACTTTTTTAAGCTAAACGTAATTTTCAACTTAAATTCTTATAACGTTCACATAGAATTATAGATAATTTATCAGATTCAAACAAGTCGCTTGTTGCTAATGTAAGTTGCATTATAACGTAATACAATGTTTATGTTACTTTAGAGCTTAGCAAATAAAGCAAGAAATAAGAAATGTGTATGTTTTGTAATCTATGCGTAAATTTACATTTTCTATTTATAAGAAAGCAGAAATGGTTTTGCGTATCTATTGTACAACGATGCTAGTACAATTTTATGCGGAATTTAATGAGAAAAGCAATCACATCTGTTTACAGGATATTGTCATAAACGGTGAAGTAAACTATAAGACAATGAAATATAAAACTTGCAACCAATTTACACTTCAACAGAAGATATTGGCTCATATGAATAAAACACAGCAAACGTTTGTATTCTTATCTGCGAAAGCAAATATTTCAATGCACAAACACGTATGTACGTATTAGACGCTAACGAAATATGAGAGCAAAAGGGCATTTAGTAAGAAACATGTATAACGCTTTTTCTTCGTTCTTTTATTCTGAAATTTATATTTCACGCCTCTACCTTCCGCCGAGAACATTCGCTTCACGTTTATTCATACGACCCGTTGACACTGACTATCAAACAGCTATCGTCCACAATGTGCTTTCGCGACTAGTCGGCACACTCTCGAGTCTGACCACCACTAAAAGAGCAACATACTCCGTGATGCGTCCATTCGCGACTCGTCACCGCGCACTTCGCAGCAACCGTTCACGCGGGAAACTTCTTCTCCGGATGTCGCAGAAGCGCGTAAACAACCTGTCGCAGATTCATCGGTATCTGTTAGACGGACAACACGATAATCATCGTCGGGGTATCAATGTTGGCGCACTTATGGTTAAACACAGAAAGAGAAAGAATGAGAGGGAGGGAGAGGGAGAAATGGGAAGAACGAACACATAAAATTCCGTTAGCATTTGAAGACCGTGAAGTACGAGAAGAAAATTTCGCAACAGACGGGCGATCGTTCCGAAACGAAACGTTACCCTAACGGTTCGAACGATCGGTCAGTTATCAATCCAATTCAACACCGTCGTTTTTGTCGTTCGCGAGGCGTCGACATTGCACACTCGATTTAATATTGCGGCTCACTCGCTGCTTCGATCGAAAATCGGCGTCTCGAGGTCGAGTTTACGAACTCGTGGAGTGCGAGTGCGTTTTGTGAATTCCGGTAGTACGCACCGCACGCACACGCCGTTTGGGGAGTGCGAGCAAGAGATAGAGCGAGAGGGAGAAAGAGGAAGAGAGAGGAAGAGAGAGAACGGAGCGAGAAAGAGAGGGGGGCGGAGGGGGGAGAGAGAGCAGGTACAGCGCGCACGACACGTACGATACGCGCGCGAGAGGCAAGCGACGACGGCGAGTACGTGCGTTTATCCCGCGCGTACTGTACATCGTCGTACATTCATGTGCGTACACACTGTACACTGCGTGGCTACACGCATCAATAACGGCGTCGTCGTCGTCGCGCGAACGCCTATGCACGCGCGAGCGTGGAGGTTCGAAGGGGCAAGAAAGAGAAGGGAGGTTTTACGGACAATGATGAAAGAGGGAGAGAGGAGAGGAAAGAGAAAGGGAGAGGGAGGGAGACAGAGAGAGAGAGAGGTTTAATCCCGCAACGCAGGGAGGAGGCGACCGTGCGGCCGTGCCCGTGCCGATGGACGTTCCGGACGAGCCGCGTGTCAGCCGTGTGCCGGCCCGACGCGCGCGCGACGACCGCGGCGCCGCGATTTCACAAGCACCGCACACACGTAGTAGCAGCACGAGCACGCCGTGAGCGAGCGCGTATCACGGCGTCCGGTCGGAACGACCGATCGACGTGCCCGGTCGGCCGACTTTTCACGCTACGCGCCAGCAGCAGCGTAGACGGGCGGCAGTCCGCGCGAGGACGTTACGTACGCGCGCGCGGCGTCGCGTTGCCACCGGCGGCGGCACGCACGCACGCTCCAACGTCGCACCGACACACGGCACGTCGGGCGCGCGTCCGCACGGACGCACAGCGACGCGACGCACGGGAAACCGACACCCCGTCGGGCAGCGGGAGCCCGCGTACGTAACACCGCGGCGGCTTTCGCCCGCTTCCTCTTGGCGCGAGTCAACGGGCACAACAGCGATTTTCACTCGGGATTTCCCGGCTGGCGGCTGGGACTCGCCGTCTCTCCGTGCTCCGACGATCACAAAATGATGATAATGACGATGATAATGACGATAGTAACAATAACGACGGCGACGGCGAGCGACAACGGCGGCGACGACGACGACCGTGACGCGCGTGCGACCGTCGTCGCCCTCGCTCGCCCGTTCGGTTCCCGAGCGAGGGTACGAGGCACCGTAGCCGCGGCACACGTACGCGGGCCGCGATCACGAGAGCAGACTTCGCGCGCACCTACCGCAAGGAGGCCCTTCCGCCGTGGGCACGGGCGAATTTGCGAATTTCGGCCCAAAAATCGTCGGGGCATCAACCAAAGCAGTGTTTCAACAATGGTGGCCGTCTACACAGCGAGCCAGCCGTATGCCGGCCCGACATCTAGCGGCGGCGGCGCGAGTCACGTTTCCGTTTTCGGGAGAGCCAACGCGATGCAACGGGAGCGGTCCGCGGTCGGGAGATCGATCCCAGTCGATCGCCCGCGAGATCGACGGTGGCTCGTCCCGCTCTCTTGAAAATACTGGTACGGAGAGCGATTCTCGTTGCGCGAAGCGCTCCTTTACTCGTTATGCGAGTTGAAACTCGTGCGCGCACGCGACGTCACGCGTCGTAACCGTCGACTCTCGTCACGAGTCTCGCAACTCGTTTTCCAGATTGGCACCGCACCGCGATCGAGGTTGCATTTCCTCGCCGGAACTTAAAAAACTGTCATTTGATGAACCTTGTGAAATTATCTGCTCGTGCAACCACATTTGTTTCTCGCAACGCGCCGTACTTGCAATTTCGAAAAGGATACGCCGCTCGGCGAATTTTCATGTCCTCGCTTGCCAATCAAATAATTCTTTCTCGAGAAACGGAATATCCATTTAAATGAAAATTAAATTAAAGCGAGAGTTCTACCTCGCGATATCAATTTTATTGCAAAAACTCGGCCTTTTCGCGATGATCAGCAAACCGCGAAATATCGAAGAGCGTACCACTGTCCGAGATTTCGTCGATACTTAATCGAGCACGAAACGAAGGTCACTCCCTCACCACTCTCGATGCTGTTTCGAAATTATTATTCGGACCACCGCAGCGGGTTTGCGCGAAGGGCGCAGGACATGAATGTGGGTGCACGTGCGTAACGACAGCTGTTGTCCCTCGTTCTCGAGCGCTCTCCGGACGCGGAGCGATACCGTTGCCGAGTCTCGCACCGGCCGTTTCCTGCGGGACGACGACACTCGCCGCATCGCGAGCGTGGCAATCCTACCTCACGACGCAATTCGGTGCGGTTCCACGGTCCGCTCATCCGCCGCTTTGGCAACGTTCGTCCGCCGGTCCGTCAGCTGTTTAGCTAGAATTTCGCGGGAACGCCTACGCGCGGACGCGACGCACGTTTGACAATTAAAATCGCGAGATCTACCTTTATGCCTGTGGTCGCGAGTCGAGTCTTCGTTCGCATTCTCGTCGAGGATGCTCCTAGTCGCCATCGTCGTAGTGCGATCGTGGTCGTGGCCGATGTAAACAAAATATTACCGTAACGCAGCCCGCCAACCGACCAAGTTCTACACCGTGTGCGTATAATGCGCACGATAGAGTCATGAGATAGGAAAAGTAATAGATGGCACCTTCGCCATATTTGGTCCACGCGCGTCACCACTGCCGTCGAAGACGGCAGGATATATAGTGAGAATCAGAAAAATTAGCAAATTTACTAAAACCTTTACGATCTCGATAATCGATATCCGCTGTCGAGCCTCTCCTCTGTTTAATTTTATGTTTTCCATTACGTTACATGATAAACGATCAACTCAATTCAACCCTCGGTGGCCACGGATTCGACTACCGGCATAATCGTAATTAATCGGTAGAGTAAATATGGCGGTCGAATCGTATGTTTCGCGGTGCGCACACTCTAGCGCGGTGCAACGGAGCACGATTAACATGGCGGCTGCCCACTGTCGTCTGCTCGATTTGACAGCTGCACGTTCGTTGATCGCGAGTTCGATCTGTCTAGGCGCGCGAACGTCGGCCGCGTTCACATTTTGCAAATCTACCGTCATTACCGTCGCCGTCGCGGCATTTTGTTCCTGAAACGCGAGCATTTTTTGGGACGCGAGAGCAGCGAGCCGCCGAGTCCGCCGATCGTTAATTCGGCGAATGGCTGCCGTCGTCTGCTCGACGGGCACGACGACTGCGCAAGTCGCCGCCGAGCGAATGGCGCAACGCGCGTACGCGATCGCGGTGTCTCGTGCGGCTCGTCGTTCACGGCGGGAGGTTGATGGAAAAAAAGAGGAATGAAGTAGTCGCCACTCGTCGCGTGGCAACTCTCGAGCGTGCGATAATGCCACGGCAATGGAGGTCGAAGTCACCCCATGATCTTCGCTGCTCGCTCGATCGAATCCCGCTGGTTCGTTACGGGTTTCGGGCCGTGAATGACGCGGTTCCTATCGACGCGACGTTAGTCGCACATCCCGCCAAGTCGAATCATGTGAAGTAAGCCGCGAAGTGAATCGCGGGGAACGCGCGACGCCGTTTGGCCCGAAGAGACCGTGAAGCTACATGGCGACGTGCGAAGCGCAACGATCACTCGTTCGTTCGATCGATCGGTCGAAAAATGTTGAATGAGAAGCGACGTATTTGCTCGACGCGACTCGCCGAACGGATTTGTCGGCGCGCGTGCGTCTAAAAAACGGCGACGCGGTTGCACCGGCAGCACGCGTGCAGATCGAATGGGACTTCGGCGAGCTCGAGGCTCGTGGTCGCGAGCTGCACCTGATTCTAGTCCAAACTCCAAAAGTATTATTTATTGCAGGTTCTAAGTGCAATTACACACCATGAGAGTAGCCCGCAAGATTGGATGCTCAGAGTAATATGTATAGCGCCGTGACAGCTGACTGATTGGCAGTGGAACCGATACCAAAGCTGATGCCAATTGGGATCATGAGTATTCATAAGATAAGATATACGCATAGTGCATTACATTACGATTGATGCTACGAGAGTTCAAGTATTACGGTCGTTGACACATAGCAAAGGCGAGTGACACATAACGAACGCCGTATCAAAAATAGAGAGATATATATATAAGACGTCTCGAGTGTTAAATGTACTTGTAACTGCACAGATATACACTAACAAGAAAGATTATGTATTATTATATTTTTTTAATTCATTGAGAGCCACTCGTAAGCCATGACAGACTGACAAATGCATCTTTGTAACGTTCCTATAAGGTAAGGGGTGTAATACAGATTATTGATCTCGCCCTAAATGCACCAGCTGCAAGTATTATGGAGCAGAGCAAGGGGAATGACGTTTCTAGCGTTTCGAATAACGCCAAGGTAGACGTTTCCCCGAAATCGAAGCAGAAGAAGAAGTCGCTCTGTCGCATGCTCATGAACAAGAAGACCAAGGTCGGCTGCCTGGAACCGTCGTACAAGGACGGCGACTCGAATAAGAATTTCAAGATAGAAAACTCGCAGCACGGATCGCAGACCAGCACCAAGCTGTCCCTATGTTGCGCCATGACCGAGCGCAGCAGAACACCACCCCAGAGCTTGACTGTCAGCAGACTCTCCCCGACGACGTTGAGCCGTACCTCGGTGAAGTCCGAGGTGGCTTCCGTCAATGGGGACTGCCAGGCGGATGTACTGGTCGAGAAGGAAGAAACGTATGCCGCAAGCAGCGATCAGGCAGCTGAGGCAACTCAGGCGGTATCAGAGACCGTGATCAGAAGGAATAACGTAGCGGTGGGGAAGGAGCAGCGTCATAGTACTTACATAGAAGGTAAGTTGGGAAACACGCATTCATTACAATCGAGGTTTATTAATGAGCTTAATAGATACTGAGAATTTTTGTTATCTGTGAATGAACGTTCTCAAATGACTAACGGTATTAAGCAACAGGTTGATAAGCTCCACAATAGTAATTTCTTATGTTTTCCTTATAAAATTTTATGTGGAGAAAAAAGATCATTCAGATGCTAAAAAGCATCATGAAAATGATTTCATGTCTAAATCCGGCTACTACGTTTTAATATTTCCTTTTCCATGCATTGTGTAATGTGGTTTGGAATGATGATCAGATGACCTTGCATATCCCCTCCACTTAACATTCTAAAGCCATAGGTATATAGCAGAGCACAACACTTGTCCAGTGTATCGATGTAAAGCAATTGTGGACGTGGAGATAATAATAGTAGTCAGTTACCATCTTATCTTTGAAGCACGTGCACGTATTTCTTGTGGTTGATTGAAAGTGCGTGTGTAAATTCGTTGAAAAAATGTCAAATCCGAATAAAAAGAAAAGGAAAACTTCGTTTCTTAACAAGTTGCGACATGTGTTTAAGGGGAAAGATGACGAATTTGGGGAACAGGCAGGGTTTTACAGACAGGAAGAAACGTTTAATAACAGACCAACCGACAATTTGGAAAATATATCACGTGATTCTGATAAAAATGTATCACAAGCTACCGAGAAAAGTGAGATTTGCGTAACAACGACAACGAAAGGCGATTTATCTAGAGAAGGAAAATACAATGATAGAGATTTGTCGGACACTGTGCAAGGAAATTGTAAGAACGTAACTACTGTAAAAAGTGAAAATTTCAAGTCTAATATTGTGAGAGATGATGAAAGCGTAAAGCAGCAAAAGAACAATGTTACAGAAAGTGAGCGGGAAAATCCGAAATTAGGATCAGACAGATACATGTGTACAAAAATTGCCTTTCTTGAACAGAAAAATGATACAACTTCGTGTTTATCTTCACGAGATAACGATAAATTACAGTTTGATAGCGGAACAGAGCGTTCTAATTCCAAAACTCCGATATTATTGCCACCTTCTAATAATGTTAGCATTAGGAGTGATACACGCAAATTTGTAGTAAAAGAAACAAAAGCAATTTCTCAAGAGAGTAGTGAAGATAGTGACTTCTCTGCAGACTCGACGGAAGATTCGTTCGAGGATGATTCGTCAGAAGATGAAACTGATCGTCCGTTTAAGTCTGACAAAATTCTGCAATACTTTAAGGACGAGTACTTTACCAAGGGGAAGTATATCACTTACTTCTTCCTCGAAATGGAACGGCAGTTCTACAATCCTACAGACGTTTACAGTATGATTCAATATCATGATACTGACCAAAAACCAGAGAAAGAAGGTATAAAATGATATATGAAACTTATATATGCTGCTTAAAATTTGATTCTTATGTTTTCTGCTAGTATTTTACGTTTTGTTCTTATCATCAGAACAATTTTTCTCTTCATTGTGTCAGCATTATAAGATTGACGATAAACACTTGTGTGTATATTAGCTTTATCAAGAGAAGAAATGTGTGTGTGTGTGTATATATATATATATATATAATTATTTTATGCTAGAGTAGATTAGAGAAACATACATATTGAGCAATAGGTAATATGTTTAATGCTGTGATGTTGTTTGTGCGCAGCTATAATTGTGTTTATATTAAATATATCTATTTTCTAATCGAGAAATACGTAAGATGCTAAGATATGTATATATATTTGAGGTCGAATTTTTGTACATCTACCTTTTGGAACTAGAACATTATCATTATCTGCTAACTAATCATTATCAACATTATCTACTACAACACAAGTATTATCTTGGAGCAAGCAAAACAAGTTATTGATTCAAACTCCAATAGCATTGGCTGTTCTAGTTCCAAATTGCTCTATTAATCAAATAATTCAATAATTTTTATGACGTGCGCATTTAATCATATACGCAGGAAGAATACTTGTAATTATGCTAAATAAATGAATGTTAGTAAATTAATATAATTATATTATATAATAATGTTACGAATCTGCACGTACCGAGAGTGTAATTGAGAGGGCAATTGAAGCAATTTAGTTTCATTACAGCGGAATGCCATAATATCGTTGAATCTGATTTCTGGGCACGAAGTGCATTTGTTCAATTTAGTATGTTTTTTGCTTTCAAGATAATGTGGATAATGTCTTTTTTTGGTGCTACTGTGAAACGCACGATTTCTATCGATAGAATCTCGTGCGTACGTAATGTGCACATTCCTCAATTGTTTCAGGTGAAAATTCCTCTTCCGGATCGTTATCGCCGAGTATATCTGGACAATTGCGACGTAGGCTGCTACACAGGAGATCTGCGGATAACTTGATGAACTCACCCACGAATTCCATGAGGCATTCTAGTCCGGAATCTATTAAAAGTGCACCGATCCAGAATAAGCCACGCTCGACGTCACACGATGCTCTATCTAAAAAGAAGGATCGCTACTTCTCCCAGATGACAGGGGCTTCTATGGATAGTTTAGCTAAACAATCATTACTTGCTGCACAAGTACTTAATCTGATTCCCACTCAGAAGGCACGAGAGAGGTACATATTCTATTTAAAAAAATGTTGGGTGGATCTATTATTTTTTGTTATTATTATCTTTATTCGTTGATGATTAAATTCTGTAGGAATTTCCTTCACGGACGAATTGCCGCCAATTCCTTACTCGGGCCGGTGGAACTCGAGAAAGTGTTGCCGAATCGAGAATTTAAAATCTTCATCGGTACATGGAACATGAACGGTCAGACACCGCCGAAGGAACTAAACGATTTCATGTTGCCGTCCGACATAGAGACCGTACCTGACTTATTGGCCATAGGAACGCAAGAGTCGTGCTCCGAACGTAACGAATGGGAAGCGGCTCTGCAAGAGACCCTCGGTCCTTCGCACGTGCTACTCACTAGCAGTAGCCTCGGCACGCTTCATCTCGCGTTATTCCTCAGGCGAGATCTGATTTGGTTTTGCTCCATACCGGAAGAGGACAGTTTTTCCACGCGAACTGGAACGGCGTTCAGAACCAAGGGCGCGGTAGCGATAGCACTCATGATATTTGGCACCAGCTTTCTTTTCGTCACCGCTCACTTAACCGCCCATCAGGACAAAGTAAAAGAACGGGTGAACGATATAAAGAGAATTGTCAGAAACCTCGATCTGCCCAAAGAACTACCTATCAGACACAAAAGCAAAGGTATCGAAGACATTTTAATAATTCTTTTGCCATCGCATGTAACAAACATACCAACGGAATACGGCATAAAAAATATATCATGTTTCAGACGTGACGCAGAATTTCGACTGCGTGTTCTGGTGCGGGGATCTTAACTTCCGCTTGGCGCAGCCGAGGGAAGAAATAATCGAGTGGATCACGAACACGTGCTTTCCGCAGGAGTCGCCGATTAACTTGCACAAGGATCAATTAAGGGCTAGCCTGAACGACGGCGTGCTGCGCGGTTTCGAGGAAGCTCCGATTACTTTTCCGCCCACCTACAAGTACGATCCCGGAACGCAGAATTTCGACTCGAGCAACAAGCAGCGCACACCCGCGTACACGGACAGGATCCTCTTTAAAGGGAAGGGTCACACCAGAGGCTACATCAGACGCGTCAGTCACGAGACTGCTAGTTCGCACAAGGACGGGGTTATAGAATGCCTGGTGTACGACTCCGTTCCTAGTATTTGTACCTCGGATCACAAGCCAGTCTGGGGAGTTTTCAAAACTACATTGCGACCGGGTATAGATACGTACGTGTCTACTGGTATATTTATTGAGCGTCCGTTAAGTAAACCTATACATGCACCGGTAATTTGTATATGCGCTGCTGTTTATTTTTAGTATTCCGCTTGGCGCCGGTCTCTTCAATCGCGAGGTATACCTGGAGGGCATTAGGAGGCGCGCGGCCGCGATGGACGACTCTCTTGGGACTTCGAAAGTTTGTTCGATCCAATGAGGAGGCCCGAGACCGTCGCAAGCGCATCAGCACGAGTGGTAATGTATTTGTAGATAAGCTACTTGCCCGTTTCTTCGTACCTCAAGTGGTATGAGAAAACGATCGCCTGTATCGTACTGTATCTATACTCTCATGATAGATACTACATTTCTTTTATACAATTTACGTATCTACTAAGTCTGTCCATTTTTTATAGCGGTGATGGGAAACATTTTTCTAGTAAAATATTTGTATAACTGATTACTCTATTATACTAGTGAACACCGTAAAAGTCTAGTCAAACAGTGAAACAAATAAATTGCTCGTTTTGTGATTTATAAATGAGGATATAACGATTTTATAAATACTAGTGTGTCATTGGTATACTTTAGACTCGTGCCACATGTATTATGAAAGAAATAAAGTATTGCTTGATTCGGTGGCATTCTCGGTATGCCAAAAACTGACAAAACCGTAAAAATGTTCTTTCTAACGCTGTAAAATTTATTAGATAGATAAATTTTTGCGGTTTGTATTGCTTTATATGCAGAGTTTAGTAAACTAATTAATATCTTAGAAATTTGAAAAAAATTACAAGACTTTATGCGTAATGTTTCGTAAGATGAGTTTACGAACGCATCAAGACATACCTTAGCAACAATTGCCGCTATAAATGGAGCGATAAATCAATATTTATCAAGTACAGTATCCTTTAAAGTATTGAATCTACGCTTTGTTAACTTCAAATTAGTGATACAATTTTACGTTCAACTTAGATGTAATGTAGATCATAGGCCAAATTACTAGGCCACTCATACAATATCAAGAATTATATTAGAATTAGTCGCTAAGATTTACATGATATTTTTGTTTACTAGTTATTTATATTATTTATTGGGACCATCCATTTGTGTCAAATCTCAGAGCAAAATTCAAAACTATAGAATATTTTCTCTCAAGTATTGTGCATACAATAATTATGTTAGCAAGCAGTTGTTAAATAGTATTGTCAGTTTGAATAGCGGCATGTTATCCGTTTCAAAGAAAAATAGTCTACAGTACATAATTTTGGAAAAGCGATAATGCTCCTTAATAATAAAATTCTATCACTTTTATTATTTTCTAACAGACATTGATAATAATAGCAAATTATGGCTAATTATAAAAAACCCCAAATATACAATATTACTACACAATAAATATGCACAAATGAGATATTTGTACCGGTATTAGATCCAATATTTAAGAATTGTAATAGAATAATTGAAGAATAGATGTGTAGTAAAACAAACACATGTACAACATGTGATACATTGTGTAGTCAGCGTATAATTTTTAATTAATTCATTTCTGTTTTAATTTGCATTATTTATATTTTGCGTTGTATTAGTCTATTAAAATGATTAAATTCTTTAAGTACAAATTTATATTTTTAATTTCATTACAATGTTATAATGTTATGATTTTATTATTCATATTTATAGTTAATTTATATATTTTATTGTTACTTTTTATGATCGTTTTATATTCCAAAAGTTTTATTTTCAAAAGTTTTATATCTAATATATAAAATAAAAATACAATGTATTACATATTTAATGCCGATGACTGTTAATATCCTTAACGTAAAAATTAACAAAAGAACAATAGCAGAAATTATTGCTTGATGAAGAAGCAATACATAAATTATTATAATAGGAAAATAATATGATTATATATATATGTTTTGATGAATGATATGCGTTATACATCTAAAAATTAGACTCCGCTACAGCTTGGAGTGATGTTTAATACGCTTAAAAAGTTCCACTAAGTATATTACAGAATATAAATGTTTCATAGACAAGAAAGTGGTTATATACTTACTGTACGACATAATATAGTTAAGAAAACACAAATATGATGTATAACGTACATAATATGTTAAGAAAAGACAAATAGAACGTACATGTTACAAGCGATACTGAGTTGCAAGTATTTTAAGAAGGATGCGATTCAAAGGCACTTTACAACTAGCTATTAAAATGCATAGTATTTATGTATGTATTCTTATTACGTCATTATATGCGAGTAAAATATTGAAAGGTGCAAAGGTAATCTCGGGGCGTTCGCAGTTTCGAATAAATAATCAAAGAATTAGTCTCAAATTCGAGATGTGTCTCTGTATTCTGATAGAGACGTTATGTAGGTATTTTGCGTGTGTACTCTTTAGCGACTTGTGATAACTTCTCCTATGTAACTACGCAGACAGGTTACCAATCTAAAGGTGCCTAAATACATCCTTCGCATATTGATTCTGATTGTGAGCCTTCTACAATGAAGTGAAACTAAGAATCATTGAGATCTAGATCTTTGAGTCTGCCGAGCAGGTTGCCTTAACCATGCCTTATCTAAATCGTTACATACATGTATTCGAGAACTATGTGCTTGTAGTTTTATTAAGATTTGATTTGTATTTGATTCTCAGATTTTTCTGCTCTACAGTAAAAATGGATAATTTTGGTTGCAATTATTCCAATATTTCCAATTATTAATATCTGAATAATTAATTTTTTACATAAATTAAATTTAGGTTTTTACATAAATTAAATTATTTTAACAAACAATACATTTTTGCTGAACACGTTTAAAAATCTTACTTTATACCAGTTATGCCACTTGAAAGAATAAGAAAACAAAAATATTACGAAGTGTAAAATGTATGTGCAACATGCATATGCATGATTATTTATTGTCTGCAAATAAACTTCTTTTAAAATGTAATTTTTTAAATTAAATTTTCTTTTCTTTTTAAATTTTACGATGGTTTTCGATCATTAAGATATTCCGTACGTATATTATTCTCAGTATAATTATCAATAAGTGCTTATTAAATAAAATTGGTTTAATATAAGCTATAAGATTTTCTTAGACATTCAAGTTCAATTTTTATGGTGTATCAGCTGCTGTGTAATGCTGTTTGCCCTTTTTGCCATCGTCTTAAATCTCTTGTTCTACTGTGATACATTTTCGAGCGTACATAGCAATTCTATTATTGGAATAGAGGGTATATCTGATTACCTATCTCTCTCGCAGATCTCTCAGAAGCGTACATATGGCACGACACAAATCCTAAACTGACGAAGAACGCAACTTTTGTTTTGTTTGCATACATATTACTGGAATAATAATTCGATAAAGTGAATTTTTATTATAATCGCCGAAACGAACGTACAGGAATTCTATTTACATGTACTCGACTATGTTTCACGTGTGCTTATATGTTTAAATAAACACTTAAACGTTTCGTCGCCAAGATATTTATATCTTCCATCCGGATTATTTTTAGTCTGCCAGGAAAAACGCAAATTTATTCGTTTTAAATTCTCCCGCTCTGCCACTTCGCTAAGAACAAATGTTATTTGGGATGCGATCCACTTAGCGCTTCAAAACACTTTCTATCCTTCTTTTCATCTGAAAGAAGAAAAAGGATAAATTATTCTGAAGCATTTGTAGCCCCAAGTGGACCGAATCTTCTTAGTATTAAAGTCGATCAAGATATAATTATCGAAATCGATTAGAAAAAGTTATAATTAAATTTAATAATGTTACCTCTATATATATATATAATGTTCAGAATTGTTTATAAACTTTCATCTTGTCATTTATTTACAACTCTTCATGTGAGGCAACGTCTTTCCCATACAAGATAAGTACTAAATATATGCATTAAATATACATTAAAAATACATCAAATAAAATTGGTGTCTTTTGTCACCAAGCAAGTTAACCGTAGCAAGAAAAATTCTTTTCAATAATGAAGCAATAGAAATCCTAAATATTATCTACGCGAGATAACCTCCGACGCTTATCGGTCATCTTTCAGATAATCCGTCGCGTTGCATCGAACCATCTATGCAGTCGCACTGTCCGCGGCGGTCGCACGATCGTGCGGGAGACGTGCTGGTAGCGAGCGCGACCGAGCCGCCGCACTCGCCGCCATTTTGTTTATTTTCGCGTGACAGAGAGATCCGCGAGTAACGATCGCGAACGTACGGGATCGGCCGGCGCGTATTCGTGCTGTTCGCGTAACTTCCAGCCAGCGCTGGAGAGAGAGAGGACGAGGAGGAAAGGCGGAACCTATCCAGCGGGACAAGCGCAAGGTGGATTCACTCGCGGCCGGAAGTTCCAAGCGAGTCGATCGAGGATCAGCGGGATCGAGATCCGAGCAGCAACCGCGGAGAAAGAGAGAGAGAGGGGTGTAGAAATCGAGGGGACGTAAGTGAAATAAACGTGAAGTGGGCAACGAGTGCGCGACGTCCGCGATCGTCGTCCTCTCGGTATAATATCGTCGGCGATCGTCGTCGCCGAGCGCCGGCGAAGCGAGCGCGCAGCGAGAACCATTTCTTCGCGGATCGGCTGTGCCGCAGGGGGGGGAGGGGGAAGGTCGGTGCGCGCGGCGCAGGAACAGAGGCGAGACGGCCGTCGCCGCCGCCGCCGCCACTAACGCCGCTGCTACTAGTACCACCGCCACCATAATCGCTAGCATTGGCAGCACCACCACCACCAGCTGCACCAACACGGACACGGGCATCGTCGCTGCCGTCCGCCGCGAAGGTAGCTGTGGCGACATCCGCGAACGAGCGTAAGGAGTACGTGTACGCGCGGTACTCGGTACTCGACTCGCGAACCTAGCGACTAGCGACGCGAGGGTGGAATATATGTTGTGGGCGTCCCCCGAGCAAGTGGGGGCACTTGATGGCCGCAGAAATTGGGCGAACTGCGAGCAAACATCTATCGTCGGAGTGCGGTAAAGCGACGTCGCTGTCGAGTCCCGGTAGCGACGCGGGCTTCGATAGTAGCCGGCTGATCGTAGGAACGGATCAGCAGCAGCAGCAGCAGCCGCGTTATCAGCAACGGCAATCGTCGCCGCCGCCGCCGCCGCCGCCACCGCCGCCGCCGCCGCCGCAGCAGCAGCAACATCCGAATCCACAACAGCAAGAGCGGACCACGGTACAGAGGAGGCCACTGTCGGTCAGAATATCGGTGGAGAGGCAGAGGAAGAAGGCGCTCGCTAAGACGACGACGACGACTCTCCCGTGTCGAAACCGTGCACCGACGTTGACGAACGCGCAGCAAACGGCGGACAACGGCCAGCAGCGAGCACCGATCAACGCGAGCGACGTAACCTCGACGGCGGAGGCCGTCACCGAGGTACCCGGCGCCATCAAGACGACCATCAACATCGGCTTCGCGATGAATCACGTAAACGATCAGGAGAACCTCAAACAGCTCAGCCTCGCGCCCGTTCAGGTTAACGAGGTCGAGGAAATGGACACGCAGGAGGGTGAGTGCGCCTTCTCGAGCTCTTCCTTTCTTTCTCTATAACGTATATCGTTCTCTCTCTCTCTCCCGTCCGCTCTCGCCTCGCCGCGAATGTAAACGCGAGCGCGCTCGATGAGAGAGAAAGAGAGGGAGGGATAGAGAAGCTCTTCCCTCCTTGTCGCGCGGCTCTCGCTACCTTTCTTCGAATTTTCTCTCTTTTTTACGCCCCGCAGCAAGCACGCGCTCACCGAACGGTCTTTATATTTAGAGAGGGACTCGGTGCGGCTTTCCGCATCCCTCGCAGTTGCCGCAAAGAGCGATCCGACGTCGCTCGCGCACGTTGTCGTCGCTAACGGCGCGTCGGCGACTAGCTACCGACCGACTTTCCGCGATGTTAATCGAGCCTCGGCAACAATACGCCGGACGTGTTTTCTTCGAGTCTTATTCCGTTTAGGTTTGTACGAAAACAAGCCCGCGGATCTCGCGATTTGACGCGCATAGAACTCGCGTAACTGTGCTCGTCAGAGAAAATAGGAAACGTGGGGAAGAAAAGGAGGCACGCACATCGTACCTGAGCGTAACCATTTTCCTATAAACGAAAGAAGATTGCGCAGTTCTTCGTAAATTGTTGTCCGCGTCAAATATGGCAGCCTTCATGCCAAACTCCCGTTGGCATGTCACGCACACGCACCGTTTGTATGATTAGTTTGTTTTTATATACTTGCATTTATCTCTCGAATTTCTGCACTCTCGTTTCGTCCGGTTTACTCCAAGAGCCCAAGGATTTGTCGCGTAAATCGGAACGTAGCGAACGCGTCTCGAATAGTGTGCATTTCGCGTTATAACAAGTTACAGATACACCTGATTATGCAGATAGGTGGTATAGAACGAGGGATGTTACGTCATAGTTCCATTATCAGAAATTTTCACGGATAAATAAATCCGCTGATAAAGAAAATCGTGCTGCATACGGCCGTCCAACAAATAGTAGTCGCGCTCTTTCACACGCGTTCCTCACGATACAGGCAGAAATTATTAGCAGTGACACACGGAAAATTCTACATTTGCGTTAGAATTATTTATATTCAGACGATTGTACCTTCGGTGCGGACCGCGAAGTGTCGGAGGCTAACCTATAGTGACATCATGATCTTCATCTGATGCAATTTGTTTTTTCCTTTTTTTTCCCCTCACCGATATTGGGCTGTAATTTATTATTTACCGTTTAGGGATTCCACATGAAGTATTCCATAAATTGTAATCTTCATGTTCTTATAAAGAGAATATTTCAGAATTGCCATGCGGCTTTAGGTAAACCAAACACCACACATCACTCTTGCACTACATTACAGCTATTATTGTGCAAAAATGTGACGTTCACGTTTTCGATGTGCACACTTTCGGGCATAGCGCGTATACGCGGCGAATTGTTCATTCGATTGACAAAATTAGCCTTTAAATCTTTGTGTAATTGCATTGTAAAATTTAAGGTTAGCTTTTATTGCGTTTATTTTATACAGATTCTCTTTTGCTCTGAGCAATTCATTCGTTGCATCTGCGTGTTTTATTGGTGAAAAAAAATGTATCTTATCGGCTTTTTGTAGAAACTCCAAATGATGGTGGGGGAGATGGGACTGACAACCGTCCTATAAATGGTGAACCAGAATTAGCATGTATAGTTCAAGATCAAGAAATGGAGGAAGGTACGATGATCTTTCCGCATATTGCATTTCTTGTCAATTATTTTGCAATCCAGAAGTAATCTTGCGTGAATATGTGTAATAGTACCATATTGTATCATATTTTGTCATTTAATTGATCACTAGGTATGAAAATGATATACATTTTTGTACTTTATTCTCTTGACACGAAAGTCATTATAAATCATTATTCTGTTATATCTATCAGCAACTTTTATTGTGTAAGTATTTTATAAATTCCTTTACATGCTGATCAACCTGTGCTTTCTTTCTAGATGAAGCCAGATCTGAAGCAACTTTTCGCTACACTGTAGAGAACATTTCCAAGATGAAAGATTCACAGTTGTCCCCCGCGTGCTATGTTCGTAATTTACCATGGAAAATCATGGTGATGCCACGATCAAGTCAGACGCA
Source organism: Ooceraea biroi (assembly GCF_003672135.1). Classification (NCBI taxonomy): domain Eukaryota; kingdom Metazoa; phylum Arthropoda; class Insecta; order Hymenoptera; family Formicidae; genus Ooceraea; species Ooceraea biroi. The sequence continues at coordinate 12,615,053 of NC_039514.1, read as the reverse complement.
AGAGAGACAGCCGCAGAGATCGCTTGGATTTTTCCTGCAGTGTAATGGGGAAAGTGAATCGACTTCGTGGAGTTGTTATGCAGTAGCAGAATTGCGTCTCCTTTCCTGCAAAGATGGACAAGAGCCATTCAGTAGAAGTAAATATGATTTTATATTTCTTTTTATTTATTCTACATGAATTTTTTAATTCTTATTTAAACGCTGAAACTAAGGCAATAATTCTTTTTGCAATAATGCAACATTCTATATTTTTACAGAAATTCAACATCTATTCTACAGCAAGGAAAACGATTGGGGTTTTAGCCATTTCATGACATGGCAAGATGTCTTGGATCCTGACAGAGGTTTCATAAAAGATGATTCAATCACGCTTGAGGTTTGTAACATTCCGCTATCAATCAATATCTTTATATCCAATAATACTGTAACTCTCTCCCCCCTCTATCTCTCTCTTTTGTTTTATCCAATCCTATCTATTCTAATTAATTAATATATAACAATTATTATAGCTATATGATTTAATCTTTTTACAATAAAATTTTGTAGCTATGTCTATCTAGCAATCTATTCATTTCTAACAAGAAGAATCCTCCATTAGAGACAAAGAAATAAAAAAAGTATTAATTGCATAGAATTTATGTTGGAAACGGCTTTTATAACATTTTATGCTTCTATTTAGGTTCATGTTGTGGCTGATGCACCTCATGGAGTCAGTTGGGACAGTAAAAAACATACAGGATACGTAGGCTTGAAGAATCAAGGGGCTACATGTTATATGAATTCCTTATTACAAACCCTGTACTTTACAAATCAGGTTGGTGAAGCACTGACTTTTTAGCATTTTAATAATGAAGCTCTATTTGACATTTCTTTTATTAACTTATACATCCGCTTTATTTTCTAGCTGCGAAAAGCGGTATATAAAATGCCAACAGAAAGTGATGATTCGAGTAAGAGCGTTGCGCTGGCTTTGCAGAGGGTCTTTCATGAATTACAGTTCTCCGATAAGCCTGTCGGCACAAAAAAATTGACTAAGAGTTTTGGTTGGGAAACTTTGGACTCTTTTATGCAACATGATGTTCAGGAGTTTCTGCGCGTGGTATATAACATTGTGCACTTTTTTAAAGCTATAAATCATTGCCTTCTTACGCTGTCTATATACATATCAATCTTGAAAATTTAGCTGCTGGACAAATTGGAGAGCAAGATGAAAGGGACCTGTGTGGAGGGTACAGTGCCAAAATTGTTTGAGGGAAAAATGGTCTCCTTTATCAAGTGTAAAAACATAGACTACAAATCCACGAGAGTTGAAACGTTTTACGACATACAATTAAATATAAAGGGCAAGAAGAACAGTGAGTGTTGGAATTAACATCGTGCCTCTTCATCATCATGATCATCTTGAAAACATACAAAAATGGACGAATTTTTTATATTTCAGTTTACGAGTCCTTTAGCGACTATGTGAGCACGGAAAGTCTCGACGGCGATAACAAGTACGACGCGGGAGAGCATGGATTACAGGAAGCAGAAAAGGGCGTCATATTTTCGTCATTTCCACCGGTTCTACATTTACATTTAATGCGCTTTCAATACGATCCTGTCACAGATTGTTCAGTCAAATTTAACGATAGGTAAGCAACTAGAAATTGTCAACACACAAATTTAAATTATAAATTTTACTTTGCTATAGAAATATGAATTTGAGTATTTTGTAATACGTTACATCAATTTGAAAGATGCATTAATTTTGTTTCAAGGTTCGAGTTTTACGAAAAAATTAGTCTGGGCAAATATTTGCAAAATAAAGAGGCAACGAGCGCGGATTATACATTACATGCAGTTTTGGTCCATAGTGGTGACAATCATGGTGGACACTATGTTGTATTTATTAATCCCGCTGGTGATGGTAAAGTAAGTACAATATTTAATATTAATTTTTACATGTAATGATTTTTATAATGCACTTATCAATGAATTGTATATCGTTTTTACAATCTATTTTCTTGTAACATTCCAATTTTTAGCGAGTAATCTATTGTTACATCTTGGCGAAAGTATATTATTGTTATTTACCATATATTCTTATGTTTTCTAGATTAATAATTTCACTTTTATGATAAAATTTTAAAAAAGATATCTAACTTAAAAGAGCACTGTATAACACAATCATATATTATTTTCTTCGCTCTCGTATACTTTTTTCAATAATAATATCGATATTATATTATCATATTACATTTGTCTGATATATTTTGCTTCGTCTTCTGTGGCAGTGGTGTAAATTCGACGACGATGTTGTTTCGCGATGTACAAAGCAGGAAGCTATCGAACACAACTACGGTGGTCAAGACGAGGATATGTCTATGGCTGTGAAACATTGTACTAACGCTTACATGCTGGTTTACATAAGGAATTCAGAGCTGGAAAACGTTTTGCAAGAGGTCAAGGAAGAGGATATACCTCAAGAGGTCAGAAACGTCCTTCAAAGAGAGCTTTCCCAGGAGTTGAGCGACCTAGAACGTGACAAAGACGCGACTGACTCAATCAAAGACTCGCACACAGAGACCGCGACTCTTCGTCCATGCACGCAAAATCCTCGAAATCCAAATCTCTATATTCATGATTTTTAACCGACAAACGTCGATAGAGAAATATACGGAAAGATTTGTAAATTGCTTGCGTTGTTTCTCGGTCAAACTCTTCCTGAGGTCTCGATATTGTATTGAGCTACCATGAGCTTGCTCATAGCGTAGAATTATCAGATTCACATCTCACATTGGTCGTATATATATATATGTATATTATATATCATATATCTATATGTATATATACATATATATATATACACACACACACGTGAAAGAAAGACTCGAGGAGATTTTCTGTCCTCGTTGCGATATTTTGGCTACCATCGATAGTTTAATTTTTTGAGATTGTATGTACAAATTAGAGGATTTTATTTAATGAGATATTCTATTATTATACGTTTTTGAGCAATTGTTATCAACTTTTTCTTGAATTTTCTTAACAGAGATTTACATCGCTATCAGCTTTGAGCTGTTGTACCAGTAAGTGTTAATCTTATATAGATCACATTCATTTCTAGATACAAAGTTACATATTTGGAGTGATGTAGTATTTGGTACAAAGATACCGGGCGCGTTTTTTATCAGAATTAATTTCTGATGTACTAAATTCGAGTGCGCTGTAATGCGGAGTAAGGATGAGTCAGTTAACGTCCGAAAGATCCAAAGGTTGATATATATAAAGTGATTTTATAAACGTGTGTACATTACAAATGGAATTATATAAAGCATGTTATATAGAGATTTGTTTTATGTATTCGACAGGGATGTCCCCCGTGACATCTTTTTTTTTTGACGGAGGATTTTTTCAGCATGGGCGTTCAGAGGGCGCATACGAGAATAATGTGATTTTTTATTTATTCGTATCTTAACTCATAATTTTATATTGATAACGCAAGGAATTAAAGAGAAAGATTCATGACTAATGTGTTGCATTTTTGTCACTTATCGGAAATGCTTATCCAGAGTAGGATAAATGTGGAAGTCATCAAGACTGGAATCGTGATGAGCCTTAGGATTGTTTATTGTAACAAACATTGTATAATATTATATGATTGAAATTTCATCATTGTATTGTAGTATATCGAAATCTTGAATGAAAAATGAACAAACATATCGCAGCAAAAGATTGGATATGTGTGAATAATTGTATAAGAGAGAAATAGGGAAAGATAAAAAAAAACAGAGTTATTAGTGAGAATATAATAAGTATCTGTTCGAGCTAATGAGAGTTTTAGCTCTTGCAATATATAAGATACGGGAAGAAAGAGAAATAATCAATAAGTAATACTTGTCAGCAACGTCAAGCTTCCTTGATATGTCTTCTTTAGCGTGTTTGCTATTTAACCGGATTGTTTAGTGAGTGAGACATAATGTGATTTATATTAATCAACCTCGCGATTTTCATCAACTAATATTTAAAGTCGATACAATAATGAGCAAAGTAAGAATTTCGTATTTTAATGCAAGAGAATGCAATCATTTAAGAAAAACTGGTTAAATTCTCTCCGTGTTAATAGTGATGATTATGATCATTGACAGATGCTATCTATTTATTTGTTGTTATATATTAATAACTAGAGAGAGCGAGAGAGAGAGAGCGAGCGTGAGGGAGAGACAGAAGAACGCTAAAGTATCATCGATAGAGTAAATACTTTATAATAGCTTTAATCGTGAGATACCTTTAAATGCTACACCACTATTTTATATATAAAAATAAAAAAAAGGGATAACGAATAAACTGTTGGATACTAGAATATTTTACAGGCGGAATCCGCGTTAATTTTATTTATTTTTACCGTTGTTCTTATTTTGTGCGATTCACGTAATAGAGATATTCAAGTTATGAGGCATCTCCACACTACTATAGTTACACATTACATTGTTATAATTATTTGGCTTGAGTGGTGGTTATATTGTTACAATAGGTATGTATTGTGCATGTACATAGCTATTTGCTAATGATTAAAATATTTTCTTGTTCCATTAAAGTCTATTTTTATGTTTAAACAATTACGATATTTCAGATATTGAAATAGTAACGCAGCATGTAACTAAAGTAAGATTATTACCATAGGATTTGTATATTTTTGTACAACATATATCTATGATAATAATTTCTTACGTTTTATTACTAATGTATATTTACTGTGTTTTGTTATTCATTAGCCAGCAAGAGATAACTGGGAACCATCACTCACCGCCAAATAATTTTTATTGTGTAATTGTTTGACTTGGTAGTCGATATAGCGGCAGATGAACAAAATTAAAATTACAAGAATGGAAAACGTACCGTCATCCTTTTGATGCTTCGAATACAATCTGTTCTCGAATCTCAAAAGCATGATACAAACGGGAGATATAACCCTTTTTCTAAAAAAAAGAAAAGAGAATAAAGGAACCAAATTAATTAAATTGAAAAGACGAGGAAAAAAATCGATTGAAACAAAATGAGTACACACGTGGATAATTTTAATTTTGTTGGTCTAGCTGGTGGAGAGGCTGCAAGAGGAGAAGAGGCTGGAACAAATAAGAAGAAAGGAGAGAACGGAAGCATACTTGTACATGACCGTCAATGTCCTTCTCGAGGATAGCTTTGACGGTCACCAAGGAAATGATCTCTACGACCCAGAGCACGCTTTATATCGTGTATTTCGCGTACGTAAGCAGGCCACTGTGCACGAGTTTCTCGAGCTACTGAGCGATAGTTTGGTAAGTAAGCTTAATAAAGACAGATTGTTCTCTCAGTACTCTTCTACCATTCATGTTGCTAAGAGGCTGTTTTTTTGTTATATATGCATACATTAGAATTAACTTTTAAAGAAAATTAATACTGACGTTATATTAACATAATGTATCTTGTGTACTACTATATGGACCATGTACAGTTTGTTAAATTAAATTTTCGCCACGGTAGGTAAAAATTAGAAGAAACATGAAATATGTTTTTTTTTCTTTGCACACCAATATAAATCTTTTTAATATGTTTAAAATTCATTATTTTACATATATATTTTTTTTTCTCTCTCTACGTAGCAAAATTGTAAAAATATTATTTTAAGAATAATTGTTATCTTCAGTATTTTGAAATCTGGAAAGTGATATAGGAAGGCATAAAAAAAATGCGGAGATTTAATATTATCTAATTTATTCTACAGAAATATCCGATAGAACAGATCCGTATTTGGCCGTTCAGTCAACGCTCGAATCAAACCTGCAGACCTACGTTAATCGAACCAGACGCCGATCTTCAGAAGCCCATCATCGACTGCGCGGAGAATCATAATCCATGGAACGTGTTCGTCGAGCTTGTTCCTCCGGATTCCGACATGACAGCGCTACCACCTTTCGACAAGGACACCGATGTCTTACTGTTTTTTAAACTCTACGATCCCAAAAATAAGAAAATTCATTATTGCGGTCATCATTACATGCCTGTCAACTCTAAAGTCCGTAAGTCGAGGTTGAAATAATATTGTAGCAGGAAGGCATACTAGATGTATTAGATTTTTTTTATACCAAACGTATAGATTACACATTTTGTATACATACAGTTAAAACATTTTAGAATTTAACAATAAATTTTGCAGAGGAGCTTATACCAATTCTGAACGAACGAGCTGGATTTCCACCAGATACGGAGCTCGCTTTGTACGAAGAAATTAAACCAAATTTAGTTGAGAAAATAGACAACTTGACGGAATCCTTAGAAAAAGTCCTCGAGGAATTAATGGATGGTGACATAATTGTATTTCAAAAGGAAGGTGACAACGAGCTGTATGAACTTCCAACGTGTCGGGAATATTTTAAGTAAGTAACAATAGATTTCGGTACTTGCGTTTTTTTAAGAAATGACGTATCCTGGAAATCGTGTGAATTTATTATCAACATTAACTGATTTAACGATTTGCATTTGCAGAGACCTGTTCTATAGGGTAGAAGTAACATTTTGTGATAAAACGATTCCTAACGATCCGGGTTTCACAATGGAGCTTTCATTAAGAATGACGTACGATCAAATGGCAAAGGCTGTAGCGCAACGAGTCGGTACAGATCCGTACCTTTTACAATTCTTCAAGTGTCAAAAGTAAGATTCTGTTCCTACTTGCATCTTAATACAGTATTATCGACTACTATCAATATTATATCGAGATGGACTTGCATTATTTTCGAAGGTTTTGGAAAACAATTTCAAAGTATAATTGTTAATTTTCTGTTTCAGTTACAAAGATTCTCCCGGCCATCCATTAAAGTGTACGTTCGAAGGTACACTTAAAGAACTGGTTTCGTATTGCAAGTCAAAAGTAAAGAAATTATTTTACCAACAACTCAGTATTAGAGTGAACGAGCTAGAAAACAAGAAACAGTTCAAGTGCATATGGGTAGGCCCGTCACTTAAGGAGGAAAAGGAGATTATTCTTTATCCGAATAAAAATGGTACCGTTGCCACTTTACTCGAGGAGGCTAAGAAGCAGGTAGAACTATCAGAAAACGGATCAGGCAAACTAAGGATATTAGAAATAAATTGCAACAAGCTTCTACCTGGTCCCGGGGAGGATGTACCTTTAGACAACTTAAACGCGACGGGCACCAAGTTGTACAGGATAGAAGAAATCCCGAACGACGAATTGAATCTGAAGGAGGATGAAATGCTGGTTCCTGTTGCGCATTTCCACAAAGACGTCTTTTCAACGTTCGGCATACCTTTCTTCTTCAAGATCAAGAACGTAAGTAAAATAAAGTTGAATTTAACATCCATTTCTGTGTAACATGCGCTCCGATCAACGATCATTCTTGCTCGTAGGGCGAACCTTTCCCCGACATGAAGGACAGACTGTTAAAGAAACTAGGAGTTCAAGAGAAGGAATTCGAAAAGGTAGGCATCCTTAGCTAACTTTTTTTGATCTTTTATGAGAATTCATAAAAAATTTTGAAGTTTAAGTTCGCGGTGGTGACGATGGGCAAGCCACAGTTCATTATCGACTCGCCGGATTATTGTATCAGAACCGACGACTTCCTTCCTAAATTCAGCGGTCAGGGTAAGTATGAGGCGTGCTTTCTCTTTCTTCTCTAAAGCGTGTCAGTAAAGTAAGCATCGGACGGAAACACACACACACACACACAACAGTTACAGTTCCTTTCGTTATATTTAGCATGTAGAAATATCTTTAACATGAAGCTGATAAAGAATAACTTTTGTAGTTTATCCACTTTTAAACGCAGGCACATCGCCACACAGGCCTTGGCTTGGCCTGGAACACGTCAACAAAGCGCCAAAGCGCTCTCGCATCAACTACCTCGAAAAGGCCATTAAGATTTACAATTAAATTTCCACCACACGAAGAAGAAATTAAATTAGGCAGCCACTCGTAATAATTTATACGACTCTGTATAATAAGAGAGCGAGAACGTCTGATGTACTGGAGATTGGAAAAAAATGCGTTCATATATTCGTTTCTCTTCAGCCAGATTAAACATGTGATTTTAATACTGTGAGAACGATGTCTGAAGGTAAATCCAAGCTTTGTATACGATGGATCAAGAGACTCGTGAGATATGCAGTACTGTTTCATGCATCATGGAAGAACGATGATATAGTTCCTCGATTCGAACCTGTAAATGTTTTACGTAATGGTCCGATGGCTTACTTTGGCGTCACTATGCACTTGGTACAGTTCTTTACCTAGACGAAAGCTTTGATTACGCGAGAGATATGCACATATATTATTATATTATTGTCTGATAATTGCATCTAAATAAACTATTTCTTTCGTTTTTTAATTTTATTAAGCAACCGTGACTTGTGAAGCTCCGGTCTATTTTCCTGTCACATAAAAATTTGTGCGTAGCCGTTACTTTTCCCAAGAGGTGCTGTATTATGTTCTGCATGATGCAACATCTAACGCTTATAACATCAGGAATCGAAAAAAATTGCTTTTTTTATATCGCACATTCATCATTCAGGATGTTTGAAATGCAGACTTGTCATCATTAACGTTGTGCTGAAAAAAAAAGAAAAGTAATGAAGAAATTTTTAATTTGTATTAAGATTTGGATTATTATTAATAGTATTAAGATACAATTTCACACTTGAATTCTAATATCTAACAAGTCCATTCGTTTGATTCGAGATATATTCGATACGAGATATATTCGCGATATAATGTAAAATTCTCGATATAATTTAAAATAGTGAATTTTATATATTTTTGAGGTATATAAAAAATTATATTATTTAGTTGTATGTTATAAGAGAGTGTGGAAGAGTAGAAAATGTGTATAAGAGTGAAATTTCTAAGTTGCCTTCCAAACAGCCTGGAACACCCTTCTCGTGTTCGAGTGTATTTTAATTTTTTTTTCCTCTTTTGTGTATTTTACTTTGTACACTTAATTGAGATTAATATCTGCCGCGAATTATAAATGGGCTTAAATCTAAGATAAAGAAATTCTTGGCATGATATAAATGCTAGCTTTAAGTCGCGTGTAATAGTGTAGCCCTCGGAGCTTTTCTTTCTTTTTTTTTAGAGCGGTGTGCACAAAACGGCTGCTCCGCTTTTAAGGAGCGATACAGGAAGTAACAAGAAATCATCAGATTGTCTTAACTTTTGATCATATAAATTAGCGACATATTTTTCTTTTTTATATTTAATTTATATAATATGGCAAGTAGATCTTGCATGGCAAATCACTTTGGATAAAAGTAATTTACAGCGATTGCGTAAGATCTTCTGCTACTTGCGGATTTTTATTTATCATTTTTTACGTCTTACTGTGATCAACTTGACTTAGCCAATATGTATTTAAATATCACGCCAGCCCTCGGATATTTGAAATAGCATAATTGTAAGCGTCAAGGAGAATATCGAGCTTTCTACGTGAATTATTTAATAAATTTCTTCTGTTGAGGAGCTGTTTATTACGCTCTTAAATTCTTAAGAGATCTATCAAGTTCATAAGTTCAGACATAATCAAGATGCTTGTTTGAAATTCTCGAAATACGGACTACTGGCGCATAAGAGAATGGTCACGTTTTGAGGACACGCAGCAATGTTTGCAGAACGCGAGAAGTAAAATACCAATTTTACGCATTTATTATAAAAATTGAACAACGTATTGTATGGTAAAGCGCCAAAAGCGAGGCATTTATGTATCCACTGTCTTGCACAAGCAAGCATGAATTGCTGGAAGTTTTAATGGACTTGCGAAGCAATTCGTTAGAAGCGATAACACTTGGTGTTACCTCATTGACTAATCAATCGGAAGAAACCTGTGTGACAAACAATTGGTTTTCTGACGAAGACTGGACGCGTAAGTTAAGCGAGAGTGGCATTCGAGGTATTTTGTAAAAAAAAAGAAATCTAAATGTGGCTGTACAGACTGATATTTGGTGGCATATAATTATAATATTAAAATATCCTGCATCTGGAAGAGTTATTCCAAATTACATTTTGTGGACATCACGAGCATTTTCACTACTGTATTCTTGCGTTTACTTGGGAATCTGGGTTTCGTATAATAGCACGCTTGTTAAATATGTTGTCGAGGCGGGTGCGAGAGAGGGAGAGAAAGGAAGAGAGTGAGAGAATGTACGTTACTTACAATAAAATTCAAATCGAATTGTAAAAAGTATAACAGCATTATCGCAGATCTCATTGCCGGAGAGATACTTCACACGGACGCCAAACAGTAGTAGAGTATCTCTGTACGCCTAAAGGTTGGTCTTTGCAATATGATGCATTTTGCATTATAGGGCTGCGCACGTTCCTGACTGCATTTTTTTTCTAGCACTGTCCTTTTTCGTGGGCGAACGGAATAAAAAGCTAATTATTTTACAAAGAATCTCTGCCGAATTACAGATGTATAAACGGTAGTGATAGATCTTTCGCAGTGAAGAGAATCGGCGATAATGATATTTTATACAATCTGCACGCAAGAGAAAAAAAAGAGATTGTTACAAGCATTGTAACATTGTAATGTTGCAGGAGGAGGTCACGATGGAATCACATGTTTTGTTGTTTATATATACATATATATACTATATCTCTTTTTCCGTTGTTAGGTTCCTTGAAGATTATTGCTAACGGCAATCTTAAGGACAACGATGAACGTACAGTTAATGGTAAAAGAGACAGCTGAATTTGTTTTTCTCGCAGGAAGAAATAATTGGAAGTGATACAAAACTGATCTGGAACTGATCTGGATATCGCGCGTTCAAGTGTATAATTATATTGATTATAATGTGAACGTGGCACGTCGGAGAAAGCAGGCCGAGATACGATATTGCTTGTAATAGGTTGTATGTCAGATATTTTTGCGTTTCTGTAGAGCTGAGACTTTATAAAAGGGAAACTGCTCAACTGCGCGCAATTGTAAATTTGAATATTTGATAGGATTTATTTCTAGACGAGCGAAACACATTTAAGTGCGATACAGGTATGCGTAAAAAAATAATAAAAGTAATACAAATGCATGCGTTATTATTTTTGACACTCGTCACCGTCAGTGAGAGAGGATCTTCCTTCAAGTATCTTCTTTTTATATTGCTCTTTATTTATACAAATTTACATCGATTGCGAGTGTTGTTTTTAAGAAATTCAAGTAAATCTTAGTTTCAGATTAACAAATTGATAAAGATTCCTGTTTCATTTGTAATTATAAAGAGTACAACGCATGCAAACGTGTCGTTGGATCAACTTTCTCTATAATATCACGCTGGAATTCTCTCGCGATTGGTCACAACTGCTTCTCGCTTGAGCAATGCTCGAGTTTAAAATCCTTAGTTTACGCAATGCCGAAAATAAAGAAATTGAATGATAAAATTTAAATGATTAAATTCGTAACAGCGTGCGTCGTGCGTCAGCGATAAGAGAAATCAGCGTTGTACGCACATTCGTGCGGTTTTAATTCTCGAACTTATGAGGATTATTTGTGACGCTACCCTTTCTCGGAATTCTCTTCTTAAACTTTGCAAATTTTTAAGAAATAGTTTAAATATTAGTTCTATATTGTTACTAATGACCATTTATGTTACATTTTATTTCAAGATATATACAGGGTGTCCCGGGTTTTAACCGACAAACTGCGGGAGCATATTCTACTAGTGGAAATAAGAAAAAATTCTTATATCGAGTTTGCTTAGAAATGCTTTATTACAAAGTTATAAACCAATATTGAAAAGAAATATCAGATAAGTAACAACGGATTTTTTCACAAAAAGAAAAATTATCTACGCAATGATTTAGTGACGCATTTCAAAATGTTGTCCTTGCGCATCGATACAAGCTAGACATCGACGTAGTACAGAATTTGTTACGGTACGACATTCCTGAAAATTTTGTTGCATCTCAGTAACTGAATTAGTAATTCGTTGCTTTAAATCTATCTGGTACTCTCCTGTTAGGAAATCTACGTTGATACTCTCGTACGGCAGCTCGTGCATTTCCGTCACAGAATCCGTACACGAAATGAATATCGGTGTATTCCTCATTTGAAAACACTTTTGGCATTCTGATAGTAATTGCTAGTTGACACGACGATTGAAATCTAACAGCTACTGTTGTGAAAGTAACAATCATACTGAATCGTTTCAACATAGTGAACATGAATACATGTGAATGAACGTAACATAAACGTCTTCGACCTTGCAAATTCTACACTATGTTCCGTTGTTACTTATCTGATATTTCTTTTCAATATTGGTTTATAACTTTGTAATAAAGCATTTCTAAGCAAACTCGATATAAGAATTTTTTCTTATTTCCACTAGTAGAATATGCTCCCGCAGTTTGTCGGTTAAAACCCGGGATACCCTGTATAATTTAAACCAGATTATTACATGTGTGTGTCATTTATTTCACTAGTCAACACTTAATTAATCAGTTCAATTAAAAAGCTAAGTTTTATTAAGTTGAAATCTTATTTAGAGCATATGTCGATACAAAAATGATATGAACAGGAGAGAATCGTGATCTCTGATATCATGCATTGAGTAAGTTGAGTATCAATGGCGATAGGAGATAGACACACATGCGTGATTAAGGAAAGCATTTGAGGTTTCGATAAAAAAGGTCTTTAACTGGATTGGCCGGTTTGACGGATGCAGGCATAGCAGGCACATAGGTTCGAAGAAACTTCGAACATATACTTCACTTTCGCATTTCCCGAATCGTTTTATCGAAGCATTCCAGATCGTGTTAGAAGCCGTCTTGCTGTTGCTGGTCATGCATCGAGTACGTGATCTCGAGAGCAGAAACGATTATTTATGAAAGATTGTAAGTATTCAGTAGTGAATCTGCGCGGAGAAAATAAACGGATTTCGTGTCATTATAAATAAATGTGTAAAATAAATTATAAATGTGCATCGTAGTATTTGTCAAGTGAATGTTAAATATATTACAGGGTGGCCCATTTTAATTTATACAGTCGATTTTTTTAAACACTAAAAGAGATACGAAAAAATGTTTCAGACAAACATGTCACGATTTCGAGGGGGACATAAGATGATACCATTGGTTTGACCTTGAATAGTCGTTTGAAGGTCACGCGAAGATCACCTTCAATTTCTTAAATTGAAACCCCAACTTTTTATTGCAGATTCTTATTCTCCATCGAAAAGTAAGTAACTTTTGTCTGAAACATTTTTCCGAAAAATGTCATCTTATGTCCTTAAAATGATCTTCAAGATGAGTTTTGAGGACATTTTAAGGACGTAAGATGACATTTTTCGGAAAAATGTTTCAGACAAAAGTTACTTACTTTTCGATGGAGAATAAGAATCTGCAATAAAAAGTTGGGGTTTCAATTTAAGAAATTGAAGGTGATCTTCGCGTGACCTTCAAACGACTATTCAAGGTCAAACCAATGGTATCATCTTATGTCCCCCTCGAAATCGTGACATGTCTGTCTGAAACATTTTTTCGTATCTCTTTTAGTTTTTAAAAAAATCGACTGTATAAATTAAAATGGGCCACCTTGTATATTCAGTGCGAAGTATATCTGGGAATTTTGTTGCTTAGTGTTGGAGCGTGTTAATTTCTTAGCGCGAAATATAGATAATATTTCAAATTTGAATTTAAATTTCGCATTGGAGCATCCGTGTGAATTTCTATTCCGCAGCTAACTTCTCAATGTGACACGAAGTTTCGTATAATCTTTCTCGAATTCTCGTACGTTTTCAGTAGTTTTCATTAGCGCGTGAAGTCACATTTTCTCTGAAAATCTTAGAATTTTATTATATTTTTATGTGCCTATTAAAATCTGTTTTCTACATGTCATTTCTATTTTTAGGCTTTAGCTTTTAAACGAAACGAACTTTACGAGCCCGGAGTCATTTGAACAGGTGCATCATCGCTCCGTACGCGGCGCTGATTTCGAAATGCGTTGGTTCGCGTGCTTCGTGTTATTGTGAGGAAACAATCACGACACCGTAACGGTCGTGTATTGATAAACCGCTTGCGATCCGGTTCTGTCGCGAGAACAACGTAGCAGTCGTCGAGCAGATGGACACGTGAAGAGACACGCGGTGGTCATCGTCAAATAGCCAATAGTTATGTGTCAACAGTGACGAATCGGACACGCGTTGAGTCAGCCGTTGATCCTGCCGCTGCTGCCACGACCCACACATGCGCGGGAATGGCCAGGAATTGGACGAATTTGAACCGGCGCGGTTTTCAATTGGTCGAAAACCTGTTGCAGGCACGATGTCATCACGTGAAAAACTTCGCCGATCGCGTTCCGGCAGTTCGCAGTACGTTACAACAGAGGAGCCTGTTTCTTTCGAGTACGCGTCGCCTACCGGAGCGCGTAAGTATTCCCACGCTGAGGTTTCGCAGGTTTGCGATAACTGCGATGGTGTAAAATTGCAGAAAAATTGCTCTCGTGATGCATCGTATATTCCTGGACCTAACGATTCTAATCGCTTTTTGTTTCTTCATTGTTATCGGGGAATAGCTTCGTTGGTTTTGTAATTTAATTGCCTCAAGATTACCTCAAGACTCTCGAGATGAATGAATTGACATTTTTAACATTCTATTGTTATAAATTGTAATAATAGAACTGTTATTTATTTATTTTATTATTATTGAATTATATTTATTGTCATAAAAGAATTATTTTCGATTACACATCTTCGTTATATATTTTATGCTTCTGTTTAAAATTCTTACTTCGGCCGGAATATAATGTTCAATGTATTATAAATCGTTCTATTTGTCTTCGTTTATCATCGCCAAGATTTATTTATTCACTATCTGTAATGCTAAAAGGAGATATGTCGTTGATCAGCATATTCTGAAACATGCAGCTGTACATAAATATGTTTATCGTATTCGTTACACCACGCGTGGGGTTATCGGTAGATTGTGAACTTTCGTGAGGCATGTGTCAATTCATTAATGTGATACGTCTTATATGACATCAAGTCTTAATCGAGGTAGCACGTTCGCTTTGCGGCTTACGAGATTCAACGCGTGACGCAGTGAAATTCAATTGTACAGTACGATTTATTTCTATAGATTTATAAGGTAATGTCAAATACAAAATGCAGATAGGAAAAGAGTTAACAAACTAATCATTATTTTTATTCAATTAATAGTTGGTTTATAACTGTCTATTATAAATGTAAAAAATAGTGTAATTATATAAAATTAAGTAAATATTAACATAATTATATTAATGTAAATATTAAATTGTTATTCAGTAAATAGTATTTAATCTAATAAGATTAATTAAAATTAAAATTATAGGCGACAAAAATGACAAATCTTTATGTTTCTTGACAGAACATGGCAGGATTACTGAATAAAAACATCTGGGATACCGATAGCGAGCTTTTCGACTTGATGAAGAAGGAGAAGAATCGACAGCAGTCCGGGCTGGAGTTGATCGCCAGTGAGAATTTTACGTCTCTCAGTGTGCTGCAGTGTTTGAGTTCGTGTCTACACAACAAGTACAGCGAAGGACTGCCTGGTCAAAGGTGAGCTTACCGCAATTACTTTTTTATACCACATTCTCTTCCTGTCGCTTAGAGTCGAGCTTGTTCCATCGTTACATCTTGCAGGTATTACGGTGGAAACGAGTACATCGACGAGATCGAGTTACTGACGCAGAAGCGTGCCTTGGAAGCCTTCAGTCTGAATCCCGAGGAATGGGGCTGCAATGTACAGCCTTATTCCGGCAGCCCGGCGAATTTCGCGGTGTACACGGGCCTGTTGGGACCTCACGGGCGCATAATGGGTCTAGACTTGCCCGATGGCGGCCATCTCACTCACGGTAAATACGAGGAAATTGGCCAAACTACGTTACGTGATCCGAGAACTGTTCCGTGATAAATTTCACGTGCGCGCTGCAGGTTTCTTCACGGCGACCAAGAAGATTTCCGCTACGTCCATCTTCTTTGAATCGATGCCGTACAAAGTCGATCCCGAGAGCGGTCTGATCGATTATGACGAGGCCGCGAAGCAAGCGAGACTGTTCAAGCCGAAAGTCATCATCGCTGGAGTATCCTGCTACAGTAGATGCCTGGACTACAAACGTTTCCGTGAGATCGCGGATGAGAATAACGCCTACCTCTTTAGTGACATGGCTCACGTGTCTGGACTGGTCGCTGCTGGGATAATTCCCAGTCCTTTTGAGTATAGCGACGTTGTGTCGACAACTACGCACAAGACTTTACGGTGCAGTATTTACACTCTTTCTCTGTCTTTATCTTCTAATAAATTTTTATCCTTTATCAAAATAATTTTGTATAATTATCTATATGCAATGTTTATTACAGCGACTGAAGTAACGGATAAGAGATATTTCTTTGTCTAATTTTAGAGGACCTCGTGCTGGTGTCATTTTCTTTCGAAAGGGTGTCCGAAGCGAGACAAAGGATGGCAAAAAGATAATGTACGATATAGAGGATAAGATCAATCAAGCGGTATTCCCGGGTCTTCAAGGAGGACCTCATAATCACGCGATCGCCGCTATAGCCACTACCATGAAACAAGTTAAATCACCGGAATTCGTCGCTTATCAGAAGCAAGTGGTGGCTAACGCGAAGAGATTGTGCGCGGGTCTACAGGAGCGGGGTTACAAGATCAGTACCAATGGCACGGACGTTCACATGCTGCTGGTAGACCTACGGTCCTCGGGCATCACCGGCTCCAAGGCAGAAAGAATTCTAGAGGAAATCTCTATCGCCTGTAATAAGAACACTGTTCCCGGTGATAAGAGCGCGTTGAATCCTAGTGGCATTAGATTAGGAACTCCCGCGCTCACTACTCGTGGTTTAGTCGAGAAGGACATCGACAAAGTCGTGGACTTTATAGACAAAGGTAGCGTTGAATTTCACGACGACTCGTCGGTGCTCAATGATTTCGATTTCGCCAAATCACGAGCAATATCTTAATAATTGCTCTCTAGATACGAATCCGATTAATCGCCATATTTTCGAAGAGGATCTTGAATAATAGTTATCGAGCGCCAATGAGTCAAAAGTTGTAATTTAAATGTATATGTCGAGTTGCATATGTCAAAATCGTTCTAATGGATTTTGTATTATTTTGTGACAGGATTGAAACTCTCTAAAGAAGTGAGCGCAATCTCCGGACCGAAGCTGGTAGACTTCAAGAAAGTATTAACCACAGACAAGAACATTCAAGCAAAGGTTGCAGCTTTGAAGAAGGAAGTGGAAGTTTTCTCGAGGCAGTTTTCAATTCCTGGTTACGAGATATATTGATATTGCGACAGTACTTTGTAATAAATTCGCTTCACATAAATTTTCCAAATGCGTTTCGCAATGCTCTCAGTATAGCATTTAACATTTCAATTATTGTTATTAATTTGTGATTTTATATAGATATTTGTATTATTAATTAGATAATATAGACTTTGGATCTGCAAAAACATTGCACAAGTTTTATATCAATTTATTATCGTTATTTGCTCTACGAACAAATAAATATTTTTAGATAATATGCAATCGCGTAAATATATTGAATTAAAAAATATCTCTTGGCAAATAACTATGTGCAACACGATTTAAAAGTAAATGACGCGAGTGTCGATAATCGGCTATATTGTGAAACAAATATTGCTTTA
Source organism: Ooceraea biroi (assembly GCF_003672135.1). Taxonomy (NCBI): domain Eukaryota; kingdom Metazoa; phylum Arthropoda; class Insecta; order Hymenoptera; family Formicidae; genus Ooceraea; species Ooceraea biroi. The sequence continues at coordinate 12,597,381 of NC_039514.1, read as the reverse complement.
ACAATTAGAACAACAAGATAAACGTATCTGCATATTTCACTCACACATATATGTACAATTATTAAATTAAATATTTCTGTCAGGTACAGAAAGAGGAGCTGCTAGTAAAGTAATGTATCATTTTCTATTATTCGTTATATATTTTTTCAAGTGATTTATATAAATATAAGATTTCTGAATTAATCGTTTAAAATATCAATTTCTTGCATTCCCATATAATCTTGACCAATTTGATGTTCATGTACAGAGTATCCACTTTTGAGAGGAAAGTTATTCTAATTAATATCAAATGTACAATATCAATTTTTATTAAATTAATATACATAATTATTTGATCTTTATAAAAAATTAGAATTCTAGTTTCCAAGCTATAATTCAGAACTATAAATTTTTTAAATTGCTATACAACGATTATAAGTATTAATGACAGTGTTATCACATATTGATATAATAATAGTATCATCTCAAATAATTCTGATAAAGTAACAGATAATACTTACAAAATTAGAGGATACTCAATGTACTTACATGTGTTTCTAGAAGGATATATATTTGTTACAAAGCTAGATTTATTAATTGAATGTTTATGCTTCCATTTCTTTTTTAATACGCGCGCAGCAATATTATCTTAGTTTTATTAAATATAAAGCTGTAAAACTTTTTCTGTTGATACAGCATAATGGTCATTTTATTTAACTAAATATATACGTTTGCTTTTGTCTAGAACTTCAAATAATTTTATCCATAACAATATAGAATCCGATAAATAAATATATTGCTTGTTGCCCCGACGTATAATTTATTTCCTCGAAGCCTCAGCAACAAGCAATTAAGCATTCTTTTTTTCGGAAGCTATAATTACGTCATATTTATTTGTCACACGTGTTTTAGTTTATATAAAATAAATCTCCGATCCAGAGCAATTACACGCGGGTATACATTAATGCGATTATATGCATGGTATACAGGTTGTAGCTGATGGCAAGGATTTTATTCAAAGTCTAAGTATATAATTGCTGAATTCATAACAGCATGTACAAAGTGACGATACGTGAATTTCACAAAAAGTCGAGTCTTTTACCAAAAAGTTGAGACCCTATTCTTTCTTATATCCTGAAATGTAATATCTAATTCAATGAAGTTCTTTTACTTGCCATTGAATGATCTCATTGTGGACAATATTGTCTTCTAAAGTTTTATGCAAAGATATATGTATCGCTTTATTGTAAGTCTGACTTAATTAAAAGAAATTTTAATCATAGATATGTATAAAATAACCAGCGTGTCTATGTACTATTCTGAATTCAGTGTAGGTGACTTACAACTTTGATAAATTCCCATAAGAAGTCGTCCCACATACTTTCATACCTCAGAGATTTCTCAGATTGCATGTGCACATCATAATTTATTGACTTTTCCATTGCAAATGTTTTGCTATTTCTCAAACTCTCGGACAGTACAGGTGCAGTGAAAGTATTTGGGTCGAGAAATGATATATATAAAAGTTCCATATATTCAGTATCGTATTGCACAGTACTGTCTCACCTTTAATCAATCAAGTTCTTGCGCGGCATGCGAAGTCGAAGCGGCATTTCGTTGTTCGTCATCCGAGTCGTCATCCTCCAGGCCATTGATAAAGGATTGCAAAATCGAGCCGAACAGTCCTTGATTGTGCGGACGTGGTGGCGGAATATTGAAAAAGAGTTGGCCTATTTTGTCTAAGTACTGTCTATAACATGGATCCCTGTTTAAGGCTATCTGATACTGTTCACAGAGGACTGTGAACACCGCTAGTTTACCACTGTAAAATACCAGAGCAGAAAGCAGATGGAATGATGCACGATCAGATCGGCGTACCTCGCGAATATAGAATATGGCATACCTGTCGATTGTTTTAAGTAAGAAAAACAAGAAGTTTAATAGAGGAAGAAGATATGGCGGTCCACTATTATTTATCTTTGGATGTCTTGAAGTGTAAGAATTGAATGCTTCTTGCGCCGTTGCTTTATTGTGTAGACAAAGATATCTGGAAACAAAAGTACTTGTATCTATTATCTCTGCTTTTTATTGACTCAATTAATTTGACGCGTAACAATGTCTTATACGTAGCATCATGCAATCGTAATTCTACATTTATATACACAGATTAAAAATATCCATTCAAAAATTGTAAATAATGTTATTTCTTCAATTTTATATGTTATGTTCAGTTTTCTTCTTGCATATCATTTTGCAATTGTGTATTGTTAAGATGGATAGTATAAAACTGGCATAAAAATAGAAAAAATATGCTTACTGTAAAACTGCTTGAGTTATAAAGAGATCTATTTCATTCATGTATCCACGTTGCTCGTGAAGTTCGACCAACATAGCTGCGCATCCAGAACCGTCTCTACTATGTATAAAGTGTTGCCTTGCCATTATATAATTCTTTTCTGATCAAAAAGTAAGTTTATTATATATAACGTATATGCAGAGTAAGATATATGTCTGCCACTAATGTTTTGCCTCGAGCAATTACCTCTCCAAAACACTTGAGCTATCATCTGGTGCAAATCTGGATGACCAGTTTTGTAATCTGTACCTATTATACTCCACTTGAGTGCTGATTGCACAAATACTTCTCTTTCTGGAGATATCGGGCTCATTAAGCTGAACAAGCTTGTGATTTTCTCAAAGAAACTTTGTGTACGTTCAGTGCCACGTGTTAAAACATTGATAAATAATATTCCTAGGTCGGCTCCACTCGCATGCTACAATAAATGCAATAAACAGATGGCGACATGTGTAAGATTGACAAACATCAAAGTTCGTTGCTGCGCTCGTATTAGCTATAGCTGTCACACTTTGATTGTTCATTGTAATTATCATAATTATCATAGGTCTACATGTGCTCGAACGCATTGAAAGACCCAATGTCAATTTTGAGTACGAATTTCTCAGCAAGAATATTTTAACGAATCCGAAACCCAAGCCCGAACAGTTTGCGTACCTGTTCGTGCTGTAGCAGTAGCATTGATCCTCTGTACAGCAATTCCAGGAGCTCCGAATGTTTTTTCTGGCGGAGGTATCTGTAAGCGGAGAAGGTTAGACGGGCAGGGCGAGGAACGTGCGAACGGAGGAGCACTTTGATGGTGCGTCGGGTCAGCTGGCTCACCTAAAATATATCGTTCTGTACATCTGATGGGCCTCATAATAATTTCCTGAGTTTATCGACGCCTCCAATTTCGCTAAAACTCGCTGAACACCACTATACCGCGAGGCCATGTTTACACCATACAGGCACAGTATATACAGCAGCGCACACTCTAGATTTTACGTTGACCAAAACGGAGTGCACCTACGCGAAGTGTAAAGAGGTTGCCTTACTCCAGTAACGTAATCTGAATTTCTCTTCCGCTCTTTTATTTTCTCTTGCTGAACGTTATTTTAAGACCGATATCGTCGAGTCGTAACACCTGAAAGTATTAAAATTATAAAAGCCTTTACTGGTTTTTGTTGAGTCATATTACTTGAAGATTGAATTGCAATTGTAATTCGCTATTCAACTGTATTACTTACAAACCAAAAGCTTTTCTTGTCGTTAAATTGTACTATCCAAAACTTAAATCGTTCTTACTTATTATCGAAAACATGCTACTTAGAAATGTAAGAAAAGGGAAAGAAAAAATTGTCCGATCCGTTATTGGGTTGTACTACTACTTTTATTTTTCAGGCGAGAGCAATGGAAGGTCGGTAGCGGATCTTCCGGGAGTTAATTTTTTGGAATAACCTTCGAAAAATTCTACAACTTATTTTATATATATATATATATAACAGAATTTAGCCTATTAGCGGAGAAAACTATATAGGAGCTTGATAGTTCCAAAAAAAGTAGTTCTAAAAAGAACCGCTACGAGCCTCCACTGTTTTTGTCCAAAAAATTCGGCAGTAGTATAATCCGATGATATATGAAACGTAGGTTTATTTTTAAATAATACAATTTAGCAGCATGTAATAAACTTTTTCGTATAATTGAACAATAGGTTCGACAAAGTTTACTTTTTAGTAGCATAACTCACATGGATCGAAATTTATTGTAGAGTAAATGAATGATATAGGTTAGGCGAAGTTATTTTCAAGTAACACAATTAACGGCGAATAGGACAGACTTTTCATTTGTAAATCATTTGTAAATAATTCTGTGGGAGTCGATTAGTCAGACTTTTATTTTCAGATTAGGAAGCAATTCGCGCGAATTCGACAATCGCGCGCGATTTTTACACGTAGTCGCGGCACGTGCGCAGTGGGAGACGTGGCGGCGTTCGGCGCGCCGGATCTAATTCGTCATGCGCCGCGCCGAGCCGGGCTTGCTCGGAGCGACGTGATATATCAATTGCAAAAAGTAATATTGATAAATGCGCAAAGTGGCGTCGCGTAAGCGCAGCCGGGGTCGCTCGTACGTGTGTACGCGCGACACACG